>NW_027361824.1:2082500-3282500 GCF_039654945.1 Dendrobates tinctorius
AGATGTGATACAGAAGACCCCAATACAGTAGCAGTGTTCAAAACCATCTTTTCAAGGACTTGATTCAAGCTTTTCTGAATCTTTACCCCTTTTCCTCCAATATACCCAATATTTTCCAGATCTGATTTAAGTGTATGAATGTCCATAGTGTTAATTAAACTTCCTACTGTTCCTAATCCCCCCAAAATACCTTCAAACACTCCCCTCTTACTTCTAACCTGTGTTGAAGTTCTTTTCCCAAACCATTGTTCTATTCCCATCTCCATGTTAGTGAGATGTGGTTGACACTGGGGATATCTAGAAGAGATTTTCCAGTTAGACATGTTAAAGGTCCATACCATGGTCAGAAACACTCCATCTCGTAACAGAGGTTTAGTTTGGAACTGATTGATCTGAAAAGGAGTAGATGGTTGAAATCTTGTCTGTGTGCATACATTATCTACTGCTGACCATATATTTACCTTTACATCTCTACATTGTTTGTAGTTATATTTCGTTAAAATGCAACATTGGTAAAGTCCAGAATCCTTAGGAGATGGATTATCTACAGAAAAAATAAAATCCTTATTTAACCATCTCACGTTACCGGATTGACCTCTGTGTATAACATTTGTTGGACCATTTGAAAAACTTCCCAAAAATGATTTATCTTTGGTCCATATTAACAAAGATTCTGAAGGTAGCTCTAACCTCGTGCTGCATTTTAGTAATAAAGGAGACATATTTTCTTGACTATATACTGCTTGTGGTGTAACCCTTACTTCTGGAGCTATAGTATTTGAAACTGTAAAAACTACAGATACCTGTACTTGTACTGGTTCTCTGGTTATCTGAAAATTCCATGTTTTTACCCAATCCTCATCTTCTGTAATAGAAAGAAATAAAGGATCTAAAACTTTCCCAAAAAGTTGTGTCTTTAACCAAGCATCTGTCTTGGATGTTTCAACTTTCCCTTCTGCGATCATATCATTTGTAATGTCGCCTGACCACACAGCTTTCTCTTCACCTCTTATCTCTATATTCCAGAATAACACATCTGTAGGACTGCATTCCCATGTGCCTGTCTTATTATTGTGTATATCATCTCCTTGTAACTGTGTGAACTTCGTCTTAGGTCCTGTGGCTGCGTGTAATATTATGTCAGTGTCATGTATGAAGTGTAGCTCAATACAGCATTTTGCACCAAAACCCATGCAAATGTTTCCAGTAATATCTACTGAATCGTCCGGTATGTCCTCATCTATTAAGCTTTGTAGATTCGTTCCTCTCGGTTTCCTTGGATGTAAAGTTCCTTTGAAAAGTTCCTTCACTTCACTAGTATTTGTTCCATGGTGTGAAATATCTTCAGCGTAGATCACAGTTGAAACAGTACAAAACAGCAGAAATGTGATTCCCATCAGATAGTAGCTTTTCCTGGGCAACGTCTTTTTCTCCTGAAGGATTGGTGTTGAATCCCTTCCATCAAGGACGTGGAGTTTCGTATTCCAGTTCTTATTGGAATCCATTTCTTCCTAAAAGAAATGCAGTATCATTATTTTGCAATATACAGTTTGCATTGATCAACATGTACCCACAATTTTTGTTGTCTGCGGGTATTTTTAACCACCTTAGATGCTCGTTGCACAAGTATCATCACTTGTCCCATGGTTTCGATAATTTCAAAGGGACCTTCCCAATTACTTTCCCAAGGTCCATTCTTCCTGAAAGTTTTAATCATCACTAGAGCCCCTTTCTTGAATTTGGATACATATGGTGGCTCCATTCTCTGCATTCTTGATGCAGCATGTGGAAGAATCGTTTTCAAATTTTCCTGTAACAATTGCAACCATTTGGACCTTGCAACAGCATCTTTTTGTGGTGTAGACAAAAATGGTTCATGAGGAAAAATCAATGGCATTTTTCTTCCTGTCATCAGTTCAAAAGGAGTAAACTGAGTTGTGGCAGAGGTTGTTCCTCTTACACTCAACAGTACAAAAGGTACTGCATCAACCCAAGTATTGCCTTTGTCCAATAACATCTTGGCAATTCTGGATTTTATTGTTCTATTCATCCTTTCCACAATACCAGCAGACTGTGGATGGTAGGGTACATGAAACTGTTGTCGTACCCCTAGAATAGCACAAACGGCTTGTATGATTTTTCCTGTAAAGTGACTTCCTCGATCAGAGGTGATCATTCTTGGGATCCCCCAAGTACAAAAGACATGATTAACTAATGCTCTAGCTGTAGACAAAGCATCATCTTTCCTGACAGGTAAAATTTCAACCCACTTAGAAAAAACATCTACCACAACCAATGCATACCTGAGACCATTTTTACCTGATGGTAACGGTCCAATGTAGTCGATTTGCAACGTAGACCATGGACCATCTGCAGGTGCGATTCGGAGTAGTGGCGGTTTCTGTCCTTTTGGTCTTGGATTAATTTGGGCACAAATGAGACATGATTGAACAACACTTTGCACTGTCTCTTCCATCTTTTCCCAGTAAAATTTCTCTCTGAGAATGCCTAACAATTTTTGTTGGCCCAAATGACCCAAACTTTCATGATTGTATTTTGTGAACTCAACCTGCAGATGTCTTGGGACAACAGGACGCAACTCCCCGTTTAAGTCATGACACAAAACCCCGTTTTCACAAACAAAGGGAGGTTTTGGATCAACCCGGGAAGCAACAAGAGATGAGTCTTTTTCTTGTTCTTCCGCAAAAGAAGGGATATGCGTGTCTGTTCTTTGAACTGCTGAAACCTCGAGAGGTTCAGGTTCAAACACCTCTTCTCCTGTCAGGGCTGCCTCTTTGGCTAGCATATCTGCGGTTGCATTTCCAACAGATAATTCATCATCAGATTTTTTATGGGCCGGAACCTTGACAATAGCAAAACCATTAGGGTTTTTTGATGCTATCCTGAAAATTGTCTTCAGTGTGTCACTGTGAACAAGAGTCTTATTAGATGAATCTACATAGCCTCTTTTTTCCCAAACTGACAAGTAATCTGTCAGTGATCTTACAACATAAGAGCTATCACTGTAGATTGTAATGGGACACTGATCATCTGCTTCATTCAGCTGTAGTACCATTTTTACTGCTTCTAGCTCTGCTCTTTGAGCTGAAAAATGACTCGGTAATTTGTGCTTCACAACCTGTCCTCTGTTGGGATAAAAAATGGCATATCCTCAATAATAGTGCCCATCTGAATAGAATCTGGAACCATCTACAAAAATTGGTTCGTCTGTTACCTCTGCTTTCCGTCTGAAAAGTGATGGACTTGGATCCTGAAAAGACTGTAAACATTCATGAGTTTGTCCTTCATATTGCATCAGCTGAGGAAGAACATATTTGGCCTTGTAATCTACCTCAATTTGTTTGGGAGACAATGACAATAACCAATGAGCAAATCTCTGATGTGACACACCTGGGATATTATTCTCAAAGAGAAGTTTTAGTGTAGAGTGAGGAGTTTGCAAAATGATTTTGTTGAACCCGACAATATGTTCGGTTGCTTTGACTGCAAAGTACACACCTACCAAGTGTCTTGCACAGGTCTCAAAACCTTTTTCAACAGGTGAGAGAAGTTTTGAAAAATAGCCCAAAATTCTCCACTCTTCTCCCTGTAATTGCAGTAATACAGCAGAAACAGATGTTCCCGATGTATGCACTTGCAAAGCAAATGGAGCCGAAGGATCTACTGTGGACAAAGCAGGTGCATTTTGTAAATTCATTTTCAATTGTTCAAATGAGGTTTGCTGTTCATCACCCCAAGGACCAAAGTAATCACTGTTTTCACCTTTCAAAAGATCATATAAAGGTCTGGCCTTATCTGCAAAATTCTCAATGAAATCCCTTGAATAATTCATAAGACCTAAAAAATGTCTCAATGCCTTGTGTGATGTCGGAATTGGTAGGGAAGCAATTGCCTCAATTCTTTCCTGCAGTGGCTGCCTTTTTCCTGGACTCAACAGCACCCCTAAAAATCTGACCTCAGTCTGCATCAATTTGACCTTTTTGGTGTTCAATTTCAACCCTGCATCATGCAGCAACTCAAACAATTCTGTCAGAAGAGAAACATGTGTCTCTTTATCCTCTGTAGACAATAAAATATCATCCACATATTGCAGAATGCAATCAGGCCTCGAAAATCTGGATAATACCTTTGCCAATGCCTGATGAAAAACACTAGGTGACAAATGTGCTCCTTGAGGTAACCTGCAAAACAGATATTGCTCGTCCAAGAAAGTAAATGCAAACTTATACTGACAACTCTTTTCAAGAGGTATACTGAAAAAACCATTGCTAATGTCCAGTACAGAAAAGTATTTGGCCTTTGCATTTAACCTTGCCATCATGTCATGAGTATCTGCCACAATTGGTGCGACATTGGGTGTATGCTTATTGAACATCCGTAAATCCAATATCATCCGATAAGAACCATCAGATTTCAAAACACACCACAAAGGATTGTTACTTACAGAATTAGCCTTTCGGATAACACCTTGATCTAACAATTCCTGTATGATCTTTGACATAGAGTCAATTGATTCTGGAGGCAATTTATACTGACGCTGTGGCGGGGGATCACGCCCCTCTACATTAACGATAACGTCTTTCATTGTTCCAACCTGATTCCTGAACTGAGCCCAAAGAGAAGGAAAAAGCTGTACAATTTCTGTCAATACCTTGTCATCATTAGTGTCAGGCCACAAATGGTCAGATGACACCACATCATTCAAGCAAATACTTCCAACATGGCTATAATCATTAGGATCAATGACTACCGGTTTACAAACATTGGAATCTTTCCAGATCACTTGATTTCCTAGGTCAACTACCCATCCGAATTTCTGCATAAAATCTGTGCCAAGTATATTTTCAGAATCACGACAATACCAGATGTCAATTTCTGTTTTGAAAGAACTAGGTATTTCCAAAATCACATTGGGAACTAAGGTTGCTTTAGTTCCACCTTTTCCACTGAAACCGACAATTGTACAAACTGGTGAATCTGGGTTTAGCTTCAAATCAAGGTTTGTAACACTTAACTGAGCTCCTGTGTCAATGAGGAATACAACATTCTGTCCTGCTAAACTTACTTTGATAAATGGTCTTCCACAGTCATCCAATGTAACTCGAGTCACAAATTCCAATGGATGTGGTACAGGAATAGTCTGTGATTGTCAGAAAGATGAAGGAGATGGGAGAAGACCTGTGTCCTTTTTAAAAGACCTTGGAATTCTATCCCTTGACTCTGTTTCCTTCACTGTCATCTCTCTGATCTGTCTGATTAATGGTGCATATGGTGACTGTGTTTGTCTGTTGGCAGTATGAGCAGGTGCAGATAATTGTAATGCAGGTGCGGAAGGTGTGGTGTATGATTTTGGCATGAGTCCGTTTTCCCTTCCAAGCTTACCTGTTCCTTGTGTACCCATCTCTGATTCTGCTCTCAAAAATTTCCAGCAATGCCACTTCAAGTGTCCAGGTATACCACAAAAATAACAATGGATATTGTTCCTTTGTGTAGTATTTTTACCTCTATGCTCAATGTGATCCCTGCTCTTGGAGATTACTGTGGCTCTAGGTTTCAGCTGACTGTCTTCCTTCTCATGAACTACAGCTATTTTAGCCTTGACCTGATTTTGTTTCATGGATCTCCTTATTCTGTCAATAAAAACTGTTGCTTCTTGCAATGATGGCTGAGTGTTAGCCAATTGCACTGAGGCAGGATCTAAGTACTTGAACTTCTTTACAAAAAATTTGATCATGGATGCTGGCTCTTCGTGAGGCCCGAGATCCATTACCATCCTATAGGCCTGTTCAAACTTTACCAAAAAAGAGAATGGGTCTTCAGAAATATTTGTTTGTAAACTCCCTAAAATATCAACTGTAGGCATGTCTTCTCCGGTTGTAAACAATACTAATTGTCTAAGTCTGTCTTCTTTTGTACTATGTGCCATTTCATTCTCATCATTTAATCTGGGTGTGGTCTGTAATCTTTTTCCCATATGTGAAGGTAACCAAACTTTGAATATTTTATTCTTTTGCTCATCATTCAGATTGTATTTGTCTGTGTTTGATTCAAAAGTGTCCGCATTATAAAAGGCATCCATCTTATCATTGTAATTTGGAATGTCTTTTACAATTTTCATTAGCTGATCGTGTATTTTCAGATTAATGCGTGCTGCTCTGTCATGTAATTTTTTCCGTTGTAATTCTACTGCCTCTAATTCCTCTACTGAAGCATCTGGATCCTGCATATTTGGTACAAATGATGAGGCAGCAGCACCGTCCTCCTGTTTACCTGTTGATCTTGTGTTAACAGAAACCCTCTTTATATCTTGTCGTAATTTAGACAATAACTCTGTCCTGGTATCTATTTGATCTTCCAATTGTTCTATATGTTCTGACAAAATCAAACAATTTGGACAATCAAAGTAATCCCCGTCAGACTCTTGTGTGTCACCTGGTGTGTCAGTGTGATTAATGTCTTGTGTGACAATGCATGTTTTATAGGTGTTAGGTTCAGTTTTCTCAAAGACTAGGCTATTATACACATGAACTAGCTGCATAACATTTTGAAATTTCCTTTGTAATTTTCTAACTGAGAAAAACCTTTTGTCAATTTTAACATTTTCTGCCTCACATTGATTATACAAACTAGACCATAATTGGGCATCCGTATGATTATGAACAAACTTGAAATCTATGTTACTTTTCTTAGCATAATCATGTATAAAATCCATTATATTTTTTCTCACCTATTGAGAGTCTTTCCCGTCAATGGATGGTCCTCTGTGTCCTTATGCAATCCTCAGATCTCCGTCTGGATGAGACGCATGCAGCTCTTTACGATCCTCACCCGTCGTCTTCAGGTTCAGTGTGATTTTTGTGCCGTGAAATAGTGGAATTCCTGAGGAAGCTTGTACAACAGGTGGTTTTTTAGCAGAGTTCGTGCTCCCCCCTTGTACAATCGAGGAAGGAATGCCAACCAAAATTAGCACAAAAGATCAGGCTGGCTACGGCTCGCCAAAATGTAGAAAAATATATATATATATCTTCTTGCACGGTTGAGAATCAAAAGTAAAGGCAATGTTGAATTGAGGATAAAATAAATCTTGTTTTTAATTATTCATTTCAAAAAGTGATTACAAAAATGAAGAAAAGTAAGTTCATGACATGCAGTAATTATTTGAAGAGAAAACGAGCATTGTTCTTACATATAGTCTTGAGCAGCTGTCCGGGTGTTCGAGAGTCTCAAGGGATATGAGATCTCCTGAACAAGAGTTAGACCGGCTTATATACTATTCTGACCTATAAACTACAACCACATATGGTGGCTTGCCACTATGTTCAGAAGTTCTTCCATATTAAGTGAACCGTAGTTATTTTAACAATATGCATACAGTTATTTATGCATTACCTTAGTCTGAGATATTTAAGCCTAAAGTCTGAGATCTTTAGAACCATTCATTATCTCTAAATAGTCACATTTTGACAGCTTTGACTATCTTGACCTATACATTTGACAAGAGAGACAGCTGTGTGAGCCAAGGAACTCAGAATAACTCAGTCACTTCTCTAAAGTAAGCAAAGCCTGTTAGCTAGATTCTGTATGAGAGAATTAATCTATATTATAGAAATACTGATATTTTACATGCCCCATCTCCCGCTCCCTATGGTTAGGGCTGAGTGTGTGTTGTGTCCCATCTCCCGCTCCCTACGGTTAGGGCTGTGTGTGTGTTGTGTCCCATCTCCCGCTCCCTACGGTTAGGGCTGTGTGTGTGTTGTGCCCCATCTCCCGCTCCCTACGGCTAGGGCTGTGTGTGTTGTGCCCCATCTCCCGCTCCCTAAGGTTAGGGCTGTGTGTGTGTTGTGCCCCATCTCCCGCTCCCTACGGTTAGGGCTGTGTGTGTGTTGTGTCCCATCTCCCGCTCCCTAAGGTTAGGGCTGTGTGTGTGTTGTGTCCCATCTCCCGCTCCCTACGGTTAGGGCTGTGTGTGTGTTGTGTCCCATCTCCCGCTCCCTACGGTTAGGGCTGTGTGTGTGTTGTGCCCCATCTCCCGCTCCCTACGGTTAGGGCTGAGTGTGTGTTGTGTCCCATCTCCCGCTCCCTACAGTTAGGGCTGTGTGTGTTGTGTCCCATCTCCCGCTCCCTACGGTTAGGGCTATGTGTGTGTTGTGCCCCATCTCCCGCTCCCTATGGCTAGGGCTGTGTGTGTTGTGCCCCATCTCCCGCTCCCTACGGTTAGGGCTGTGTGTGTGTTGTGCCCCATCTCCCACTCCCTATGGTTAGGGCTGTGTGTGTGTTGTGCCCCATCTCCCGCTCCCTAAGGTTAGGGCTGAGTGTGTGTTGTGTCCCATCTCCCGCTCCCTACGGTTAGGGCTGTGTGTGTGTTGTGCCCCATCTCCCGCTCCCTACGGTTAGAGCTGTGTGTGTGTTGTGCCCCATCTCCCGCTCCCTACGGTTAGGGCTGTGTGTTGTGTCCCATCTCCCGCTCCCTACGGTTAGGGCTGTGTGTGTGTTGTGCCCCATCTCCCGCTCCCTACGGTTAGGGCTGTGTGTGTGTTGTGCCCCATCTCCCGCTCCCTATGGTTAGGGCTGAGTGTGTGTTGTGTCCCATCTCCCGCTCCCTACGGTTAGGGCTGTGTGTGTGTTGTGCCCCATCTCCCGCTCCCTACGGTTAGGGCTGTGTGTGTGTTGTGCCCCATCTCCCGCTCCCTACAGTTAGGGCTGTGTGTGTGTTGTGCCCCATCTCCCGCTCCCTAAGGTTAGGGCTGTGTGTGTGTTGTGTCCCATCTCCCGCTCCCTATGGTTAGGGCTGAGTGTGTGTTGTGTCCCATCTCCCGCTCCCTACGGTTAGGGCTGTGTGTGTGTTGTGCCCCATCTCCCGCTCCCTACGGTTAGGACTGTGTGTGTGTTGTGCCCCATCTCCCGCTCCCTACGGTTAGGGCTGTGTGTGTGTGTTGTGTCCCATCTCCCGCTCCCTACGGTTAGGGCTGTGTGTGTGTTGTGTCCCATCTCCCGCTCCCTACGGTTAGGGCTGTGTGTGTGTTGTGCCCCATCTCCCGCTCCCTACGGTTAGGGCTGTGTGTGTGTTGTGCCCCATCTCCCGCTCCCTACGGTTAGGGCTGTGTGTGTGTTGTGCCCCATCTCCCGCTCCCTACGGTTAGGGCTGTGTGTGTTGTGTCCCATCTCCCGCTCCCTACGGTTAGGGCTGTGTGTGTGTGTCTTGTGCCCCATTTCCCGCTCCCTAAGGTTAGGGCTGTGTGTGTGTTGTGTCATCCGCCAGACTTTCCCAGCTCGCACATGACACTCTGCTGAAGCTAATTTGTCTAGGAGAGAAACCGCACATCACAGCTGAGTTATTGAAAGGAATAACAGACCAGACAGATCTGTGGCTCTCTCTGCTGAACCTACAACCAGACATGGTATTGTGTGATAATGGGTGTAACCTGGTGGTGTCTGTAACATAGTTAGCAAGGCTGAAAAACACATTTATCCATCCAGTTCAGCCTATATTCCATCAGAATAAATCCCCAGATCTCCGTCCTTCTAAAGAACCTAATCACTGTAAGATACAATATCGTTACGCTCCAGGAAGACATCCAGGCCTCTCTTGAACCCTTTGACTGAGTTTGCCATCACCATCTCCTCAGGCAGGGAGTTCCAGATTCTCACTGCCCTAACAGTAAAGAATCCTCTTCTGTGTTGGTGGAAAAACCTTCTATCCAGACGCAGAGAATGCCCCCCTTGTGACAGTCACCTTCCTTGGTATAAACAGATCCTCGAGAGATATTTGTGCTGTCTCCTTATATACTTATACATGGTTATTAGATCGCCCCTCAGTCGTCTTTTTTCTAGACTAAATAATCCTAATTTTGCTTATCTCTCTATGTATTGTAGTTACCCCATCCCCTGTATTAATTTTGTTGCCCTCCTTGTACTCGCTCCAGTTCCATTATATCCTTCCTGAGCACCGATGACCAAAACTGTACACAGTATTCCATGTGCGGTCTAACCAAGGATTTGTACAGAGGCAGAATAATGCTCTCATCATGTGTATCCAGACCTCTTTTAATGAATCCCATGATCCTGTTTGCCTGAGCCACAATATAATGTAGCCCACACACACAGTATAAAGCAGCACACTCAAAATTTAATGCAGCCCTAAACACACTATATAATTCAGCCCCCCACAAACACACAGTATAATGCAGTCCTCCCACCCACACAGTATAATGCAGCCCCGACACATATACAGTATAATGCAGCCCCGACACATATACAGTATAATGCAGTCCCTCCACACACAGTATAGTGCACTGTGAGTATTGTAGTTCCCCCATCCCATTTATTAATTTTGTTGCCCTCCTTTGTACTCGCTCTAGTTCCATTATATCCTTCCTGAGCACCGGTGCCCAAAACTGTACACAGTGCTCCATGTGCAGTCTAACCAGGGATTTGTACAGAGGCAGTATAATGCTCTCATCATGTGTATCCAGACCTCTTTTAATGCACCCCATGATCTTGTTTGCCTTGGCAGCCGCTGCCTGGCACTGGCTGCTCCAGGTAAGTTTATCATTATTTAGGATCCCCAAGTCCTTCTCCATGTCAGATTTACCCAGTGGTTTACCGTTCAGTGTGTAATGGTGATATTGATTCCTTCTTCCCATGTGTATAACCTTACCTGTATCATTGTTAAACCGCATCTGCCACCTTTTGGCCCAAGTTTCCACCTTATCCAGATCCATCTGTAGCAGAATACTATCTTCTCTTGTATTGACGGCTTTTCATAGTTTTGTATCATCTGCAAATATCAATATTTTACTGTGCAAACCTTCTACCAGATTGTTAATAAATATGTTGAAGACAATAGGCCCCAACACCGACCCCTGCGGTCCCCACTGCTAACAGCGACTCAGAGAATATACCATTTATAACCCCCCTCTGCTTTCTATCACTCAGCCAGTTTCTTACCCATTTACACACATTTTCCCCCAGACCCGGCATTCTCATTGTGTGTACCAACCTCTTGTGTGGCACGGTATCAAACGCTTTGGAAAAATCAAGATATACCACATCCAATGACTCACCTTGGTCCAGTCTATAGCTTACCTCTTCATAAAAGCTGATTAGATTGGTGTGACAGGAGCGATTCCTCATAAACCCATGCTGATATGGCGTTACACAGTTATTCTCAGTGAGATCATCCAGAATAACATCCCTCCGAAACCCTTCACATATCTCACCAACAATAGAGGTTAGACTTCCTGGTCTATAATTTCCAGGTCACTTTTAGAGCCTTTTTGAATATTGGTACCACATTTGCTATGTGCCAGTCCTGTGGAACAGACCCCGTCGCTATAGCGTCCCTAAATATAAGAAATAATGGCTTGTCTATTACTTAGTTCTCTTAGTACTCGTGGGTGTATGCCATCCGGACCCGGAGATTTATCTATTGTAATCTTATTTAGCCGGCTTTGCACCTCTTCTTGGGTTAGATTGGTGACCCTTAATATAGGGTGTTCTTTGTCTCTCGGTATTTCACCTAGCATTTCATTTTCCACCGTGAATACCGTGGAGAAGGTGTTTAATATATTAGCTTTTTCGTCGTCATCTACAACCATTCCTTTTTCACAATTTTTTAACGGGCCTACACTTTCACTTTTGATTCTTTCACTATTGATATAGTTGAAGAACAGCTTGGGATTAGTCTTACTCTCATTAGCAATGTGCTTCTCTGTTTCCTTTTTGGCAGCTTTTTTCTCCCTATAGTTGTTAGATCTTCAGCGGTGCCTCCTGCTTTAGTAGTGTAAATGCTTTCTTGTTACTGGTAATCGCCCCTCTTACTTCTTTGTTTAGCCACATTGGGTTTTTCTTAATTCTTGTCCTTTTATTCCCACAAGGTATAAACCGCTTACAGCGCCTATTTAGGATGTTCTTAAACATTTCCCATTTATTATCTGTATTCTTATTTCTGAGGACATTGTCCCAGTCAACCAGATTAAGGGCATCTCTAAGCTGGTCACACTTTGCCTTCCTAAAGTTCAGTGTTTTTGTGACTCCCTGACTGTGAAGCTTGGCAAGCTCACAAGCGTACCATGCTTGGCCCGGGTGCTCAAATTGGTAGTTCAGAGATTTCTGAAAACCTACCTAGATTTAAAAGAGCTTTTGGTGAAGGTACACCACATCAGTGTCCATTTCCGCTGTGGCAGTGCTGCAGCAGCACATGCAAGTGCCAGCTCATCGACTGGTGTGTGACTTGACCACGCGCTGGAACTCCACACTGCACATGCTCACAAGGCTTTGTGAGCTGCAGAGGTCAGTTGTGGAACACGCGCACCAATACGCTCCTCGGTATTCTGGTCAGCCTCCACACATAACAACTGAAGAGTGGGTATGGTTCTCCAAAACACTGAGAACTCCACAAAGATGATGAGCGGCGATGATGCCATCATAAGCACAACAATCCCATTTCTGTGCCTATTTAAACAGTTGCTGCTGACAATTAAACATGAAACTTTGCATGCGGACTAGTTGGAGACAGAAGAAGACATGAGACAGATAGATGCTACTCAGCCCACCCTCATCTTATGTGCTCAGCGCAGGTTGGGTAACAATTAGGAGGTGGAGGCTGAGGAGGAACAGGAGCCGTTGGCCAGCGCAATAGAGGAAAGTACCCACACAAGCTTCCTCCCGTCTCTCCTACATGGATGAGGTGAGGAGGGGAATGAGAAGGAAGAGATGAAGGATAAAGGGACAGAGTAGTCATCATGGTGTAGACAGGGAAGTGTTGGCTGTAGGGACCTTGCTTGGGCACACATGTCCCACTTTATGTACGTCTGCCTTCCCCATGACCTCGCGTTATATTCATCATGGCCAAAAGAGAGTACTGGTTGTTCACCGTTCTAGACCCATGCTACAAGGAGACTTTTGCATCTCTCCTTCCTGAGGCGGAAAGGTCTTCTATACCAGAAGGCCATTGCGGAAAATATGTTGACAAAATTCTCATCAGACAACGCTACTGGCAGGGGCAAGCTTCATTTCCTAAACGAGGAGAGGTGAGGGAGACATACCAGGCCAGGTACAGCAGAGGCAGGGGTACACTGTCAAAGGCCTGGGCCAATTTCACAAAACCCTCACAGTGTCCATGCCCTGAAAACCAAGGATTTTTGACAAGGGAAAAGTTTTTAAAGATGGTCAAGCAATACCTGGATGACAAAACCAGCATACTCCCTAATTGCTTCAGCTATTGGGTCTCAAAGCTGGATACTTAGAATGAACTGTCCACCTATGCCTTGGAGGTGTTTTGCTGCCTTCCTGCTAACATCTTGCCTGACCAGGTTTTTAGTGCCACCGGGGGTCATAACAAACAGGCGCTTTTGCCTGTCAACAAAATATGCTGACAGGCTCTCGTTGATAAAAATGAACAAAACCTGGATTAGACCCCACTTTTCCACACCACCAGATGACAGCAACATATAAAGTGTTTTTAATATTCAATATTTGAATGAAGCCCACCAGTTGTTGCCTTCTAGGGTCTATGGATGACTGGATGACCCTACTGATAATTTTTTCTGGTTTTTATCTTTGTGCAAAGGCTTTTTTGAGTGTAGATGTACAACTACATTTTCTTAATTTTTTATGAAGCACTTAAGATGGTGCCTCCTAGGGTGTATAGATGACTCTGCTTGTAATTATTGGCAGGCTTTGCACTGTGGGCAGAACTTTTATGAGTGTAAGAGTAACACAACTACACTTTGTTCACAATATTTAAATGAAGCACTACAGTTGGTGATTTCAAGGGTGACCCTGCTTGTAATTTTTAGCAGGATTTTCACTTCGTACATAGCCTTTATAAGTCTAGGATTACCACTACATTACAATTTGAACAGAATGTGTATGAGGCCCTCCTTTATAACTAATACAGGGTGTATCTGAGTCCCTAATTTTTGGGACTTCATAAATTACACTGAAATTACCAATTTTTTAATAATCCTTTTTCAATTTTGCCTTATATACAAGTCACTATATAGGAAAGAATATGTCTTAACTTTTTTTTCTCTGTTTTATTGTCAGTCCTTAAAGTAGAGTAAAAGTGTGACACCATTGGGCTCAGCAGCGATCTGGGAGTCAGAGATACTTCCAGGAGACTTCCTCATCCTATTCTCCTTCCATTCAGCACTTTTTCCATCCATTTTAATATTTTTACTTCCCCCCCCAGACCAACTGGTAAGGTCTGCTGGAAAAATGCTTGGATTTCCCATTGACTCCCATTATACTGGCTATTCGGTTCGAGTAACGAGAATTTTAGTGCTCGCTCATCTCTAGTGGACTCACTTTTGTCACATACTGTATATACCAAACTGTAAATAGGAAGATCTACAAAGTAAAAATTAACATTACGGTATTTCCGCAGGCATAATTTCAGAAACTAATAAAATGCAAATTTTTTATCCCATGTGATGAACATACTTTATTTTACATACCCTAATAAATGAAATTTAATATAATTAGGGATGAACGAACCCGTAGAAGTTCGGGTTTGCAAGGTTCAACCAAACTTTAGTCCAAAGTTCGATTCAGGTACCCAAAACCCATAGAAATGAATGGTGACCTGAACTTTGGAAGTGGAAAATATCTCTCTCTCTTTTCCCTGAACTGTAAAATAGATTTCCGGGAGAAGTCCATGTTCGGAATTCGGCAACGGATACTAAATGTCCAGTACAAATCTCGAACTTTACAGTTCGGGTTTGCTTGTCTCTAAAAATAATCAAAACTTTGTATGAAAAACCCATATTTTGGTGTGCAACTAACTCCCAAACACTCACACAGGTCCATTGACAGAAAAATGAAAAGATTATGAATCTCAGGAAATGGTGGCACAAACCAATTTTATTTTTTTTATAAAGTTCAAATTTTCTTAATTACTAATGAAGGAATCCCGAGGCAGCACATCCTACCAAACAGCTATTTGCCTCCCACATTTTCTACAATGTGAACACTAAAATATCTTCTCCACTGTGTGACATCTGATGATCAAGAAGATCTGAGTTCTGAGTAAAACATTTCCCACATTCTGAGCATGAAAATGGGTTCTCCCTTCTGTGAGTTCTCAGATGTTCCATAAGATTTGATCTGTAACTAAAACGCTTCCCGCATTGAGAACATGAAAATGGCTTCTCCCCCGTGTGACTTCTCTGATGTGCGACAAGATCTGCTTTCTGGCCAAAACATTTCCCACAATCTGAACAGGCGTACGGTTTCTCCCCTGTGTGAATTCTCTCATGTGTATTAAGACTTGATTTTTGAGTAAAACATTTTCCACATTCAAGACATTGAAATGGTTTCTCTCCAGTGTGAGTTTTCTGATGTTTAACAAGAACTGCTTTCTCTGTAAACCGTTTCCCACATTCAAGACATGGAAATGGCTTCTCCCCTGTGTGAATTTTCTGATGTTTCAAAAGAGCATCTTTACGAATATAGCATTTGCCACATTTCTCACATGAAAATGGCTTCTCTACTGTGTGAATTTTCTGATGTCTTTCAAGATGCTCTTTAGCCATAAAGCATGTTCCACATTCAGAACATGAAAACGGCTTCTCCCCTGTGTGAGTTCTTAAATGTTTTTTAAGATTTGACTTCTGTTTAAAGCGTTTTCCACATTTAGGACATGAAAATGGCTTTTCCCCTGCATGAGTTATCTGATGTTTAACAAGATCTGATTCCTGGGTAAAAGATTCTTTACATTCTGAGCAAGAAAATGTCTTCTCCTCTGCGTGAATTCTTAGATGTTCCATAAGATTTGTTTTGTGACCAAAACGCTCCCCGCATTTAGGGCATGAAAATGACTTCTCCTTCGTGTGAATTCTTAAGTGTTTTAAAAGTTTGGATTTGTCACTAAAGCACGTTTGACATTTAGGACACGAATATGGCTCCTCCTCTGTGTGATAGATCTGATGTTCAGGATCTGAGTTCTTAGTTAAACCTTTCCCACATTCTGAACATGAAAGTGGCTTTTCATTTTTGTGACTCCTCTTGAGCCTGGAAAATTTGGATTTTTTGTTTAAATCTTTCCCAAGTTCAGAACATACCAACTTTTGATCTAGTCTACTTTTGCCATTCTGAGATTGATCGTCTTCAACTTCAAAGCGTGGAATGAAAGGGAGATTTCTACAGGAGCCTCGCATGGAGACTTCACCTGAAACAAATAAAACAAACCCTAATCATTTTACATGATGATTTCTTATCATTTCTATGTGAAAATTCCTACAATGAGTAAGAAATGTATCACAGTGCACTGTTGGGTGTGCAATTTACATCTACTACTGTATGTCCTGTGGTAGAAAATGTCATATTTATAGATGAACACCTTGTATGAAAAATACATCAACCATTAAATATGGAAGTTCACCCACAATGATAAGACGATATCCAGTTAGCACAAATGTGTTTTGTGAAATTTTTATAACAAAAAATACTATAGAAGTGCACTTATTTTGCCAGATGCAGAAGTCTTTCACCAACTTCAACTAATCATATATTATACAAAAAATTAAAAAAAAATCACAGTAGAAATGACAGCGCACCAAAAACCTCCAGGCCCAACACTGACCCTGTACTGCCATCTGCAGAGAGATCCTGTGTCTCTCCCCACTCTAATTCTACCTCTTTTTCAAAGGGGCAGATATTATCATAAAATTATTGTTTAAATTGGGTTTTTGTGTAAATTGTTTTTATTTTTAGGGGGAAATGTTTTTTTGTTGTTTTTTTTATCTACCCATCACAGTCATTACTAAAAAAGAATTTGAAGTCTTGCAATTTTCACACTGGCCACTACAGCTTATAAAATTTAACTTCCTGTTGTTTTAGGAATTGAACATGTACATTAGTAGCAATGAACAAGCGGAGTCTATCCTTTGCATTGATGCATCTAATGAGTATGTGCTAATATCATTGTGAAAGATGCAAAGCGAATTGTGATATCCACGATTGTCACCTATTCTTATTGGTGAATCTTGTGTAACCTACTGCATATATTTTATCAGTCATTGAATAGTAGGAGGAGGTGGTGAGCTGTGACATCACCTATTGTGAATGATGGATCCTGTGAGGAGGACAAACTACATAATTGTAACCCAAAGGCTGTGATTACATACTATGTTGTCTATTAAATTCACAGCATGGATGCCCAACACCATCTCGAAACTGGAAAAAATGTTCCAAGTTACATTTAGGGACATTCTGCATTTAACCTTGGCAATCCTGAGAATACAGAGGACTGGGACTTCTCTCTGGTGGATTTCTCGGGCTGGACCCATCTATAGGAAATATACACAGTGACTGAGTACATCGTCTACAGGTGATGATCAGATGATGGGGAGTCCAGGTGGCCTCAGACCCGGCCTCTCCTCTATAATCAGTACGGTCTCCTCTTACCTGGAGATGTGAGGGGCTGGTGATCCTCCATCATGACGTCCTTGTACAGATCCTTGTGTCCTTCTAGATACTCCCACTCCTCCATGGAGAAATAGACGGTGACGTCCTGACACCTTATAGGAACCTGACACACACAATGATGCGCCATTAGCAGACCCCTCCCCCAGCGTTATTATATAATGTCCCAGCATTCCCGGCAGCGCTCACCTCTCCGCTCAGCAGCTCAGTGATCCTGTGGGTCAGTTCTAGGATCTTCTGCTCATGTATCAGTGAATGAGGTGGAGGCTCGGTGAGGTCACTCGGGGTCCTGCTTCGTCCTCCTGACACACGGCGGGTTACACACTCCCCAGACGACGTCTTCACTACTGTGTGATCCTGTGTATGGGGAGACGCCGATCACTACATCTATTCTAAGGATCCTTCACCTTTTCCGCCATTTCCCTGCTTTATTCCTAGTGATGTGATGTGAAGCTCTCACCTCTCCAGTGATCCAGTAGATCATCTCCAGGGTGAGATCTAATATCCGAGCAGCCATGTGGCCTCTGTTCTGCTCCATCCTCGGAGGGTCATTGACGGAAAGGACCATTGTCTTTAAACGAAAACTTTGTCTGAAAGCAAGCAAACCAAAAAAAGATTAGAGGCAAAATCCTGGTCTCCTCATACATTACCAACTGAGCCTTCAGTGTCTCTGAAAGAACAAAACTGTCAAGTGAAAAAAACTCTATTAACCTGCAAATATTGAGTTAATCTCCAAGTTAATTAGTTAATTTGGTTCTGAGCCTGCCCTGTACCTGCACTTAGAAACCCGCAGTCTGGAGGAAATCAACTTTATTCCTCCCGACAGCGCTCTGGTTCTAGTGACGGTGTGGTGCCGGCACGAGTTCAGTCACTGTTTTGTATATAGAGAGCGGTGGCTGTAACCGCACCCCTGTCCCTGAGTGACAGCTGGCTCAGCATTAGGGTCAGCTGTCAATCAGTTGGGGATCCTCACATCTGTGTCTTGGGACTCCTAATTTTCTCCATAACCTGTCCTTTCCATACATCTTCTGACACCTTGCAATGTATAGGTCCTTATATGTTCTCTGTCTTTGCCTCCTCCTACTTCTTCTAACATAATTGTCTACAAATTTTCTCCCCTGCATCCTCCTCACTATGGAACTCTCTCCCACCTAAAAAAGCGACCTGAAATCTTCATCATGTCCTACAATAACCTGGCCATATGAGCGACTTCTCTCCTCACCTACTGTCTCCTGCGCCCTTCCCATAAAGACTGTAAGCACTCTCGGTGCAGTGTCTTTTCTACAGCCCATCAAATGCTAAAGCTCAGGTCCATACCAGACACCTAGTGTCCGGTACTGAACCCTGAATACAGACTTGTTAATGCAGGGTTCCCCAACTCCAGGCCCACCAACAGGTCATGTTTTCAGGATTTCCTTTGTAATGTACAGGTGATGCAATTATCACCTGAGCAATACTAAGGAAATCCTGAAAACATGACCTGTTGGTGGGCCTGGAGTTGGGGAACCCTGTGTTAATGTATGTCCGGTTTCCTGTTCGGGTTTGCCGGTCAAAGTTGGTTGAAAGGCTTGCAGTGCAGTCAATCAACAAGTTTTTACACTGTGGGCACTTCTGGAGCCCTCACAGCCATGTCAAATATTGGCCAACACAAAGGCTGGATCACAAGCGCTGCTGCCATTAGTGTAGGACGCAGTTGGACTGAGGGTCAAATTCTGTCTGCGTACTCTACAAAAAAGACACTATGTATACTCTGCAAGCCATATCTGTGGAAGAACTGTGCTAAAGACCCCTGTGTACTCTGCAATCCCACCTCTGACAGTACTGTGCCTTTCAGCCGCTGTGTGTACACTGCACCTCCCTGCCTGCTGAAGTACTGTTCCTTTAAGCCGCTGCGTGTCCTCTGCAACCTCGCCTGAGAAAGTACGGTGCCAAAAAAAATGCTGTATGTACTCTGCCCCCTCCCCGTGGGAGTACAGTGCCTTTAAGCCACTGTGTGTACTCTGCCCCTTCCTCCGCCTGTGGAACTACGGTGCCTTTAAGCTGCTGTGTATTCTAGTAGTCTGGGTAATAAATAAATGGTATCAGCCATTTTGTTGCTATTTCTAGGCCAAAGAAATCATTTTTCAGGACCGCTGTGTGCTTTCTAGTAGCGTTACAGATAAATAAATCTACTCTTCCGCCATGTCTTTCTGAGTAGTGTGCAGAAAAAACACTTCCAAAAATGAGGAGAGCATCAAATAGGGGATGTGGATGTGACCGTGTTGGTGCTGTT
Source organism: Dendrobates tinctorius (assembly GCF_039654945.1). Classification (NCBI taxonomy): domain Eukaryota; kingdom Metazoa; phylum Chordata; class Amphibia; order Anura; family Dendrobatidae; genus Dendrobates; species Dendrobates tinctorius. Next base: position 2,102,221 of record NW_027361824.1, read on the forward strand.
GTAGCTGCTGATTGTGATGTACCCAATGCAGGAAGAGGATGTGGTCGTTCTGTACCGGCTATGTGCACAAATACAACACCTTCATCTGGTGCCCGCAGGTGACGGGACATTGTGCATCCTTTCATAGGCCCAAATACTGTTGTACAAATAGTGAGCCCACAAGATGTTCATGCAGTGTTATATTGGATGGCTGAGAATGACTAGTTCCTTCGCATTATCTTCCACCCGGTCCACTGCAGAAAGTGCAGTTGGCCCATGAGGTCCATGGTCATCCAGCTTCCGCCTCAACCTGCAAATCAGCCAAGCAAGTCATGCATCAGTCACTTCTGCTTCTTGATGACTCCATTGGCTGTGGTTCCATGGCACATCCATCTCACCTTGCCCCAGAAGTGGAAGAGACTGCGTACACTGATGCTCAACCACTTGCTATGTTGGAGGATGAGTACGTGGGAGGGGTAGTGCCCACAGTCAGTGGATTACCGCTGCAGATGTCTGATGATGACGAAACTCAGATGCCAATTGCAGCGTCCTTCTGCAGTGTGCGACCTGAAAGGAGGGCAGGGGTGAGAAGTCGGTGGAAGTTGATGCCGGGATGATGAGGTCCTAGACCTCACATGGTGCAGATTCCATTTTAGTGCTGTGCGTAGTTTGGAGGAAGAGGATGTGGCCATGCCACAGCAGCAAAGGAAAAGAGGGAGCAGGGTGCAAAAGCACAGCGGGTGGCCCTTAGCCAGTACATCGGCTGCTAATGCCCACCGTGCCGCTGAAATAAGCACACCAAACACAGCTCAAAAGAGCTCCCTGGCTTGGCATTATGTTCAGGGAATGTGCTGCAGACAAGAGTCAGGTGGTTTGCACTCTATGCCGTCAGACCCTGAAGTGTGGCATAAATGTTCTGGACCTCAGCACCACCTGTATAACAAGGCATCTGAATTCCAAGCGCGAGATGCAGTGGCGTACACACCTTAAAAAGCATGACAGATCTGATCCTCCTCCTGCTCCCTCTTCTGCTGTGCTCTCAGCCTCTTCCTCCCCCTCATGATCAATAGGGACACCTTCCTCCCCGCAAAGAGAAGATGTGACAACACCATCACCAGCAGTGTCACCAAGCATCTCCATACCGTCCCATGGAAGTGTTCAGCTTTGTATCACCCAAAAGCTTGAGAGAAAGAGGAGATACCCCCCTAACTGCCCATGGTCCTGAATGACAGTATTTCCAAATTACTAGCCTTTGAAATACTGCCATTCCGGCTGGTGGAAACGGACAGTTTTTTAAAAAAAAATGATGACGGTGGCTGTCTCCCAGTACGCTATTGCCAGCCACTACTACTTTTCCAGGTGGACACTCCCTGCACAAACATATCGCGGACCAAATCAGGTGTGCACTGTGCAAAGCCATGAGGTCCACAATACCACATAACCAATATATAATATGTACGATAGAAGGGTTAATGTTTTTCCTCTCGGTTATAGATTTTGTTTTCATGTTAGTGTTGTAGGATACAGTGGGGGAAATAAGTATTTGATCCCTTGCTGACTTTTGTAAGTTTGCCCTCTTACAAAGACATGAGCAGTCTATAATTTTAAGGGTCGGTTAATTTTAACATTGAGAGATAGAATATCAAAAATAAAATCCAGAAAACCACATTGTATAAATTATATACATTTATTTGCATTTTGCAGTGAGAAATAAGTATTTCATCCCTCTGGCAAACAAGACTTGATACTTGGTGGTAAAACCCTTGTTGGCAAGCACAGCAGTCAGACGTGTCTTGTAGTTGATGATGAGGTTTGTGCACATGTCAGTAAGATTTTGAGGCTGTCACTTGGCCACTCGGATCTTCACCTCCCTCCGTAACTTTTCTATGGGATTAAGGTCTGGAGACGGGCTAGGCCACTCCATGACCTTAATGTTCTTCTTTTTGAGCCACTCCTTTGTTGCCTTGGCTGTATGTTTTGGGTCATTGCCTTGCTGGAAGACCGAGCCACGACCCATTTTTAATGTCCTGGTGGAGGGAAGGAGGTTGTCACTCAAGATTTTACGATACATGGCCCCATCCATTCTCCCATTGATGCAGTGAAGTAGTCCCGTGCCCATAGCAGTGAAACGCCCTCAAAACATGTTTTCACCTCCATGCTTGACAGTGGGGACGGTGTTCTTTGGGTCATAGGCAGCATTTCTCTTCCTCCAAACATGGCGAGTTGAGTTAATGCCAAAGAGCTCAATTTGTGCTCATCTGACCACAGCACCTTCTCCCAATCACTCACAGAATCATCCAGGTGTTCATTGGCAAACTTCAGATGGGCCTGCACATGTGCCTTCTTGAGCAGGGGGAATCTTGCGGGCACTGTAGGATTTTAAAACTTTACAGTGCAACGTGTTAACCATGGTTTTCTTGGTGACTGTGGTTCCAGCTGCCTTGAGATCATTAACAAGTTTTCCCCGTGTAGCTTTAGGTTGATCTATCACCTTCCTCATGATCAAGGACACCCCACGAGGTGAGATTTTGCATGGTGCCCCAGATCGATGTTGATTGACAGTCATTTTGTATTTCTTCCATTTTCTTACTATTGCACCAACAGTTGTCTCTTTCTCACCCAGCGTCTTTCTTATAGTTTTGTCGCCCATTCCAGCTTTGTGCAGGTCTATGATCTTGTCTCTAACATCCTTATAAAGCTCTTTGGTCTTGCCCATGTTGTAGAGGTTAGAGTCTGACTGATTAATTGAGTCTGGGGACAGGAGTCTTTTATAAAGGTGACTATGTAAGACAGCTGTCTTTAATGCAGGTAACGTGTTAATTAGGAGTGTCTGACTGGTCTGTAGGAGCCAGAACTCTTAATGGTTGGTAGGGGGGTCAAATACTTATTTCTCATTGCAAAATGCAAATACATTTATTTAATTTATACAACGTGATTTTCTGGATTTTATTTTTGATATTCTATCTCTCAATGTTAAAATTAACCTACCCTTAAAATTATAGACTGTTCAGGTCTGTGTCAGTGGGCAAACTTACAAAATCAGCAAGGGATCAAATACTTATTTCCCCCACTGTAAGTAAAGTCATCATGACCTGAGTAACATGGTAACAGGGGGCTTTGTGAGTTGCATGGAGCTACATTGGTGTAATGGTATAAGAGATAGCATTCTCTGTGTGAATCAGCAAAATTGATTTGTTCACAAGTGTTCATTCTGATCTCCTAGCATTGGTTATTTGAGGGCCTAATCTCTTTATTCGGCCTCACTGGTGATCCGGCCGATCTGACTTTGGCTCCGAACAGAAACAGCTACAACAGTTTCTATCTTCCGTGATGTGAAACCCAGAAGTTTCTCTCCAGCATATTATGCTGAGTGGTTAATTGGCAATTACAGGGTTAGGTTATTTATGAGTAGGTGTAAGCATAAGCAGGATGCCTTCTCAACATATCTCCACCTCAAGGGTGTGGCTGGGGTAGGCAAATGTCCAGCTACTGAGGACTTTTTGGTCTGCTGTGTGTTTGGAGACAAAGAAGTCTCCAGTCGGGAGCTGAAGTTTTTCATATCATGAGCGGGCGAATCTCGCAGGCATATGGACTGTGCTATAAGTTATCCTTTGTTTTGCAGTTATGCCAGAAAGTCCATTTTTATTTTGCTAAATCATGCACTGATTTATGCCGTAGTTTAATAAACCAGTAGAAGAAACGTTCCAGTGTATAACTCTGAGAGCAGCTGAGTGAGCCAATCTACCATATCACCGATACCTGGACCAGTGATAACGGCCAGGGACGTTATATCTCCCCAACTGCCCCCAGGGTAAATATATTGGCGGCTTGGAAGAGGTAGAAGGCATTGTAGCCCATGTCCTACCAACATTTAGGATTGCTGGAAGTTTATCTGTCCAGGTTGCCGCCTCCTACTCCAAAGCCTCCTCATATGGTCACAGTAATACCTGCACCACCAACTTCAGCACAGCCAGGGGGGAACAACAGCAAGCAGTTCTGAAACTCATCTGTTTGGGGAACAAATCCCACAACCTGCAGGAGACAGATGAGTGGTTGGTGCCAATGAACCTCAAGCACGGCCTGGTGGTGTGCGATAACGGGCGAAATCTCGTATAAGATCTGAACCTATCTGGTTTGACACACATCCCTTGTCTGGCGCATGTTCTGAACTTGGTGGTGCAGAGCTTCCTGAAAAACTACCCAAAGATGTAGGATCTGCTGCTGAAAATGCAGGCAGTGTGTGCATACATTCGGCGTTCTCACTCTGCTGCTGCTGCTCACCTGTCTGCTCTGCAGCGACACTTCTGCCTTCCAGCTCACTGGCTGATATGCGATGTACCAACAAGGTGGAACTCCACCCTGCATATCCTGACTGTGCGAGCATCGGCAGCAGGCAATAGTGGAGTTTCACCTGCAGCACGTACAGCTGAGTCGCTCTGCAGAGCAACACCACCAATAAGTGGGTCTCCATGCGGATCGTGTGTGCTGTCTGGTGCTGCTTTGAATATGCCACCATTATGGTCAGCTCTGATAATGTCATCATCAGAATTACTATACCACTTAAATGCCTGCTGGAAAAATAATTCAGGCCATGATGGATGAGGTGTTTGGCACTGGAGGAAAAGGAGCAGGAGCAACAGGGCAAGTTCACACCGTTATCAAGCCTGTCATCCACACATGGCTTCCAAAGGGTGGGTTACTGTCCCAACAGCGGCCAGGTACCCAACTGTACAGGCAGGGGACAGTTTGGGAACAAGGAGGAGGATGTAGAGGAGGAACAACTGTATTCAGAGCAAGTGTAGGGGAAGTGGACTGACATACGGACCTGTCTGCAGCAGGAAGGGTTAATGTACAATATGCTGGACATGGACTGTTGTAACTGAAGGTGGGAGACAGCTAGACAGAGGAGAAGGATGTTGTAGTACAGAGTTTTAGCCACTAGGGGGAGACCAAAGACAGCAGAAGTGTAGGAAGGTGTAGTACTGCAGTTTGGCCACAAGATGGGAGTAGAGTCGTGAGAAAAGGACTGATCAGCTTAGGGCTAGGAAACCGCAGTCATGGGGGGCGGGGTGAGAACTCTAGAGGGGAATTCCCAGAGAGAGAGAGGGGATATAAGAGAGATAAGAGAGTTCCAGAAGGTCAGTCCAGGGAGAGGAGCTCAGGAGTGAAGAAGACTGTACGAAGAGACAGAACGAGAAGAAGCTCCAGGAAGGACTGGTGAGGGAGACGGTCAGGGGGGTGGCCCTGACAGGAGAGCCGCAGGACGGAGGAAGCCCAGGGGTACCAGAGATGGACGGACTCGGACGGGTGAAGCGCTGTGGTGGTAGGCCTAGGGCAGCCACAGTGAAAGAGCCGCGAGGGACGTCAATCAGGAAGACAGAAGAAAGCGAAAGGTACCCAGGCCTGTGTGCGGAGCTCATTGTGCAGCTGCTGTGTGGTGCTGCGGTCGTTGAGAGAACGAACAATAAAGAGGACCTGTTGAATGCACATCAGTCTCTGTCTCAGTCTGTTCGCAGCGAAGAGAGGGGCTACCCCCAGTCAGCACACCTACCTACATTTGGCGTAGTCGGCAGGATCATCACCGCAAATACACCATCTTCAGCGGTAAACCTGCCCCGAAAATTCCAAAGGACCCGAGCTGAACGGGTTGAAGACTTTCCCGGTGGATTACAAAATTGATCAGGAGTGTCAGTTTCCATCAGGCGGATCCGGAGCAGAAAAGGGCTTGACAAAATGGCTGTGGCATTCCAGCGCCAGAAAGAAGCCCAGGAGTTCGCAGCTACATTGAACAATCTGGGGCTATGGCGCACTCGCCCCCGGGGGAGCGGCGTACATCTGGAGATAGCCGCCCCCTCATGCTGGACCCTGGAAGATGGGTGGAGAGGTCGACCAACGCCCCACCCAAGGGCTGGAGTGGCCCAGGTGGAGAGACTGGGTGCGACTGTTTGGCGCCATTGAGCTTCTGGACATTGGACGGGATGCGACGCTGTAGCTGCTGTGGCCTCGGACGCCTGGAATAGAGGTGGCGTCAGGAGATCGAGCCCCGTCGGGAGACCTGCCCCTGGGAGCCACTGTCGATGCCCCGGACGTGTACCAGAGAGGAGCGACCCCGGATCCTGCTGGAACAGCCGCTGGAAGAAGCTGCCTGGAGTCTCCTCGTGGAACCACCGGGCCTGGAGGCTGGCCCTGCCGGACGGCGGGGTGAAGATCATCGGCTGCGAGAGGAGCTGCGGGATGGCCTGTCGGAAGCCGCGGCGCCGGGGAAGGTGAGCATTCCCCCTGCCCAGCCGGTGGCACCACAAGCAGCCCTTGCTACTCAGCCTCCCCGCGTGGCCTTCTGCTCTCCAGCGACCCCGGCTCCTGAGGGCTTTGCGTTGAGTTGCGTAGAGGACCTGTTGGACGCACATCAGTCTCTGTCTCAGTCTGTTCGCGGCGAAGAAAGGGGCCACCCCCAGTCGGCACACCCACCTACACAGAGTAGCACTCAGATCAGCTCACGGGCATCACTGGAGTGTGGCTGGGGGGGATACAGATTACCCAGACCATACACCTCCCACTGAGGACAGCTTGTTGCCTCTGGGCAGCCTGGCACACATGAACCAATACATGCTGCAGTGCCTGAGCAGCAACTGTTTATTTGCCCATATTGTTACCAGTGTAGTTTAATGGTTGGCCACCCAGCTGGATCTCCACTACAAGTACAAGGTACCATCATTACTTCCGTCACTGATGCGATAGCGCCAAATGCATGAATACGAGCAAACGCTGGTAGAGAAACTACTGATAGCTTTCCCACCTGACAGCGGGGGCTCAGTGGAAGAACAAGGTGGAAGGAAATGACCAATGCAGATGGGGTACCACCAGCACCTCCGAAGGCAGAGTTAACATGGCTGAAATGTGGCAAAACTTTATGAGCACGCCACAACTTCCAGCACCACAATCTGATAAGGTCCATATGAGCAGGAGCCAGTGTTACAACAACATGGTGGAAGAGTACGTGTCCACACGTCTCCACGTATCAGCAGATGAGTCTGCCCAATTTAACTTTCGGGTCTCCAAATTGGATACATGGCCTGAGCTTGCCCTTTATGCCTTGGAGGGGCTGGCCTGCCCTGCGGCAAGTGTCATGTCAGAAAGTATGTTTAACAAGGAAGGGGGTGTGATTATAAACAGGTGCATCCAGGAAAAAAACAATGTGTGCATATACCCTACTGAAAATAAAGTAAAAAAGCAAGTGCATTAAATAATTAACGTAGGGTACTTAGTAAACACTGTTTTGATCAAAAAAGTATAAAGCTGTCCCACCACGGCAAGGTGTACCAATTTGGCGACAGTAACTATACTCTAACGTAAAAACCTACCCAGTGTGAATTGTGGCAGAGAGTCTCCATATCCCAAATGGACACCCAGCTTAAGAGGGACTATATATGAACTACACAGTTCAGTAGAAAGGAGGCCACACTCCATTTGTACTGAATACAAAAATACTAGAGAAAAACAAAAAAAAAAGCTGAACTGAAGTAGACTTGAATGACATGCATGATGAAAAAGCATGTTCACACTGGCCACAAAAGCAAACTGTCGGCTCAGTGTTACACGACCCACCAATTGGTCGGTCACTAAATGGCTAAACAAAAAACACACCAAGAAACACCAGGGAAACTAACAATGGTGGGCCCTGCGATAGGGAACGGGGAAAATGGACACCTCCTGCACTCACCTGAGGAAGTGCCCTGCTCTTACTATCGTCCCTATACAGGTTCTTTCAACCTGTCGCCGAGCAGGATACCTAAGCCCTCGCTGGCCCTGCTCCTATTCCTAAGTAGGGAATTGGCAAGTGAAGTCACTGGTCCCACCGCTGCACTAAGACAATACAAGGTAGGCAAGACAAACATCACAGGGAATAGGAAACACAAAACAACACTTAGCTTTCTGCTGTAAAGCACCGCACAGCAGGATCACGATACCAGATAACAGCATTCAGCTGAAGCATCACTGCACCAGCAAACTCCTGTCTTCAGCACGGTTGGTATCCAAAAGGACCTGTATCACCAACAGTCAGCTGATGCATCAGGTGACCTTTTAAAGGAAGGTGGGAGTGGTCATCACCTGCATCAGCAAACTCAGCAGCAATGTAACTACACCAGTGGCCACAGGGGAAAAAACTGACATTAACCCCCGATGGCCTGAAAGGCAAAAAGTTTTAATATGAAAACGTCAAATCTACCACAGATCCAAAAATGGATCGTGGCAGTAGCCCCCTTTCCATGAGGGGCCTCCGGACCCTCAACACCTGACCTCACCAGAAAACAACCTACGGTGAGGACGCCTTGATCCACCAGAGTTCACCTCAGCAGTCACCTTACCCTCAGGTTTATGGCAAAAGCGGACTGATGGAAGTGACAACGTATGCTCCGAAGGCGCCACAAATCTCCAGAGCGCCGATCTGGGGAATGAGTTGTGTACGGGCATTACTGGGGTTAACTTCAGCGGGTAAGTCCCCGGGCCGTGAATGGCCGACACGCGATATGGCCTGATCACCCGAGAACTCCAGGCCCAAGCAGCACACTTCCACTGGATGTTTTTGGTGGATACCCATATATACTCATTCACACACAGGCAGGTCCAGACCTGAACATTTATTGCCACGCACACGTTTGCTTCAAGATGGTGAACTCTTTACAGTACCAACAACAGAGGTGTCCCCTTGTGTCATCATACTCACACCCCCACAATGCTCAGAAGGAACCACCACCCTCCTCTGACCCCTCCTCCTAAGAGGACTCCAACACAGGGTTAGCTTGTGGTGAGGGTTGAGACTTGCCCCTACTCCTTGGCAGCACCTCTGCTGCCCCCACTGGAGAAGAAGGGGACGGTTGTAGAAAGACGGCAGAGACAGTAGCCATCGGGCAGCAACAACTCTCACACCACTGATCCCAGTTGACTACTTCCCTGGACTGCCAATCTATGACCGGGTTGTGTCTTTTCAACCAAAGGAGGCCTAAAATGATGGGTAGCATGACAGGGACTCTTTATGATGAGTCCCTATATGCAGATGTATATCATTCATGACTTGGGTAAACCTCCCCTGGCTAAGTGAGTCAATGACCTGGACGCTTAGAGGTTTTGTTAGCGTCCTACACCTCAGGCCATGGGTCTGGACAAAGTGAGCATCCACCAGATTGACATCTGCTCCACTCTCTACAAGCACCGGTATACTCTCAGTTACCCCGCCAACCACCACTTCAGCAGACAAGGTACACTGAGGGGAAAAAAATGGAGGAAATATACACTCCCTGTTCGCCTCCACACGACCATGGGGACACAGTTTCTTAGATGGTACAGATATTTTGGTGCGAGCTGGGCAGACACCGATAAAATGACCAGTCTGCCCACAGTGAAAACATGTCCCCACACCACGATGAACCGCAGGCAACACTGCTTGGGAACCAAGTCCTCCCACCTGCATGGGCTTGTCCGTCTGCACCGGTGTCCTCCTCCCTAACAAGGACTACAGGGGGCACATTTGGTGTATGTTTCTCCCTCAAGCGTCTATCCATCCGGATGGCAAGGGACATGGTGGCCTCCAGCGACCTGGGGGCGGCGTACTGCACCAGAGTATCCTGCAACCTTGGAGACAGACCCTGCATAAAATGGCTCCTAAGAGCAGGGTCGTTCCTCTGTGTGTCAGTGGCCCACCTCCGGAGCTCTGAGCAGTACTCCTCAGCCGGCCAGCCCCCCTGCTTGATCTTGCGGAGTCGGGATTTCGCCAGGGAGACGCCATCAGGATCTCCATACACCAGTGCCAGAGCCGCGAAAAACTCATCTACTGACCGTAGAGATGGTGAATCGGCTGGCAGAGAGAAGGCCCAGGATTGGGGATCACCCTTAGTAAGGGATATGATGATTCCCAACATTGTTCCTCACTCCCTGCTTAACGAGGGCGGAGCCTGAAGTACAACTTGCAGGCCTCCTGAAAAACCCAAAATTTCTCTCTCCAGAAAATCGGTCAGGGAGAGATATATTGGGTTCTGGTTGAGCCTGCATCTGAACTGAGGCCACGAACCCCACCAACTGCTGCAGTTGCTGCACCACCTCACCACACAGCACCCCAAGCTCATCGGTGAGGGTCTGAAGCAGTTAAGCAAAGGCCTGCATTTGCGCCATGGCTCACCAGAAAAAAAATGTGCAGGTTGTGATAATGTCACGGAGTGACTGGCCTAGTGTGACATGACCCACCAATTGGTCGGTCACTAAATGGCAAAACAAAAAACACACCAAGAAACACCAGGGAAACTTTAACAATGGTGGGCCCTGCCATAGGGAACGGGGAACATAGACACCTCCTGCACTCACCTGAGGAAGTGCTCTGCTCCTACTAAAGTCCCTATACAGGTTCTTTCAACCCGTCGCCGAGCAGGATACCTAAGCCTTCGCTTGCGCTGCTCCTATCCCTAATTAGGGAATTGGCAAATGAAGACACTGGTACCACCGCTGTACTAAGACAATACAAGGTAAGGCAAGACAAACACCACAGGGAATAGGAAATACAAAACAACACTTAGCTTTCTGCTGTAAAGCACCGCAAAGCAGGATCACAATACCAGATAACAGCATTCAGCTGAAGCACCACTGCACCAGCAACCTCCTGTCTTCAGCACAGTTGGTATCCAAAAGGATTTGTATCACCAACAGTCAGCTGATGCATCAAGTGACATTTTAAAGGAAGGTGGGAGTGGTCACCACCTGCATCAGCAAACTCAGCAGCAATGTAGTTACACCAGCGGCCACCGGCGGAAAAAACTGACATTAATCCCCGATGGCCTGAAAGGAAAAAAGTTTTAACATGAAAAAAACAAATCTGACACAGATCCAAAAATGGATCGTGACACAAAAAAAAACAAAGGAAAAAACAATCATGCATGTCATTCAAGTCTACTTCAGTTCAGTTTTTCTCTAGGTTTTTTGTATTCAGTACAAATAGGGTGCGGCCTCCTTTCTACTGAGCTGTATAGTTCATATATAGTCCCTCTTAAGCTGGGTGTCTGTTTGGCATCCAGAGACTCTCTGCCATTATTCACACTAGGTAGGTTTTAACATTAGAGTGTAGTTGCTGTCCCAAATGGGTACACCTTGCCTTGGTGGGACAGCTTTATACTTTTTTGAGCAAAACAGTGTTTCCTAAGTACGCTATGTTAATTATTTAATGCACTTGCATTTTTACATATTTATTTTCATTAGGGTATATGCACACATTGTTTTTTCCTTTGGTTTTGTTTGCTTTTATGGCCAGTGTGAATATGTTATTACATGCCCGAGAGCTGTTGGCATAGCGCAGGCACCCGGCAGCATCTAACGCAAACAGCAGCACAGGAGGAGGAGGTGCAGGGACGCTATAGGGGGATGATGGACAGCTGGGAGGCGGCTTAAACAGAGGGACACACCATACCTCTGTGACTGAATCCAGGTATAAGGACCTATTTATAAAAGTCAATATTTCAGTGTTAAAGGGGATAAGAAACAGAAGAGCCACCTTCACAGAATGCAGCCTTAGTGCTGCTGAAGGTGGCTCTTTTAGTTAAAAACGCCCTGGGGGGGTGACAGATTCCCTTTAACTAGGATCCCCAAGTCCTTCTCCATGTCAGACTTACCCAGTGGTTTCCCGTTCAGTGTGTAATGGTGATATTGATTCCTTCTTCCCACGTATATAACCTTACATGTATCATTGTTATATCTCATCTGCCACCTTTTGGTCCAAGTTTCCAACTTATCCAGATCCATCTGTAGCAGAATATTATCTTCTCTTGTATTGACTGCTTTACATAGTTTTGTATCATCTGCAAATATCGATATTTTACTGTGTAAACCTTCTACCAGATCATTAATAAATATGATGAAGAGAAGAGGTCCCAACACCGACCCCTGCGGTCCCCACTGCTCACAGTGACCCAGTTAGAGAATATCCCATTTATAACCCCCCTCTGCTTTCTATCACTAAGCCAGCTACTTACCCATTTACACACATTTTCCCCCAGACCCGGCATTCTCATTGTACCAACCTCTTGTGTGGCACGGTATCAAACGCTTTGGAAAAATCAAGATATACCACATCCAATGACTCACCTTGGTCCAGTCTGTAGCTTACCTCTTCATAAAAGCTGATTAGATTGGTGTGAAAGGAGCGATTCCTCATAAACCCATGCTGATATGGAGTTCCACAGTTATTCTCAGTGAGATCATCCAGAATAACGTCCCTCCGAAACCCTTCACATATCTCACCAACAATAGAGGTTAGACTTACTGGCCTATAATTTCCAGGGTCACGTCTAGCGCCCATCAGCTCAATCTAAGATCATAATACAAGCTTTTCATCGGCGGCAATTGTAATGTACATTACTGGAGCTGACATTTTAGCGCTGTCGAGGTGCTGTACCCCATGCTCTGTGGGTGAAATTTGTGACTGGACTGGCAATAGCAAGCCTCCATCCCTGTGAAGGCACTTTACCATTTTTATGTCATTCATTTACTTACTATTTTACCATGATTGCTGGTGACAGAACCCGCATAAGTCATTTCCCTACCCATATTTGTTTATAGGGCTCTTGTGCTGCTCTTACCCCTATTTGTTCTTCCTTGTGCAGCCCCCATAGCCCTCACTATGACCGTTTTACAGCACTGAAGTTCGGGTCCCAATTGACTCCTATATGGTTCGGTGTCAAGTTTTAAAAAACCCGGCCGAACCTGAACATCCACAGGTTGCTCCTCACTACCCGTCAGTTACTTCATGTTTATTGTGTGCTTTTTCTCACGTTATATATTTGGTTTGTGTCTTTATCAAGGCATTGGGGCTATGGGAATTTACAAAAATGAATGTTTTCTAGCTCCACGATGTAGACGGAGGATGGCCCTGTACAGTCTAATAACACCATAGTGCACAATTCCACATATCTCGGAGGCCGCAGTGGCCCCAATACCTCCGAGGCCTCTGCCATGACCTATGTATCAAAATGTCGCCTGTACCCGAAAACGCTAACAATAAAATCTACAGTTCGGTGATCAGAACGCGAGTGTAATGCAGGGCTAGTGATTGGAAAATTAAAAGATAATCAGTCTAAAAAAAAAATGGTGACATGAGGTTAACAGGTCAACTATACCTCACAAAGAACTAGGGAAAATTAAAAATTAAATATGAAAAACTTTTTAAGGCTATGTACCCACGTTGCAGAGATCCTGCGGAAATTTCCACAGCATTTCCGCAACTCCCGCATGCGTTTTTCCCGCGATTTTCGCATGCGGAATTCAAGCTCTTTCCAAGCGATTTGAAGCATTGCTTGGAATGTGATTGACAAGTTGGTCACACTCACCAGTGTTTGACGAGTGTGAGCAGCTTTTTACTATTGAGGCCGCCTATGCAGCATCAGTAGTAAAAGATAGGATGCAAAAAATAAAAAAATAAAAAAAAAAAATCGTGTTTTTCTCACCTTCCGGCATCCCGTGCAGCCTTCCCGGTCCTCAGCGATGCTCCCGTTCCCAGCGATGCCTTGTGAGACCTTTGATGACGTAGCGGTCTCGCAATACAGTAGCGGTCTCGCAAGACTACTACGTCATCACAGGTCCTTGCCGCAAGGCATTACTGGGAATGGGAGATAGCGGGAGCATCGGTAAGGCTGCGTGGGACGTCGGAAGGTGAATATAACACAATTTTTTATTCTATTTTTTACAGGGATATGGTACCCAGGGCCTGGGGGACAGTCTCCTCTCCTCCGGACCGTGGGTACCATCCGCAAATGTTCTGCTTACTTTTCGCATGGTGGGCACAGCCACAGAATCTATGTGGGCGGATTTTCCCGCAACTCCGCACAAAGAATGAACATACTGCGTATTTTTCCGCGATGTAATTCTGCAGCATTAACACAGCATGTGTGGAATCACATAGGATTGCATGGGATGCTTTTTTGTTGCATTTTCGTGGCAAAATCACACGTTTAAAATCGCCGCAAAAACAACGCCACGTGTGAACACAGCCTAAAAGTTGCGGAATTGTTTTTTTTCCCCCCCAACATTTCACTTCATTTGAAATTGATCTCCTGTTTTTCGGTCCATTGTATGGTAAAAAGATAAAGTGAACAGTTTCACTCAAAAGCAAAAACCGAGCGGTTGGGGTCTGTGCTCACGATGCGGATTCTCCTGCATTGTACGGCACCATTCTACCCTATGTGAAATAAAAAATGCGGAAAAATCCACAGCAGATACGCAGCGGGTTCATTCCCGCAGCGGGTTCATTTCCGCAGTGGGTTCATTTCCGCAGCGGGTTCATTTCCGCAGCATGTCACTTCTTTGTGTGGATTCCGCAGCGTTTTTACACCTATTCCCATTACAGGAATCCGCAGGTGTAAAAACGCAGGGGAAAGCTGCGATATAGCCACAGGAAATCCGCAGGTAAAGCGCAGGTCATTTTACCTATGGATTTAGCAAAATCCGTGCTGAGAAATCCGCAGCACAATCCACAGCGTGTGCACATGGCCTTACACGGTGATGTCAGATGACTAATGAAAAAGTTATGGCTCTTGGAAGAAGAAGAGGAAAGAAAAAACAATGACACCTGCGAGGGGTTAAAATAGCGAATAAAATAATAATAACCCCATAAATGCCGGCGGCCGGAGTCCGATGACCGCTATTTACCGCCCATTACACAGGAGCCTCAGTGCCGCAGCCCCGGGGATGCCGCGCTTCTTACCGTCTTCTCCAGGCTGTGAGCGGACAGAGGAGACGCACATATACCGGCGCTGCGGTCACTGCGTCTCCTCCGAGCTCCGGGGGAAGTTCTCAGGTTTTGTGATGAGATTTGTTGCCTCCATTCTCCTCAGTCCTGGAGCAGCATTTCCTGTCCCCTGTAAACTACAACTCCCAGCATGCTTTGCAGCTCCTCTCAGTGAATGGTGATCTCCCCCCTCACTGCAGGAGTCACTGCCATGTGCTCCTCTACTGCATGGAAGGGGCAGGTTTAGGCTGCAGACTTCCTGTCCCTGCAGTGAGCGCGGCCATCTTGTTGGTGGGAGTCTCCTAGTTCCCAGGCCTCCTCGCAGTATTACACATGGTGAAAAGCAGCCTCACTAGACCTTGTCAAATGACCAGTGCACTAGCAGGACGCAGCAGGCTCCCACAGATAAAGGCCAGAGCAGCACAGGTGCCCTCCACTGATGAGAACAGCCACCCCATCAGTAAACTAGTGATGATGAAGGCGTTAGCTGCCTAGTGGAAGCACACAGATGGGGCTTCCTTAGGACATAAGTCACACAGGAAAGTGCGATACACAGTGTCAGGATGACAGCCTGTTCATAACGCCTATAATGGAAAGCGGGCTGTTCAGCACTATATATGCATCACACAGAAAACACAGCCATCAAAAAGGAGCTATCAAAGCAACCTGGGCTTCCATAACCCCTCAGCAGGGCCACAGGCTGATCGCCTTGTAAAGCAGTGGTGTCCACACTGTGCAGTGATGAGGCAGTGACCCAAGCAAGTTCAAAAAAAAAAATGTTTAATGTCCAAAAAACTCACACAGTGCACAACACACTGTATCTACCGGATCGCAGCCGGGAAGCAACAGAACAGCCCGTGGCCAGTTGCCGTGAGTGACCACGCTGCCCGGGTATGCAGGAGGTGCCCGACCTTCTGGCTCAGCTTGGCCCTGTGTTGCCTCACACAGGGAACGCGCTGCAGACCACTGCTCTGTGTCTGTGCAAGCCAGAACTGACACACCCAAAGCTCTTTCCTGCAAGTTTTTCTTTCCTTTTCCCACTCTGTGGCCACAGGCCACTTATAAGACCTGGGCTGGAGGACACACACCGGACCCCACTACCTTCCTTTCAAAAATTAAAGCCCATACCAGGTTTTCCTGAATAAACTCCTTGGTCAAAAAAACTTTACCAGGCTCAACTTACTTTTATTCCGCCTTGTGAGTCACAGGCACACTGCTGTGACCACAAGGCACTCCAGCGGGTCTAATACGATTTTGAGCCCATCCTGGGGGACACATCGCGACCCTCACATATGACTCCGGTCGCTGCCTCACAGCCTCCATGCCACGCCGCATTGATCCAGTAATTGATGCCAAAGGAGCCCGACCAAGTACTGAGGGCATTTACTGACCATACATTTCAGGAGGACAACATTTAAAAATCGTTTTTCAAGCTGGTGTTATAAAGTATTCTAATTTCCTGAGATAATGACTTTTGGGTTCTCATTGGCTGTAAGACATAATCATCAACATTACCAGAAATAAACCCGTGACATAGATCACTCTGTGTGTAATGGCTCTATAGAATAGAGGAGAGTCACTGTCTGTATTGAAGAACTGAAATAAATTCACTTTTTGATGGTCTAATATTGTGAGATGCGCCTGTACTTATCCCCACAAACCCGCCAGAATGTGCACACCCAGATCTGCTCTTCAGTATATGGCAAATCACAAAAGTCACCATCGGGACCTTCTCTTCAGAGCTGTTTGCTATACCAGTTGACAGCCATAAAAAAATCATATACAACCCCTATAAAAATGTACTTTATTATTATTATAAGGCTGTGTGCACACGTTGCGGTTTTTTTAGCGTTTTTCCGCTGCGGAATCACCGCGAAAACGCAAAAAACCGCATCCCATGCAATCCTATGGGATTCCGCAATGCTGTGCTAATTCTGTGGATTTTTCCGCTGCGGAATCGCATAGCAGTAAAATCTGCAGCATGTCCATTCTTTTTGTGGAATCGCGGTGATTCCGCCGCCAGAGGATTGCATTGAAACGCTCACTTTACACATGTGGCTATGTCCACCATGTGTAAAGTGAGCGCTCAATGTGCGGATGGTACCCAGGGTCTGGAGGAGATTCTCCCCCAGGCCCTGGGTACCATAATCCTGTAAAAAATAGAATTAAAATAAAAAAATAGAAATATACTCACCCTCCGATGGCCACCGGAGTCCTTCCCGCCTCTCACCAC
The DNA here is from genome assembly GCF_039654945.1 of Dendrobates tinctorius. Taxonomy (NCBI): domain Eukaryota; kingdom Metazoa; phylum Chordata; class Amphibia; order Anura; family Dendrobatidae; genus Dendrobates; species Dendrobates tinctorius. Next base: position 2,119,194 of record NW_027361824.1, read on the forward strand.
GCTCCCGGCATCTTCAGGTCCCAGTGATGCTTTGCACGAATCAGCTGAGATCGTGACGTCATCAGCGGTCATTCGCGCAAAGCATCACTGGGACCTGAAGATGCCGGGAGCGTGGTGAGAGGCGGGAAGGACTCTGGTGGCCGTCGGAAGGTGAGAATAACAATATTTTTAATTTTTTTTTATTTTTAACATTCTATCTTTTACTATTGATGCTACATAGGCGGCATCAATAGTAAAAAGTTGGTCACACTTGTCAAGCGCTATGCTGTGTGTGACCAACCTGTCAATCACCATTTCCAAGTATCGCTGAAAGCGCTTGGAAAGCGCAAGCATTCCACAAGCGAATAAAGCTTGCAAAACGCTTGCTTGTTGCAGGAAAGCGCATGCAAATTCGCATGCGTTTTACCCGCGGCGGGAGTTGCGGAAATGTTGCAGAAATTTCTGCAGCATTTCCGAACGTGGGCACACAGCCTTAAAAGAACCAACAAAGTGGTTCACAACACCAAAATGCAAACACACAAAAAACAACAACAACGTGCCAGAAAAAACCTTCACAGATTACACACTATGGGATTAACTAGACGTCCCTGGTATGTTGCCTAAGCTCACACCTTCCTGGCTGTGGAGGTTGGCACCCTAGGGGGGGGGGGGACATATTGGCGCCCCCACTCTACGTTGACTATCCCTAGGGACCCTGATGAAACCCTGCAGCCACTAGGGAATCCCTCTACCCAGATGATAAGGGAACCTGTAACAATAAACCTAGATCACTCCTAAGTCTAAAGCAGGGGTCTCAAACTCGGCAGAGTAAATGGGCCGCACATAAAAAAAAAATTTAAGCTGGCGGGCCGCATTCCTTTCAAACTTAATACAGTCACAATTGATAGCGGTATCTGTGGCGCCCCCAGGAGTATGGCCGCCACAGTGACTTTGCCTTCCTCCAGGGAGGGTGATGTCATGCTTGGAGGCAATGAAGGGTCTCTCTCGCAGTTAAGGCCTCTTTCACACTTCAGTTTTTTGTGTCAGTTAAAATCCGCCAAAAAAGGCGGAATAGCGGATCCGTTCCTAACTGATGTGAACGGATGCCACAGGATCCGTTTTTTGACGGATCCGCAGAATGAAGAATTTTAAAGGAACCGCTGGCCGGGAAGGAGAGAGAGAGAGAGAATTTTTTTTGTTGTCCGCCAGAAAGGATTTCAGGGTTAATTTTCTCCCTGACTTCCTTTCTCCGGGCATGCGCACTGGAAAATGCGGATCCTACAACAAAAAAAAGTTGCAGATCGTGGCCGTTCAAAAGTGGATGATAATGTCAGCTCTGCATGTGAGCCAGCGCTATCATCATCTCGCTGTACACACACAGTCACAGTTACCTGCAGAATCCAGCAATGGGGGGGAAAGTCACGCCTCTGCTATCATTACACAGCACTAGAGGGATGTCATCACGCAGGGTCACAGCCACTACGGAGCAGCACACTCCTCCTCTCTTCTAGCGTGAGCAGTGGTGTAACTACAAAGTTATGGGCCCTGGTGCAAGCTTTCAAATGGGGGCCCCCATGCCAAAATACACGCATATCCCAACTCAGTACACCTCGTACACACGCGGCTACACTCCGTACACACACGGCTCCGCTCCGTACACCTCGTACACACACGGCTCCGCTCCGTACGCCTCGCACACACACGGCTCCGCTCCGTACACCTCGTACACACACGCGGCTCCGCTCCGTACGCCTCGTACACACGCTGCTCCGCTCCGTACAGCTCGCACACACGCTGCTCCGCTCCGTACAGCTCGCACACACGCGGCTCCGCTCCGTACACCTCGCACACACGCGGCTCCGCTCCGTACACCTCGTACACACGCGACTACACTCCGTACACCTCGTACACACACGGCTCCGCTCCGTACGCCTCACACACACGGCTCCGCTCCGTACACCTCGTACACACGCGGCTACACTCCGTACACACACGGCTCCGCTCCGTACACCTCGTACACACACGGCTCCGCTCCGTACGCCTCGCACACACACGGCTCCGCTCCGTACACCTCGTACACACACACGGCTCCGCTCCGTACGCCTCGCACACACACGGCTCCGCTCCATACACCTCGCACACACACGGCTCCGCTCCATACACCTCGTACACACACGGCTGCTCCGCTCCGTACACCTCGCACACACGCTGCTCCGCACGCCTCGTACACACGGCTCCGCTCCGTACACCTCGTACACACACGGCTCCGCTCCGTACACACACGGCTCCGCTCCGTACACCTCGTACACACACGGCTCCGCTCCGTACACACACGGCTCCGCTCCGTACACCTCGTACACACGCGGCTACACTCCGTACACACACGGCTCCGCTCCGTACACCTCGTACACACACGGCTCCGCTCCGTACGCCTCGCACACACACGGCTCCGCTCCGTACACCTCGTACACACACGCGGCTCCGCTCCGTACGCCTCGTACACACACGGCTGCTCCGCTCCGTACACCTCGCACACACGCGGCTCCGCTCCGTACACCTCGCACACACGCGGCTCCGCTCCGTACGCCTCGCACACACGCTGCTCCGCACGCCTCGTACACACGCGGCTCCTCTCCGTACGCCTCGCACACACACGGCTGCTCCGCTCCGTACACCTCGAACACACGCGGCTCCGCTCCATACACCTCGTACACACGCGGCTCCGCTCCGTACGCCTCGTACACACGCGGCTCCGCTCCGTACGCCTCGCACACACGCTGCTCCGCTCCGTACAGCTCGCACACACGCTGCTCCGCTCCGTACAGCTCGCACACACGCGGCTCCGCTCCGTACACCTCGCACACACGCGGCTCCGCTCCGTACACCTCGTACACACGCGACTACACTCCGTACACACACGGCTCCGCTCCGTACGCCTCACACACACGCGGCTCCGCTCCGTACGCCTCGCACACACGCGGCTCCGCTCCGTACACCTCGTACACACGCGGCTCCGCTCCGTACACCTCGCACACACGCGGCTCCGCTCCGTACACCTCATACACACACGCGGCTCCGCTCCGTACACCTCGTACACACACGCGGCTCCGCTCCGTACACCTCGTACACATGCGGCTCCGCTCCGTACACCTCGCACACACACGGCTGCGCTCCGTACACCTCGCACACACGCGGCTCCGCTCCGTACACCTCGCACACACGCGGCTCCGCTCCGTACACCTCGTACACACGCGACTACACTCCGTACACACACGGCTCCGCTCCGTACACCTCGTACACACGCGGCTCCGCTCCGTACGCCTCGTACACACGCAGCTACACTCCGTACACACGCGGCTCCGCTCCGTACACCTCGCACACACGCGGCTCCGCTCCGTACACCTCGCACACACACGGCTCCGCTACGTACACCTCGTACACACGCGGCTCCGCTCCGTACACCTCGTACACACGCGGCTCCGCTCCGTACACCTCGTACACACGCGGCTCCGCTCCGTACACCTCGCACACACGCGGCTCCGCTCCGTACACCTCGTACACACGCGGCTCCGCTCCGTACACCTCGCACACACACGGCTGTGCTCCGTACACCTCGCACACACGCGGCTCCGCTCCGTACACCTCGCACACACACGGCTGCGCTCCGTACACCTCGCACACACGCGGCTCCGCTCTGTACACCTCACACACACACGGCTGCGCTCCGTACACCCTGTATACACACGGCTCCGCTCCGTACACCTCGCACACACACGGCTGCGCTCCGTACACCTCGCACACACACGGCTGCGCTCCGTACACCTCGCACACACGCGGCTCCGCTCCGTACACCTCGCACACACACGGCTGCGCTCCGTACACCTCGCACACACGCGGCTCCGCTCCGTACGCCTCGCACACACGCGGCTCTGCTCCGTACGCCTCGCACACACGCGGCTCCACTCCGTACACCTCGTACACACACGGCTCTGCTACATCCACCCTGTAAACCCCTCCTGACCCCACACACAGAAACTTCACCTCATCCAGCACCATGACAACCAGCACAGGAGAGTGCTGCACACACTGAGGCCCCTGATCATGTGACCCCTGACTCCTCCCCCCTGTGACCTCATCACAGGTCCTGTGCACTAGTGATGGGCAGTCCGTCTCTTTTTGGTGGTGATCTGGCTCTCACGGCTCAGCTCACCAAAAAGAGCCGGCTCTTTTTGGATCCTAAATGGATCCCTACTGCATGCCTGTTCAGACATCAGAAACCACGCCCACTTTCTAGGAACCAATTAAATTGTTGAGTGGGCGGAGTTTTGTTTGGGTGGGCGGAGTTGTGTGCTGCACCTTGGGATTTTACATCCAGTGAGAGCCATTCAGGGATTCTAGCGGCTCTCACCGGCATGTCGGCTCCCATCGTTCACAGCAGGGAGCCGGCTCTTTGTGTCGGATCGTTCGCAAACAACACATCACTACTGTACACACAGAACAGCTATGGCGCGCTCCTGAATGCATGCCTTCCCCTTTCTACCTCCCTCAGGGAGTGAGACATGTGGTGCACTGCGTGCCGCAAATGACTGCCTCAGGGGCCGCATGCGGCCCGCGTGTTTGAGACCTCTGGATTAAAGTCTGGGCTGTGACTCGGCCACTCCAGAACATTTACACGTTTCCCCTTAAGGCTATGTGCATATGCTGCGGATTGGTCTGTGGACCATGTATACCAGGATAGGGGGGTGAGAGGACCATGCATACCAGGATAGGGGGGTGAGGGGACCATGCATACCAGGATAGGGGGGTGAGGGGACCATGCATACCAGGATAGGGGGGTGAGAGGACCATGCATACCAGGATAGGGGGGTGAGGGGACCATGCATACCAGGATAGGGGGGTGAGGGGGACCATGCATACCAGGATAGGGGGGTGAGAGGACCATGTATACCAGGATAGGGGGGTGAGAGGACCATGCATACCAGGATAGGGGGGTGAGAGGACCATGCATACCAGGATAGGGGGGTGAGGGGACCATGTATACCAGGATAGGGGGGTGAGAGGACCATGCATACCAGGATAGGGGGGTGAGAGGACCATGCATACCAGGATAGGGGGGTGAGAGGACCATGCATACCAGGATAGGGGGGTGAGAGGACCATGCATACCAGGATAGGGGGGTGAGGGGACCATGCATACCAGGATAGGGGGGTGAGAGGACCATGCATACCAGGATAGGGGGGTGAGGGGGACCATGCATACCAGGATAGGGGGGTGAGAGGACCATGCATACCAGGATAGGGGGGTGAGGGGACCATGCATACCAGGATAGGGGGGTGAGAGGACCATGCATACCAGGATAGGGGGGTGAGAGGACCATGCATACCAGGATAGGGGGGTGAGGGGACCATGCATACCAGGATAGGGGGGTGAGGGGGACCATGCATACCAGGATAGGGGGGTGAGAGGACCATGCATACCAGGATAGGGGGGTGAGAGGACCATGCATACCAGGATAGGGGGGTGAGAGGACCATGCATACCAGGATAGGGGGGTGAGGGGACCATGCATACCAGGATAGGGGGGTGAGAGGACCATGCATACCAGGATAGGGGGGTGAGAGGACCATGCATACCAGGATAGGGGGGTGAGAGGACCATGCATACCAGGATAGGGGGGTGAGGGGACCATGCATACCAGGATAGGGGGGTGAGAGGACCATGCATACCAGGATAGGGGGGTGAGAGGACCATGCATACCAGGATAGGGGGGTGAGAGGACCATGCATACCAGGATAGGGGGGTGAGGGGACCATGCATACCAGGATAGGGGGGTGAGGGGGACCATGCATACCAGGATAGGGGGGTGAGAGGACCATGTATACCAGGATAGGGGGGTGAGAGGACCATGCATACCAGGATAGGGGGGTGAGAGGACCATGCATACCAGGATAGGGGGGTGAGAGGACCATGCATACCAGGATAGGGGGGTGAGGGGACCATGCATACCAGGATAGGGGGGTGAGAGGACCATGCATACCAGGATAGGGGGGTGAGAGGACCATGCATACCAGGATAGGGGGGTGAGAGGACCATGCATACCAGGATAGGGGGGTGAGAGGACCATGCATACCAGGATAGGGGGGTGAGAGGACCATGCATACCAGGATAGGGGGGTGAGAGGACCATGCATACCAGGATAGGGGGGTGAGGGGACCATGTATACCAGGATAGGGGGGTGAGAGGACCATGCATACCAGGATAGGGGGGTGAGGGGGACCATGCATACCAGGATAGGGGGGTGAGAGGACCATGCATACCAGGATAGGGGGGTGAGGGGGACCATGCATACCAGGATAGGGGGGTGAGGGGGACCATGCATACCAGGATAGGGGGGTGAGGGGGACCATGCATACCAGGAAAGGGGGGTGAGGGGGACCATGCATACCAGGAAAGGGGGGTGAGAGGACCATGCATACCAGGATAGGGGGGTGAGAGGACCATGCATACCAGGAAAGGGGGGTGAGAGGACCATGCATACCAGGATAGGGGGGTGAGAGGACCATGCATACCAGGATAGGGGGGTGAGAGGACCATGCATACCAGGATAGGGGGGTGAGGGGACCATGCATACCAGGATAGGGGGGTGAGGGGGACCATGCATACCAGGATAGGGGGGTGAGGGGGACCATGCATACCAGGATAGGGGGGTGAGAGGACCATGCATACCAGGATAGGGGGGTGAGGGGACCATGCATACCAGGATAGGGGGGTGAGGGGGACCATGCATACCAGGATAGGGGGGTGAGGGGGACCATGCATACCAGGATAGGGGGGTGAGAGGACCATGCATACCAGGAAAGGGGGGTGAGAGGACCATGCATACCAGGATAGGGGGGTGAGAGGACCATGCATACCAGGATAGGGGGGTGAGGGGGACCATGCATACCAGGATAGGGGGGTGAGAGGACCATGCATACCAGGAAAGGGGGGTGAGAGGACCATGCATACCAGGATAGGGGGGTGAGAGGACCATGCATACCAGGAAAGGGGGGTGAGAGGACCATGCATACCAGGATAGGGGGGTGAGAGGACCATGCATACCAGGATAGGGGGGTGAGGGGGACCATGCATACCAGGAAAGGGGGGTGAGAGGACCATGCATACCAGGATAGGGGGGTGAGAGGACCATGCATACCAGGAAAGGGGGGTGAGAGGACCATGCATACCAGGATAGGGGGGTGAGAGGACCATGCATACCAGGATAGGGGGGTGAGGGGGACCATGCATACCAGGAAAGGGGGGTGAGAGGACCATGCATACCAGGATAGGGGGGTGAGAGGACCATGCATACCAGGATAGGGGGGTGAGGGGGACCATGCATACCAGGATAGGGGGGTGAGAGGACCATGCATACCAGGATAGGGGGGTGAGGGGGACCATGCATACCAGGATTGGGGGGTGAGGGGACCATGCATACCAGGATAGGGGGGTGAGAGGACCATGCATACCAGGATAGGGGGGTGAGGGGGACCATGTATACCAGGATAGGGGGGTGAGAGGACCATGCATACCAGGATAGGGGGGTGAGAGGACCATGCATACCAGGATAGGGGGGTGAGAGGACCATGCATACCAGGATAGGGGGGTGAGGGGACCATGCATACCAGGATAGGGGGGTGAGGGGACCATGCATACCAGGATAGGGGGGTGAGGGGGACCATGCATACCAGGAAAGGGGGGTGAGAGGACCATGCATACCAGGATAGGGGGGTGAGAGGGCCATGCATACCAGGATAAGGGGGTGAGAGGACCATGCATACCAGGATAGGGGGGTGAGAGGACCATGCATACCAGGATAGGGGGGTGAGGGGACCATGCATACCAGGATAGGGGGGTGAGGGGACCATGCATACCAGGATAGGGGGGTGAGGGGGACCATGCATACCAGGAAAGGGGGGTGAGAGGACCATGCATACCAGGATTGGGGGGTGAGGGGACCATGCATACCAGGATAGGGGGGTGAGAGGACCATGCATACCAGGATAGGGGGGTGAGGGGACCATGCATACCAGGATAGGGGGGTGAGGGGGACCATGCATACCAGGAAAGGGGGGTGAGAGGACCATGCATACCAGGATAGGGGGGTGAGGGGACCATGCATACCAGGAAAGGGGGGTGAGAGGACCATGCATACCAGGATAGGGGGGTGAGGGGGACCATGCATACCAGGAAAGGGGGGTGAGAGGACCATGCATACCAGGATTGGGGGGTGAGGGGACCATGCATACCAGGATAAGGGGGTGAGAGGACCATGCATACCAGGATAGGGGGGTGAGAGGGCCATGCATACCAGGATAGGGGGGTGAGAGGACCATGCATACCAGGATAGGGGGGTGAGAGGACCATGCATACCAGGATAGGGGGGTGAGAGGACCATGCATACCAGGATAGGGGGGTGAGAGGACCATGCATACCAGGATAGGGGGGTGAGGGGGACCATGCATACCAGGAAAGGGGGGTGAGAGGACCATGCATACCAGGATTGGGGGGTGAGGGGACCATGCATACCAGGATAAGGGGGTGAGAGGACCATGCATACCAGGATAGGGGGGTGAGGGGGACCATGCATACCAAGATAGGGGGGTGAGAGGACCATGCATACCAGGATAGGGGGGTGAGAGGACCATGCATACCAGGATTGGGGGGTGAGGGGACCATGCATACCAGGATAGGGGGGTGAGGGGACCATGCATACCAGGATTGGGGGGTGAGGGGACCATGCATACCAGGATAGGGGGGTGAGGGGGACCATGCATACCAGGATTGGGGGGTGAGGGGACCATGCATACCAGGATAAGGGGGTGAGAGGACCATGCATACCAGGATAGGGGGGTGAGAGGACCATGCATACCAGGATAGGGGGGTGAGGGGGACCATGCATACCAGGATAGGGGGGTGAGGGGACCATGCATACCAGGATAGGGGGGTGAGGGGGACCATGCATACCAGGATAGGGGGGTGAGAGGACCATGCATACCAGGATTGGGGGGTGAGGGGGATCATGCATACCAGGATAGGGGGGTGAGGGGACCATGCATACCAGGATAGGGGGGTGAGGGGACCATGCATACCAGGATAGGGGGGTGAGAGGACCATGCATACCAGGATAGGGGGGTGAGGGGACCATGCATACCAGGATAGGGGGGTGAGGGGACCATGCATACCAGGATAGGGGGGTGAGGGGACCATGCATACCAGGATAGGGGGGTGAGGGGACCATGCATACCAGGATAGGGGGGTGAGGGGACCATGCATACCAGGATAGGGGGGTGAGAGGACCATGCATACCAGGATAGGGGGGTGAGGGGACCATGCATACCAGGATAGGGGGGTGAGAGGACCATGCATACCAGGATAGGGGGGTGAGGGGACCATGCATACCAGGATAGGGGGGTGAGGGGACCATGCATACCAGGATAGGGGGGTGAGGGGACCATGCATACCAGGATAGGGGGGTGAGGGGACCATGCATACCAGGATAGGGGGGTGAGGAGACCATGCATACCAGGATAGGGGGGTGAGAGGACCATGCATTCCAGGATAGGGGGGTGAGAGGGCCATGCATACCAGGATAGGGGGGTGAGAGGGCCATGCATTCCAGGATTGAGGGGGCCATGCATACCGGGATAGGGGGGTGAGGGGGCCATGCATACCGGGATAGGGGGGTGAGGGGACCATGCATACCGGGATAGGGGGGTGAGGGGACCATGCATACCGGGATAGGGGGGTGAGGGGGACCATGCATACCGGGATAGGGGGGTGAGAGGGCCATGCATACCGGGATAGGGGGGTGAGGGGACCATGCATACCGGGATAGGGGGGTGAGAGGGCCATGCATTCCAGGATAGGGGGGTGAGGGGGCCATGCATACCGGGATAGGGGGGTGAGGGGGCCATGCATACCGGGATAGGGGAGTGAGGGGACCATGCATACCGGGATAGGGGGGTGAGGGGACCATGCATACCGGGATAGGGGAGTGAGGGGGCCATGCATACCGGGATAGGGGAGTGAGGGGACCATGCATACCGGGATAGGGGGGTGAGGGGGCCATGCATACCGGGATAGGGGAGTGAGGGGACCATGCATACCGGGATAGGGGGGTGAGGGGACCATGCATACCGGGATAGGGGGGTGAGGGGACCATGCATACCGGGATAGGGGGGTGAGGGGGCCATGCATACCGGGATAGGGGGGTGAGGGGACCATGCATACCAGGATAGGGGGGTGAGAGGACCATGCATACCAGGATAGGGGGGTGAGGGGACCATGCATACCAGGATAGGGGGGTGAGGGGGACCATGCATACCAGGATAGGGGGGTGAGGGGACCATGCATACCGGGATAGGGGGGTGAGGGGACCATGCATACCAGGATAGGGGGGTGAGGGGACCATGCATACCAGGATAGGGGGGTGAGGGGACCATGCATACCAGGATAGGGGGGTGAGGGGACCATGCATACCAGGATGGGAGGTGAGAGGACCATGCATACCAGGATAGGGGGGTGAGGGGACCATGCATACCAGGATAGGGGGGTGAGGGGACCATGCATACCAGGATAGGGGGGTGAGGGGACCATGCATACCAGGATAGGGGGGTGAGGGGACCATGCATACCAGGATGGGAGGTGAGAGGGCCATGCATACCAGGATAGGGGGGTGAGAGGACCATGCATGCCAGGATAGGGGGGTGAGGGGGACCATGCATACTAGGATAGGGGGGTGAGGGGGACCATGCATACCAGGATAGGGGGGTGAGGGGGCCATGCATACCAGGATAGGGGGGTGAGGGGGACCATGCATACCAGGATAGGGGGGTGAGGGGACATACATACCAGGATAGGGGGGTGAAGGGACCATGCATATAAGGATGGGGGGAGGGGGACCATGCATATAAGGATGAGGGGAGGGGGACCATGCATACCAGGATAGGGGGGTGAGGGGACCATGTATATCAGGATAGGGGGGTGAGGGGACCATGCATACCAGGATAGGGGGGTGAGAGGACCATGCATACCAGGATAGGGGGTGAGGGGACCATACATACCAGGATAGGGGGGTGAGAGGACCATGCATACCAGGATAGGGGGTGAGGGGGACCATGCATACCAGTATAGGGGGTGAGGGGGACCATGCATACCAGGATAGGGGGGTGAGGGGGACCATGCATACCAGGATAGGGGGGTGAGGAGACCATGCATACCAGGATAGGGGGGTGAGAGGACCATGCATACCAGGATAGGGGGGTGAGAGGACCATGCATACCAGGATAGGGGGGTGAGGGGGACCATGCATACCAGGATAGGGGGGTGAGGAGACCATGCATACCAGGATAGGGGGGTAGGGGGGATGAGGAGGAAAACGTATACCAGGATAGGGGGTTGAGGGGACCATGCATACCAGGACTAGGGGGTTGAGGGAACCACGCATACTAGGACTAGGGGGTTGAGGGAACCATGCATACCAGGACTAGGGGGTTGAGGCAACCATACATACCAGGATAGGGGGGTGAGGGGGACCATGCATATCAGGATAGGTGGGTGAGGGGACATACATACCAGGATAGGGGGGGTGAAGGGACCATGCATATAAGGATGGGGGGAGGGGGACCATATATATCAGGATAGGGGGGTGAGGGGACCATGCATACCAGGATAGGGGGGTGAGAGGACCATGCATACCAGGATAGGGGGTGAGGGGACCATACATACCAGGATAGGGGGGTGAGAGGGCCATGCATACCAGTATAGGGGGTGAGAGGACCATGCAAACCAGGATAGGGGGGTGAGGGGACCATGCATACCAGGATAGGGGGGTGAGAGGACATGCAAACCAGGATAGGGGGGTGAGGGGACCATGCATACCAGGATAGGGGGGTGAGAGGACTGTTGTGAGTTCATTTTCCCCTTCACTACTGAGGCCCGAGGAACTCCCTCTTCTGGTGAAGAAAGGTAGTGAGCCTGATTGTCAAACACCTGGGGCTGATGATTGTGACTGGCTGAGTGGAGTTAGTGACTGGATATAAGGCTGCCGACGCCCTTCTGGCCTGCGGGTGATTTCTCTGGTTTCCTAGAAGTCCACAGTCTGATTCCTGCTCATCTAAAGCTAAGATTTCTGCTTTGCCTTTTTGCATTAGTGTTTTGTTTTCCTTGCTTTTCTGGATTCTGCCATTCCCTGCTGGGGTGAGCTGAATCTCCTTTGGCCTGTTGCTCTGTCTTCAGAATATTCCTGAATACTGACATAGCCTTTTTTGAAGCCTAGCGTCTTCAGGGCCTTTTTTACTGTCAGTTTGTTGGCTCTTATTTTCATAGGGTTTTTTCATGGATTGCAGACAGCAGCCTTCCTGTCCTTTCCTATCTAGTTAGCTTGGGCCCCACTTTGCTCAGTCTATCTTTCTGTCTGTGTTTTGTTCTTTCTTCTTGCTTCACCGTCATTATATGTGGGGGGGCTGCCTTTTGCTTTGGGGTCTGCTCTGGGGCAGTTTAGATTTCCCTTTCTGTCTTTAGGCTATGTAGTCCTCCGGCTGTGATCGAGGGGCCTAGGGCATCGTAGGAGCCCCCCACGGCTACTACTAGTTGTGTTGATAGGTTCAGGGGTCTGCAATCCGATAGCTGCCAACTTCTCTGGTTTTCTGGACTTAGCTAGCATTTCTATTTTTGCCTCCTACGGTGACTCAATCATAACAGAATCACCCGCCGTACCGCAGATTCTAGGGTTCTCAATTGCAGGAAAGAATTGTATAAAAAAAAAAAAAAAAGTGTGTATATTTTTTCCTCTATATCTCTGAGGCCGTAGGGGGAATTCTTTTTCTCTCTCAATGGAGATAAAGCAATTGTCTGATCGTGTGGAGCAGCTCACTGCGGAAGTGCGGGGAATTTCCGCCTACCTTGCTCATTCACATGCTGCTGAACCAAAGATTCCTACACCTGATGTATTTTTTGGGGATCGGTCTAAATTTTTGAATTTCAAAAATAATTGTAAATTATTTTTTGCCTTGAAGCCTAACTCGTTATTACGCGCCCCGACGCTCACCTGGGGTCCTCCTCCTCCCGGTGCACCCCTCCTTCATCCTCGCGCCGTGCCCTGTCTGGCTTTGCAGGGTCACGGCGCGTCAGAGGCACGCACATGCGCACTCGCTCGTTTCTGACCGCGGGGCTTCCTGGGAGCACGTGACCCGGTGGCTCCGCCCCAACATGGCGGCGCCCACCGGGTATTTCTGTCTGGCGTCTTGAGTGGTAAGACGCCTGTTTGTCTTGCTCTGTGGCGCTTAGCGTTCCTGCGCAGCGTCGCCCCCGACTCTCAGGTCCCTCCGCTCTCCTAGTCTGCGCTCTGCTCACCGCTCCGTAGCCCCGTCTGGGAACTCCGCTCAGTTCCCTCTGCTGTCTTCCTTCCTGTTTCCGTGCCTGTCCCTTGCCTGGTCCTCCCCGGCTGCTGTCTTCGTTAGCCCCTTAGCTAGGGCCCTGTCTGTACCCCTAGGCCAGTCCCTCCTAATCTTCCTTCCTTCCTTCTTCCATTCCAGCACCTCTGCTCCGGCTCCCTCCTGATCGGTCCTGGTTCCCTCAGTCTGTTCCCTCCTGCTCCGGGTCTACTCTAGTCAGCATCCTTTGGCCTTTCCCTCTGTACACTCCCTGGGTCGTCCCTTTGGTTCCAGCTGTCGTGGTCTCACCCCCTTGGGCCTGCCCCTAACACTCCCTGTATAGGGGGTGGTCATCACCTGGTCCGCTCGCCCTCGGGGGCTCTGGAGCCACGACCCAGAGGGTCCACTCTCGGGTTCCCACTTAGAACCCTAACAGAACAAACAGGCCATGGACCCCGCTGGAGCCGCTGCGGCTCAAAAGGAGTTGCTGTTTTTGCGGGAGAATCAAACTCGTATCATGGCTTTCATGAAATCCATGGATTCTCGTCTTTCCGTGCTCCAGTCCTCTGACCCTGGGAATGCCTCCCAATTGGCTGGACTGCAGCAGGAACTGGCACAGCAAAGAGATACCCAGACCCATATCCTCAGTTATATGGCCTCCATAGATGACCGCCTACTCTCCTTGCAGTCGGCCGCTGCAGCCCCCGTCCCAGCCCTGGCACCTCACCCGCCACCCCGTTTAGCTAAGCCGCCCCGCTATAACGGGGATCCCAAGCTGTGCCGAGGTTTCCTGAATCAGTGCCGCCTCCATTTCGAACTCCTGCCTCTGCAATATCCCACTGAGCGGGCCAAGGTGGCTTTTATTGTCTCCCATCTTGAGGGAGACGCTTTAGCGTGGGTTAACCCCCTCTTGGAACGTGATGATCCTGTAGTCTCCCAGCTAAGTACCTTCTTCGAGACGTTTCGTCGAGTGTTCGACGAGCCGGGTCGCCTGGCCTCTACTACGGAATCTTTATTTAACCTCCACCAAGGGTCCCAAACCGTGGGTCAGTATGCCATCCGATTCCGAACCTTATCTTCTGATTTGGGATGGAATAACGAGGCCTTGGTAGGGGCCTTTTGGCGAGGCCTCGCGGGTCGAATTAAGGATGAGTTAGCTGGGCGTGATACTCCCACCGCCTTAGAAGATCTCATTTCGCTGGCCACACGTATCGACCTTCGGTTCCGGGAACGTGCTCGCGAAAGGAGACTTCCCCGTGCTTCCCCAGCCATCCGCGGTCTACCCTGTCTCCGGCCCGGAATATCCGCTTCTGCTTCCATGCCAGAACCCATGCAAGTAGACCGGCTTAAGGTATCTGGACAACGCCGGGAGGAAAGACGCACTCACGGTCTCTGCTTCTACTGTGGTAGTGACTCCCATCTGGTCCGTACCTGCCTGGAACGCCCGGAAAACTCCTCCGCCTAGGTCAGGTAAGAGAGGCCTCCCTAGGTGTGTGTGATACCTCTCCACCCCTCACTCTGTCTGTCTTGTTGCACGTTGGTGGAAAACGTTTTTCTCTGGCAGCCTATGTGGATTCCGGCGCAGCGGGAAATTTTATTAGGCTCAAAGAGGTCCTTAAATTTTCGGTCCCGGTCAAGACCTTAGAAACTCCACGGATCCTTGCTTCCGTGGACGGTAAACCTCTTCAAGAGACCATTACCCTGGTCACCCATGAGGTAGAACTCCAGGTAGGGGCCTTACACAAAGAGAGGATTGCCTTTTATGTCCTAGCGGGCATCTCTCACCCTATCCTTCTAGGCCTTCCCTGGTTACGAGCCCACGGCCCTACCTTAGACTGGCATAAGGGTAATATCCTGCGCTGGGGGGAGTCCTGTGGGTCTAGGTGTCTGCTGCCGGTGCGTCCCGTGGGTGGTTCCTCTTCCCCCTCCTTACCCTCCGGGTTGCCCATTGCTTACAGCTCTTTTTCGGATGTTTTTGACAAGAGGGAGGCCGAGAACCTTCCTCCTCACCGACCCTATGATTGCCCCATCGAGCTCGTCCCTGGAGCCATCCCTCCGCGGGGTAGGATTTATCCGCTCTCGCCGGCAGAGACGCAAGCCATGTCGGAATACGTTCAAGAGAACTTAGCCAAGGGTTTCATACGGAAGTCTTCCTCTCCTGCGGGCGCAGGCTTCTTTTTTGTCAAGAAGGACGGGTCGCTCCGCCCGTGCATTGACTACAGAGGTCTGAACAGCATCACGATTAAGAACAAGTACCCGTTACCCCTCATCCCCGAACTCTTTGATCGCCTTAGAGGGGCACAAATATTTACCAAACTTGATCTTCGAGGAGCCTATAACTTGGTCCGAATTTGTGCTGGGGATGAGTGGAAGACCGCGTTCAACACCCGTGACGGTCACTATGAATACCTGGTGATGCCGTTTGGCCTCTGTAACGCACCAGCGGTATTCCAGGAGCTCGTTAACGATATTTTTCGGGATCTCCTTTACTCCTGTGTCGTGGTTTATCTTGACGACATTCTTGTCTTCTCTCCAGATCTCTCCACCCATCGACGAGATGTACGGCAAGTGTTGCAGCGTCTAAGGGAGAACCACCTATTTGCCAAGTTGGAGAAATGCGTCTTCGAACAACCGTCCCTGCCGTTCCTTGGGTATATCGTTTCGAGGTCTGGTCTGAGGATGGATCCCGAGAAAGTGTCCACGGTCCTGGCCTGGCCCCGTCCCCTTGGTCTCAAAGCCATTCAACGCTTTCTCGGCTTTGCTAACTATTATAGGCAATTCATTCCTCATTTTTCCACCATAACCAAGCCTATCTCTGCTCTCGTACGCAAAGGAGCCAATCCCCGCCTCTGGCCTCCCGAGGCAGAAGACGCCTTTCAAACTCTGAAGAAAGAATTCTCTACAGCGCCCGTTCTCCACCGTCCAGATGCCGAGAGACCCTTTATTCTCGAGGTCGACGCATCCTCCGTGGGAGCGGGGGCGGTTCTCCTGCAAAGAACCTCCTCTGGCCGGACAGTCACCTGTGGTTTTTTCTCTTAAGCCTTTTCTCCCCCCGAACGCAATTACTCTATTGGGGACAAGGAACTACTGGCAATTAAACTGGCTTTAGAGGAATGGCGTTACCTTCTCGAAGGAGCTGTCCATCCCTTTACGATATTTACCGACCACAAGAATTTGGCCTATGTTCAGTCTGCCCAAAGGCTCAATCCTCGGCAAGCCCGATGGTCCTTGTTTTTTGGACGCTTTGATTTCGAGCTCCACTTTCGTCCGGGTAATAAGAACATCAGAGCAGATGCCCTATCAAGATCACTTCTCCCGACCGATGAAGAGGAGAGCCCCGCTCACATCATCGATCCAGCAAAGATCGTCACCCTAGCTCCTCTAAGTTTGGTCAACCCACCACCAGGCAAGACCTTGGTATTGGACCATGACAGAGTAAGGGTTCTGCACTGGGGACACTCCTCTAAGGTCGCTGGGCATGTCGGAGCCAAGAAGACTCTATCCCTCATCTCCCGCCATTATTGGTGGCCCTCACTCCGCCAGGACGTCCTGGAATTCACCGCTTCTTGCTCCTCCTGCGCCCGAAATAAAGTTCCACGACAGCTACCCTCTGGTCTCTTACATCCTTTGCCGGTTCCATCAGTTCCCTGGAGCCACATCGCCATGGATTTCTTCACGGATCTACCTCCATCTTCCGGCTGCTCTGTCATTTTGGTGGTGGTGGATCGTTTTTCCAAAATGGCTCATTTCATCCCGCTACCTGGTCTGCCTTCTGCGCCCGAGTTGGCGAAGATCTTCGTGCATCATGTTTTCCGACTTCATGGTTTTCCCCAGCACATCGTGTCTGACCGTGGTGTTCAATTCACCTCTCGTTTCTGGAGAGCCCTCGCTAGCTCAATGGGGGTAGTCCTGGATTTCTCCTCCGCCTATCATCCTCAATCCAACGGCCAAGTGGAGTGAATCAATCAAGTGTTAACCACTTATCTTCGACATTTTTCTAATGCACACCAAACTAACTGGGTCTCGCTGCTTCCCTGGGCGGAATTTGCTCACAACAATCACCCCAACGAGTCCTCTTCCAAATCTCCCTTTTTTGTAGTTTTTGGGCAGCATCCGGGCATTCCCCTTCCCGTGTCCCCCACCTCGGGCGTGCCGGCGGCGGACTCCTTGTCCTCAGAATTCTCTAAAATTTGGGAGGAGACTAAAAGGGCCCTTGAGAGAGCTAGCGATCGAATGAAAAGATACGCCGACAAGAGGCGCCTGGACACCCCTCCTTATCATCCAGGCGATAAGGTCTGGCTGTCCTCACGCTTCATCCGACTTAAAATCCCCTCTTATAAGTTGGGTCCACGTTATGTCGGTCCCTTTGAGGTTTTGAGTCGCATCAATGATGTAACCTATAAACTAAAACTGCCTGCCTCCCTGCGAATTCCCAACACTTTCCATGTCTCGCTTCTCAAACCCGCAGTGTTTAATCGCTTTCAGCCAGCCTCGTCCCACGCTCCGCAACCTAGCTCCGCTGGGGACTTCTTTGATGTCAGGGACATCCTGGCAAAGAGGACTGTCCGGGGTAGAACCTTCTTTCTGGTAGATTGGGAGGGATTCGGTCCTGAGGAAAGATCATGGGAGCCCCGGGAAAACATCAATGCTCCTCATATCATGAGGTTTCTATCCCGCCTGAAGAAGGAGGGGAGTAAGAGAGGGGGTACTATTACGCGCCCCGACGCTCACCTGGGGTCCTCCTCCTCCCGGTGCACCCCTCCTTCATCCTCGCGCCGTGCCCTGTCTGGCTTTGCAGGGTCACGGCGCGTCAGAGGCACGCACATGTGCACTCGCTCGTTTCTGACCGCGGGGCTTCCTGGGAGCACGTGACCCGGTGGCTCCGCCCCAACATGGCGGCGCCCACCGGGTATTTCTGTCTGGCGTCTTGAGTGGTAAGACGCCTGTTTGTCTTGCTCTGTGGCGCTTAGCGTTCCTGCGCAGCGTCGCCCCCGACTCTCAGGTCCCTCCGCTCTCCTAGTCTGCGCTCTGCTCACCGCTCCGTAGCCCCGTCTGGGATCTCCGCTCAGTTCCCTCTGCTGTCTTCCTTCCTGTTTCCGTGCCTGTCCCTTGCCTGGTCCTCCCCTGCTGCTGTCTTCGTTAGCCCCTTAGCTAGGGCCCTGTCTGTACCCCTAGGCCAGTCCCTCCTAATCTTCCTTCCTTCCTTCTTCCATTCCAGCACCTCTGCTCCGGCTCCCTCCTGATCGGTCCTGGTTCCCTCAGTCTGTTCCCTCCTGCTCCGGGTCTACTCTAGTCAGCATCCTTTGGCCTTTCCCTCTGTACACTCCCTGGGTCGTCCCTTTGGTTCCGGCTGTCGTGGTCTCACCCCCCTTGGGCCTGCCCCTAACACTCCCTGTATAGGGGGTGGTCATCACCTGGTCCGCTCGCCCTCGGGGGCTCTGGAGCCACGACCCAGAGGGTCCACTCTCGGGTTCCCACTTAGAACCCTAACACTCGTCAGGGAGCTCCGCGCAGCAGGTTAAAATTGTCATCTCTTTGCTGCGTGGCGATCCCCAGGATTGGGCGTTTTCTTTGAAACCAGATGATCCTATTCTGACTAATGTGAACACATTTTTTCAGGCCTTGGGGTTGTTGTATGACGAACCTAATGCTATTGATCAGGCTGAAAAGACCCTGCTGGCATTGAACCAGGGTCGTGATTCTGCAGAATTGTACTGTCAAAAATTCCGAAAGTGGGCAGTACTTACTACCTGGAATGATAATGCCTTGGCTGCTCTCTTTCGGAAGGGGTTGTCAGAAGCCGTAAAAGATACTATGGTGGGATTTCCTGTTCCCTCTGGTCTTGACGATTCTATGTCTTTAGCCATTCAGGTTGATCGGCGTTTGCGCGAACGCAGAGCTGCACGAGAGGTGTTGCCACCTGTTGAACAGATGTCTGAACCTATGCAATGTGATAGAGTTTTTTCCAGAGAGCAGCGTCAGGAGTTCAGAAGGTGTAATAAGTTGTGTTTTTTCTGTGGAGATGCCTCGCATTTTATTTCTGTCTGTCCTAAACGCGAGAAACGCCTTGCACACACGTTTTCTGTTGGTGGTGTTCAACCTAAGTTTCTTCTGGCTATTACTCTGATCTGCTCCCTGTCCACATTTTCCGCCAAGGCTTTTGTGGATTCGGGAGCAGCTCTAAACCTAATGGACTTGGATTTTGCTAAACGTTGTGGATTTCCGATGACACCTCTGCGGACGCCTATCCCTTTGAGGGGGATTGATGCTACTCCTTTGGCTAAAAATAAACCTCAGTTTTGGACCCAGGTGGTAATGCGGGTCGCCCCAGACCATCAAGAAAATTGCAGGTTTTTGGTGTTACATAATCTGCATGATACTATTGTTCTGGGGTTTCCCTGGTTACAAATTCATAATCCAGTTTTGGATTGGAAATCTGTCTGTGGTGAGTTGGGGTTGTCGGTGTGCCTTTAGTGAGGCTCCGGTGTTTTCCACCTCTCCTCAGTCGCATGATGTTCCTGACTGATTATTTGGCTGACTTTTATGATGTATTTAGTGAGAATGAGTCTGCATCTCTGCTTCCTCATAGGAGTTATGACTGTGCAATTGAACTGAGCCCGGGGTGTAAATTTCCCAAGGGTCGGCTCTTCAATTTATCTGTACCCGAGCACGAGGCTATGCGATCCTATATTAAGGAGGCGTTGGAGAAGGGTCATATTAGACCATCCTCGTCACCCTTAGGTGCCGGGTTTTTTTTTTGTAGCCAAAAAGAATGGATCATTAAGAACTTGTATTGATTATCGTGGAAGGAAAGTTCTGCTCCAGCTGCTATTAAAATCTTCTTTAATGAAAAACCATTAAAACATACAATGGTGAAGACTCTCCATATAACCTCACCACAACAGAGATGACAGGCTACGCGTTTCGACCAGACGGTGTATGAATGGGGAAAATGGAAGGGTCTAAATAGAACCCCAAAATCTATCTTGAAGCAAAGCCATGTTCACAATAAGCGCAGAAACTCCACCAGAATTCCAAGATCTCATGTTTCCTTCACTTCATCAGAGTTGGATTCTTCTGACAATTTTTCAAGCATATCTGATGTTTCATCTAATGAGATCACTCCAGGTGCGTCCAGACGTAATCTTCATTATTCAAAAAACGTCAGAGGCGTGGAGGCAGAAAACACCGGAGGAACACAAGGAATTACAACTCGGAGAAAAAAATATTGGCACCAATAAAAAGCTGCAATAATGTCCTCAATTTATCTTCAATTATTCTAACCAAAGAACAAACCCAAATATTATCATTGGGTCTCAATTTTGTCCCTGATCGAGATTTTGATCTGTTTTCCACCATTATGGACGTAAATTTATTCGCAATTTGACAGTTAAAAAACATTTTTTTGACATTGATAATTCAGATTGTGTCCCTCTATCTAGTCACCCCTCAGATGCTAACAATGAGTTTGTGGACATGAATTTTGAGGAACAGTTAGCACTGGTTACTCTGCAGGATCTAGATGAACATTCCCTTTCCAGCGATGATCAATGTGAACAGACACATGCTTTTGAGACAAAAAATCCGTATTTTTACCCAGTGCAAACGAGATCTAGTTGCATGGAACAATTTCAGGATATGGTAGAGAGGGATTTGCTCCATTTATATGATCAAATGAAATCCAAAGATAAATCAAACAACAAAAAAAAATTTTCAAATTATCAGCACAAAATCCTGCAGGATTTGAAAAATAATGCTGATTTAGTCATTAAAATGTCAGACAAGGGAGGAGTGGTAGTGGTATTGAATGCCACTGATTATTATCAAAAAATGATGGAATTATTATCAGACAGTACCATCTATAAAAAACTACCGCATAACCCGTCAATAAGATTTAAGGAAATAAGTAGTGCTCTAATAAAGGAAGGTTCCAGTTTGGGGATTTTAACAGCTAGTCAAGCAGAATACTTGGAGGTAAAAAATCCCATTTTGCCAATAATACATGGGGTCCCCAAAATCCATAAATCTGAGGGTATTCCACCTTTGCGCCCAATAGTATCGGGCATTGGCTCAAATAATGAGCATTTATGTCAGTGGGTAGATTCGCTGTTACAACCTTTAGTGCAGCGCACCCCGGGATACATCAGGGACTCCAAACAGGTTTTGGGGGCATTCTCCAAAAAAACTTGGTCATCCAAATATAGTTGGCTAACTTGTGATGTTATTTCATTATACACGTGCATTTTCCATGATATAGCCATACGAGCATTACAATTCCATTTTGTCAAATACAGCAATTTTTCATCTGAGCTGCAAAATTACATTCTATAAGTAGTTGCATTTCTTATGTCACATAATTTCTTCACGTTCAATGGAGAATTTTTTTTGCAACTTAGAGGAGTTGCAATGGGAGCTAAATTCTCACCCTCCCTTGCAAATCTTGTAATGTCATTCTGGGAAATGGAATATATATATATTCCACTGCCAACCCTTTTTCAAAGCAATTAATCTGGTATGGTAGATATATCGATGATACCCTCATCATTTGGGGTGGAGATATTTCTGCCATACCAGATTTCATAAAATATATTAATTCTAATAACTATAATATCAAATTCACGCATAACTACAGTTCTAACAATATTGCATTTCTGGATTTGTGTTTGAGTGGCACAGATGGTGCGGTCATTCATACCAAAACGCACCATAAACCATACAGTGGGAACACGGTGCTACATGCAAGGAGCAGTCATTCAAAACATACAATCAGGTCAGTCCCTGTTGGTGAATACACCAGAGTTAAACGTAATTGCAGCTCAGAGGAATCCTTGCAAGAGGAATTTGCACATGTTACCAATAAATTGACAAATCGCAATTATCCAAAATGGACCCTAACTAGAGCACAAAAAATAGTGCAAACCAAAGATCGAAATGACTTGCTGGCATCAAGTACAGAAGGGAAAAAAAGGCAATAACTATGGGAAAAAAACCCTATATATGTTTCCAGTATAGCCCGCAATTCACATCTATAAAAAATATTGTTCACAAGTTTCTACCCATTCTGCACCAGGATAATGAATTGGTTAAAATTTTATCTTCAGGAATTAATGTGGTGTCAAGAAAAGCACCGTCTTTAGGGAGTATACTATCCCCCAGCATGTTTTCACTAACACATCACAAGCCTAAAGAAAACTGGTTAACGGTGAAGGGCTTTTACAAATGTGGTGCTAACATTTGTAAAATATGCAAATATGCCCAAATTTCTCAGGAATTCACGAATAATGATCATACTTCATGTTTTAAAATAAAAAATTATATCAATTGCAATTCTAGCAACATAGTGTATAAAATTAATTGTGAACAATGTGATTTATCCTATGTTGGTTGCACCTCGAGGCAGCTAAAAATAAGAATAAGGGAACATTTAAATGATATTAGCAATACAAATAATTTTATACGGAATGTCTCAGCAGTTTCCAAACATTTTATTGATTGCCACGCCCGCAATACATCTCACCTTAAAGTTCAGGGAATAGAAAAAGTAAACCTGTCATCCCGTGGGGGAGACATCAGGCGATGTCTCCTTACTCGGGAAGCATTTTGGATATACCATTTAAATACTAGACATCCAAACGATCTCAATAAAAGACATGATCTATTGTTGCACTATTGTTGAATTTCCCCCTTTTTTTTTTTTTTTCTATGTCGCTTTTGTATTTAATTACATGTGTCCAATTGGATTGGCTCATGTGATCATGTGATTTTTATATGATGTTTTATTCGTTAAGCTACATATATATGTCTAATCTAAGGCAAATTTCAAACATGGCTTTGACAAAGACCGTCTGGTCGAAACGCGTAGCCTGTCATCTCTGTTGTGGTGAGGTTATATGGAGAGTCTTCACCATTGTATGTTTTAATGGTTTTTCATTAAAGAAGATTTTAATAGCAGCTGGAGCAGAACTTTCCTTCTATGGTCTATGACGTTGGTCCGCACGGAGCTCCGAGTTTCTGCGCTTGATCTCTGGTGAGCTGGCTATTTCTTTCTATTTCTATTTGGATTGATTATCGTGCTCTCAACAAAATTACTGTTAAATATCAGTATCCGTTACCCCTGATTTCTGATCTATTCTCCAGAGTTAAAGGTGCTTGCTGGTTTACCAAGCTTGACCTCAGGGGGGCGTATAATCTTATTCGCATTAAGCATGGGGATGAATGGAAGACGGCGTTTAATACTCCGGAGGGACATTTTGAGTACCTGGTGATGCCTTTTGGGCTCACTAATGCCCCTTCTGTCTTCCAGTGCTTCATGAACGATATTTTCCGAGATTTTGTCGATAAATTTTTGATTATCTATCTGGATGATATTTTGATCTTCTCCAAGGATTGGGATTCTCATGTGGAACATATTCGGACTGTGTTCCGGATCTTGAGGGAGAATTCCCTGTATGTCAAAGGATCTAAATGCCTTTTTGGGGTACAGAGGATTTCTTTTTTTGGGATTTATTTTGTCCCCGTCAACTATTGAAATGGACCCGGCCAAGGTACAGGCCATTTACGATTGGGTTCAGCCCACTTCTTTGAAGGCTCTCCAGAAGTTTTTGGGTTTTGCTAATTTTTATCGGAAATTTATAGCAAAATTTTCTAGTATTGCCAAGCCATTGACTGATCTGACTAAGAAGGGTGCTGATGTGTTAAATTGGTCTCCGGAGGCTGTTTCTTCCTTTCAGGAGCTGAAGCGAAGATTCACCTCCGCCCCGGTTTTGCGGCAACCTGATGTCTCACTTCCGTTCCAGGTAGAGGTGGATGCTTCTGAGATTGGTGCAGGAGCTGTTTTGTCCCAAAAGGATCCTGTAACATCTAAAATGAATCCCTGTGCTTTCTTTTCCCGAAAGTTCTCTCCATCTGAATGTATCTATGATGTAGGGAATCGGGAACTGTTAGCCATGAAATGGGCATTTGAGGAGTGGAGACATTGGTTGGAGGGAGCCAAGCATCAAGTCGTGGTCCTCACTGACCACAAGAATTTGATTTACCTAGAGTCGGCTAAGCGCTTGAACCCTAGATAGGCTAGGTGGGCCTTGTTTTTTACACGTTTTGATTTTGTGGTTTCTTTTCTTCCTGGAACTAAGAATGTCAAGGCTGACGCCCTCTCTAGGAGCTTCTTTGCTGATTCTCCTGTGGTGACCAAGCCTGCTACCATCTTAGGCGAAGGGGTAGTTCTTTCTGCCATCTCGCCCGATTTGAGACGTGCTCTGGAAGAGTTCCAGGAGGACAAACCTGAGCGTTGTCCCAGTGGAAAGTTGTATGTTCCTGACCAGTGGAAGAAGAGAGTGATGTTTGAAGTTCATTGCTCTGCTTTGGCTGGTCATCCAGGTATTTTTGGTACTAGAGATCTGGTGAGTCGGTCTTTTTGGTGGCCCTCCTTGTCTCGTGATGTCAGGAATTTTGTGCAGTCCTGTGGGACGTGCTCCCGGTCTAAATCGTGTTCTCGCTCTAGTGGGTTGTTGATGCCTTTGCCTGTCCCCAAGA
This sequence comes from Dendrobates tinctorius, assembly GCF_039654945.1. Classification (NCBI taxonomy): domain Eukaryota; kingdom Metazoa; phylum Chordata; class Amphibia; order Anura; family Dendrobatidae; genus Dendrobates; species Dendrobates tinctorius. The sequence goes on from NW_027361824.1 coordinate 2,144,119, forward strand.
GGCCATGGACCCATATTTCAATGGATTTCATCTCTGATATGCCTGTCTCTCAAAGGATGACTGTTATTTGGGTGATTTGTGATAGGTTCTCTAAGATGGTTCATCTTGTACCACTCCCTAAGTTGCCGTCTTCCTCTGAATTGGTGCCCCTGTTTTTACAACAGGTGGTTCGCTTGCGCGGGATTCCTGAGAACATTGTATCTGACAGAGGAGTCCAGTTTGTGTCTAGATTTTGGAGAACTTTCTGTTCCAAGCTGGGAATTCAGTTGTCCTTCTCCTCTGCTTTTCACCCTCAGACCAATGGGCAGACAGAGAGAACAAACCAGACCTTGGAGTCATATTTGAGATGTTTTATTTCTGCTGATCAGGATGATTGGGTTTCATTTTTGCCCTTGGCCGAATTTGCTTTAAATAATAGAGCTAGTTCTGCCACTTTGATGTCACCTTTTTTTTGTAACTTTGGGTTTCATCCTCGATTTTCTTCAGGGCAGGTGAAGCCCTCTGCCTGCCCAGGTGTTGACACTGTGGTGGAGAGAATGTACCAGATCTGGGACCAAGTGGTGGATAAGTTCTCTCTCCCAGGAAAAGGCCCAGCGGTTTTCCAACCGACATAGGACCATTGGTCCCCAGTTTAAGGTTGGTGATATGGTGTGGTTATCATCAAAAAATATTGCTATGAAGGTGGCTTCTCCTAAGTTTAAGCCTAGATTTATTGGACCTTACAAGATTTTGGAAATTATTAATCCGGTCTCTTTTCGTTTGGCTCTTCCTGTCACATTTAAAATTCATAATGTGTTACATAAATCTTTGTTGAAGAGATTTGTTGAACCTGTTCAGGGGGTTGCACCTCCAGACCCTGTATTGGTTGAAGGTAACATGGAATGAGGTAGAGAAAGTACTGGATTCCCGTCTGGCTAGACGGAGACTCCAGTATTTGGTTAAGTGGAAGGGTTATGGTCAGGAGGATAATTCCTGGGTCTCTGCCTCTGATATTCATGCCAAAAGATTGGTGCGTGCCTTTCATCGGGCTCACCCTGATCGCCCTGGTGGCATGGTTGAGGGTTCGGTGACCCCTCCTCAAGGGGGAGGTACTGTTGTGAGTTCATTTTCCCCTTCACTACTGAGGCCCGAGGAACTCCCTCTTCTGGTGAAGAAAGGTAGTGAGCCTGATTGTCAAACACCTGGGGCTGATGATTGTGACTGGCTGAGTGGAGTTAGTGACTGGATATAAGGCTGCCTACGCCCTTCTGGCCTGCGGGTGATTTCTCTGTGGACTTCTAGGAAACCAGTCTGATTACTGCTCATCTAAAGCTAAGATTTCTGCTTTGCCTTTTTGCATTAGTGTTTTGTTTTCCTTGCTTTTCTGGATTCTGCCATTCCCTGCTGGGGTGAGCTGAATCTCCTTTTGCCTGTTGCTCTGTCTTCAGAATATTCCTGAATACTGACATAGCCTTTTTTGAAGCCTAGCGTCTTCAGGGCCTTTTTTACTGTCAGTTTGTTGGCTCTTATTTTCATAGGGTTTTTTCACGGATTGCAGACAGCAGCCTTCCTGTCCTTTCCTATCTAAGCTAGCTTGGGCCCCACTTTGCTCAGTCTTTCTGTCTGTGTTTTGTTCTTTCTTCTTGCTTCACCATCATTATATGTGGGGGGCTGCCTTTTGCTTTGGGGTCTGCTCTGGGGCAGTTTAGATTTCCCTTTCTGTCTTTAGGCTATGTAGTCCTCCGGCTGTGATCGAGGGGCCTAGGGCATCGTAGGAGCCCCCCACGGCTACTACTAGTTGTGTTGATAGGTTCAGAGGTCTGCAATCCGATAGCTGCCAACTTCTCTGGTTTTCTGGACTTAGCTAGCATTTCTATTTTTGCCTCCTACGGTGACTCAATCATAACAGAGGACCATGCATATAAGGATAGGGGGTGAGGTAACCATGAATACCAGGATATGGATGAGGGGTGCCATGCATACCAGGATAGGAGGGGGGCAGCACATACCAGGATGGGAGACCATATACCAATAAAAATACTCACCACCCGGGCGTAGAACGAGTTCATAGCTAATTATATATACTGTATATATATAATTTTTTTTTTTTTTTTTAAAGAGTGCTGTCATGGGTTTCGTAAAAACACATTACCGATAAGTAATATACGTGTTTCCTATCACCCATGACAGCAGCAATGAGACAATTACAGAGAGTTACTCTATCAGGGAGTGACCACAGCTTGTAGAACCCTTTTCCCAAATGTGAGATCAGAAGAGGCAGAAAGATCCAGTCTATAGTGACTATAGAAGGTGATGACCATATAGTTGCCTTACAGATTTGTTCAATGGATACATCTGCTTTTTCAGCCCAAGATGTTGCCAACGCTCTTGCAGAGTGGGCCATCAGAACGTCCGAGACCGGTCTTCACGCACTCACATAGGCCAAACCGATTGCTTCCCTTACCCACCTGGATAGGGTATCCTTTGAGGCTCCCGTCCCCTTCCTAGATCGCTGGAAGGAGATAAACAGAGCCCTATCCTTCCTCCAAGATTATATTGCCCTCAAATAGTGAAGGAGGCATATCCTGACATCTAAGGTGTGGAATTTCCTTTCCTTATCACTCTTTGGGTGAGGAGAGAAGGAAGGTAGAGATATCTCCTGCGACCTATGGAACCTAGACACTACTTTAGGCCGATAGGGTAGTCTTAAAACCTGATCTTGCCTATCATCCATCACCACAGTAAAGGGAGTATTTGCTGAAAGGGCTTGCATATCACTGATTCTCCTCGCTGATGTAAGAGCTACTAGGGGGGAGTATGGTTTTAATGTAACCAGTTTCATGGATCCTTCAGCTAAAGGTTCAAAGGGGGGTTCAGTTAAAGCATTTAATACCAAGTTCAAGTCCCATGGAGGGACCCTGGTCATCGGGACTGGTCTGGATCTAGCGCAGACCTTAATAAATCTTATCACCCACCGATTACCCACTAGGTTATAATTATAAAGGGCCCCTAATGCTGACACCTGAACTTTCAAGGTACTCAGTGTCAAGCCCTGTTGTGCCCTTTCTGAAAGAACTCCAGGTTCTCTTAAAGGGGTACCTTTCCTTCTGGAAAACACCCCGTGGCTGTCAAGAACTTTTTCCATGTTCTACCTTAAATTTTTGTAGCGACCGGCTTTTTAATGGCATGTAAAGTAGAGATCAAGTTGGCAGAGAATACCTTACCTTCTAGCACTGACCTCTCAAGTTCCAGGCTAATTGCAGCCCAGTCACCCTAGAATGAAATACCGGCCCTTGAGCTAGAAGGTCTGAAATCTCTGGAAGGACCCACGGTTCCGTGACTGACATGCTCCTCAGCCAAAAGAACCAGGGACTCTTGGGCCAAAAGGGGGCATTATGTATTACCCTCTCCCCATCTTGCCTGATCTTCCTGAGGACTGCTGGTATCAGACAGATTGGGGGAAAGGCGTAGGCCTGGGAAAACCCCCATTTGATTCGGAAGGCATCCACCGCCTGGGGATTTTCTTTCGTATTTAGGGAACCAAATTTTTTCACTTTGCTGTTCTCTCGAGTGGTAAAAAGGTCGATCTCTGGTTTCCCCCACATGTCCATCAACCATTTGAATACTGTTGTTTTGAAGGTCCATTCGTTCTGAAGAAGTGGCCTGCGACTCAAATAATCTGCCAGGCCGAAATCTCGTCTGGTTACATGCATTAGGGCCCTGGATCGCGTGCCCCCTGATGATTCAGGTAAGCCACAGTGACCTGGTTGTCCATACCAATACCTTCACATGATGGCCTCGCAGGTACGGTAAGAGACTTTGCAAAGCATTCTCTACTGTCCGAAGCATCCACATATTTGTGGAGGCTTCCCTTTCTACCGCTATCCATGTCCCCTAAACTAGATGTTCATCCAGATGTGCTCCCCACACTCTGGGACTGGCGTCTGTGGTAACTAACCTGGTGAGATGAATAGGATTTGATCTGCACCACCGAAAACTTGAGGGTCCAAAATTATTCACATACTAGAGTGTGGTTTATTTAACGCGTTTCGAAGTGCAATGACTTCTTCAGCAAATGCCACATACATGCAGGTACAGGGTACGTTGAAGCTTTAAATAACAGAGAAATTAAAATTTCGGCGCCAAGGTGATCACCTGACATACAGACAAATGTCAAAGTTCATATAATATACTCAAAGTTTAACACAAATAATATACTGAGAATCATTGCATTAGTATTTCTTTTTTTTTCTTACATAGAAAAATGAACAAAGAGAAAAAGGAAAAAGAAAAAAATCCCAAACACGATAGGAACAGAACTTACTTCCTAAAAGGAATTTGACTGACAAGTTACCCATACGATGAACATGCTCCTGGTCCAAAGTATCCGATGGATATAGTTTAAAAAAAAAAGGAGGAATGAACCACTACATAGCAATAGATAACAACTTTTATTAAAAGCCTTCTTTATTATTTAAAAATAGATAAAAGATGTATAAAAATTATTAAAATGAATAAAATTATATATTTTTTTAAAAACTGTTGAGTGATCATTTGAGTCAGGAGTATATACGTCATGAAAAAATGTTGCTGAGCCATCATGTGAGTCAAGACATATATACGTTTTATTAAAAAACAGGGGAAAGTAGAACCCTTCTCCTGCTGGTACATCCTTCAGGACGTTCTTCCTCAAGAGGCACAGTACCTCTAGCTCCAGTGTTTTCTACTCTCAAACGGACGCTCACTGGGCCGTAATGATGAACCGGTCTGGGGGATCCCTCCCGAACTCCAGTCTCAACCCTGCCCCCACCAGATTGAGAATCCAAGGACTGGATGATATTTTCTCCCAGGCTGGAAGAAAGAGGAAGAGCCTTCATCCCATCTGGGGAAGATAGTCATTTGGAGGACCTCCGACGACTTCGGGAAGAGGTACTGAACAGGAACTCCTTGGTCTTTTTCGATCCATGGTCCCAACTACTTTGTTGCGTGGATGTTCTTTTCCAGCTATATCTTTTCTCTCGAAAGGACTGCCTGAAAGAAGAGAAGGGTGGCTTCGGGAATCCCTTTTTCTTATTGGCCGCTTTCTCCAAAATGTCATCTAGAGCTGGCCCGAATACATATTGTCCTTCGCAGGGGAGAGAACATAGCCTCCCTTTTGCCTGAACAACCCCATGGCAGCTTTTCAAGCAGGCAACCCTCTGGCCAGCGTTAGATAGTATGGCTGATCTTGCAGCCAGCCTGACTGAGTCGGCTAACGCATCTGCCAAGAAGGTTGCCGCTCCCCTGATCATCGGGAGCGTGGTTTTAATGGCGTCACTGGATGATCCTCAAACGTGCTTAATCAGACCATGGGGGACCTTGCTGTGCAAGTCGCCGTAATGGCTGCTCCCAATGCCCCTGCTGAAGACTCCCATGTTGCCTTAAGAAAGGTATCAACCTTCCTATCAAGAGGGTCCCTCAATAGTCCCGAGTCCTCAAAGGGGAGGGACAAGCATTTTGAGGCCTTAGATACGGTAACATCTAACTTGGGAGCTTTACTCCAGGACGCGGAGGCCTCATCTTTAAAGGCGTATTTTCTTTTGAAGGAGGATGGTAGAGGGCCTTTCCTATTCAGCTTTTCCCACTCTTTACTGATGAGAGTCTGCAATTTCTTATTCATAGGAAATACCCTATGCTTTTTCTTGTCCAAAGTGCCAAACATGACATCTTGGATATATCTTTTAGGCCTCTGGTCCACCAGCCCCATTGTGGACCTCACTGCCTTAACTAAATTGTCCACCTCCTCCAGGGAGAAGCAATAACCTGAGCCCGAGTCGCTATCCGATGAGGACTCCAAAGTATCCCGTGAGACTCCCTCGTCAGATGATATTAACGGTGAAGGCCATATCTCTTCTTGATGGTTCCCCTTAGAGGGACTGGGAGTTTAATGAGCTCTCCACCTTGGCTCTGATAAGAGTTCTCAGGGTGAAGGAAAAGTCAGGGGTCTCACTGGCCATCGTGTCATTAATACACGGCTGGCATAATTTTTTGGCCCATGCGCTGTTCAGATCCTACCTTCAGAGCACAGACACTATGTTTTGACTTCCCCGTACTCTTTCTAGGAGGCTCCTACCCAAAAGACAGAAGGAGACAGAGAGAGAGAGACACAGACAGAGAGAGATTTGCATAATTAAAATTACATTCTCTTAGCTCACTCACTGCTCAGAGAAATTAAAAGGTACCAGAACAGGAGGCAGCATTGTGATGGTGTGATAGGCTATGTGGATATCATTTTGTGTATATTTTTATTTCACTTATTTTCATAGTGTTTTTCTTGTCTGTCTATAGCCTGACTGTATCTATCTCTTGATGACCCCCTGTAGTTCTTTAATCCCCAAGGCTCCTTTGTTCTCCTCTGGGAGGCCTGGAAACCGCCCCAACCTGTTTGACTACCCCTGGACACAAGGAAGGGGGTGGGGAGAACAGGAGCGGGTCAAGTCTGTTCCTGTGTGGAGAGGATTGTGTAAAGACTGCACTTCAGAGAGAAGGACCCATTTTATCCTCTGGTGCTAGAGTTTTGGACTCTCGTCTCCCTGGACATTTTATCCTGTTACTGGACTATATTCTTGTTCTGGACTATTGTATCCTCAGTGTAGTGGATTGTTTATGGACCTTCTAATTTTGCCTGTAATAAAGGTCTTGGGATTGTTCACCCTTCCCTCGCTCTGTTGATTGTGTGGTATCGGAGAAGGACCCCGTGACAACTGGTGGCAGCGGTGGGATCAACAGAGCGTAACCCAATGGAGAACCACCCACAGAGTGAGTACAGACATTGTACTGTATTCAGTTTACAGGAGAGAGCCATAGACCTGGGCCTGAACTACCAGGGACTTACTAAATAGGCCTTAATCGATCTACTGGTGGGCGCTAGCCCGGCCACCTCCTCCCAGATGTCTGAAGGACGAGCACTGGAGACAGGGATCCCCTTCCAGTGGTTGGTGTGGTACGAAGAAGAGATGGCGGTTCTGGGCCCCGGCGTCTCTCAGGAGTACAAGGAGGAGGCTGCTCGCTGGGCACAGCGGAGACAGGAAGCAATGGAGCTTGAAAGAGGGAGTAACGCAATATGGAGTGTAACCCCAATGATCCGGGAGCCTGTACGGATCACCCGGACAGAGTTTAAGCCATTTGATGAGGCTTCTGGATATGTGGAGGGGTTCTTCAAAGACTTTGAGCAGCAGTGTGCTGTGATGGAGGTGCCCCACTCTAGCTGGATGTGTTTGTTAGTGGAGCTCCTGAACAGAAGCATGGCAGAAATGTCACGTGGACCCGTCCTGTGTGACACGGCTCGCAGGCTGGTAACTAGAACAACAGGACGCGGCACGTGATACTGTCCTGTATGACACGGCTCGCAGGCCGGTAACTAAAACAAGACAAAGGGAAGGGAAACAGTTACAACGGTGGGCCCTGCGATAGGGAAAGGGGACGTGGAGACCTCCTGCACTCCCCTGAGTCAGTGTCCCTAACGCTCCTAACGTTCCCTATGCCGGTTCCGCACCGGGCGCAGATCAGGAACCTGTCGCCCTAGCACACCCTACACCTATCCCTTGCTAGGGAGCTGGGTAGCGTAGGCACTGGCCCCACCGCTGTACTAATACACACTAAGGAAAAACACAAACAGGGAAACACCACTTAGCTTTACTCTGTTGCACTTGCTCCTGGCAACAGAGTCCACCATCAGCATGCAGCTCTCCTCCTGAATCGCTGCCATCAAGCTCTGTCAGAGCTGCTCTCCAGCTCCTTCCTCCACCAAGGATGGTTGAAATGAACACTATCACCAACACTGATTGCAACACCTGTGACTCTTTTATAGCAGGGCCAGCAATCACACCTGCATTATAATCATGTGCACTTAAAAAAAGAAACTAGAGTGCAATGACGCTCACCACCACCGGGGGGAAACTTAGAACAAACAACACCACAGTGCAATAATCCTAATGGCCACCGGGGGCAAAAACCAACCATAAGCACAGCTTAGGGAAAAAAAATCGTAGTTACTTACCGATAACGGTATTTCTCTGATCCCATGATGGCACCACGGAGAGAGAGGGATCCGCCCTCAGGGACAGGAAACCTACAGATGAAAAAGGCGGTACCTCTCTCCCACATCAGTTGGTTTATAGAGCATTACACAGAACTTTCAGCTGCAACTCAAATGGTTATAAAAAAAATACAAAATTAATCAAATTACTCAACTTAAGCTTAATAGAGGCACCGTGTTGCTAAGTACTAAAGCTAATTAACTCACTCTAATGTGCACACCTGTGTGTGTGAAAGGGAGAGGATGTACGGGTGCCGTCATGGGATCAGAGAAATACCGTTATCGGTAAGTAACTACGATTTTCTCTTTCCCCCATGACGGCACCACGGAGAGAATTACAAAGATTGTACATCTAGGGAGGGACCACCGCCTCCAGAACCCTTTTCCCAAAGGTGAGATCTGAAGAGGAGGTCAAGTCTAGACGGTAATGTCTGAAAAATGTAGAGGGGGAAGACCAAGTGGCAGCTCTACATACAGTATCTGGTCTATTGAAGCGCCGGCTTTCTCCGCCCAGGATGATGCCACTGCCCTGGTTGAATGGGCCCTTACGTCCTCCGGGATGGCCGCCCCGCAGGAGGAGTAGGATAGGGTGATGGCCTCTCTTATCCACCTCGCCAGTGTGGCCTTCGATGCTTTTTGACCCTTTCGAGGACCCTGAAAACAGACAAACAGAGCCCTATCCTTCCTAAACTATCTCGTGGTTGTCAAATATTGGACCAGGCATCTTTTTACATCTAAAGTGTGTAATACCTCTTCTGTTTTGTTTTTGGGATTGGTACAGAAGGAGGGTAGGGAGATTTCCTGGGTCCTATGAAACTGAGAAGACACCTTGGGGAGATATGCTGGGTCGGTTCTAGGAATTACCCTATCATCCAGAACTTGCGTGAAGGGTGAGTGGGCAGACAAGGCTTGTATATCACTAATGCGGCGGGTAGAAGTTAATGCTACGAGGGAGGTCTTAAGGGACAATATTGTTAAGGTGACCTCCACTAGGGGTTCGAAGGGAGGTCTGGTTAGTGCATTTAGCACTAGGCTTAGATCCCATGGGGGGGGGTGCTCTGGGGGATTGGCCTGGATCTACTTGAGGCTCTAATGAATCTCATAACCCATCTATTTTTGGCTAGGTCATAGTTATACAAATCTCCCAAGGCCGCCACCTGTACTTTTAAGTTGCTGGTAGCTAACCCTTGTTCCAACCCCCTCTGTAGGAATTCCAGTATCTTATCAACAGGGATTTCGCCCGTTGGGTCGGAGCCTGACACTGACATGAATTTCTTCCACACTTTGCCATATGCTTTAGTGGTTACTGGCTTTCTGCTTTGTAGTAACGTGGTTACCAAGTTTGACGAGAAGCCCTTGTTACTTAGGAGCTCCCTCTCAAAAGCCAAGCTGTCATGTGTAGGTTTTTTATGTGGGGGTGATACACCGGTCCCTGGGATAGCAGGTCTGGAGTTTCTGGTAGGATCCAGGGATCCGTTACGGACATCCTTCTCAGCCAGGAGAACCATATTCTCCGTGGCCAGAAGGGCGCTATTACCACTACCATCGCCTTGTCTCCCCGTATTTTCCTCAGTACTAGGGGGATGAGAGATATTGGGGGGAAGGCGTAGGCCAGGGTATCGTGAAAGCGTCTAGATCTACTGCGCCCCCCCGGGGATCGATTGAGCAGAAGGTTTCCAACTTCCGATTCTGGCTGTTCGCAAATAAGTCTATTTCTGGCCGGCCCCAGAGTTTCACAATCTGGTTGAAGACTAACTGGTTTAGTTCCCACTCCCCCTGTTTTAGACGTGTCCTGCTTAAAAAATACGCCATTCGATTTTCGGAACCCTTTATGTGAAAGGCTGTCAGGGATTCTAAATTGTGTTCTGCCAGGTGGAAGATGGACTTTGTTACCTCCATCAGTGGACGAGATCTGGTGCCCCCCTGGTGGTTTAGATATGCTACCACTACCTGGTTGTCTGAAAAAACCCTTGTGTGATGGGAACAAAGAGAATCTAGAAAATGAATGAGAGCTAGTTTTACTGCCAGCAGCTCCTTCATATTTGAGGAAGCAGACTCTCTTCCCTGGTCCCAGGGCCCTTGTGCCACCTGGTTGTCTAGATGTGCACCCCACCCCCAGGGGCTTGCATCCGTAGTTAGGATCTTTGTCGCAGGTAATGCCCAAGGAATCCCCTTGGCTAGGTTGGCCGGAACTGTCCACGTTAAGGAATGTATTGTCTCTGGTGAGATGTTTAATTGCATGTCTAAATTCCCGTGTAGGGAAACGTCTGCGTCTAATATTTGCCACTGTAAGTTTCGAGTGTGGCTCTGTGCCCACTGAACTGCTGGCATGCAGGCTGTCATCGATCCCACTAGTGACATTGCCTTTCTCAGGGTAGTGTTCGGGGAGGCTATCATTTGTGACGCCATGTGTGTCATTTTTTTGAACCTTTGCCTGCGGAAGATAACATCTCTGTTCGATTGAGTCCAGTGTTATCCCCAAGTACTCTTGCACCTGACTTGGTACGAGCCTGGACTTGGGCAAGTTCAGCATCCACCCTAGACTTAGTAGAGACCTCATGACCATGTCCAATTGTTGTTTGCAGTGGTGAAAGGTGACCCCTATTATTAAGAGATCGTCCAGGTATGGGACTATCAGAATGTTTTGCTCTCTTATGTGGGCCATTACCTCCGACATTACCTTTGTAAATACCCTTGGAGCAATGGCTATCCCGAAGGGGAGGGCTCTGAACTGATAATGTTTTATCTCCCCCTGGATTGTCACCGCCACCCTGAGGTATTTCCTGTGGTCTCTGTGAATAGACACATGGTAATATGCGTCTCTTAAGTCTAATACGGCCATGAAGCAAGCTGGGGGAAGCATTTTTATACAAGATTTTATTGTCTCCATTTTGAAGTGGTGAATTTCTAGGAATTTGTTCAGCCTCTTTAGATTTATGATCGCCCTGTACGATCCGTCTGGCTTCTTGCGAAGGAAGAGAGGGGAGTAGAAGCCTTTGCCCCTGTCTTGGTAGGGGACTTCTTGTATCACGTTTTTCTCTCGTAGATTCGTTATTTCTTGTTGTAGAGCCAGCTGCTCGTGTGATCTCCTTTGGGGCGTTATCACAAAAGGATTGCTTGGGAGGGTGATGAATTTTAGCCTCAGACCTTCTTTTATTATATCTAGTATCCATGAACTTGCGGATATTTTTTCCCAGGCCTGGAGAGAGTAGGATAATCTTCCTCCAACGCGGGGAGTACCTTCATTGTGGCTTCTTGTTGTCAGGGGTTTGTTAAACATAAAGCCTTTATTCTTGTTCCTTCTATCCTCCCATCCTTCTTTGTTCCCTATTGGGGGCTTCCGTCGCATAAACCTTCTGTTACGAAAAGGCCGTTTGTATGACTGGCTGGGGAACCCGGGAAAGGATTTCTTCTTGTCCCCAGCATTGTCTAAGATGTCGTCCAGTGTTGGGCCAAATAAGAATTCCCCCTCGCACGGGATTGTGCACAACTTGGCTTTCGTCTGCAAATCACCCGGCCAGCATTTCAGCCATAAGGCGCGTCTTGCGGCATTTGAGAAGGCCGCTGTCCTGGCTGCCAGTCTGGTTGAGTCTACCCCACCAGAAACGCTGCTGCTCCCTTCATTACCGAAACTGATCTCTGTATCGCTTCTCTCGGGACTTACTCATTTATCTGAAAATCTAAATGGTCCAGCCAGACCATCAGGGCACGTGCTGTACATGTGGCTGCTATGGCTGGCTTTAGCCCCCCTCCTGCTGCTTCCCACGCGTTTTTTAAGAAAGTTTCAGCTTTCTTATCCATTGGGTCCTTCAGGGTGCCCATGTCTTCGAAGGGCAGGGCAAATTTTTTAGAAGCTTTAGCGACCGCTACACCTAATTTAGGTGCTTTGCTCCATAAGGAGCAGGCCGGGTCGTCAAAGGGGTACTTTCTCTTTGGTGTTAGGAGGACTTTTTTGTCCGGCTTTTTCCACTCTCGCTTGTTGAGGGAGTGGATTTTCTCATTAATCAGGAAAGCCTTCTGTTTTTTTTGCTCTAGCCCTCCGAACATTATATCTTGGGCCGTTTTCTTAGGGCGTTCGTCTACCAGTCCCATAGTTGTCCTCACAGCTTTTACTAGGGCATCCGTCTCCTCAATGGAAAAGCAGCTGCGTCCCCCTTCTGAGGATGATGAAGAGGACTGGGAGGATGATGAATCACTTGAGTCGGATAGTTCACTTCCCGACTCACTGACGCTCGACTCTGGGGACCTATGCCTGGACCAGCGTTTCTTCTTTGAGGTTCTAGCACCCTTAAGGGCGTCTTCGACCTGGGTTTTTATTAACGTTTTGAGGTCTAAAGCAAACCTCGGGGATTCCTCCTGTATTGTTTGTTCTATGCAAGCCGCACAGAGCTTTTTCTCCCACGCAGGGAGTAGCTCCTCCGTGCATAGAACACATTCCATGTGTTTAGATTTGGTAGTGCATTTACGCCCCTGAAAAAGAAAAATTAATAGTCGCAAATTAGCGAGCGGGCATTCACTGAGATCGCTCACCCTCCTGTGGAACGAACGATACCGTCTCGGGCGTAGGGATTATCTCCACTGCTGAGTCCACTTCTGGCTGTGCCACCATGGTGGAGCTTTGGCTGTGCCACGCTCCTGCATGACCACTGCTGCTGCGCTGCTGGGAAGAATCGCATAGGCGCTGTAGGTGCTGGTGTGATTCCTGCGTTTGCTGTGGTCCCTGCTTCGGGGACCGCCGCCGTGTCTCTTTCTCCCTCTGCGCTTTCCCACTCATGGTGACCGCTTCCTTCTCTTCCAGCGTGCTTTTTAAAGCCTAATTTTCGCGCCGCCGCCCCCTTCCCAGGGATCCCTGCGCCACGCCGGAAGTCCCGCGCGTGCGCCCCGCGATACTACCCAGCGGTGCACTGCGCCTCCCTTCTTTAAGGGAGCTGTAATGGCGCGCGCGCCCGTCCTACTGGCGTATTGCGCGCTCGGTGCCGGTTTCCTGCGCCCTCCCGGCGCTGTACTCGTGGCTGGTGGCCGCCGCCGCCCTTGCCTGCACTGCCGGCCTGCCTGCTTCACGGCTCCCGGAGGCCACCGCTGCCTCCCCTGCTCCACGGTACGGCAGACTCTGACCCCGGTGACCGCCGACTCCTGCACATGCTGCCTTGCGGTTCGGCAGGGCTCTCCTGTAGTGACCGCCGTCACTATACTGCAGGAAATAGCCCCTCTTTTTTTTTTTTTTCCTTTTTTGGGATCGACAGACTTCCAGGTTTCTTCACTGCCTCTCCCCACTCACCCTCAAGGCCCGCCGACCCCCGTGGTGGTGCTTCGGGGGGGGGGAGCCTGTTCGAGGCCTCGACCCAGCCGAGGCAGGGAGCCCCGCTGCCTATCACCGGTCTGGATCGGTCCCCGGAATCCTGCGACAACTTGTCAGGTACGTGCTGTAGGTTCCCCGTCAGGGACAGGAAACCAACTGATGTGGGAGAGAGGTTCATCTGTAGGCTTCCTGTCCCTGAGGGCGGATCCCTCTCTCTCCATGGTGCCGTCATGGGAGAAAGAGAAAAAGGTTACCTGTGCTTTTATCAGTCCTGATCCAGCATGGATCATGACAGTATCCTCCCCTTAATGAGGGGCCTCTGGACTCTCAAGACCGCTCCCCATCAGGGAACCACCCACAGCGGGGACGCCCAGACCCAGAGTTCACCCCAACAACTACCTGCATGTCAGGTTGATGAGAAACGAGCCCGCTGGTATTGGCAACGTATGTTCTGGAGGCAACACACATCTCCGAAGCTCCGACCTGGGGAACGGGTTGTGTACGTGTATGTTTGGTATGAGCTGGCAACCCTCCACAACACACTTCCGCAGGATGTTTTTTTGGTGGCCACCCATACTTGCTCGTTCACACACAGGTTCGGACCTGAACGTTTATTGCCACTCGTTCGTTTGTCACCACTTGGAGAACTCTTTCTGGGATTGACAACAGAGGCGTCCCCCTGTGTCACCACACTCACACCCCCGCACCTCACCAAGGGGTACACCACCCTCCAACCCCTTCCACCACGAGGTCTGCGCCTCCCAGGGTTGGCCAATGGCGAGGGTTGAGACTTGCCCCTACTCTCCTGCAGCACATCTGCTGCCCTCACCGGAGAGGAAGGGGTCTGTTGAAGAGACACGGCAGAGACAGTAGTTCCTAGGCAGCAGCCCTCACACGAGTGCCCCCAGCTGACCACTTCCCTCGTCCGCCAGTCTATTACCGGGTTGTGTTTCTTCAGCCAAGGGAGGCCTAAAACAATAGGTAATGGCATTCCCTCCAAGACGTAGCATGACAAGGACTCCTCATGATGTCCTATACGCAGATGGATATTCTCTATGACCTTGGTCAAGCTCCCCTGGCTCAGTGGAACAGAGTTTATGGCCCGGACGCTTATAGGCTGGGCTAGCGTCCTACACCTCAGACCATGAGTCTGGACAAAGCGAGCATCCACCAGACTGACTCCTGCTCCGCTGTCCACAATCACCGTATCACCTCCGGTACCCCGCCAGCCAAGACCTCTGCTGACACGGTACTTTTGGAGGGCAAAATAGAGGAAATGTATACTCCCTGGTCGCCTCCCTCCAAGCGACCAGGGGAATGCGGCTTCTCAGATGGCACAGATAATTTGGCGTGCAATGGGCAAGCCTTCAGGACATGACCAGTCTGCCCACAATACAAACATGCCGACCCCACTCCCCGAACCGTAGGCAGCTCCGAAAACAAACTAGCTCCTCCTACTTGCATGGGTTTGTCAGGAGACTTGGCATGAACTGGGCAGGCTCTCATAAAATGGCCATGCTTCCCACAGGGAAAGCATACCCCCCACCAAAACAAGCCACAGACACCCCCTTTTTTGTATCAACAACATCGGGCTGTCTGGGTTCCTCCGTCCGCACTGGTGGGTCCTCCTCCCTAGCGAGGACATCAGGGGGCACTTGTTGTATATGTCTTTCCCTAAGGCGTCTATCCACCCAGATGGCAAGGGACATGGCGGCCTCCAGCGACCTGGGAGCGGCGTACTGCACCAGAGAATCCTGCAACTTTGGAGACAAACCCTGCACAAATTGACTCTAAGTGCAGGGTCATTCCACTGAGTATTAGTGGCCCATCACCTAAACTCTGAGCAGTACTCCTCAGCGACCCGGGCTCCCTGTTTATACCTACGGATTTGAGATTACGCCAGGGCGACGCCATCAGGATCCCCATACACAAGCGCCAAAGCTGCAAAGAACTCGTCCACAGACTCTAAAGATGGAGAATCGTCCGGTAGGGAGAAGGCCCAGGATTGGGGATCCCCTTTAAGAAGGGACATAATGATTCCCACCCGTTGCACTCCCTGATGAACGAAGGCGCAGCCTGAAATACAATTTACAGGCTTGTTGAAACACCAATAATTGATCTCTCCCTCCAGAAAATCTGTCAGGGAGGGATAGCTTGGGTTCTGGCTGAGCCTGTCTCTGAATCAAGCCCCCAAAGCCCACCAACTGCTGCAGTTGCTGCACCAACTCACCGCGCAGCCCCCTAATCTCATCTGTAAGGGTCTGCAGCATTTGGGCAAAGGTCTGAACTGGGTCCATGGCTCAGCAGAAAAAAATTTGTGGTTGGTGATAATGTCACGTGGACCCGTCCTGTGTGACATGGCTCGCAAGCCGGTAACTAAAACAACAAGACAAAGGGAAGGGAAACAGTTACAATGGTGGGCCCTGCGATAGGGAAAGGGGACGTGGAGACCTCCTGCACTCCCCTGAGTCAGTGTCCCTAATGCTCCTAACATTCCCTGTCGCCCTAGCACACCCTACACCTATCCCTTGCTAGGGAGCTGGGTGGCGCAGGCACTGGCCCCACCGCTGTACTAATACACACTAAGGAAAAACACAAACAGGGAAACACCACTTAGCTTTACTCTGTTGCACTTGCTCCTGGCAACAGAGTCCACCATCAGCATGCAGCTCTCCTCCTGAATTGCTGCCACCAAGCTCTGTCAGAGCTGCTCTCCAGCTCCTTCCTCCACCAAGGATGGTTGAAATGAACACTATCACCAACACTGATTGCAACACCTGTGACTCTTTTATAGCAGAGCCAGCAATCACACCTGCATTATAATCATGTGCACTTAACTAAAGAAACTAGAGTGCAATGACGTTCACTACCACCGGGGGAAAACTTAGAACAAGACACCACAGTGCAATAATCCTAATGGCCACCGGGGGCAAAAACCAACCATAAGCACAGCTTAGGGGAAAAAAAAAAGGTTACCTGTGCTTTTATCAGTCCTGATCCAGCATGGATCATGATAGGAGGCTTACCGAACCATTGACGCACATCGGAATCGGGATTATAACATTGTAAAGCGGACTATCCTGGATTACCATGCTATCACCCCAGACTCATATAGGGCCAAGTTCCGAGACCTCCCATGCACCACGGGGGGATCGTTTAGGAAGTATGCACATAAGATGTCCCAGGCATGTCGGAGATGGCTGGAAGCAGAAAACGCCTTTATTGTGGAAGATGTTATACAGGCGTTCCTTATAGAACAATTTCTTGCCAAGTGCCCCGCAGAGGTACGGGAATGGGTCCGGGAGCGCACGCCGTGTACTGCGGATAGAGCTGCAGCCCTGGCCGATGAAGCCCTTACTATATAAGGGGACAATACAAATATCTCTCCGATGATCTGTTTATACCAAGGAAGGTGACAGTCACAAGGGGGCATTCTCTGCGTCTGGAGGAGAAAAGATTTTTCCACCAACATAGAAGAGGATTCTTTACTGTTAGGGCAGTGAGAATCTGGAATTCCCAGCCTGAGGAGGTTGTGATGGCGAACTCAGTCGAAGGGTTCAAGAGAGGCCTGGATGTCTTCCTGGAGCGTAACAATATTGCATCTTACAGTTATTAGGTTCTTTAGAAGGACGTAGATCTGGGGATTTATTCTGACAGAATTTTATAGGCTGAACAGGATGGACTAATGTCTTTTTTCGGCCTTACTAACTATGTTACTATGTTATCCGGCCGCAATGGAGGAGGTTTCTGGACAAAAAACCACGGCCTGCTCCCGCGCCCCGTCCCCCTCCAATTATATCTGCCCTTCCACCTAGTCGCAAGCCGATGACAATCACGCCTCACAATCCTAGGCCCCAACAGTTCCGACCACGACCTGGGGGTATCACAGAGAGGAGGTGTTGTGGGTGTGGGCAACCTGGACATTTGCAGTCTGGCTGTCCTTCCAGGATTCGGAGGGAGCCCCACCTCGTCCAGTGCATCTTGTGTACTCCACCCCGCCTGAGGAAGAGCTATCACCACCCCCACCAGAGTGGACCACCGACCACGGCACCATAGATACTCCTCCTGGAGAGTACGGACTCTGACCTCTGTCCTTTAGCTACTCAGAGCAACGGCAACGCCACCTGCAGGATGTCTTAATTGATGGCTACAAAGTGTCAGGATTTAGATGCGATGTGTGCCAGCGAATGCGGCATCCAGGAGCTTGACATAAGGTACCCCTGCAATCCCTGCCCATAATTGAGGAACCATTTCAACGTGTAGCTGTCGACATCATAGGTCCTCTGGCCCACCCCAGCCGGTCGGGAAAAAAATATATCCTGACCGTGGTGGATTATGCCACTAGGTATCCTGAAGCTGTGGCCCTGTCCAGTATTACAGCAGTAAAGGTAGCCGAGGCCCTTGTTACTATCTTTACCTGGGTAGGGTTTCCTAGTGAAATATTATCGGATCAAGGCACTCGGTTCATGTCAGATCTGGTCCAGTCCCTATGGCATACCTGTGGTGTTCGAGCCATTCGCACCACCCCATACCACCCGCAGACAAACGGACTATGTGAACGCTTTAATGGAACCCTAAAAAATATGCTGAGGCCTTTTGTTGATGTTGAAAAAGACTGGGTAAAATACCTGCCACATCTCCTCTTCGCCTATCGGGAGGTTCCCCAAGAGTCCACAGGGTTCTCTCCCTTCGAACTACTGTTTAGCAGGAAGGTCCGTGGGCCTCTCGCTCTTCTAAAAGAACATTTGGAGGGAGACATCTCAGATACCGGAATGCCCATCGTTCCCTATGTTCTAGAGCTCAGAGACCCTCTCGCCCAGCTAGCTACCTTCGCTAAAGAACATCAGCGAATGGCCCAGTCCAGACAAAAAACCTGGCATGACCACAATGCCAGGACCCGGGAATTTATGGTAGGACAGCAAGTGCTCATGATTACTGCTTCCCCTGCCAACAAGCTTCAAGCAGTTTGGGAAGGCCCTTATCAGGTTGTCAAGAAAATTAATGACACTAACTACGTTATTGCCCTGGACTCAAGTGGTCGACGACAGAAAACCGTCCACATTAACATGCTGAAAGACTACCACGACCGATCTCTGCCTGTTCTAGCTGTCTGCCACCCACCTAGTGATACCGTCGATGACGATTATCTCCCCGATCTCCTCCAGGTTGCCCAAGCGGGAGGATCACTGAAACAAGTGCCCCTGGGCTCCGATTTATCGGATATACAAAAGGACGATATTGTCGCCGTACTAAGGCCGAGGGCTGCTGCTTTCTCCTCAAAGCCGGGGAAGACTACTCTCACCAGCGACTATGTGGAAACCCCCGGACAACGCTCCATCCAGCAGGCTGCCTACCGGGTTCCAGAGGCTGTTCAAGGCATGATAAAGAACGAACTGGAGATGAAACGACTGGGAGTTATTCAGCCATCTCACAGTTCTTGGGCCTCTCCTGTCGTCCTGGTCCCCAAGAAGGATGGTACAACACGATTCTGCGTTGATTACAGACGATTAAATGATGCCACCAAGAGTGATGCTTATCCCATGCCAAGGATTGATGATCTATTGGATCGTCTGGCCAGTGCCCAATTTGTGACCACGTTAGACTTGAGCAGGGGGTACTGGCAGATACCCCTAACGGAGGACGCTCGGGAGCGCTCGGCCTTCATTACTCCATTTGGGCTTTTTGAGTTCCTGGGAATGCCCTTTGGGATGAAAACTGCCCCCGCTACTTTCCAGGGACTGGTAGATCGACTGTTACAACAATGTCAGGACTTTGCCTTTGCTTACTTAGACGACATTGCCATTTTTAGCACAACCTGGGAGGAACATCCTAAACACTTGGGCATAGTGCTAGACTGTATCCTTACTGCAGGACTAACCATTCGCCCTGATAAGTGCCAAATAGGGATGGTTGAGGTGCAGTACCTTGGGCATAGAGTAGGGGGTGGGACCCTAAGGCCTGAGCCTGCCAAGGTGGAAGCCATTAGCAGCTGGTGTAGACCCCAGACTAAAAAGCAGGTACTTGCATTTTTAGGAACTGCTGGTTACTATCGCAAATTTGTTTCTAACTTCAGCACCTTGGCCAAGCCCCTAACCGACCTGACCCGACCCGCAAGAACATGCCTAGGAATGTGACGTGGACGACTGCATGCGAGGATGCCTTTTCAGCGTTAAAGACCGCCCTCGTCACTGCTCCTGTCTTGGCTGCCCTGGATTATACGTGCAGGTTCCTCGTGCAGACAGATGCATCCACCTTTGGGATTGGGGCAGTACTTAGCCAAGTGAACGCCGCCAGAGAACATCCTGTTGCTTTTGCCAGTCGGAAACTACTGGATCAGGAAGTTGCCTATGCCACTATTGAAAAGGAGTGCCTTGCCATCATATGGGCGCTAATAAAATTGCAGCCATACTTGTATGGCAGAGACTTTACAATTGTTACAGACCACAACCCCCTCACATGGCTGAACTGCGTATCTGGAGACAATGGAAGATTGCTGCGGTGGAGCTTGTCCTTACAACTCTACAGCTTCTCCATCCAATACAAGCGGGGAAGCCAACACCAGAATGCCGATGGTCTGTCTCGACAAGAATAACCATAGGCTCCCCAGGCCGACCTACCCCTGCCACTGTACAAGGAACTATAAATGGTTGAGCAATGTGGACTAAAGTGAGCAGGCCAGAGGTCTGTGTAGACCTCATAGCGTGCTCACTTATTATGGGGGGGGAGGTTGTGATGGTGTGGTAGGCTATGTGGATATCATTTTGTGTATATTTATATTTCACTTATTTTCATAGTGTTTTTCTTGTATGTCTACAGCCTGACTGTATCTGTCTCTTGATGACCCCCTGTAGTTCTTTAATCCCTAAGGCTCCTTTGTTCTCCTCTGGGAGGCCTGGAAACCGCCCCAACCTGTTTGACTACCTCTGGACACAAGGAAGGGGATAGGGAGAACAGGAGCTGGTCAAGTCAGTTCCTGTGTGGAGAGGATCGTGTAAAGACTGCACTTCAGAGAGAAGGACCCATTTTATCCTCTGGTGCTAGAGTTTTGTAATCTCGTCTCCCTGGACATTTTATCCTGTTACTGGACTATTGTATCCTCAGTGTGGTGGATTGTTTATGAACCTTCTAATTTTGCCTGTAGTAAAGGTCTTGGGATTGTTCACCCTTCCCTCGCTCTGTTGATTGTGTGGACCCCGTGACAAGCATGTTGCCCGAAAGGTCTCCCTTAGGGACCGCGTAATCTTCCATCCTGGAAGAGCTTTGCCGACTTGTCCTGGAATCCTTGGACCTGCGTGCCCCACTGGAACGTCCAGAACACCCATCCTGATGAGGCTGGCGTCTGGGTCGCTGCGGCTGCTTTGACTTCCAATGCTGCTGCTGCTGTGGCTGCAGGCTTTGCTGCTGCTGGCATTGTGGAGAGGGTTGTTGTGCTTCCATCGCTGCAGTGGCCCTGCTTGGCCGGCGATCTTCCCTTAAGAACTATGCAGGAGATCCACCGACTGGCTTCACCTGCAGCTTCTGTTACCGTCCCTGAAAGTTCTCTCCCGTGTGAAAGGTCCCAGCCGCGTCATCAGAGCGCGACTTCCTATTACCGGCCGCACTCTGACACCATGCCGGGACGCAGGGCTGCCGGCTACCATACGGTGATGGTGCCGCAGGTTCCCGCCTGCTCGATGACCAAGATCCCATCGGGCCCCCCCATGGCGCTTCCAGGACCTCTGGCGCCGGCTGAAGAAGGAACGGTATCCTGCCACCACCACCTGGCCCAGGTCTGGGACCTTCTTTCTTCTTCTGTGATGCCGCCATGCAGATTAAAGCTCCACCCATCAAGGACAAGAAGTCACTGATGCAGAGAGAGGAGCCGCCCTTTTTGTCTTAAAGGTTCCCTGCCCTTGAAGGGCGGATCCCCTCTCTCGTTGGTGCCATCATTGGTGATAGAAAAAAGTTCAATTTTAGTCTCATCGCTCCAAATTACCTTGTTCCAGAAGTTTTGAGTATAGTAGGAGAGATACTTTGTGGTATTTGCACAGTAATGGCTTTCTTCTGGTGACTCGACCATGCAGCCCATTTTTCTTCAAGTCCCTCCTTATTGTGCATCTTGAAACAGCCACACCGCTAGTTTTCAGAGAGTCCAGTATTTCAGCTGATGTTATTTGTGGGTTTTTCTTTGCATCCCAAACAATTTTCTAGTTGTGGTCAAAAGTTTTGTTGGTCTACCTGACCGCGGTTTTGTTTTTACAGAGCCCCTGATTTTCCATTTGTTAATCACAGTTTGAGCGCTGCTGACTGGCATTATCAATTCCTTTGATATCTTTTTATATCCTTTTCCTGTTTTATACAGTTCAACCACCTTTTACCATAGATTCGTTGACAATTCTTTTGCTTTCCCCATGACACACAATCGTCAGTGGCTGGATGAAAGATGCAAGAGTCTGTCTGGATCCCAGAAACTCACTTAGCTTTATGCACACACACTGATTACAAGCAAACAGGTCACAGGTGAGGATGTTACCTTTAGCAGCCAGTCAAACCCATTTGGCCAAAATCACCAGAGTATGTGAACTTTTGATCAGGGTCATTTGGATGTTTTGGGTTGTCATTATGATTTAAAAAGAGAAAACACAGTAGTTTCACAATAAATGGCTTCACCCAACCACTAACCATGAGTGGAGAAAAAATTTTAGTGTTATCATATATATTCTCTGAAAAAAGGCAAAGAAAGCAAAAATTCTGCCAGGGTATGTAAACTTTTGAGCACAACTGTATATAGGATGAATACATTTTGCTGGACAGCCTAGATCTCTAATACATTTGGCCTCCCACCACCAATTGCCAGATATGGATCCACCTGTCTATGATCAAGCTTGTCTACCATAGTAACTGTTAGGAGTCGGATTTCTGCATTTACTCAGCAGGGATCCAGATCCTCACATTCTGCACTCTCCTCCTATTTATCCGCTGCAGAGGAGATTGCAGAGGAGATTGCCTTGCAGCAAATCTCTCCTGAGGCTAAGTCCTTCTGTCCTCTTACTGGGCATACTCATGGGACGATCTCCCATTGGAGATCGGGAGTCATGTGCTCAGGTCCCGCTCCAGTTCTCATTGGTCCATCTCAGAGATCTGGAAGCGTGCAGAAGGTCCCGGCTGCTATAAAAGGCGCGCATGGCTGTTCCACCATGCGCTAGTATAGACTATACTTGCTATGTGTGAATGGTGACGGATGTAAGATTCTGTTGACTGACTCATTTGAAACCCCTTCCCTCTGATATTACGCATGGTGATAGGGTATCAGTTTAGCAGTCAGCGCCAGTCAGTGGCAAGCCTTAAGCCACTGTGCTCACCGCACTGCTACGCTAGCGTCCGACATCATGCTTGCTATCTGGCTGTGTTGTCGAGCGGCAGTGTCCTACGTCACGCTGCAGTTGCAGCCCTTCTTGGCATTCGCAGCAGCGACGCCGCACACACGGTAGGTCTAGAGCAGCGGTCCCCAACCTTTTTTGCACCAGGGACCGGCTTGAACCAAGACCATTCTTCCATGGCCCGGCAGGGCGGGGATGGAGGTGTGACAGGGGCGGGGCTTTGGTCATAAGGGGGCGGGGCTATGGACGCGGTTGTAGTTTAGCAGTGCATATTTATCATTTAATTATAACATTTTTAATGTGACTCAACTCACCATAGGTTTTGAATGAGTGGGAGCACCTGGCTTGTTTCTCTGTTTCAGTGGGAGCACTGGGCTACTTCTACTGATGACCGTCACTGCTAATGATGATTGGAACCTACAAGGAAATGGAGCATTGAGCACTTAAGAACAATTGTACTGGAGTACTGTACATGCTGATTATTTTCTAATCATCAGAAAATGTATGTGTGGTCCCCCCCATCCAGCTCTGTGTGGCTCCCCCAGTTGTATGCATGGCTCCCCTGTCCCATCCTGTATACATGGCTCTGCTCCCACTCTCCCTCCCTTGTATATATGGCTCCGTTCCCACTCTCCCTCCCCTGTATATATGGCTCCGCTCCCACTCTCCCTCCCTTGTATATATGGCTCCGCTCCCACTCTCCCTCCCCTGTATATATGGCTCCGCTCCCACTCTCCCTCCCTTGTATATATGGCTCCGCTCCCACTCTCCCTCCCCTGTATACATGGCTCCGCTCCCACTCTCCCTCCCCTGTATATATGGCTCCGCTCCCACTCTCCCTCCCCTGTATATATGGCTCCGCTCCCACTCTCCCTCCCCTGTGTATATGGCTCCGCTCCCACTCTCCCTCCCCTGTATATATGGCTCTGCTCCCACTCTCCCTCCCCTGTATATATGGCTCCGCTCCCACTCTCCCTCCCCTGTATATATGGCTCCGCTCCCACTCTCCCTCCCCTGTGTACATGGCTCCGCTCCCACTCTCCCTCCCCTGTATATATGGCTCTGCTCCCACTCTCCCTCCCCTGTATATATGGCTCCGCTCCCACTCTCCCTCCCCTGTATATATGGCTCCGCTCCCATTCTCCCTCCCTTGTATATATGGCTCCGCTCCCACTCTCCCTCCCCTGTATATATGGCTCCGCTCCCACTCTCCCTCCCCTGTGTATATGGCTCCGCTCCCACTCTCCCTCCCCTGTATATATGGCTCCGCTCCCACTCTCCCTCCCCTGTATATATGGCTCCGCTCCCACCCTCCCTCCCTTGTATATATGGCTCTTCTCCCACTCTCCCTCCCCTGTATATATGGCTCCGCTCCCACTCTCTCTCCCCTGTATATATGGCTCCGCTCCCATTCTCCCTCCCTTGTATATATGGCTCTGCTCCCACTCTCCCTCCCCTGTATATATGGCTCCGCTCCCACTCTCCCTCCCCTGTGTATATGGCTCCGCTCCCACTCTCCCTCCCCTGTATATATGGCTCCGCTCCCACTCTCCCTCCCCTGTATATATGGCTCCGCTCCCACTCTCCCTCCCCTGTGTATATGGCTCCGCTCCCACTCTCCCTCCCCTGTATATATGGCTCCGCTCCCATTCTCCCGCCCCTGTATATATGGCTCCGCTCCCACTCTCCCTCCCCTGTATATATGGCTCCGCTCCCACTCTCCCTCCCTTGTATATATGGCTCCGCTCCCACTCTCCCTCCCCTGTATATATGGCTCCGCTCCCACTCTCCCTCCCCTGTATATATGGCTCCGCTCCCATTCTCCCTCCCTTGTATATATGGCTCCGCTCCCATTCTCCCTCCCTTGTATATATGGCTCCGCTCCCACTCTCCCTCCCTTGTATATATGGCTCCGCTCCCACTCTCCCTCCCCTGTATATATGGCTCTGCTCCCACTCTCCCTCCCTTGTATATATGACTCTGCTCCCACTCTCCCATCCTGTATATATGGCTCCGCTCCCACTCTCCCTCCCTTGTATATATGGCTCCGCTCCCACTCTCCCTCCCTTGTATATATGGCTCTGCTCCCACTCTCCCTCCCTTGTATATATGGCTCCGCTCCCACTCTCCCTCCCCTGTATATATGGCTCTGCTCCCACTCTCCCTCCCCTGTATATATGGCTCTGCTCCCACTCTCCCTCCCCTGTATATATGGCTCCGCTCCCACTCTCCCTCCCCTGTATATATGGCTCCGCTCCCATTCTCCCTCCCTTGTATATATGGCTCCGCTCCCATTCTCCCTCCCCTGTATATATGGCTCCGCTCCCACTCTCCCTCCCCTGTATATATGGCTCCGCTCCCACTCTGTCATGTCGGACGCTGTTCACACCACAGCATCCGGCAGGCAGAGGTAGTTCCACCTCCAGCCACTATAGCCTCAGTGGCGCCGGCCTGATCTTCAGGCTCTCGGGGGTTAATCCTGCTGGAGACCAGGTTGGAAGGTTAGTCACGCCCACGGTCTTTAAATAGTCATGCTGGCCTATGGGCGTCGCCGATTATAGCTTGTGTTTCATACCAAGTGGTTCCGGTCTGGAGTGGAGGTGTTCTAGAGAGAGAGATTCATATCTGGTGTCGTATGATCCGTCGTTATCCTTTCTCCTTCCCATATTTGTGTTTAGTTGTGCCCTGTTCACATTACTGTATATTCCTGTGTGTGTGCGGCGCAGTGCAGTTTAAGTTCTCCCTGTCTGTCATTATTTGTGTGGGAGCTTTGGTGGTGACTTCTCACTGGGTGGAGGGTGGAGGGTTAAGTGCAGGGCTGAGCAGGAGATAAGGAAAGGTCGGAGGCTCAGGCATTTGCACCATCAGCAAAAACCCTGGGTTGAGGGTCAGACAGGGTTTCCCCTAGTAAAGGGACACCACAGGGGCCCCGGGTATTTCAGCCTTAGTTGAACTAAGCCCCCGTGACATTATAATCGGCCCACATTTTTTCAGGAGTCCATGGATCCATTAGATTCCATAACCCGCCAGTTGGCGGTGCTGTCCATACAGGTCTCCGAGTTGAATGGGGCAGTTCAGCAGCAGGGCCTGGTAGTAGCAAAGGTGCAAACGGCATCTGCAGGTATCGGTGCAGAGCCGAAGTTTCCGCTGCCAGAACGATTTTCAGGCGATCGCAGCAAATTTGTCGTATTTCGGGAGGCCTGCAAATTATACTTCCGCATGCGGCCAATATCCTCAGGTAATGAGGCCCAGCGAGTAGGGCTGGTGTTGTCATTACTGAGTAGTGACCCCCAAGCATGGGCATTTTCCTTACCACCTGACTCTGCTACATTTCATTCGGTCGATAATATTTTTTCTGCCCTCGGGCTCATTTACGAT
This sequence comes from Dendrobates tinctorius, assembly GCF_039654945.1. Classification (NCBI taxonomy): domain Eukaryota; kingdom Metazoa; phylum Chordata; class Amphibia; order Anura; family Dendrobatidae; genus Dendrobates; species Dendrobates tinctorius. Next base: position 2,170,211 of record NW_027361824.1, read on the forward strand.
GACCCTGACCGACTGGCTCTAGCGGAATCTAAAATCCGCGCCCTCCGCCAGGGGGAGCGCTTGGCAGAAGACTATTGTTCGGAATTTCGCCGCTGGGCTGTAGACACACAGTGGAATGACCCAGCACTGCGGAGCCAGTTTATTCATGGGGTATCAGGGAGGGTGAAACAAGCCCTCCTGATGTATGAGACTCCGGCATCATTGGAGTCTGCCATGAGTTTGGTGATACGTATTGATCGCCGTTTTCGTCAGGGGGCACAGGAGATGCTACCTCTGGGGGAAAACAGAGGTGCAGGTGTGGTTGAAGTAGATGAGTCCCCTGAACCTATGCAGATTGCTGGCGTGGCACAGGTTCAGCCTCGCTTCCGGGAGTCCGGAAGTCCGGAGCATGTTTCTACTGTGGTAAAGGAGGTCATTATGTTAACGTTTGCCCGGTACTACCTAAGAGGGTCACACCGGCGGAAAACTGTTAAGCTCAGAGGGTATGGAGGAGACCCAACTGAGCGTATGCATATCCTCCATGATGGTATCTCAATGTATGCTCCCTGCCAAGGTTATTGTCGCCGGCAGAGAGCTACCTATATCAGTGTTTGTGGATAGCGGTTCTGCCACCAATCTCATAGATGAGGAGTTTGCACACACCGCCGGGTTTAAGATTGAAAAACTTCCTCACCCCATACAGGTGGTGACCATTAATGCTGTTCCCCTCCCTCAAGGGGAGATTACTGAGTTTGTGGCAGAGGTGAAACTCCACATTGGGGTCCTACATTCTGAGTCGGTTACATGTAGGGTCCTCCGTAATCTCCCAGCTCAAATGGTCCTGGGTTTTCCATGGCTGTCCAGGCACAACCCGGTAATTGATTGGAAAACTCAGGACATAGTACAATGGAGTGGTTTCTGCCAAGACAATTGCTTGGCCACATGTGTGTCCGCCGTGACGCCCAGCCTGCCGGAGGCTTTGCAGGATTTCGCGGATGTTTTCTCTGAGAAGGGTTGCTCAGAACTGCCTCCACATAGAGCCTATGACTGTGCTATTAGGTTAAAACCCGGGGCCAAATTACCTAAGGCCAGGATGTTTAATATTTCTGGTCCTGAGAGACAAGCTCTGAAAGACTACATCGCGGAGAGTCTGAGCAAAGGTCACATCCGGCCTTCGTCCTCGCCTGTAGCCGCGGGGTTTTTCTTCATTAAGAAGAAAGATGGGGGGTTACGCCCGTGTCTGGATTTCCGAGAGTTAAACCAGATTACTATCCGTGATCCCTACCCAATGCCGTTGATCCCGGATTTGTTCAACCAGGTAGCGGGGGCAAAATGGTTTTCCAAGCTGGACCTCAGGGGGGCGTATAACCTCATAAGGGTCCGTCAGGGGGATGAGTGGAAGACGGCGTTTAACACTCCTGAGGGTCATTTTGAGAGTCTGGTTATGCCGTTTGGGTTGACCACCGCGCCTGCCGTTTTCCAACATTTTATTAATGATGTCTTTGCTCATGTCCTGGGGAGATTTGTGATTGTATACCTGGATGATATCCTCATTTATTCTAGCGATCGGGACACTCATTTGCAGCATGTTAGGCAGGTGTTACAGTTGCTCCGGGAGAACCAGCTCTATGCTAAGCTGGAAAAATGTTTATTTTTTGTCCAGGAGTTGCCCTTTTTGGGATATATTGTGTCCGCAGCTGGTTTTAAAATGGACACCGCTAAGGTGCAAGCGGTGTTGCAATGGGAGAGGCCGGAGAGTCTGAAAGCACTCCAGCGGTTCCTTGGGTTTGCGAATTATTATAGGAAATTTATAAAACACTTTTCGACTGTCGCCAAACCGCTCACGGACATGACAAAAAAGGGTGCCGATCTGGCCTGAGGTGGCTATACGTGCATTTGAGCGTCTGAAGAATAGTTTTGCTTCAGCCCCCATTCTGGTGCAACCAGACGTGTCTAAACCTTTTGTGGTAGAGGTTGATGCGTCGGAGGTGGGAGTGGGGGCAGTACTGTCTCAAGGCTCGTCCTTGAGCGAGATGCATCCATGCGCCTACTTCTCCAAGAAGTTGTCGCCGGCCGAACGGAATTATGATATCGGCAACAGGGAGTTGTTGGCCATCAAACTGGCTTTTGAGGAATGGCGACACTTCTTGGAGGGGGCGGCTCACCAGGTCACAGTTATCACCGACCATAAGAATCTGCTCTACCTGGAGTCGGCCAAGCGTCTGTCTCCTAGGCAGGCTCGCTGGGCATTGTTTTTTACTCGTTTCAATTTTCTTGTGACGTACCGTCCCGGGGCTAAAAACACCAAGGCGGATGCTTTGTCTAGGTGTTTTCCGGGGGGAGAACCTCGGGAAGAGCCGGTACCCATCCTCCAGAAAGGGGTAGTGGTCTCGGCTCTCACGACTGAGGTAGAGGCGGAGATTGCCGAGGCCCAAGAGGAGGTACCACCAGGACTTCCCGCCAACAAATCATTTGTACCCCTGCATCTTCGGCCTAAGGTGTTGAAGGAACACCACGATTCGGTACTGGCTGGTCACCCAGGGGTGAAGGGCACCTTAGAGCTGGTATCGAGTCGTTTCTGGTGGCCCAAAATCCGGCAGGACGTGGTCTCGTACGTGGCAGCTTGCATCACGTGCGCTAGGGCTAAGTCACCCCGAACCCGTCCTGCTGGCACGCTACAGCCTCTGGGGGTACCCAATAGGCCATGGACAGAAATCTCCATGGATTTTATCACTGACTTGCCAGCCTCGGCAGGGAACACGGTCATCCTGGTGGTGGTTGACCGTTTTTCAAAGATGGCGCATTTTGTGGTGTTGTCCTCTTTGCCCAATGCTAAGACGTTGGCTCAGGTATTTGTGAAGGAGGTGGTCAGACTCCACGGAGTACCGTCTGACATAGTATCTGATAGGGGTACGCAATTTGTGGCGAGGTTTTGGAAAGCTTTTTGCTCAAGGTTGGGGATCAAGTTGTCACATTCATCGGCGTTTCATCCACAGTCTAATGGACAAACTGAGCGCATGAACCAAAATCTAGAACAGTATTTACGATGCTTTGTGTCCAACAACCAGGAGGAGTGGTCTACTTTCCTTCCTCTGGCCGAATTCGCATTAAATAATCACCGCCAAGAGTCATCAGGAGAGTCTCCATTCTTTTGTGTGTACGGTCAACATCCTCAGTTTTGTACCTTACGTCAGGGTGACTCCGGGGGTGTCCCGGAGGAGGATCAGCTAGGAGCCCAATTGTCATCAGTCTGGAGGCGGGTGAAACAGCGTTTGTTGAGCATGAGTGCCAGGTACAAACGGGTGGCTGACAGTAGACGCGTGCCAGGTCCGGACCTGTGTGTGGGTGAATGGGTGTGGTTAGCTACGAAGAACATAAAACTCAAAATCCCTTCTTTAAAACTGGGTCCAAGGTTTATTGGGCCTTTTAGGATTTCTGCCATCATTAACCCAGTAGCTTATCGGTTGGAACTTCCCGCGGTGTACAAGATACACAACGTGTTTCACAGGGCTTTATTGAAAAAGGTGGTAGGCTTGGTGGACATGACGCCGATGCCACCTCCAGTCATGGTGGATGGCGAGTTAGAGTTCGAGGTCGCCAAGGTAGTGGACTCTCGAGTAGTACGCCGTACTCTTCAGTATTTGGTGCACTGGCGGGGGTATGGTCCAGAGGAGAGGTCTTGGGTTCCAGCCTCAGACATACATGCGGATCGGCTGGTCAGTTCTTTTCACCGTCGTCATCGGGACAAGCCGGGTCCTATGAGTCTTGAGGGCCCTGGGGTCCCTCGTAGAAGACGGGGTACTGTCATGTCGGACGCTGTTCACACCACAGCATCCGGCAGGCAGAGGTAGTTCCACCTCCAGCCACTATAGCCTCAGTGGCGCCGGCCTGATCTTCAGGCTCTCGGGGGTTAATCCTGCTGGAGACCAGGTTGGATGGGTAGTCACGCCCACGGTCTTTAAATAGTCATGCTGGCCTATGGGCGTCGCCGATTATAGCTTGTGTTTCATACCAAGTGGTTCCGGTCTGGAGTGGAGGTGTTCAAGAGAGAGAGATTCATATCTGGTGTCGTATGATCCGTCGTTATCCTTTCTCCTTCCCATATTTGTGTTTAGTTGTGCCCTGTTCACATTACTGTTTATTCCTGTGTGTGTGCGGCGCAGTGCAGTTTAAGTTCTCCCTGTCTGTCTTATTTGTGTGGGAGCTTTGGTGGTGTGACTCCTCACTGGGTGGAGGGTGGAGGGTTAAGTGCAGGGCTGAGCAGGAGATAAGGAAAGGTCGGAGGCTCAGGCATTTGCACCTTCAGCAAAAACCCTGGGTTGAGGGTCAGACAGGGTTTCCCCTAGTAAAGGGACACCACAGGGGCCCCGGGTATTTCAGCCTTAGTTGAACTAAGCCCCCGTGACACACTCTCCCTCCCCTGTGTATATGGCTCCGCTCCCACTCTCCCTCCCCTGTATATATGGCTCTGCTCCCACTCTCCCTCCCCTGTATATATGGCTCCGCTCCCACTCTCCCTCCCCTTTATATATGGCTCCGCTCCCACTCTCCCTCCCCTGTGTACAGGGCTCCGCTCCCACTCTCCCTCCCCTGTGTACATGGCTCCGCTCCCACTCTCCCTCCCCTGTGTATATGGCTCTGCTCCCACTCTCCCTCCCCTGTATATATGGCTCTGCTCCCACTCTCCCTCCCCTGTATATATGGCTCCGCTCCCACTCTCCCTCCCCTGTATATATGGCTCCGCTCCCATTCTCCCTCCCTTGTATATATGGCTCCGCTCCCACTCTACCTCCCCTGTATATATGGCTCCGCTCCCATTCTCCCTCCCCTGTGTATATGGCTCCGCTCCCATTCTCCCTCCCTTATGGCTCCGCTCGGCTCCCCCATCCTCCCCATCATACTTACCCTCACGTCGCTGAACTTCCTTCCCGTCGCTGCACGTCCCTGCATCTCGCGGCGCTTCAGCTTCTTCCTGTGCGGAGCGGTCACGTGATACCGCTCATTAAGGTCCATGAATATGGACGCCACGCCTATGGGAGATGAGTGGCGTCCATATTCATGACCTTAAATGAGCGGTAGCACGTGACCGCTCAGCGCTGGATGAAGCCACCGCGGGATGAAGCCGCCGCGGGATGCAGGGTGAGTATCAGCTGCTGCACCTCCCCCCGGCTCCCCTTGTGTCCGCGGACCGGCAAGGGCACTGCAACGGCCCGGTGCTGGGCCGCGGACCGGCGGTTGGGGACCCCTGGTCTAGAGGGATGCAGCTCCTCTGTCTTGGGTCCTGCTCCTGTGACCAGCTACCGTGTGTGCATTTACCTGAAGACTGTGTCACTAACAGGTTCAGCCTTTTGTATGTTTTTGTTGCGGCACCTCTGTGTGTGAACAGAGCCCGCTCTGCGCACTTCAGGTGAAGTTGAACCCGTGTACATCATACCGCCATATTGCTCCTCTGTCATCACTCAGCAGCGGTTGTAACACCTACTGCACGGTGGACCCCGAGCGGCGAACGCACTTTATTATTTTTATTTAGGGCGTTCCGCCGTTCCTAACAGTAACTTCCTAAAACCAAATACCACACATGATGGGTTGGCAACCTGTTCTGGACCATAGTAATAGATTCCGATCCGTCATCTATCTCAATATTATTACAATGCAACCAAATTACAATAATTTTTATTATGTTCTTTAATGAACCTGACTGTGAGATCTGCTTATTTATGAACCAGTAGCAAAAACATTCCCAAAGATCAGCAGTGATCAATCCATGAAGTAAGGCACATGAGTAGTTGTACTTGCTTCTGGCATGAGCTAATTCCTCGGTTGCAGCTTTTATCCCTGTATATAGAGCTTCAGGGTGGGAGGACTTATTTTAGCCGCGATATTGCAACCAAACACTTGAAAAAAAATATCAAATGTTCTCATCTTCTCTGTAGAAGTGTTAAATATGCAAATTCTCTCTTTAGAGAGGAAGACGACTATAATTCCAGAGCCACCTACTTATTGCAAGGCTCGTTAAAAAGTCAATATTGACTTTTAGGATCACTGATTCCAATAGCTGGCACGTACTACAGTTCTAGTCCTCTTCTAAGAGACAATTTGCATATTTAATTTCCAGAGGAGCATGCATGGCACAGAAGTCTCCTCACTCCAGGCCTGGCTTGTCACTCTCCACAAGAAGAAACCTTACCCTTTAGACAACAGTCCAAAGCCTCTCACCTAGCAAAATCAGATGTCATACTTTGGACTGAAGAGTGGCAACACCATGTCTGCAAATAGAGCTTCTGGTTTGGCTCATCCCAAGTCATATTACATGGCTCGTTAAAAAGTCGATATTGACCTTTAGGATCGCCGCTTCCAATAGGTGGTGCTATAGAGTTCTAGTCCTCTTCATGTCTTTAGAGATAATTTGCATATTTAATCTTCCAAAGGAGCATATGTAACGGACTGGGTGGTGGAACCACTGTGCCGTGATCCGAGGAGAGCCTGGAGGGGGCGTGGCTAGGTGTCTCACCAAGTCCAACCTTGGTTGCACGGCGGTTGGCGATACTGTGATTCAAGGAGTGACGAGGGTGACGGAACCAGGTGCTACACCAGGACAGACCTTGCGTAGATCGCAGCTGAGCGCCAAGGGACAGGAGGCAGGAACGGCCAGGAATGGTAGATTTAGCAAGTATTGGATAGCAAGGCTGGTATAGTGACTGGCACGGTGGACACACAAGCAGGCAGATACTGACGGGCACGAATGGTATCCTGGCAGACGGGTTCAGAGAGGCCTGTCTGGTATACAGTCAGGCAGGCGGGCGTGGCTGATAAACAGCCAGGCAAACGGACACAGCTGATAGACAGGCAGGGATGATAAACAGGCAGGCGTGTTCCTATATGATTTATCCTAGGTCCCATTGCAATGAGCTCTGGGGATCCTATATGTTATAGATACAATACATTGCATTCTAATTTGTCTATATAGGGATGATAAACAGGCAGGAGGGCTGATGTGCAGGACAGGTATACTGGGATATAAGCACTGGGACCTGAGAACTAGCAAGTGTGTTAGAAACAAACTACAACATTGCACAGGCACCTCCAAGTAGGTGAAGGTGCCTTAAATAGTCCCCATTGGCTGGGGACACTTTAGACAGTGCAAGTGCGGCCCCTTTAAAAAGAAGGGAGCGCGCGCACGCCCTACTCACAGTGCCTTGGGATCTGTGCACATACCCTGGACATCTGCAGCATGAGAGGAGGAAGGAAGTGCAGGACTGCGGCAGTGAGTCGGCATCTCTGCCGGTGAATGAAGGAAGAGAGCAGAGACGCCGGTGCTACAGCATGCATGGTTTAGAAGTTTCCTCACTCTGACATACCAGGCTTGGCTCGTCACTCTTTACAAAGAGAAACATTACCCCTTAGACCTCAGTCCAGAACCTCTCACCTACCCAAAATCGATCTCATACTTTTGTACTGATGAGGGGCAATACCCCAAAACACTGTTTGCAAATTGGGATTCTGGTTTGACTTTTATCTCAAGTCATATTACAAGACTCGTTAAAGAGTCAATATTGACTTTTAGGATCGCTGCTTTCAATTGGTGGCGTTAGAATTCCAGTCTTCTTCCTCTCTGAAGAGACAACTGGCATCTTTAATTTCCCAACGGAGCATGCATGGCTTATAAGTCTCCTCACTCTGACATGCCAGGCTTGGCACTCTCCACAAAGAAAAACGTAACCCCTTAAACCCCTGCAGAAGTGGTAAAATTCACCCACATTAGAAAACTTTGGATTCAAATTATTAAGTGTTGGGTCAAGTTTTTAATAAAACGTACAAAGGTCTATTTCTTACTGTGGAATCACACTCCATGACTTTACAATATGAATTTTCTAGGGAATATTTCTATCCCCATTCCTACATTTGACAGGTCAGGGAAACACATCATTACATCTTCACACATCAAGGAGTATCAGAGCCATGATAAAACGGCTGTGGGAAAGTTTAAAAATTCCTGTTTCTACTCTCTATTAGAACTTAGTCAAACAGTTCATGCAAAAAAAATTAACAAAACTTCTACTAAATAAAGGGATCTAAAATTCCTGAAAGGTAGAAAGCGTTAAAGTATTTCCCATTAAACATGGATCAGGGAATCTGTGAATATTTTATTTCTCAATCTATTGATACAAATTAATAGATCTAAAAACACCAAATAATATGATATCTGTTTTGCAGCAATCCAACGTGCCAGTGCTGAGAAATCAAGCTTTGTAGTGAAATGTATGTTAGCCTGGAAGTGCACTCACAGCACATACACGCCCCCAATGCACTTCCAGGCTCATTTGCATATTATTATTATACATTTATATAGCGCCATTTATTCCATGGAGCTTTAAATGTGAAAAGGGGCAAATATAGACAAGTACAATAAACATGTGAAAGACAAGGGACACACAAGTACATAAGGAGAGGGGACCCTGCCCGCGAGGGCTCACAGTCTACAGGGATGGGTGAGGATACAGTAGGAGAGGGTAGAGCAGGTCGTGCGGTGGTTCAGAAGACTGAGGATCATTGCAGGCTGTAGGCTTGTCGGAACAGGTGGGTCTTCAGGTTCTTCTTGAAGGTTTCCGTTGTTGGTGAGAGTCTGATGTGTTGCGGCAGAGAGTTCCAGAGTATGGGGGAAGCACGGGAGAAGCCTTGTATGCGGTTGTGGGAAGAAGAGATAAGGGGGGAGTAGAGAAGGAGATCTTGAGAGGATCGAAGGTTGCGTGCGGGTAGATACCGGGAGACCATGTCACAGATGTATGGAGGAGACAGGTTGTGGATGGCTTTGTATGTCATGGTTAGGGTTTTGAACTGGAGCCTCTGGGCAATAGGAAGCCAGTGAAGGGCCTGGCATAGGGGGGAGGCTGGGGAATAGCGGGGAGACAGGTGGATTAGTCGGGCAGCAGAGTGTAGTATGGAGTGGAGAGGTACCAGAGTGCTAGAGGGGAGGCCAGAGAGTAGGAGGTTGAAGTAATCGAGGCGGGTGATAAGGGTGTGCACAAGTGTTTTTGTGGTTTCATGGTTGAGGAATGCGTGGATCTGGGAAATATTTTTGAGTTTGGGGCAGCAGGAGGAGGTGAGGGCTTGGATATGTGGTTTGAAAGAGAGGGCAGAGTCGAGGATCACCCCAATGTACCGAGCATGCAGGACTGCGGAAAGCGAGCAGCCATTGACATTGATGGATAGGTCGAGTGAGATGGGGGAAAGATGATGAATTCTGTTTTGTCCATGTTCAGTTTGAGAAAGCGAGCACAAAAGAAGGCTGAGATAGCGGACAGACATTGTGGGATTTCAGTCAGTAAGGAGGAGAGGTTGGGTCCAGATAGGTAGATCTGCGTGTCATCGGCGTAGAGGTGAAACTGCAAACCGTGGGATTCTATGAGCCGAAGGTGTAGATGGAGAAAAGTAGGGGCCCTAGGACTGAGCCTTGAGGAACACCGACATACAGGGGGCGAGGTGAGGAGGTGGTGTGTGAGAGGGAGACACTAAATATTTGGCCTGTTAGGTATGATGAGATCCAGGATAGGGCCAAGTCTGTGATGCCAAGAAATGAGAGAATCTGTAGCAGGAGGGAATGGTCCACGGTGTCGAAGGCAGAAAACAGGTCCAGGAGAAGGAGGACAGAGTAGTGTCGCTTGCTCTTAGTGGTTAGTAGGTCGTTAGTGACTTTAGTTAGGGCAGTTTCAGTTGAGTGATGCGGTCGAAAGCCAGATTGTAACCAGTCAAAGAGGGAACAGGAGGAGAGGTGGGAGGACAGTTCAAGATATCCATGTACATGCTGTTCCAGTAGCTTTGAGGCGTAAGGGAGAAGAGATATCAGGTGAAAGTTAGACACAGAGGATGGGTCGAGGGAGGGCTTTTTGAGGATGGGTGTGATTGAGGAATGTTTGAAGGATGAGGGAAAGACACCATTTGTAAGTGAAAGGTTGAAGACGTGGGTTAGAGTTGGTATGAAGACTGTGGGAAAGTAGGGATGAGGTGGGATGGGAGCGGGTCAAGCGCGCAAGTGGTGAGGTGTGATCTTGACAGGAAAGTGGAGAGCTGATCTGTCATGGTGGAGAAGCTGGTCTTCAAAGCTCATTTTCTCAGCACTGGCACATCAGATTTCTACATGACAGGTATTATTTTTATTGTTGTACTAGGACCTTAACAGCCATACCGCTCCTTTCAATAGTAAAATCATCATGACTGGCTTCCTTCAAGGATACCTGCGTTCCTTACAGTAAGGCCACGTTCAGTATTTTAAATCAGTATTTGTAAGCCAAAATCAGAAGAGGAACAATTAGAGAAAAAGTATAATAGAGACACGTCAGCACTTCTGTATTTTTCACCCTCTCCTGGTTTTGGCTTACAATACTGATGTAAAATACTGACCAAATACTGAAGGTGTGAACGTGGTCTAATATAGAGATGCTGGGGAAAATTCTTCTCATTGATCATAAATATATTCTTGATATTTCCCATACGAGAGTTATTTGTTCTAGTGCCAGCTATCACTGATCAGACCAAATATCTCTCTCCTTTGTGAAACAGTAATATTTTCTGAATTGAAACTTTGTATTTTTGTAATAAAACACAAAGCAACCAGAGGCAACAGATCTTAAATCGGAGCTCTACCTGGCCACAATTCTTACAATGTGAACACTAAAATGTCATCCTCTGTGTGATTTTTTTGATGATCCACAAGATCCGATTTCTGCAAAAAATATTCCCCACATTCTGAGCATGAAAACGGCTTCTCTGCTGTGTGAATTTTCTGATGTGTAACGAGATGTGATTTCTGAGTAAAACTTTGCCCACATTCTGAACATGAATACGGCTTCTCCCCTGTGTGACTTCTCTGATGTTCAAGGAGAGCCGATTTACGGGTAAAAAATTTCCCACATTCTGAGCACGAAAACGGCTTCTCTCCTGTGTGGGTTCTCAAATGTTCTACAAGAACTGAGTTATATGCAAAACATTTTCCACATTCTGAACACGAAAATGGCTTATTTCCTGTATGAGTTCTTTGATGTCGGTCAAGAGAATTTTTACGCAGAAAGGTCTTTCCACATTCTGAACATGAAAACTTCTTCTCTCCCGTGTGAATATTTAGATGTTCCACAAGACTTGATTTCTGGGTAAAACACTTCCCACATTCTAAACAGGAGAAAGGCTTCTTCCCTGAGTGGCTTTTTAGATGTGCCTCAAGATGATGCTTAAGCTTAAACCACTTTCCACATTCTGAGCAGGAATACGGCTTCTCCCCTGTGTGAGTCTTAAGATGTTCCATAAGGTTTGATTTATGACTAAAGCACTTTCCACATTCTGAGCATGTAAACGGCTTCTCCCCTGTGTGAGTTCTTAGATGTTCAATTAGAACTGATCTATAGCCAAAGCATTTGCCACATTCTGAACAAGCGAATGGCTTCACCCCAGTGTGTCTTTTTAGATGTTCAACCAGACCAGATTTCCTGCAAAAATATTTCCCACATTTTGAACATGAAAATTGTCTTTTTTCATCTTTGTTAAGTCCTTCATGAATAAGATTAGACTTCTTTTTAAAATGTTTCCCCTGTTCAGAACGTGAAGATTTTTTATCTGGTTCAGGTACAGTTCCTTCTTTACCGGAATGTGATTGATTATCTTCTACATCATAAGAGGGAGAAAAACGGAGATTTCCATGTGAGCCGCTGACACATTCTTCATCTAAGAAACAACATTTTTTCCAGAAAAAAAAATTATATTTTAAAATTTCTCTGTTAAAAATCCATACAAAGAGCAAGGCATGCATCAGAATACATTTGACAAACTACAAAACAAAGTTTTATTTTCCAAAAGTCGACTTATACTTCAAGATAATTGTGAAGAAGCGTTCCTAGGATTGCTTATTTCACAAAAGTCGTGCAGTCTGAACAGGATGCTGGTCAGTGGTCGATCAAGCAAACCACTTGTTCACTGGGTCAAATTTTTTGGTTTGCACAAAATATCAATGTTGTCTTTTACAGAACATTCATCTGAAGAGCAGTCTACCTGAAAAAAAACAGCTAATCTCCAGTCGTTTAGTGCATCCAGATATGTGCACATGGTGTCTTTAAGATGCCTGAACAACCGCCAAGTTTTTACCAGTGCAATATAGGATCAGCAAACTCATAAGAATCGGCAGAAAACACGAGATTGATGAAAAACCTTTACCTTTCACCGACACAGATATGGATTTGTCGAGTCCACTCGTTGAACCAGTTTCATATCTTTCTTGCAAGGATCCAACCTAAACACAGGCAAAGAAAAGGAAAAAAAAAAAATTATCTTCTGTCCAGGTAAAGGTTAAAAATACCCTAGAAAGCATTTCTTCAAGGAGCGATCAGACAAGATCATCACGTAACAAAACAAGAACTGGAACCCATCACGGAATTATATGGCGGTGTCCATTTACACCAGTTTGAAATAAATATATAGAAGAGTTCCATAAACCTCAGCTCCATCTACCTGATGATCCAGGAGGACATTCTGCTTCTCCTCTGGATGATCATGGGAACACAGAGGACTGGGACTTCTCTCTGGTGGATTTCTCGGACTGGACCCATCTATAGGAAATATACACAGTGACTGAATACATCGTCTACAGGTGATGATCAGATGATGGGGAGTCCAGGTGACCTCAGACCCGGCCTCTCCTCTATGATCAGTACGGTCTCCTCTTACCTGGAGATGTGAGGGGCCGGTGATCCTCCATCATGATATCCTTGTACATTTCCTTGCGACCTTCTATATACTCCCACTCCTCCATGGAGAAATAGACGGTGACATCCTGACACCTTATAGGAACCTGACACACAATGATCCGCCATTAGCAGACCCCTCCCCCAGCGTTATTATATAATGTCCCAGCATTCCCGGCAGCGCTCACCTCTCCGCTCAGCAGCTCAGTGATCCTGTGGGTCAGTTCTAGGATCTTCTGCTCATGTATCAGTGAATGAGGTGGAGGCTCGGTGAGGTCACTCGGGGTCCTGCTCCGCCCTCCTGACACACGGCGGGTCACACACTCCCCAGACGACGTCTTCACTACTGTGTGATCCTGTGTATGGGTAGAGGTCGATCACTACATCTATTCTAAGGATCCTTCACCTTTCCCATCATTTCCCTGCTTTATTCCTAGAGATCAGAGTGATGTGAAGCTCTCACCTCTCCCGTGATCCAGTAGATCATCTCCAGGGTGAGGTTTAATATCCGAGCTGCCATGTGGCTTCCGCCCTGCTCCATCCTTGGAGGGTCAGTCATGGAACGGACCATTGTTTTTCAAAGAAAACTTTAGCTGTGAGGATCCTGATCTGAATGAATAATAAGGAGGAATGAGCCCAAAATCCCTAATGGAAGAATTGTTAAATTGTTTCGTTAACTTTAAGAATTACTCACAGCGTACAATGAGGTGGACGTATTTACCAGATTGATGACTTTAGTCCGGTGGTGGTCCAACATCTGGCACCCCCTCTGATTAGTCATTTGCAGCCCCAGCGACAGCCGGATTTAAACAGGTAATGGAGCCGGAGCACAGCTCCACACCCCCAGTAGTGTTTGTTTTTGGTAATGCCGCTCAGCTCCTAGTGAATAGGAGTGAATGAGATCCACAAAAGAAAGGCCACTACACTGCGCATACAGCTGCGTCGTTCCAGCTTTGCCCACTTTTCCTGGATTATATCAGAAAGAATCACAAAAATAACTCTCAGAAGGTATAATATCATAGCGTAGGTTTAAGATAAAGATATAATCTTTTGTAAATTCATACATGAATTCTATCCCTTCTCCTATCCTCTCCCTTTCCTCTTTTCCTCCTTCACAAAAAAAAAAAAAAAAGCCTAATATTGTGTAATGAGATCCATTCTACTATTCAGTCCGTCTGGAACTCTAGTCTCTAATAAAAAGATCCACCTACTTTCTCTAGATAAGATTTTACTAAACCTAAACCTACTCTGTGATATTATACCTTCTGAGAGTTATTTTTGTGATTGTTTCTGATGTTTGGATCATGCCTACTATATGATGCATCTTTTCATATATGTTTATATATTGTTGCTTTTTGTGGCAGTTATTCCATATTATTGTTGACTCATTACCAAATGTTTATATCATTTGTCTATGTATAAAACATGTTCAATATATGTATTTTTCTGGCAACATTTTTGAACTGAGTTTCAACCATCTACTCAGATGTTTCTAATTGGTTTGTTCCATTGTTTTTAATTAAGGGTCATTTGAATATGTTCCACAAAGGAGGATATATTGCCAGTGTTGGAGCTCAGTTCAAATAGGACCGTGAGGAAGGCACATAGTGCTGAAACATGTAGTCCCTTGCTGGAATGTTACCAATTGATTGGAGTTCCTCATACTTTTTATGACACAATGGATTAATAAAGAAGAAGTTTTTACAAATCTGGTGAACTTTCATCCTTTTGCTGGATCCCAATTTTCCTATATTTATATATATATGTTTATCTGATGCATTAAACTCTAAAATAAAATAAAGTGCTGTTTTTTATATCACTTTGCTTCCCTAAAAAGGATCAGAAAGTCAAAATGGTATTAAAAAAAAAAAAAAAACAACACACAGCTCGCACCAACCAAAAGTAAATCAGTCTTGGAAGATAAAAGCGAAGAGAGGCTCTCCTTCGGCTTTGTAACGGAATCAGATGCTTCCTAATAGCGGCAACACAAACTAATTTTCTGAATCATTTAACCCCTTAGATAGAGTGGTAAACAGTAACTGCGGCATCTAAGGTTAGACAGAGAGGCCACTCTGTGTCACCATATAATGGAGGTTGGATGTGACTCTCCATCTGAACCTGCTCCTGCGACTTCTCCTTCTGTCTCTAGATGCCGCCGCATTCACTCTGCGGACGGCGCTGGTGATAGAAATATCAAAACCAGAAGCTCTGGACGGTTAGAGTGGCTGGGACTTGTAGTGCCATCATGTCTGGCAGCATGGGTGTGTTTGCTTCCAGCTGATGTTATCAGCTCCCTGCTCCAGCTAATTGCAGAGCACCGCACCCTACTGTCAGATATAGCTTGGTGTTTCCTGGCTAGGTGTGCGTCTCTTAGTTTATTTAGTGCGTTCCAGTTTTGACCCTGGTTTGTTTCTGACTATCCTTACGGATCCTATTTTTGTCCTTGACGTGACCTCTCAGCTCTGACCCTGCTTGGCGGCCATTCATAGAATCGTAGAGTTGGAAGGGACCTCCTGAGCCATCTGGTCCAACCCCCTGCTCAATGCAGGATTCGCTAAATCATCCCAGACAGATGTCTGTACAGCCTCTGTTTGAAGACTTCCATTGAAGGAGAACTCACCACTTCTCGTGGCAGCCTGTTCCACTCATTGATCACTCTAACTGTCAAAAAGCTTTTTCTAATATCTAATCTGTGTCTCCTCCCATTCAGTTTCATCCCATTGCTTCTAGTCTTTCCTTGTGCAAATGAGAATGTCACGGGGTCCTTCTCTGGTATCACACAATCAACAGAGCAAGCGAAGAGTGAACAATTCCAAGACCTTTATTCAGGCAAAAATATGAAAAGGTCCATATTCAGTCCACCACACAAAGGATAAGATAGTCCAGAATAAGAATGCAGTCCAGTATCAGGATAAAATGTCCAGGGAAACGAGATTCCAAAACTCTAGCACCAGAGGATAAAATGGGTCCTTCTCTCTGAAATGCAGCCTTTTCACCATCTTGTCCACACTGGAACTGACTTGCCCAGCTCCTGTTCTCCCCTGACCCCCTTCCTTGTCCAGGGGTAGTCCAACAAGATGGGGCCGGTTTCCAGGCCTCCCAGAAGAGAATTAAGGGCCTTAGGGATTAATGCACTACAGGGGGTCATCAGGAGACAGATACAGTGAGGCTGTAGACTTACAATGTAATAAGAAAAACCACTATGAAAATGACTGAAATAGAAAAATAGGAATATACAAAAAATGACATCCACATAACATATCACACCATCACAACCTCCCCCCCCCCCATAATAAGTGAGCACGCCATGAAGTCTACACAGACCTCTGGCCTGCTCACTTTAGTCCACATTGCTCAGTTATTTGTAGTTCCTTGTACAGTGGCAGGGGTAGGTCGGCTTGGGGAGCCTATGGTTCTTCTTGTCAAGACAGTCCATCAGCGTTCTGGTGTTGGCTTCCCCGCTTGTATTGGATAGAGAAGCTGTAGGGTTGTAAGGACAAGCTCCACCGCAGCAATCTTCCATTGTCCCCTGATACGCGGTTCAGCCATGTGAGGGGGTTGTGGTCTGTAACAATTGTAATGTCTCTGCCATACAAGTATGGCTGCAGCTTTTTTAGCGCCCATACGATGGCAAGGCACTCCTTTTCAATAGTGGCATAGGCAACTTCCCGATCCAGTAGTTTCCGACTGGTAAAAGCAACAGGATGTTCTTCTCCGGCGGCGTTCACTTGGATAAGTACTGCCCCAATCCCAAAGGTGGATGCATCTGTCTGCACGAGGAACTTGCGTTTATTATCTGGGGCAGCCAAGACAGGAGCAGTGACGAGGGCAGTCTTTAACGCTGAAAAGGCATCCTCGCATACCGTCGTCCACGTCACATTCCTAGGCATGTTCTTGCGGGTCAGGTCGGTTAGGAGCTTGGCCAAGGTGCTGAAGTTAGACACAAATTTGCGATAGTAACCAGCAGTTCCTAAAAATGCAAGTACCTGCTTTTTAGTCTGGGGTCTACACCAGTTGCTAATGGCTTCCACCTTGGTAGGCTCAGGCCTTAGTGTCCCACCCCCTACTCTATGCCCGAGGTACTGCACCTCAGCCATCCCTATTTGGCACTTATCAGGGCAAATGGTCAGTCCTGCAGTAAGGATACAGTCCAGCAGTATGCCCAAGTGTTTAAGATGTTCCTCCCAGGTTGTGCTAAAAATGGCGGTCGTCTAAGTAAGCACAGGCAAAGTCCTGACATTGTTGTAACAGTCGATCCACCAGTCTCTGGAAAGTAGCGGGGGCAGTTTTCATCCCAAAGGGCATTCCCAGGAACTCAAAGCCCAAATGGAGCAATGAAGGCTGAGCGCTCCCGAGCGTCCTCCGTTAGGGGTATCTGCCAGTACCCCTTGCTCAAGTCTAACGTGGTCACAAATTGGGCACTGGCCAGACGATCCAATAGATCATCAATCCTGGGCATGGGATAAGCAT
Source organism: Dendrobates tinctorius (assembly GCF_039654945.1). NCBI lineage: Eukaryota > Metazoa > Chordata > Amphibia > Anura > Dendrobatidae > Dendrobates > Dendrobates tinctorius. The sequence continues at coordinate 2,187,385 of NW_027361824.1, forward strand.
CACTCTTGGTGGCATCATTTAGTCGTCTGTAATCAACGCAGAATCGTGTTGTACCATCCTTCTTGGGGACCAGGACGACAGGAGAGGCCCAAGAACTGTGAGATGGCTGAATAACTCCCAGTCGTTTCATCTCCAGTTCGTTCTTTATCATGCCTTGAACAGTCTCTGGAACCCGGTAGGCAGCCTGCTGGATGGGGCGTTGTCCGGGGGTTTCCACATGGTGACTGGTGAGAGTAGTCTTCCCCGGCTTTGAGGAGAAATCAGCAGCCCTCGGCCTTAGTACGGCGACAATATCGTCCTTTTGTATATCCGATAAATGGGAGCCCAGGGGCACTTGTTCCAGTGATCCTCCCGCTTGGACAACCTGGAGGAGATCTGGGAGATACTCGTCGTCGGCGGTATCACTAGGGGGGTGGCAGACAGCAAGAACAGGCAGAGATCGGTCGTGGTAGTCTTTCAGCATGTTAATGTGGACGGTTTTCTGTCATCGACCACTAGAGTCCAGGGCAATAACGTAGTTAGTGTCATTAATTTTCTTGACAACCTGATAAGGGCCTTCCCACACTGCTTGAAGCTTGTTGGCAGGGGAAACAGTAATCATGAGCACTTGCTGTCCTTCCATAAATTCCCGGTTCCTGGCATTACGGTCATACCAGGTTTTTTGTCTGGACTGGGCCATTCGCTGATGTTCTTTAGCGAAGGTAGCTAGCTGGGCGAGATGGTCTCTGAGCTCTAGAACATAGGGAACGATGGGCATTCCGGTATCTGAGATGTCTCCCTCCAAATGTTCTTTCAGAAGAGTGAGAGGCCCACGGACCTTCCGGCTAAACAGTAGTTCGAAGGGAGAGAACCCTGTGGACTCTTGGGGAACTTCCCGATAGGCGAAGAGGAGATGTGGCAGGTACTTTTCCCAGTCTGTCTCAACGTCAACAAAAGCCCTCATATTTTTTAGGGTTCCATTAAAGCGTTCACATAGTCCGTTGGTCTGCGGGTGGTATGGGGTGGTGCGAATGGCTCGAACACCACAGGTATGCCATAGGGACTGGACCAGATCTGACATGAACGGAGTGCCTTGATCCGATAATATTCCACTAGGAAACCCTACCCGGGTAAAGATGGTAACAAGGGCCTCGGCTACCTTTACTGCTGTAATACTGGACAGGGCCACAGCTTCAGGATACCTAGTGGCATAGTCCACCACGGTCAGGATATATATTTTCCCCGACCTGCTGGGGTGGGCCAGAGGACCTATGATGTCGACGGCTACACGTTGAAATGGTTCCTCAATTATGGGCAGGGATTGCAGGGGTACCTTATGTCAAGCTCCTGGATGTCGCATTCGCTGGCACACATCACAGGTGCGGCAATAATGGGCTACCGACTGCGAGACGCCCGGCGAGTAAAAACTTTGGGTGAGTCTCTTTTCAGTCCTTTTTCTCCCTTGATGCCCAGCCAAGGGGATGTCATGGGCCAATTGGAGTAGCTGTGCCCTGTACTTCTGAGGGACAATGAGTTGCCTGGTCGTTGCGTCAGGGTTGCCCTGGTCACTGCCCTTTGTTACACGGTAATACAGTCCATTTTCTCGAGTGAAGCCATCCCCATTATCTCCCATGTGCCCAGTTTCTGCCTTTCGCCTAAGGGCTGCTAAGGTAGTGTCACCCTCTATTTCTCTGCTAAACTCCTCTCTGTCCCAAGACTCTCCCAATGTAGCAGCAGCGAAAGTATTGCTTACCGACTCTGATGCGGTTCGTGGTGGTTGCTCCCCCCGGTGTGGTCTGGAGGACGTAGTGCTTGAAGGGCCTGTAGTCGGGTGACTGCTCCCACAAATTGGCACTGTAACTCCACAATGTCGTTCCCAAGGAGGATATTTGCAGGAAGTCCTCCCATAACTCCAATCCAACAGTTTTTCTCCACAACCATAATCCAAACGCACAGAAGCTCGCTGTATATATTTGCGGGCACCCCCCGCCAGGACAATGGGAATTCCCGGACCCTGGTAAATTGCCTTGGGTCGAACCACACGGGGGTCAGCGATAGTCAAGAATGCCCCCGTGTTTCTAAATCCTGACACTTTGTATCCATCAATAAAGACATCCTGCAGGTGGCGTTGCCGTTGCTCTCAGTAGCTAAAGGACAGAGGCCGGAGTCCATACACTCCAGGAGGGGTATCTATGATGCCGTGGTCGGTGGTCCACTCTGGTGGGGGTGGTGTTAGCTCTTCCTCAGGTGTGGTGGAATGTACAAGATGCACTGGACGAGGTGGGGCTGCGTGGGGCTCCCTCCGAATCCTGGAGGGACAGCCAGACTGCAAAAGTCCAGGTTGCCCACACCCATAACACCTCCTCTCTGTGATACCCCCAGGTCGTGGTCGGAACTGTTAGGGCCTAGGATTGTGAGGCGTGATTGTCATCGGCTTGCGACTAGGTGGAAGGGCAGATATAATTGGAGGGGGACGGGGCGCGGGAACAGGCCATGGTTCATTGTCCAGAAGCCTCCTCCATTGCGGTTGGATAGTAAGGGCTTCATCAGCCAGAGCTGCAGCTCTATCCACGGTACACGGCGTGCGCTCCCGGACCCATTCCCGTACCTCTGCAGGGCACTTGGCAAGAAAATGTTCAATAAGGAACGCCTGTATAACATCTTCCACGGTAAAGGCGTTTTCTGCTTCCAGCCATCTCCGACATGCCTCAGACATCTTATGTGCATACATCCTAAATGATCCCCCGGTGGTGCATAGGAGGTCTTGGAACTTGGCCCTATATGAGTCAGGGGTGATAGCATGGTAATCCAGGATAGTCCGCTTTACAATGTTATAATCCCGATTCCGCAGTGCATCAATGGTTCGGTAAGCCTCCACCATGCTTCCGTTCAGGAGCCCCACTAACAAACGCATCCAGCTAGAGTGGGGCACCTCCATCACAGCACACTGCTGCTCAAAGTCTTTGAAGAACCCCTCCACATCTCCAGAAGCCTCATCAAATGGCTTAAACTCTGTCCGGGTGATCCGTACAGGCTCCCGGATTGTTGGGGTTACACTCCACATTGCATTACTCCCTTTTTCAAGCTCCATTGCTTCCTGTCTCCGCTGTGCCCAGCGGGCAGCCTCCTCCTTGTACTCCTGAGAGACGCCGGGGCCCAGAACCTCAATCTCTTCTTCATACCACACCAACCATTGGCTTTTCTGGATAGGGATCCCTGTCTCCAGTGCTCGTCCTTCAGACATCTGGGAGGAGGTGGCCGGGCTAGCGCCCACCAGTAGATCGATTAAGGCCTCTTTAGTCAGTCCCTGGTAGTTCAGGCCCAGGTCTCTGGCTCTCTCCTGTAAACTGCATACAGTTCAATTTCTGTACTCACTCTGTGGGTGGTTCTCCATTGGGTTACGCTCTGTTGATCCCACCGCTGCCACCAGTTGTCATGGGGTCCTTCTCTGGTATCACACAATCAACAGAGCAAGCGAAGAGTGAACAATTCCAAGACCTTTATTTAGGCAAAAATACGAAAAGGTCCATATTCAGTCCACCACACAAAGGATAAGATAGTCCAGAATAAGAATGCAGTCCAGTATCAGGATAAAATGTCCAGGGTAACGAGATTCCAAAACTCTAGAACCAGAGGATAAAATGGGTCCTTCTCTCTCTGAAGTGCACACCGGAACAGACTTGTCCAGCTGCTGTTCTCCCCACCCCCTTCCTTGTCCAGGGGTAGTCAAACAAGTTGGGGGTGGTTTCCAAGCCTCCCAGAGGAGAACAAAGGGCCTTAGGGATTAATGCACTACAGGGGGTCATCAAGAGACAGATACAGTGAGGCTGTAGACTTACAATGTAATAAGAAAAACACTATGAAAATAACTGGAATTGATAAAAATAGGAATATACAAAGAATGATATCCACATAACATATCACACCATCACAATAATAAATTGGGTACAGTAGTTCAATGCAGAATGTGCTGAATATTTTTTCATAGGAATTTGGGAAAGTTATGAAATGTCCTATAAATGGCTGTTCTATTCCTGATCTAAGGCTGCATTCACACAAGAACAGGTTCTTGCTATTGTAACGGACAATGCTCCAAACATAAGTACAATTACACTGATGAATGAGAATAATGAACAACAGCTAGAAGAACATTTAGGATTCAGTGTGTTTGAGATGGAAGGCCACAGTGCTGTTCATGTAACTGAGGAACAAACAGATATTACTACAGAAGAACAGCAAAATTATACTGTAGAAATACAGGGTGTGATATGTTATGTGGATATCATTTTTTGTATATTCCTATTTTTAACAATTCCAGGTTATTTTCATAGTGTTTTTCTTATTACATTGTAAGTCTACAGCCTCACTGTATCTGTCTCTTGATGACCCCCTGTAGTGTATTAATCCCTAAGGCCCTTTGTTCTCCTCTGGGAGGCCTGGAAACCGCCCCAACTGGTTTGACTACCCCTGGACAAGGAAGGGGGTGGGGTGAAGAACAGCAGCTGGACAAGTTAGTTCCAGTGTGGACAGGATCGTGCACAGACAGCACTTCAGAGCGAGAAGGACCCATTTTATCCTCTGGTGCTAGAGTTTTGGAATCTCGTTCCCTGGACATTTTATCCCGATACTGGACTGCATTCTTATTCTGGACTATCTTATCCTTTGTGTGGTGGACTGAATATGGACCTTTTCGTATTTTTTGCCTGAATAAAGGTCTTGGAATTGTTCACTCTTCGCTTGCTCTGTTGATTGTGTGATACCAGAGGAGGACCCTGTGACACAGGGGTTGGACAAAATAATGGAAACACCTGGAAACATCAACAAAAGTTAGTTTAATATGGTGTATGTCCACCTTTTGCAGCGATTACAGCCTCAATTCTCCGAGGTATGGATTCATACAAGGTGTGAATTGTTCCCAAAGGAGTTGTAGCCCATTCTTCAGGTAAAACACCCTCCAGTTCTTTGAGCGACGATGGTGGCGGAAATCGAAGTCTAACTTGAATCACTGAAATCGGCCATAAATGCTCAATAATGTTGAGGTCTGGGGATTGTGGGGGACAGATGAGATGCTCAAATTCATTAGAATGTTCCTCATGCCATGCTTTAACGATTCTAGCTGTATGAATTGGTGCATTATCATCCTGAAAGATGGCGTTCCCCTCCGAGAACAGTGCTTGAACCATAGGATGCGCTTGGTCGCCCAAAATGCCTAAATAATCTCGGCTGTTAATCCTTCCATGAAGGGATATCATTGGCCCGGCGGATCGCCACGAAATAGCTACCCAGATCATCACAGAACCTCGGCCTTGTTTTACGGTTGGGAGAAGGCAGTGTGGATGGAATGCTTCTTTCGGCTGTCTCCAAACGTACACTCGGCTGGAGGTCGGAAATCGGGTAAACGATGATTCGTCTGAGAATATCCCATGTTTCCACTGCTCGAGGGACCAATTCTGGAGGTTTCTACACCACTCTAAATGCTTGGAAACATTTGTCATTGAGAGCAGCGGTTTTCGAATTGCAGCTCCTCCGTGGAATCCTTATTTGTGCAGCTCCCGATGGACATTTTTCGTGGAAACTGGGTTCTGTAGGTGTTCATTGAGCTCAGCAGTGATTTTCGGAGCCATGGTCTTGCGATCCTCTCTCACAATTCGCTTTAGAGTCCAACGGTCTCTCTCAGTCAGCTTCGACTTTCGGCCGGACCTGTGCTTTGCTGCGGACGTTTTTCCTTCTCTTTCAAACGCAGTCATTACTTTGGAGACAGCACCTCTTGACACGCCAAGCATTCGGGCACTTTCTGTTACACTAGCGCCTGCCTTACGAGCACCAACAATTTAGCCTCTTTGAAAATCCAAGAGGTCTGTCATTGGTATCATGTTCTCATCAATGTTCTTACAATTCTGCAAAACAAACGGTTAATTTACAGACACAGATCACATAACACAAATAAATCAACTACAAAACATTACCATATGTCACGGGTTGCATGTTTATAACATGTTCGAAGATTATGATGCCAAAACGTTAGGTGTTTCCATTATTTTGTCCAACCCCTGTAGATGATCTTGTAGAAGGTGCTTCAAAACACTTTCATATTCATCACATGCGCTGCGTTGTGCACACGCTGCAGCTGGCAATAAGAGATAAGGCCCCGTTACACGTATCAATGTCCCAGCGACCCAACCAACGATCCGACGTGGATGGGATCGCTGGGACATCATTAGCTGATCGCTGGTGAGCTGTCACATAGTCAGATCCTCCAGAGATCAGGACCAGCCAGCAAGCTGGTTTCCAATGTAAACAGCGGGTATCTAAGAGCCGCGCGGGGCTCCTAGTTACCCGCTGTTTAACTTGGAAACCAGCGTCACTGATCGGGAGACCAACGATCAAAAATGGCCCAGGACGTTCAAGCGCGATCAGCGATACCCGACAGGGTGCCGGTCGCTGATCCATGTAACACACAGCGATGTCACTGGGGAGATCGCTGTGGCGTCACAAAACCAGCGATCTCACTGTGTGTGACGGGGCCTATAGTCTGCAAGAGGGACATGCTGGAAATCTGATTGGAAAAGTGAGGAAATTGGTTATTGCCGCCAGAACCCCTAAAATTGATTCCATCTTGAAGAGACGTGCTGGGAAAGGGGCAATTGTCGATCAAGCCACTCGGTGGGGCAGCACTTATTTAATGATTCAGCAATTGCTTGAACTAAAACCATTTCTTACAGATATGACAAAACCTCAGGTAACCCTAAATGAAGGTCAATGGACACAGGTGGCTGAACTGAATGAATTGCTTAATCACCCATTTACAGTGACTAAAAAAATTACAAGCTGAGGATTTAACTCCTGGCATTTTCATAAGGGAGTGGAAGAACTTGCTATTTTGCCTGTCCCAAAGAGGAGGTTTAATCGCAGATGGCATTTCTGCTTCAATGAAACGGAGAGAGACACAGCTATTGGAAAATAAAATTTTTATGGCAGCTGTTTATGTGTACCCAAGTCATCGTCTACTGCTTGATGATCAACAGCTTACTAAAGGAAAAGAAGCTATGACTGAGGTAGCAGTTAGGACGAGTGGCCTACAGGAGGACTGCCAGGCGCAAGAGGACTTGTGTCCTGACAGTGCTACTGCTGCCATATCTTCATCCTCATCAGATGAGGAGTATGACTTTGACAAGTATTTGGATGACATGGAGCAGGCAAAGTGTTGCCGCAAGTAAGAAAGATTTCACTCTGTCTCCTATAGCAGCAGATTGACCATATTTCAGCAAAATGTTTCACTTGCTCTCAAAGAAAAAGAAAAATTCAACCGTTCATCAAAACAGACTGTGCACGAGGCAATTCCTTTATACCCGGAAATTGTTAGAGATGTTCCCATGTGGATACGGGTTTGCCTCCAACCCAAGTTACTGTAGAGAGGTTGTTCTCTGGTCTTATCATTATTAGGTCAGATGTGAGATCATCTATGAAGGAGGATCTGATGGAGGCGATACTATTTCTTAGAACAAATTCATAGACTGCACAAATGTTATTTAGTATGCTTTTGCCACTTACATAGTTTATTACATAGTGTGTGTGTATATATATATATATATATATATATATATATACACACACACACACACACTAGCTGAAGAGCCCGGCGCTGCCCTGGCATAGTGACTAACTGTGGTTAGTTTAGTTATAGCAAATTATAATTATCCTCCATCCCATAGTCCCGTGCCCATATACCCATCACACATCCTCCATCCCATAGTCCCGTGCCCATCACACATCCTCCATCCCATAGTCCCGTGCCCATAAACACATCATACACATCCTCCATCCCATAGTCCCATGCCCATATACCCATCATACATATTCGCCATCCCATATGATGGGTATATGGGCACTCGACTATGGGATGGAGGATGTGTGATGGGTATATGGGCACTCGACTATGGGATGGAGGATATGTATGATGGGTATATGGGCACGGGACTATGGGATGGAGGATGTGTGATGGGTATATGGGCACGGGACTATGGGATGGAGGATATGCATGATGGGTATATGGGCACTGGACTATGGGATGGAGGATGTGTGATGGGTATATGGGCACGGGACTATGGGATGGAGGATATGCATGACGGGTATATGGGCACGGGACTATGGGATGGAGGATATGCATGATGGGTATATGGGCACGGGCCTATGGGATGGAGGATATGTATGATGGGTATATGGGCACTCGACTATGGGATGGAGGATGTGTGATGGGTATATGGGCACGGGACTATAGGATGGAGGATAATTATAATTTGCTATAACTAACCACAGTTAGTTACTATGCCCGGGCTCTTCAGCTAATATATATATATATACATACACGTAATCGATATTACACAGTGTATGACATATTTACAATTTATTAGTTTTTTGTGTTCTAAAGTTGTATTCCAATAAATAGATATTATGTTCTATCTAAATGTCTTGATTATTGGATCATAGAAATGATTAAATGTCTGATGTTCACATTGTACTACAATAAATTTTTCACTTAAATATAAGCAATTTGTGTGGGAGTCGGTGTGAGGGAAATTGAGGAGTCGGAGTCGCAGGTTTGGCTTACCGACTCCACAGCCCTGCGTCACAAACTGCAGGAGATGGAGCCGAGCGGCGGGGAAAACAGATGAAAACGCCGGAAGGTGAGTATCAGACAGGCGGTAGAGGTCTTGGATTTAAATGGCACCACTCCAGCGGTGAAATAAAAAAAAAATGCTGGAGTGGTGCTTTAAATGGAATCTGTCACCCTCCGGGACCTGTATGACCTATTAATATGGGCATACAGGTAATGTGGCATACAGGACCAGTGTGACATTTCTATTACCTGTATGCCCATATTAATAGGTCATACATGTCGGGGGGGCAGATTCCCTTTAAATGTTATACAGCTCATCATTACTATATCGGGGCTTGTTATACTAATACTTGTAAAAGACCGAGCTAAGGTAACTATCAAAAGCCCCCGACCTCCCCATCTCCAGCCCCCCAGACAGCAACTATTACATGTAATAGAATGAATATAATCTCCTAACAGTATAATAATCAGCCCACCCTGTCCCCCTCACCCACCTCAGCCCCCACAATACCCATCTTCTCACATTCACCCCCAGCACCCGGTCCCCCTCCCCCACAATACCCCCCCATCTTCTCACATTCACCCCCAGCACCCGGTCCCCCTCCCCCACAATACCCCCCCATCTTCTCACATTCACCCCCAGCACCCGGTCCCCCTCCCCCACAATACCCCCCCCATCTTCTCACATTCACCCCCCCAGTACCCGGTCCCCCTCCCCCACAATACCCCCCCCCATCTTCTCACATTCACCCCCCCAGTACCCGGTCCCCCTCCCCCACAATACCCCCCCCCATCTTCTCACATTCACCCCCCCAGTACCCGGTCCCCCTCCCCCACAATACCCCCCCCCATCTTCTCACATTCACCCCCCCAGTACCCGGTCCCCCTCCCCCACAATACCCCCCCCATCTTCTCACATTCACCCCCCCAGTACCCGGTCCCCCTCCCCCACAATACCCCCCCCCCATCTTCTCACATTCACCCCCCCAGTACCCGGTCCCCCTCCCCCACAATACCCCCCCCCCATCTTCTCACATTCACCCCCCCAGTACCCGGTCCCCCTCCCCCACAATACCCCCCCCCATCTTCTCACATTCACCCCCCCAGTACCCGGTCCCCCTCCCCCACAATACCCCCCCCCATCTTCTCACATTCACCCCCCCAGTACCCGGTCCCCCTCCCCCACAATACCCCCCCCCCATCTTCTCACATTCACCCCCCCAGTACCCGGTCCCCCTCCCCCACAATACCCCCCCCCCATCTTCTCACATTCACCCCCCCAGTACCCGGTCCCCCTCCCCCACAATACCCCCCCCATCTTCTCACATTCACCCCCCCAGTACCCGGTCCCCCTCCCCCACAATACCCCCCCCCCATCTTCTCACATTCACCCCCCCAGTACCCGGTCCCCCTCCCCCACAATACCCCCCCCCCATCTTCTCACATTCACCCCCCCAGTACCCGGTCCCCCTCCCCCACAATACCCCCCCCCCCATCTTCTCACATTCACCCCCCCAGTACCCGGTCCCCCTCCCCCACAATACCCCCCCCCATCTTCTCACATTCACCCCCCCAGTACCCGGTCCCCCTCCCCCACAATACCCCCCCCCCATCTTCTCACATTCACCCCCCCAGTACCCGGTCCCCCTCCCCCACAATACCCCCCCCCCATCTTCTCACATTCACCCCCCCAGTACCCGGTCCCCCTCCCCCACAATACCCCCCCCCCATCTTCTCACATTCACCCCCCCAGTACCCGGTCCCCCTCCCCCACAATACCCCCCCCCCATCTTCTCACATTCACCCCCCCAGTACCCGGTCCCCCTCCCCCACAATACCCCCCCCCCATCTTCTCACATTCACCCCCCCAGTACCCGGTCCCCCTCCCCCACAATACCCCCCCCCCATCTTCTCACATTCACCCCCCCAGTACCCGGTCCCCCTCCCCCACAATACCCCCCCCCCCATCTTCTCACATTCACCCCCCCAGTACCCGGTCCCCCTCCCCCACAATACCCCCCCCCCATCTTCTCACATTCACCCCCCCAGTACCCGGTCCCCCTCCCCCACAATACCCCCCCCCATCTTCTCACATTCACCCCCCCAGTACCCGGTCCCCCTCCCCCACAATACCCCCCCCCCATCTTCTCACATTCACCCCCCCAGTACCCGGTCCCCCTCCCCCACAATACCCCCCCCCCATCTTCTCACATTCACCCCCCCAGTACCCGGTCCCCCTCCCCCACAATACCCCCCCCCCATCTTCTCACATTCACCCCCCCAGTACCCGGTCCCCCTCCCCCACAATACCCCCCCCCCATCTTCTCACATTCACCCCCCCAGTACCCGGTCCCCCTCCCCCACAATACCCCCCCCCCATCTTCTCACATTCACCCCCCCAGTACCCGGTCCCCCTCCCCCACAATACCCCCCCCCCATCTTCTCACATTCACCCCCCCAGTACCCGGTCCCCCTCCCCCACAATACCCCCCCCCCATCTTCTCACATTCACCCCCCCAGTACCCGGTCCCCCTCCCCCACAATACCCCCCCCCCATCTTCTCACATTCACCCCCCCAGTACCCGGTCCCCCTCCCCCACAATACCCCCCCCCCATCTTCTCACATTCACCCCCCCAGTACCCGGTCCCCCTCCCCCACAATACCCCCCCCCCATCTTCTCACATTCACCCCCCCAGTACCCGGTCCCCCTCCCCCACAATACCCCCCCCCCATCTTCTCACATTCACCCCCCCAGTACCCGGTCCCCCTCCCCCACAATACCCCCCCCCATCTTCTCACATTCACCCCCCCAGTACCCGGTCCCCCTCCCCCACAATACCCCCCCCCCATCTTCTCACATTCACCCCCCCAGTACCCGGTCCCCCTCCCCCACAATACCCCCCCCCATCTTCTCACATTCACCCCCCCAGTACCCGGTCCCCCTCCCCCACAATACCCCCCCCCATCTTCTCACATTCACCCCCCCAGTACCCGGTCCCCCTCCCCCACAATACCCCCCCCCCATCTTCTCACATTCACCCCCCCAGTACCCGGTCCCCCTCCCCCACAATACCCCCCCCCCCATCTTCTCACATTCACCCCCCCAGTACCCGGTCCCCCTCCCCCACAATACCCCCCCCCCATCTTCTCACATTCACCCCCCCAGTACCCGGTCCCCCTCCCCCACAATACCCCCCCCCCATCTTCTCACATTCACCCCCCCAGTACCCGGTCCCCCTCCCCCACAATACCCCCCCCCATCTTCTCACATTCACCCCCCCAGTACCCGGTCCCCCTCCCCCACAATACCCCCCCCCCATCTTCTCACATTCACCCCCCCAGTACCCGGTCCCCCTCCCCCACAATACCCCCCCCCATCTTCTCACATTCACCCCCCCAGTACCCGGTCCCCCTCCCCCACAATACCCCCCCCCCATCTTCTCACATTCACCCCCCCAGTACCCGGTCCCCCTCCCCCACAATACCCCCCCCCATCTTCTCACATTCACCCCCCCAGTACCCGGTCCCCCTCCCCCACAATACCCCCCCCCATCTTCTCACATTCACCCCCCCAGTACCCGGTCCCCCTCCCCCACAATACCCCCCCCCATCTTCTCACATTCACCCCCCCAGTACCCGGTCCCCCTCCCCCACAATACCCCCCCCCATCTTCTCACATTCACCCCCCCAGTACCCGGTCCCCCTCCCCCACAATACCCCCCCCCATCTTCTCACATTCACCCCCCCAGTACCCGGTCCCCCTCCCCCACAATACCCCCCCCCATCTTCTCACATTCACCCCCCCAGTACCCGGTCCCCCTCCCCCACAATACCCCCCCCCATCTTCTCACATTCACCCCCCCAGTACCCGGTCCCCCTCCCCCACAATACCCCCCCCCATCTTCTCACATTCACCCCCCCAGTACCCGGTCCCCCTCCCCCACAATACCCCCCCCCATCTTCTCACATTCACCCCCCCAGTACCCGGTCCCCCTCCCCCACAATACCCCCCCCCATCTTCTCACATTCACCCCCCCAGTACCCGGTCCCCCTCCCCCACAATACCCCCCCCCCATCTTCTCACATTCACCCCCCCAGTACCCGGTCCCCCTCCCCCACAATACCCCCCCCCCATCTTCTCACATTCACCCCCCCAGTACCCGGTCCCCCTCCCCCACAATACCCCCCCCCCATCTTCTCACATTCACCCCCCCAGTACCCGGTCCCCCTCCCCCACAATACCCCCCCCCATCTTCTCACATTCACCCCCCCAGTACCCGGTCCCCCTCCCCCACAATACCCCCCCCCATCTTCTCACATTCACCCCCCCAGTACCCGGTCCCCCTCCCCCACAATACCCCCCCCCATCTTCTCACATTCACCCCCCCAGTACCCGGTCCCCCTCCCCCACAATACCCCCCCCCATCTTCTCACATTCACCCCCCCAGTACCCGGTCCCCCTCCCCCACAATACCCCCCCATCTTCTCACATTCACCCCCCCAGTACCCGGTCCCCCTCCCCCACAATACCCCCCCCATCTTCTCACATTCACCCCCCCAGTACCCTGTCCCCCTCCCCCACAATACCCCCCCCATCTTCTCACATTCACCCCCCCAGTACCCTGTCCCCCTCCCCCACACCCCACAATACCCCCCCATCTTCTCACATTCACCCCCCCAGTACCCTGTCCCCCTCCCCCACAATACCCCCCCCATCTTCACATTCACCCCCCCAGTACCCTGTCCCCCTCCCCCACAATACCCCCCCATCTTCTCACATTCACCCCCCCAGTACCCTGTCCCCCTCCCCCACAATACCCCCCATCCTCTCACATTCACCCCCAGTACCCTGGTCCCCCTCCCCCACAATACCCCCCCCATCCTCTCACATTCACCCCCAGTACCCTGGTCCCCTCCCCCACAATACCCCCCCCATCCTCTCACATTCACCCCCAGTACCCTGGTCCCCTCCCCCACAATACCCCCATCCTCTCACATTCACCCCCAGTACCCTGTCCCCCTCCCCCACAATACCCCCATCCTCTCACATTCACCCCCAGTACCCTGGTCCCCTCCCCCACAATACCCCCATCCTCTCACATTCACCCCCAGTACCCTGGTCCCCTCCCCCACAATACCCCCATCCTCTCACATTCACCCCCAGTACCCTGGTCCCCCTCCCCCACAATACCCCCATCCTCTCACATTCACCCCCAGTACCCTGGTCCCCTCCCCCACAATACCCCCATCCTCTCACATTCACCCCCAGTACCCGGTCCCCCTCCCCCACAATACCCCCATCCTCTCACATTCACCCTGCAGTGACCATAACATGCCTTCATTTAATCTATTACATTTCATCCCCACCTACAGATGAAGGTTGCAGGCACTGGCAGTGAGGCAGGACCAGGAAGTGTCTGAGTGAAATGCGGGGCCGGCACTAGGACCCAGTGTGCCTGACACAATCTAAGCACAAAACTGCAACCTGACAGCCAGAGCAGACAGTGAGGCCTCAGGTCACCCCGCAGGAGGGAGACTCTGCCGCCGGCTACTGTGCTGCCAGAATCTTCCCTACTGTGCAGTGTTCTGCCTCATACAGCGGTGGCTCCGGGGGGCCCTTCATGTGGCGGGGTCCGGTGCCCCCCAGTAGCTGAGTCGCAGGGTCACATTACCGGCCGCCATGTATGCGCCACCTCACTACAAAGTACAGCTGCGGTGACAGCATGAGGGCACAGGCCGGGTGCGGACCGCCCAAACTAATCCCCTCCATCAGGGAGACACCACACTGACCTGCGGACCGGCGGCTCTTCCACCTCTGAGAAATGATTTCCTGTCAAAGTATCCCAGGACGATCATCTGCTGTGCTTCTAACAAGAAGCTGCCATGTGTTCCAAATGCAGGAAGTTTGTGTTCCACAGACAGGAAGTACCATGCGTTCCAAATACAGGAAGTTTGTGTTCCACAGACAGGAAGTGCCATGCGTTCCAAATACAGGAAGTTTGTGTTCCACAGACAGGAAGTACCGTGCGTTCCAAATACAGGAAGTTTGTGTTCCACAGACAGGAAGTGCCATGCGTTCCAAATACAGGAAGTTTGTGTTCCACAGACAGGAAGTACCGTGCGTTCCAAATACAGGAAGTTTGGGTTCCACAGACAGGAAGTGCCATGCGTTCCAAATACAGGAAGTTTGTGTTCCACAGACAGGAAGTACCGTGCGTTCCAAATACAGGAAGTTTGTGTTCCACAGACAGGAAGTGCCATGCGTTCCAAATACAGGAAGTTTGTGTTCCACAGACAGGAAGCTTTTTTTTTTTTCTTTTTCCCTTCATCATTATCTCCCTGTCTGTGTAATCTGAGGGTATGTGCATACCGTGCGGATTTGCCTAAATCCGCAGGTAAAATGACTGGAGCATCGTATATGGGGCCCATTATACACTGGAGCATCATATATGGGGCCATAATACACTGGAGCATCAGATATGGGGCCCATCATACACTAGAGCATCATATATGGGGCCATCATACATTGGATCATCATATATGGGGCCTATTATACACTGGAGCATCATATCTGGGGCCATTATACACTGGAGCATTAAATACGGGGCCCATCATACACTGGAGCATCATATACTGGGCCCGTTATACACTGGAGCATTATATATGGGGCCCATCATGCACTGCAGCATTATATATGAGGCCATCATACACTGGAGCATCATATATGGGGCCTGTTCTACACTGGAGCATCATACATGGGGCCATTATACACTGGAGCATCATATATGGGGCCATCATACATTGGAGCATCATATATGGGGCCTATTATACACTGGAGCATCATATCTGTGGCCATTATACACTGGAGCATTATATACGGGGCCCATCATACACTGGAGCATCATATACGGGGCCCGTTATACAATGGAGCATTATATATGGGGCCCATCATACACTGGAGCATCGTATATGGGGCCCATTATACTGTACACGGGAGGATCATATATGGGACCCATCATACACTGGAGCATCATATATGGGGTCATAATAAACTGGAGCATCAGATATGGGGCCCATCATACACTGGAGCATCATATATGGGGCCTATTATACACTGGAGCATCATATATGGGGCCATTATACACTGGAGCATCATATATGGGGCCATCATACACTAGAGCATCATATATGGGGCCATTATACACTGGAGCATTATATATGGGGCCCATTATACACTGGAGCATCATATATGGGGCCTATTATACACTGGAGCATTATATATGGGGCCCATCATACACTGGAGCATCATATATGGGGCCTATTATACACTGGAGCATCATATATGGGGCCATTATACACTGGAGCATCATATATGGGGCCATCATACACTAGAGCATCATATATGGGGCCATTATACACTGGAGCATTATATATGGGGCCCATTATACACTGGAGCATCATATATGGGGCCTATTATACACTGGAGCATTATATATGGGGCCCATCATACACTGGAGCATCATATATGGGGCCTATTATACACTGAAGCATCATATATGGGGCCATTATACACTGGAGCATCATATATGGGGCCATCATACACTAGAGCATCATATATGGGGCCATTATACACTGGAGCATTATATATGGGGCCCATTATACACTGGAGCATCATATATGGGGCCTATTATACACTGGAGCATTATATATGGGGCCCATCATACACTGGAGCATCATATATGGGGCCATTATACACTGGAGCATCATATATGGGCCCATTATACACTGGAGCATTATATATGTGGCCCATCATGCACTGCATCATTATATATGAGGCCATCATACACTGGAGCATCATATATGGGGCCTATTATACACTGGAGCATCATACATGGGGCCATTATACACTGGAGCATCATATATGGGGCCATCATACATTGGAGCATCATATATGGGGCCTATTATACACTGGAGCATCATATCTGGGGCCATTATACACTGGAGCATTATATACGGGGCCCATCATACACTGGAGCATCATATACGGGGCCCGTTATACACTGGAGCATTACATTTGGGGCCCATCATACACTGGAGCATCGTATATGGGGCCCATTATACTGTACACTGGAGGATCATATATGGGGCCCATCATACACTGCAGCATTATATATGGGGCCTATTATACACTGGAACATCATATATGGGCCCATCATACACTGGAGCATCATATATGGGGCCTATTATACACTGGAGAATCATATATGGGCCCATTATACAGTGGAGCTTTATATATGGGGCTATAATACACTGGAGTATCATATATGGGGCCATTATACACTGGAGCATCTTATATGGGGCCTATAATACACTGGAGCATTACATATGGGCCATTATATACTGGAGCATCACATATGGGCCCATCATACACTGCAGCATTATACACTCACTGGCCACTTTATTAGGTACACCATGCTAGTAACGGGTTGGACCCCCTTTTGCCTTCAGAACTGCCTCAATTCTTCGTGGCAGAGATTCAACAAGGTGCTGGAAGCATTCCTCAGAGATTTTGGACCATATTGACATGATGGCATCACACAGTTGGCGCAGATTTGTCGGCTGCACATCCCTGATGCGAATCTCCCATTCCACCACATCCCAAAGATGCTCTATTGGATTGAGATCTGGTGACTGAGGAGGCCATTTGAGTACAGTGAACTCATTGTCATGTTCAAGAAACCAATCTGAGATGATTCGAGCTTTATGACATGGCGCATTATCCTGCTGAAAGTAGCCATCAGATGTTGGGTACATTGTGGTCATAAAGGGATGGACATGGTCAGCAACAATACTCAGGTAGGCTGTGGCGTTGCAACGATGCTCAATTGGTACCAAGGGGCCCAAAGAGTGCCAAGAAAAAATTCCCCACACCATGACACCACCACCACCAGCCTGAACCATTGATACAAGGCTGGATGGATCCATGCTTTCATGTTGTTTACGCCAAATTCTGACCCTACCATCCGAATGTCGCAGCAGAAATCGAGACTCATCAGACCAGGCAAGGTTTTTCCAATCTTCTACTGTCCAATTTCGATGAGCTTGTGCAAATTGTAGCCTCAGTTTCCTGTTCTTAGCTGAGAGGAGTGGTACCCAGTGTGGTCTTCTGCTGCTGTAGCCCATCTGCCTCAAAGTTCGACGCACTGTGCGTTCAGAGATGCTCTTCTGCCTACCTTGGTTGTAACGGGTGGCAATTTGAGTCACTGTTGCCTTTCTATCAGCTCGAACCAGTATGCCCATTCTCCTCTGACCTCTGGCATCAACAAGGCATTTCCGGCCACAGAACTGCCGCTCACTGGATTTTTTTTCTTTTTCGGACCATTCTCTGTAAACCCTAGAGATGGTTGTGCGTGAAAATCCCAGTAGATCAGCAGTTTCTGAAATACTCAGACCAGCCCTTCTGGCACCAACAATCATGCCACGTTCAAAGGCACTCAAATCACCTTTCTTCCCCATACTGATGCTCGGTTTGAACTGCAGGAGATTGTCTTGACCATGTCTACATGCCTAAATGCACTGAGTTGCCGCCATGTGATTGGCTGATTAGAAATTAAGTCTTAACACACAGTTGGACAGGTGTACCTAATAAAGTGGCCAGTGAGTGTATATAGGGCCTATCTTACACTGGAGCATCATATATGGGGCCCATCATACACTGGAGCATCATATATGGGGCCTATTATACACTGGAGCATCATATATGGGGCCATTATACACTGGAGCATTACATATGGGCCATTATATACTGGAGCATCATATATGGGCCCATCATACACTGGAGCATCATATATGGGGCCTATTATACACTGGAACATCATATATGGGCCCATTATACACTGGAGCTTTATATATGGGGCCATAATACACTGGAGCATCATATCTGGGGCCATTATACACTGGAGCATTATATATGGGGCCATTATACACTGGAGCATCATATATGGGCCCATCATACACTGGAGCATTAAATACGGGGCCCATCATACACTGGAGCATCATATACTGGGCCCGTTATACACTGGAGCATTATATATGGGGCCCATCATGCACTGCAGCATTATATATGAGGCCATCATACACTGGAGCATCATATATGGGGCCTGTTATACACTGGAGCATCATACATGGGGCCATTATACACTGGAGCATCATATATGGGGCCATCATACATTGGAGCATCATATATGGGGCCTATTATACACTGGAGCATCATATCTGTGGCCATTATACACTGGAGCATTATATACGGGGCCCATCATACACTGGAGCATCATATACGGGGCCCGTTATACAATGGAGCATTATATATGGGGCCCATCATACACTGGAGCATCGTATATGGGGCCCATTATACTGTACACGGGAGGATCATATATGGGGCCCATCATACACTGGAGCATCATATATGGGGTCATAATAAACTGGAGCATCAGATATGGGGCCCATCATACACTGGAGCATCATATATGGGGCCTATTATACACTGGAGCATCATATATGGGGCCATTATACACTGGAGCATCATATATGGGGCCATCATACACTAGAACATCATATATGGGGCCATTATACACTGGAGCATTATATATGGGGCCCATTATACACTGGAGCATCATATATGGGGCCTATTATACACTGGAGCATTATATATGGGGCCCATCATACACTGGAGCATCATATATGGGGCCTATTATACACTGAAGCATCATATATGGGGCCATTATACACTGGAGCATCATATATGGGGCCATCATACACTAGAGCATCATATATGGGGCCATTATACACTGGAGCATTATATATGGGGCCCATTATACACTGGAGCATCATATATGGGGCCTATTATACACTGGAGCATTATATATGGGGCCCATCATACACTGGAGCATCATATATGGGGCCATTATACACTGGAGCATCATATATGGGCCCATTATACACTGGAGCATTATATATGTGGCCCATCATGCACTGCATCATTATATATGAGGCCATCATACACTGGAGCATCATATATGGGGCCTGTTATACACTGGAGCATCATACATGGGGCCATTATACACTGGAGCATCATATATGGGGCCATCATACATTGGAGCATCATATATGGGGCCTATTATACACTGGAGCATCATATCTGGGGCCATTATACACTGGAGCATTATATACGGGGCCCATCATACACTGGAGCATCATATACGGGGCCCGTTATACACTGGAGCATTACATTTGGGGCCCATCATACACTGGAGCATCGTATATGGGGCCCATTATACTGTACACTGGAGGATCATATATGGGGCCCATCATACACTGCAGCATTATATATGGGGCCTATTATACACTGGAACATCATATATGGGCCCATCATACACTGGAGCATCATATATGGGGCCATTATACAGTGGAGCTTTATATATGGGGCCATAATACACTGGAGTATCATATATGGGGCCATTATACACTGGAGCATCTTATATGGGGCCTATTATACACTGGAGCATTACATATGGGCCATTATATACTGGAGCATCACATATGGGCCCATCATACACTGCAGCATTATATATAGGGCCTATCTTACACTGGAGCATCATATATGGGGCCCATCATACACTGGAGCATCATATATGGGGCCTATTATACACTGGAGCATCATATATGGGGCCATTATACACTGGAGCATTACATATGGGCCATTATATACTGGAGCATCATATATGGGCCCATCATACACTGGAGCATCATATATGGGGCCTATTATACACTGGAACATCATATATGGGCCCATTATACACTGGAGCTTTATATATGGGGCCATAATACACTGGAGCATCATATCTGGGGCCATTATACACTGGAGCATTATATATGGGGCCATTATACACTGGAGCATCATATATGGGGCCTATTATACACTGGAGCATTACATATGGGCCATTATATACTGGAGCATCATATATGGGCCCATTATACACTGGAGCATTATATACGAGGCCATCATACACCGGAGCATCATATATGGGGCCATCATACACTGGAGCATCATATATGGGGCCATCATACATTGGAGAATCATATATGGGGCCTATTATACACTGGAGCATCATATATGGGGCCCATCATACACTGGAGCATCATATATGGGTCTCATCATACACTGGAGGATCATATATGGGCTGTGATAAAACACTCCGGGATCGCCTTTGCTGGGGTCAAAGGTCACGTGCGTTCAGCATAAAACTCAGGCGCAGAGCTGGGATTCGGGTGAAACTGACCCTGGGTCAGGTTTATTAACGGTGAAAGCAATGCAAAAAAGGAAATAAAACATAAAACAAATCCTTGCCTGTCCGGCACTAACTAAACAATGGACAACCTAACTACCAACTGGCGGGCTTCTCCCGTCCAGCCAAACCACAGTTGCAGTGGGCACTGCTTCCACTCACGTCTGTCTCTCACACAGACAAGCTCTCTGTGTTCCCAGGCTGAGACACTCACACAACCACCTGGCATCCTTTTATATCCGCCTCCCATTATCCATTAGTAAGCAGGTGCGATACTGACCAGACTAGGCCACATAGGAAAGGAATCTGGGCGAGATATACCTGCCCTCATCCACTATTCCCACATGATTCTCACATATCCCCCCCCTCTGCTCAGACCACTCCGGTCGAACAATGACACCCGCCAAACAGTGCACTCGGGACAGGGCATCTGCATTCCCCATCTGTACCCCTGGGCGGTGCTCCACCGTAAAAGTGTAGGCCTGCAGGGCAAGGAACCACCGGGTCACCCGGCTATTCCGTTCCTTGTTCAACTGCATCCACTTGAGAGGGGCATGGTCAGTGATCAGTCTGAACTTTCGGCCCACCAGGTAATATTTGAGGGCCTCTAGAGCCCACTTAATGGCGAGGCACTCTTTTTCCACGACTGCATACCTTTGCTCGTGTTTATTCAGCTTCCTGCTGAGATAGAGGACTGGGTGTTCCACTCCGTCCCTCACTTGTGACAGTACGGCCCCGATACCGGTATCAGAGGCATCCGTTTGTACCACAAACTCGCTGTGGAAGTCTGGAGTCACCAGTACGGGCTGAGAGCAAAGTGCCCGTTTTAGGCTATGGAAGGCTTCTTCAGCCGCTAAATTCCATTTAATCATGACGGAGTCTTTCCCTTTTGTAAGATCCGTCAGGGGGGTAGCGATGGCTGCAAAATTGGGTATGAACCGGCGATAATAACCGGCGATCCCCAGGAAGGCTTGCACCTGCTTCTTGTTGACAGGTTGTGGCCAGTCCTGAACCGCCTGAATCTTATCAACCTGGGGTTTAACAACACCCCTCCCAATTACATACCCCAAATACCGGGCTTCTTCTAGCCCGATGTGACATTTCTTGGGGTTCGCGGTTAGACCTGCCTCCCACAGGTCGTCAATCACAGCTTGTACTTTCTGGAGATGAGTCTCCCAGTCCAAGCTGTAAATGACAATGTCGTCCAAATAGGCCGAAGCGTACCGCCTATGTGGCCTCAGGACTCGATCCATCAGTCTCTGGAAGGTCGCCGGTGCTCCGTGCAGTCCAAGCGGCATATACACATACTGAAATAGACCTTCTGGGGTAGCAAATGCCGTCTTTTCTCTGGCAGCCTCCGCCAGAGGGATCTGTCAATACCCCTTTGTTAGGTCTAGGGTCGTAATATACCGGGCTTTTCCTAACCGATCTATTAACTCGTCGACCCGGGGCATGGGGTAGGCATCAAATTTTGAGACCGCATTCAGTTTCCTGAAGTCATTGCAGAACCGGATGGTGCCGTCCGGTTTAGGAATTAGCACAATCGGGCTGGACCACGCACTGTGCGATTCCTCAATGACTCCTAACTCTAACATTGCCTTCACTTCTCGGGAAACGGCTTCACGGCGCTTCCGGGATTCAGTAGGGCTTTACGTGAACTGTGACACCAGGTTCCGTTACGATGTCATGTTTCATTTGCATAGTCTGCCCGGGTTTTTCTGAGAAAAACTTTTGGTTGTGAAGTAGAAACTGCCTGACTTCCGTCTTTTGCCGCTCCGAGAGAGTCTCTGCAACCCGTACCTCCGGTACAGTATGCGAGCAGACAGGACGGGCCAGCTCCGCTGACAAGGCAGACCGATCCTTCCAGGGCTTTATCAGATTTACATGATAAATCTGTTCAGGTTTCCGTTTACCTGCCTGGTATACTTTGTAGTTTACTTCACCAACTCTTTCCTTGATCTCAAAGGGGCCCTGCCACTTTGCCAGGAACTTACTGTCCACCGTGGGGACCAGGATCAACACCCTATCTCCGGGTGCAAACGTACGGATCTTGGCGCCCCTATCATAGATTCTTTTTTGGGCTCCTTGAACCTGTATCATGTGTTCTTTGACGATAGGCATAACAGCTGCAATACGGTCCTGCATTTGTGTGACGTGATCTATCACTGTTTTAAACGGAGTGACCTGACCCTCCCAGGTTTCTTTTGCAACGTCTAACAGTCCGCGAGGACGTCGGGCGTACAATAACTCGAAAGGCGAGAATCCCGTGGAAGACTGGGGTACTTCCCTGATGGCAAAAAGCAAATACGGAAGTAAATAGTCCCAGTTCTTCCCATCCTTGTCTATCACCTTTCTCAGCATCTGCTTCAGAGTTTTATTGAACCGTTCGACCAACCCGTCTGTTTGAGGGTGATACACGGATGTGCGTAACGGTTCAATTAGTAACAAACGGCAGAGCTCCTTCATTACCCTGGACATAAAGGGGGTCCCCTGGTCGGTGAGTATCTGTTTTGGTATACCGACCCGACTAAACACATGCACCAGTTCCTTGGCAATCGTCTTGGTGGCCGTGTTACGCAAAGGGATGGCCTCCGGGTAACGAGTGGCATAATCCAAGATGACCAGGATATGTTGGTGTCCACGTGCAGACCGTGGAAGGGGCCCAACTAAATCCATCCTAATCCTCTCAAACGGGACTTCAATAATAGGTAGGGGTACCAAAGGGCTACAGAACCGGGGCTTAGGTGCAGAGGCTTGGCAGTCAGGACAAGACTCACAATATACTCGAATATCGTGATGCATGCCTGGCCAAACAAAACAGTGTAATATCCTTTCGGTGGTTTTCTGGACTCCCAGGTGACCTCCCATCACATGTCCGTGGGCCAGGTCCAGCACCTGCCGCCGGTAGGGTTTTGGCATGACTAATAGTTGTACCGTATCTTCCCCCTTTTTCTCTATCTGATAGAGTAAATCATTCTCCAGAACCATGTAAGGATATGCCAGCCTGGAGCCAGGTTCAACGGGTACCCCATTTATCACTTTTACATTTGTCCTAGCCTGAGAAAGGGTAGGATCCTTTATTTGCTCGCTTTGGAAGTCATCTTTCTGAACTTCCAAATCCGGCAAACGGGGAGGTGGACGGCTGTCGGCCTCCTCCTCTTCCCCGGTCTCCTCCGTATCACCCGCCATGACTGAAAACGGGAACTGTAGGTCATTTCCAGCAGACTCTTCCCCCGAGTCTTCCGGGGAGACCTCTTCCAGGGGTTCGGGACCCACACGCGCCCTGGGAGAAGAATCATGTACACTATTACCCGAGGGCATCAACTGATTCTCCCACAATTGCCAGAAGTGGGGAAAATCCCGGCCCAGGATAACATCATGCAATAACGCCGGGACGAGTCCCACTTTATGTTGCACAGACCCATAGGAAGTAGTAATGCATATGACCGTGGTGAGGTACGAACAGGTGTCTCCATGCACACACGTTACAGAAAATTTGTCTGATGGTCCAGTCGGGGCTGACACCAGACTGGCCTTCACCAGAGTCACCACACTTCCCGAGTCTAACAATGCCACCACATTTTTGCCATCAACAGTTAAATCACACAGGTGTTTTTCCACATCCTTTTGACCGGCATTCACACTCACTACCCGTGCAACCATAGACATGCGGTTTTTAGAGTCTGAGACGTCGCACTGCATGGGTTCAGTAGTGACCGGACAGTTCGCAGCAATATGTCCCATCTCTTGGCAGCGGAAACACCTAACGGGCCCCTTGCTTAGACCATAGTTCGTTACTCTCGGCCTCGCAGTGCGGGCAGTCCCGTTTTCCTCCCCCACTGTCTTAGGGATTTTTCCATCTCCCCTACTCCCTGGAACAGTCTTACCGGTTCCCCGTGGAGATGATGAAGAACGAGGTGGGGTAGCGTCGTCTCGGAGCCCTTCCGCCACGGAGTAACGTTCAACCAGATCCACCAGTTAATCTGCCGTCGTAGGATTTCCATGGCTTACCCACTTCCTCAGGGCTGGCGGTAGAGCTCTCAGGTACTTGTCCATGACGACTCTCTGAATTATCTCTGGCGCTGTCAACACCTCGGGTTGTAGCCACTTCTTCGTCACGTGGATCAGGTCGAACATCTGTGACCGCGGTGGTTTATCCGACTGATAAGATTGATGCACTCTCTGTGCACGGACAGCGGTCGTCACTCCCAGCCGGGCCAAGATCTTGGCTTTCAGTTTGTCAAAGTCCTGCGCGGCTTCAGGCTCTAAGTCATAATAAGCCTTTTGGGCCTCACCGGAAAGAAACGGGGCAATCAGGCCGGCCCATCGTGCCTTCGGCCATTTTTCTCGCACCGCCGTCCGTTCAAACGTGGTCAGGTATGCCTCGACGTCATCTTCGGTCGTCATCTTCTGCCAGTACCGACTCACGTGAATCACTCTCGACTCGTCTTCCAGGTTAACCTCCTGTAGGCTTGCCAGGCGCTGCTCCACCTGCTGGAGAAGCGAACGATCGGTAGCTGTCATGTCCACCAACTCCTTCAGCTGGGCCATCATCACCCGATTAGCTTCTTGCTGGACGGCGGTGGACTGTACCAGCGCTTTCACCACGTCCTCCATGCTCATGCTTGCAAAGTGATGCCAGCGTTCTCCACCACAATGTGATAAAACACTCCGGGATCGCCTTTGCTGGGGTCAAAGGTCACGTGCATTCAGCATGAAACTCAGGCGCAGAGCTGGGATTCGGGTGAAACTGACCCTGGGTCAGGTTTATTAACGGTGAAATCAATGCAAAAAGGAAATAAAACATAAAACAAATCCTTGCCTGTCCGGCACTAACTAAACAATGGACAACCTAACTACCAACTGGCGGGCTTCTCCCGTCCAGCCAAACCACAGTTGCAGTGGGCACTGCTTCCACTGACGTCTGTCTCTCACACAGACAGACTCTCTGTGTTCCCAGGCTGAGACACTCACACAACCACCTTGCATCCTTTTATATCCGCCTCTCATTATCCATTAGTAAGCAGGTGCGATACTGACCAGACTAGGCCACATAGGAAAGGAATCTGGACGAGATATACCTGCCCTCATCCACTATTCCCACATGATTCTCACAGGGCCCATCATACACTGGAGCATCATATATGGGGCTCATCATACACTGGATCATTATACATAGGGCCCATTATACACTGGAGGATCATATATGGGGCCCATCATACACTGGAGTATCATATACGGGGCCCGTTATACACTGAAGCATTATATATGGGGCCCATTATACTGTACACTGGTGGATCATATATGGGGCCCATGATACACTGGAGGATCATATATGTGGCCAATCATACACTGGAGCATCATATATGGTGTTAGGAACGGCGGAACACGCTAAATAAAAATAATAAAGTGCTTTCGCCGCTCGGGGTCCATCGTGCAGTAGGTGTTACAACCGCTGCTGAGTAATGGCAGACGAGCAATATGGCGGTATAATGCGCACGGGTTCAACTTCACCCGAAGTGCGCAGAGCGGCCTCTGTTCACACACAGAGGTGCCGCAGCAAAAACATACAAAACGCTGAGCCTGTTAGAGTCACAAGCCTCAGGTAAATGCACACACGGTATCTGGTCACAGGAGCAGGAACTAAGACAGAGGAGCTGTGTCCGTCTGGACCTACCGTGTGTGCGGCGTCGCTACTGCGAACGCCAAGAAGGGCTGCAACTGCAGCGCGGCGTAGGACACTGCCGCAGGACGACACAGCTACAAAGCAGGCGCTATGTCGGACGCTAGCGCAGAGGTGCGGTGTGCACAGTGGCCTAAGGCTTGCCACTGACTGGTGCAGACTACTGAACTAATTCCCTAACCACATGCGTAATATCAGAGGGAAGGGGTTTCATAATAAGTCAGTCACCAGAATCATACATCCGTCACCATTCACACATAGCAGTATAGTCTATACTAGCGCATGGCGGAACGGCCATGCGCGCTTTTTATAGCACCGGGACCTTCCGGAAGCTTCCAAATCTCCGAGATGGACCAATGAGATCTGGAGCAGGACCTGAGCACATGACTCCCGATCTCCAATGGGAAACCGTCTCATGAGCATGCTCAGTAGGAGGACAGAGGGACTTAGCCCCTGGAGAGATTTGCTGCAAGGCAATCTCCTCTGCGGTATTATTATTATTATTTATTATAGCGCCATTTATTCCATGTCGCTTTACATGTGAGGAGGGGTATACATAATACATACAAGTGCAATAATCTTAATACAAGTCACGACTGGTCCAGGAGGAGAGAGGACCCTGCCCGCGAGGGCTCACAATCTACAACGGGATGGGTGAGGACACAGTAGGCGAGGGTAGAGCTGGTCGTGCAACGGTTTGGTGGATCGGTGGTTACTGCAAGTTGTAGGCTTGTCTGAAGAGGTGGGTGTTGTGAGTTCATTTTCCCCTTCATTACTGAGGCCCGAGGAACTCCCTCTTCTGGTAAAAGAAGGTAGTGAGCCTGACTGTCAAACACCTGAGGCTGATGATTGTGACTGGCTGAGTGGAGTTACGGACTGGATATAATGCTGCCGACGCCCTTCTGCCCTGCGGGTGATTTCTCTGTGGGATCCTTGGAGACCAGTCTGAATTCCTGCTCCTCCAAAGCTAAGTTTGCTGCTCGGCCTTTTGCTTTTGTGCTTTGACTTTGTTTTTGCTTTGTTTTTCTGAATTTGTGCCATTCCCTGCTGGGGTGTGCTGAATTCATTTAGCTCTGTCTTCTGAAAATACCTGAGTGCTGATTCAGTTTTTGAAGCCTAGCTGCTTCAGGGCCTTTTTCATATCAGCTGGTTGGCTTTTGTCTTTGATAGGGTTTTGGCAGATTGCAGACAGCAGCTTTCCTGTCCTTTCCTATCTAGGTAGTTTTGGGGCCCCGTCTTTGCTCAGTCTATCTTTCTGTCTGTGTTAGTATTTTCATCTTGCTTGACCGTCATTATATGTTGGGGGCTGCCTATTGCTTTGGGGTCTGCTCTGGGGCAGTTTAGATTTCCCCTTTCTTTCTTTAGGCCTATGTATTTCTCCGGCTGTGATCGGGGGGTCTAGGGCATCGTAGGAACCCCCCATGGCTACTGCTAGTTGTGTTGATAGGTTCAGGGGTCTGCAATCTGATAGTTGCCAACGTCTCTGGTTTTCTGGACTTAGCTTGTATTTCTGCTTTTGCCTCCTACGGTGACTCATTCATAACAGGTGGGTTTTCAAGTTCTTTTTGAAGGTTTCCATGGTAGGCGTGAGTCTATGTTGTGGTAGAGAATTCCAGAGTAGGGGGATGTGCGGGAGAAATCTTGTATGTGATTGTGGGAAGAGGAGATAAGAGGGGAGTAGAGAAGGAGATCTTGTGAGGATCGGAGGTTTCGTGCAGGTAAGTACCGGTAGATAAAGAGCAAGAGACTGCAGAATGTTAGGGTCTGGATTCCTGCAGAGCAGACACAGGAACCTGACTCCTAACATATGGGGCCCATCATGCACTGGAGCATCATATATGAGGACCATTATACACTGGAGCATCATATACGGGGCCCGTTATACACTGGAGCATCATATATGGGTCTCATCATACACTGCAGCATTATATATGGGGCCCATTATACACTGGAGCATCATATATGGGTCCATTATACACTGCAGCATTATATATGGGGCCCATTATACACTGGAGCATCATATATGGGTCCATTATACACTGCAGCATTATATATGGGGCCCATTATACACTGGAGCATCATATATGGGTCCATTATACACTGCAGCATTATATATGGGGCCCATTATACACTGGAGCATCATATATGGGTCCATTATACACTGCAGCATTATATATGAGGCTATTATACACTGGAGCATCATATATGGGGCCCATCATACACTGCAGCATTATATATGGGGCCCATTATACACTGGAGCATCATATATGGGGCCCATTATACACTGGAGCATCATATATGGGTCCATTGTACACTGGTGCATCATATATGGGCCCATCATACACTGGAGCATCACATATGGGGGCCATCACACAGCAGCATTATATATGGAGCCCATTATACACTCGAGCATCATATATGGGGCCTGTTATATTCTGGAGTATCATATAATCATATATGGGCCCATCATACAATAGAGCATCATATATTGGGCTCATTATATATATATGGCACATTATATGGGACTCTATACTGTATGGAGCAATATATGGGGCTCACTATACTGTATGAAACATTATATGGGGCCAATTATATATGGAGCAATATATGGGGCTCATCACATATTGTATGGAGCAAAATATGGGCCTATTATATTTTGTATGGAGCAATAAATATGGCTCATTATACTGTATGGAGCATTATATGTGGCTCAGTGGTTAGCGCTGCAGCCTTGCAGCGCTGGGGTCCTGGGTTCGAATCCCACCAAGGACAAAATCTGCAAGGAGTTTGTATGTTCTCCCCGTGTTTGCGTGGGTTTCCTCCGGGCACTCCGGTTTCCTCCCACACTCCAAAGACATACTGATAGGGAATTCAGATTGTGAGCCCCATCGGGGGGACAGTGATGAAATGTGTGCAAACTGTAACTGTATATAAAAAATAAAGATTATTATTATTATATGTGTCTCATTCTGTATGGAGCAATACATGGAGCTTATTATTCTGTATGGAGCAATATATGGGGCCCATAAATCTGCATGGAGGACTATGTGGTGTCCATAATACTGTATGGAGGACTATGTAGTGTAAATAATACTGTAGGGAGGACTATGTGGTGTCCATTATACTGTATGGAGGACTATGTGGTGTCCATTATACTGTATGGAGGACTATGTGGTGCCCATTATACTGTATGGAGGACTATACTGTCCGGTGTATGACCTATTTACAATAGATATCACTCATGTAATGTAAGAAGTGAAATCTTTGGCAATGTACTATACCTATATTTGTCTGCCATATTTGTGCATCACGAATTGTGATATGTGTTAAAGGGGCACACGAAAACCTGGAGCCAGCCCTGGATAAGGGATATAATATAGATAATGCATAAATAAATGATAGATAGATAATACATGGATGATAGATAATAGATGGATGATAGATAGGTAATAGATAATAGACAAATAGATAATAGATGATTGATAGATAATAAATACATAGATAAATAGATGGATAATAGATAGGTAATAGATCGATAATAGACAATAGATAATAACTAGATAATATATGGATAATAGAAAATACATAGATAGATAATAGATATATAGATGATAAATAGATGATTGGGAAGACACGAGTTGTCGGCGGGCACCCCTGTCCGCTAGTTGAAACCGCATTGACCAGGGATCATCCCACCGAACGCCCGCTGTACTGTTAGCTAATCTTTTGCAAAGACTTTCAGCCATTATAGGACACTATCTGATGTATGTGGTTTAATTCTGTCTATTGTATTTGTGTACTTTGCTGCCATCTACTGGCTATTGTTATACTAAGTTGATCATGTAATATTACGGTTGTGACGACTCCTGGAGTGGACCCTCTGGGTCGTGGCACCAACCCACCTAGGGCGAGCTGACCTAGTGAGGACCACCCCCTATACAGGGAGTGTCAGGGGCAAACCCCAGGGGGTGAGATACCACGACTGCTGGCACCAGGCGGCCGGCTCACAGGAGATACGAGTGTGTCTGCAGGAACGTGCAAAGCGTGGACACAGGGACACGCCGGGTACTGGACGGTACTGGACGAGTGTACGGAGGCACGGAGAGTACAGGAGAACACAAGGCGAGTACACGGGAGTGCGCTAGATACAGGATAGTGCTAGGCGGGTACACGAGAGCACATATGGCGTGCACAGACAAGCACACCCGGGAGCGAGCAAAGCAGGGCGCGTGCTAAGGAGCACGCCTGAGTACAGAGTTAAACAGAACGCGTGCAGAGAAGCACGCCAGAGTGCAAGGCAGAGGACAGGATCAGAGCGTGTGCCAGGAGGCACAACTGAGCACAAGGCAGAGGACAGGATCAGAGCGTGTGCCAGGAGGGACTACAGAGCACAAGGCAGAGTACAGGATCAGAGCGTGTGCCAGGAGGCACAACTGAGCACAAGGCAGAGTACAGGATCAGAGCGTGTGCCAGGAGGCACTACAGAGCACAAGGCAGAGGACAGGATCAGAGCGTGTGCCAGGAGGCACTACAGAGCACAAGGCAGAGGACCCGAATACAGCGCACAGCCAGGCAAGGACAAGGCAGACTAAGCCAGGAAGCACAACAATAATCAGGCACCTCCCATAGGAAGAGGTAGCCTGATATAGCACATGAGCACTAGGACTTCCGGGTCAGGTCCTCCAATACCATAGAGAGGACAGGCCCGGAGACAGAGCTGAGAAGAGAGCGCGTGCGCACAAAGAACATGGTGCAAACATGAACCTAAGTAGGAGAGGTGCGTGTGCACACCCGACGGGACCCCCGGAGCAGCCGCGGCTCCGGAAGAGGTGACGTCGGGACCAAGATCCCTCCCCCAGGTGAGCGCGGCGTGACAGTACCCCCCCTTTACGCCCCCTCTTTCTAAGGCTGGAGAGGAACTTGGACAAAATCTGGGGTGCGTGGATATTCTCCCTGGGTTCCCATCACCTTCCTCAGGGCCGAAACCCTTCCAATCAATTAAGAACATGGTTCTCCCTCTTACCTTCTTCATGGCCAAAATGTCATTCACCTCAAACTCATCCCCCTAGTCCACAGGCTGGGGAGTGTGGCCTGGAGAAGGATGAAACCGGTTAAGAACCACAGGTTTAAGGAGAGACACATGGAAGGAATTGGGAATACGGAGTGAAGGAGGCAGCTTCAGTGTGTATGCAACATCATTAATGCGCCTGAGGACCTCAAAAGCACCAATGTAACGGGGGCCCAGCTTGTAAGATGGTACCTTCAGGCGGATGTATCTGGAGGATGGCCACACCTTGTCACCAGAGAGATACGGAGGAACGTCCAGGCGCCTCTTGTCAGCATGTAGTTTCATCCTGTCACATGCTTTCTGTCACGCCGTCTCTGCATACTCACCCGGCCATCGCTCCCACGCCGCAGTCCCTCACTGCCCGACAGCCATGGCAGCCACCTCTGACAGGCGCGCGGCTGACGGCATCTTTGCATGCAATGCGCATGCGTCATAATCCGCGGCCGCGCCTCCCTTCTGCTTCTTGTGCTCCGGCTATGCCCTGACCCGGAAGCACCCCCTGACCAATGGCAGACCAGACAGGGGCATATCAGGCCGCTTCCCTCTGAGGGAGGCGCCTGATCGTTGTGTTCCCTAGCACACTGGGCCTCGCTTCATCGTGTGCTCTCTGCAGTCCTGCAGTCCCGTCCTCGTCTGCTCCCTGCAGCAGCCTCTCATTCCTGGTATCCGAGTTCCCTGCTGTATTCCGCAGTCCTGCCTCCGATGCTCCCTCCGTCCTTCTCCAGTCCTGCCTGCGGTGTTCCTGTTCCATCCTGCTCCAGTCCTTCCATCCTACTCCAGTCCTGCCTCCGGTGTTCCTGTTCCATCCTGCTCCAGTCCTTCCGTCCTACTCCAGCCCTGCCTCCAATGTTCCTGTTCCATCCTGCTCCAGTCCTGCCGTCCTACTCCAGTCCTGCCTCCGGTGTTCCTGTTCCATCCTGCTCCAGTCCTTCCGTCCTCCTCTAATCCTGTCTCCTGTGTTCCTGCTCCAGTCATCCCTCCACGTTCCACTCTACTGTCTTACTCCATTCCTGTCCCCTGTGTTCCAGCTCTGTCCTGTCATCTACACTTCAGTCGCTCCACGTTCCAATTTACAGTCTTACTCCACTCCTGTCCCCTGTGTTCCAGCTCTGTTCTGTCATCTACTCTTCAGTCCCACAATCCTACTCCAGTCCATCCTAAGCCGCCCCTCTCGGTACCAGCTACCATGGTACTCGAACCTCTGGGCCTGCTCCTAACGGTCCCTGTATAGGGGTCGGTTCCACCTGGCAGCTCGCCCGGGGCCCCTCGGTGCCACGGCCCAGAGGGTCCACTCCTGGAGATTCCAGACCAGCCACTCTAAGGCTAGTTTCACACTTGCTTTTTTTTGCAGCGCATTTTTCCCGCAAAAAAACGCATTGAAAAAACGCATACATAAGCATACAACTGCTGCGTTTTTTTCAAGCATTTTTATGAGCATGCATGAAAAAAAACCGCAGCGTTTTTATGCGTTTGTATGCGTTTTTAGCGCGTTTTTACCGCGTTTGCGTTTTTTTCCAACATTTTTAGGTGGCCCCTCACACTACCCAAACCATGACTTTACTAACCCTAACCCTGACCCTAACCCTAACCCTAACCCTGACCCTAACCCTAACCCTGACCCTAACCCTTAACCAAATCATACTTAACCCTAACCCAAACCCTAACTAACCCTAACCCTAACCCTATCCCTGACCCTAACCCTAACCCTGACCCTAACCCTAACCCTAACCCTGACCCTAACCCTAACCCTGACCCTAACCCTTAACAAAACCATACTTAACCCTGACCCTAACCCTAACCCTGACCCTTAACCAAACCATACTTAACCCTAATCCTGACCCTAACCCTGACCCTAACCCTGACCCTAACCCTTAACAAAACCATACTTAACCCTAATCCTGACCCTAACCCTGACCCTAATCCTTAACAAAACCATACTTAACCCTAACCCTGACCCTAACCCTGACCCTAACCCTAACCCTGACCCTAACCCTTAACAAAACCATACTTAACCCTAATCCTGACCCTAACCCTGACCCTAATCCTTAACAAAACCATACTTAACCCTAATCCTGACCCTAACCCTGACCCTAACCCTGACCCTAACCCTAACCCTGACCCTAACCCTTAACAAAACCATACTTAACCCTAATCCTGACCCTAACCATGACCCTAATCCTTAACAAAACCATACTTAACCCTAACCCTGACCCAAACCCCAACCCTAACCCTGACCCTGACCATAACCCTAAACCCCCTTAACTAACCCTAACTCTAACCCAAACCCCTAAATTCCATGGTTTAAAAAAAAAAACGCATATGCAAAAAAACGCATACATGAGCATGCCAGTGCGCACATATGCGCATCCATAGGCTATAATGGCCATTTTTAGCGCAAAACGTGCGCATATGTGCGCATGCGCTTTTTTGCAGGGCCAAAAAATGCAACATGCTGCGTCTGGAAAATCCCAACGCACACCCCAAAAAAACGCAGCACATGGAAATCGCATACATGCGCTTACCAGCGCGCAGGTATGCGCACCCATGTTAAATATAGGGGAAAAAACGCATGCGCAGGTGTGCGTTTTTTTCCAGCGCTAAAAAACGCAAATGTGAAACCAGCCTAACACTTTCTCAAGAGCGGTTTTGGTCTCCTGCCATGCCCTGGAGAACTCCACAGAGAATCGGCAGCAGGTACCCCCAAGACAGGAAGTACCGGTAGAGGCACACTGGGATGCTGTCCAAAGACGATGAAGAAAGGAGACTTGGTGGACGATTCACTGGAGTGGTTATTATAGGCTGCCACGGGGTCCTTCTCTGGTATCACACAATCAAAAGAGTAAGAGGAGAGTGAACAATTCCAAGACATTTATTTAGGCAAAAATATGAAAGGTCCATATTCAGTCCACCCCACAAAAGATAGATAGTCCAGAATCTGAATGCAGTTCAGTAACAGTATAACATGTCCAGGGAGATGAGAGTCCAAAATCCAGCTGATAGTGGATAACATGTTCCATATATTCTTCTTTCTCTCCGAAGTCCTGTCTTCACACCATGCTCTGCACACAGCAACTGACTTGCCCAGCCCCTGTCCTCCCCAGCCCCCTCATTATGTCCAGGGAGAGTCAAACCGGTTTGGCGGTTTTCAGGCCTCCCAGACTTGACAAAAGATGCCTGGGGGATTATGACACTACAGGGGGTCATCAAGAGTCATAGATAAAAGTCAGGCTGCAGACATACAAGGCATCAAGATTAACACTATGCAAATCAGTGAAATAGCAATATACACAAAATGATATCCATATAGCATATCACACCATCACAACCTCTCCCCCCTCATAAGTGAGCACGCTATGAGGTCTACACAGACCTCTGGCCTGCTCACTATAGTCCACATTGCTCAATTGTTTATAGTTCCTTGTACAGTGGCAGGGGTTGCAATAATTATAAGCACTTGATGTCCTTCCATAAATTCCCGGGTCCTGGCGTTACGGTCATACCAGGTTTCTTGACTGGACTGGGCCATTTGCTGTTGATCATTAGCCACCAGCTGGGCGAGATGATCTCTGAACTCTAAACTCTAGAACGTAGATAATGATGGGCATTCCAATGTCTGCGATATCTCCCTCCATTTGTTCTTTCAGAAGAGTGAGAGGCCCACGGACCTTCTGGCCAAACAGATTGCTCCTCAGTGGGGTCCGGATGTTGTGGTGCTTGAAGGGCCTGTAGTCGGGTGACTGCTCCCACAAAATGACACTGTAACTCCCCAATGTCGTTCCGAAGGAGGATATCTGCAGGAAGTCCTCCCATAACTCCAATCCAGCACAGTTTTTCTCCAAAACCATAATTCAAACGCACCAAAGCTCGCTGTATATATTTGCAGACACCCCCCCGCCAAGACAATGGGAATTCCTGCACCCTGGTGAATTGCCTCGGGTCGAACCACATGGGTGTCAGCGATAGTCAGAAATGCCCCGATGTCTCTAAATCCTGACACTTTGTATCCATCAATAGACATCCTGCAGGTGGCGTTGCCGTTGCTCTGGGTAGCCGAAGGACAGAGGCTGAAGTCCGTACACTCCAGGAGGAGTATCTATGGTGCCGTGGTCGGTGGTCCACTCTGGTGGGGATGGTGGTAGCTCTTCCTCAGGCGGGATGGAGTGCACCAGATGCACTGGACGAGGTGGGGCTGCGTGGGGCTCCCTCCGAATCCTTGAGGGACATCCAAACTGCAAATGTCCAGGTTGCCCACACACATAACATCTTCTCTCTGTGATACCCCCAGGTCGTGGTCGGAACTGTTGGGGCCCAGGATTGGGAGGCGTGATAGTTAGCGGCTTGCGACTAGGTGGAAGGGCAGATATAATCTGAGGGGGACGGGGCGTGGGAGCAGGCCGTGGTTCATTGTCCAGAAGCCTCCTCCATTGCGGTCGGATAGTAAGGGCTTCATCGACCAGGACCGCAGCTTTATCCACGGTACACGGCATGCGCTCCCGGACCCATTCCCGTACCTCTGCGGGGCACTTGGCAAGAAATTGTTCTATAAGGAACGCCTGTATAACATCTTCCACAGTAAAGGTGTTTTCTGCTTCCAGCCATCTCCGACATGCCTGGGACATCTTATGTGCATACATCTTAAACGATGCCCCGGTGGTGCATGGGAGGTCTTGGAACTTGGCCCTATATGAGTCTGGGGTGATAGCATGGTATTCCAGGATAATCTGCTTTACAATGTTATAATCCCGATTCCGCTGTGCGTCAGTGGTTCGTTAAGCCTCCGCCATGCTTCCGTTCAGGAGCCCCACTAACAAACGCATCCAGCTAGAGTGGGGCACCTCCATCACAGCACACTGCTGCTCAAAGTCCTTGAAGAACCCCTCCACATCTCCAGAAGCCGCATCAAATGGCTTAAACTCTGTCCGGGTGATCCGTACAGGCTCCCGGATCGTTGGGGTTACACTCCACATTGCATTACTCCGTTTCAAGCTCCATTGCTTCTTGTCTCCGCTGTGCCCGGCGGGCAGCCTCCTCCTTGTACTCCTGAGAGACTCCGGGGCCCAGAACCGCCATCTCTTCTTCGTACCACACCACCCACTGGCTTTTGGGGGTGGGGATCCCTGTCTCCAGTGCTCGTCCTTCAGACATATGGGAGTAGGTGGTCTGACTAGCACCCACCAGTAGGTCAATTAAGACCTCTTTAGTCAGTCCCTGGTAGTTCAGGCCCAGGTCTCTGGCTCTCTCCTGTAAACTGGATACAGTCCAATTTCTGTACTCACTCTGTGGGTGGTTCTCCATTGGGTTACGCTCTGTTGATCCCACCGCTGCCACCAGTTGTCACGGGGTACTTCTCTGGTATCACACAATCAACAGAGCAAGAGGAGAGTGAACAATTCCAAGACATTTATTTAGGCAAAAATATGAAAGGTCCATATTCAGTCCACCCCACAAAAGATAGATAGTCCAGAATCTGAATGCAGTTCAGTAACAGTATAACATGTCCAGGGAGATGAGAGTCCAAAATCCAGCTGACAGTGATAACATGTTCCATATATTCTTTTTTCTCTCCGAAGTCCTGTCTTCACACCATGCTCTGCACACAGCAACTGACTTGCCCAGCCCCTGTCCTCCCCAGCCCCCTCATTATGTCCAGGGAGAATCAAACCGGTTTGGCGGTTTTCAGGCCTCCCAGACTTGACAAAAGGTGCCTGGGGGATTATGACACTACAGGGGGTCATCAAGAGTCATAGATAAAAGTCAGGCTGCAGACATACAAGGCATCAAGATTAACACTATGCATATCAGTGAAATAGCAATATACACAAAATGATATCCATATAGCATATCACACCATCACATAGGCGAACTCAGCCCAAGGAAGTAGACTGACCCAGTCATTCTGATGAGTATTTCAAAAGTGCCAGAGATAGGATGTAAGGAACTGGTTGGTACTTTCCATCTGCCCATTGGTTTGTGGGTGATAGGTGGAAGAGAAGTCCAATGACATTTTCATGAGTCCGCATAGAGCTCTCCAGAACCGGGAGGTGAATTGGACCACTCTGTCCGACACGATGTGCAGAGGGAAGCCGTGAATTCCGAAGATATGGGAAATGAAGATCTTCGTCAAGTCAGGAGCAGAGGGTAGACCGGGAAGAGGAATGAAGTGGGCCATCTTCGAGAATCGGTCTAGAACCA
The DNA here is from genome assembly GCF_039654945.1 of Dendrobates tinctorius. NCBI lineage: Eukaryota > Metazoa > Chordata > Amphibia > Anura > Dendrobatidae > Dendrobates > Dendrobates tinctorius. The sequence continues at coordinate 2,225,269 of NW_027361824.1, forward strand.
CTAGGACCACAGTACAGCCGGATGAAAGAGGCAGATCAGTAATGAAATCCATGGCTATGTGCTGCCATGGAGCCAACGGTACGGGAAGCGGGAGCAGAAGACCGGAGGGTGGTTGTCTGGGTATCTTGTTCTGGGCACAGAAAGGGCAAGATGCCACAAAGTCTTTAACATCCTGGGAAAGGGAAGGCCACCAATAGTAGCAAGAGATTAGGCAAAAAGTCTTTTTGACACCAACATGGCCAGCAATCTTGGATGAATATCCCCAGTTTAACACTCGTTTTCGGTTGTTCTCAGTCACAAAGGTTCTTCCCGGAGGTAATGTGGTTAACTTGATAGGAGCCACGGTAATTACCTTGGATGGGTCAATGATGTGAGAAGGTTCTTCTTCTGTATCAGATGACAGGAAGGATCTTGACAACGCATCCGCTCTAACATTTTTATCGCCAGGCCGAAAATGTAGTTCAAAGTCAAAGCGGGCGAAGAACAAGGACCACCTGGCTTGCCGAGGGTTGAGCCTCTGTGCGAACTGGATGCACGCCAGGTTCTTTTGGTCCGTGAAGATCTTGAACGGATGTATGGCACCTTCCAGTAAGTATCTCCATTCCTCCAAGGCCAATTTAATGGCAAATAGCTCTTTGTCACCAATGGAGTAGTTTTGCTCAGTGGAAGAGAATACTTTAGAAAAGAAGCCACAGGTGACTAAGCATCCAGAAGATTTCTGCAGGAGGACTGCACTGGCCCCGGTAGAGGATGCGTCCACCTCGAGAGTGAAAGGTCTACTAACCTCAGAAAGATGAAGTGCCTGAGCAGAAGCGAAGGCTTGTTTCAAGGACTGGAAGGCATCTTCAGCCTCAGGGGGCCAAGCCTTTGGGTTAGCTCCTTTGCGAATAAGGGATGAGATGGGGCGAACCAACGAGGAGAAATGAGGAACGAACTGTCGGTAGTAGTTCGCAAAACCAAGGAAGCGTTGGATTGTCTTCACCCCATGGGGCCGTAGCCAATCGAGAACGGCGGACACCTTTGCCGGATCAATGCGTAGACCAGAGTCCGGGATAATGTACTGCAAGAATGGCAAGGACGTCTGCTCGAAGGCACATTTCTTGAGCTTGGCGTAAAGGCGGTTCTCCCTCAGGCGCTGGAGGACTTGACGCACGTTCTTTCTGTGAGCAGAGAGATCAGGAGAAAAAACGAGGATGTCATCCAAATAGACTACCATGCAGGAGTACAGCATATCCCGGAAGACGTCATTCACAAACTCCTGGAACACCGCTGGGGCGTTGCAGAGGCCGAAGGGCATGACCAGGTACTCGTAGTGACCGTCTCGGGTGTTTAAAGGCGTTCTTCCACTCGTCACTGGAACAAATGCGGATCAAGTTGTAGCCCCACGAAGATCCAGTTTGGTGAAAATTCGAGCCCCTCTAAGCCTGTCAAAGAGCTCCGGGATCAATGGCAATGGGTACTTGTTCTTGACCGTGATATCGTTCAGCCCTCGGTAGTCTATGCAGGGACAGAGGGAGCCGTCCTTCTTTTTGACAAAGAAAAATCCCGCTCCTGCGGGTGAGGACTTACGGATAAAACCTCTAGCTAGGTTCTCCTGGATATACTCAGACATGGCTTGGGTTTCAGCAGGAGATAGCGGATATATTCTACCCCTGGGTGGAGTAGAACCAGGAACGAGGTCAATCGGACAGTTGTATGGCCGATGGAGAGCTAGAGTCTCGGCCTCCTTTTTGTCGAAGACATCTGCAAAGGACCAGTAAGCCGACGGCAGACCTGTAGGTGCCGAGGACGGACAGGCAGATTTCATCGGATGGACGGGCAACAGGCACTTCTCCTGACAGAACGGTCCCCAGCGGAGTATATCTACCGACCGCCAGTCCAGGGTTGGCTCATGAGTCCGTAGCCAAGGGAGACCTAGAAGAAGCGTGTGAGACATAGTAGACAAGACATGGAAGGAGATCTTCTCCCGGTGTAAGGCTCCGATCTGCAGCTCTATCTCTTCGGTGGCCAGGGTAACGGTCTCCTGCAAGGATGTACCATTGACCGAAACTATCGACCGAGGATCTGACAGCAATCCGGTATTTTTTAACCGCCTCGAGTGTGAATCTAGAAAATCCTCCTCTGAATAACAATTGGTACCAAGATTCAGTAAAACAGACACGACCAGGGAGGGAGAGGCGTCACGTACACCTAGGGAGGCCTCTCCTAACAATCCTAGGCGGAGAAGTTTCCGGGCTTCTTTGGACAGGAACGAAGGAGATGAGAGGGACTCCCACAGTAAAAGCAGAGACCAAGAGTAAGCCTCTCCTCGCGACGCTGTTCGGCCAACTTGCAACGGTCCACCTCCATAGGCTCTGCCATCGAGGTCGCAGAAGGCCTGCGAGTGGAAAGGTCTGCGGGTAGTCGACGGGAGACGAGAAGGCCTTCTCTCTCTGGCTGATTCACGGGCACGCTCTTGGAACCGCAGGTCTGTGCATGTCGCCAGAGAGCTCAGATCCTCTAAAGAGGTGGGGGTATCCCGACCTGCCAGTTCATCTTTGATCCGACCAGACAGACCACGCCAAAAGACCCCTACGAGGGCCTCGCTGTTCCAACAGAGTTCGGAGGACAAGGTACGAAAACGGATGGCATACTGTCCCACCGATAGGGTACCCTGATGGAGGTTAAAGAGGGACTCGGTGGTGGAAGCCAGACGACCCCACTCGTCGAACACCTTGCGGAAGGTGTCCAAAAAGGTGGAAAGCTGAGAGACGAGTGGATCATTATGCTCCCAGAGGGGATTCACCCATGCTAACGCCTCCTCCTCTAAGTGGGAAACAATAAAGGCTATTTTAGCGCGCTCGGTGGGATAGTGCTGTGGCAAAAGCTCAAAATGTAACCGGCATTGGTTCAAAAATTCTTGACAAAACTTAGGGTCACCACTATATCGGGGTGGCTTGCATAAGTGCAGCAGCGGGTGCGGCGCTGAGGACTGGGCAGAAACAGATTGTATGGAAAGGAGACTATTATCTTCCGACGCCATATAGTTGAGGATATGGGCCTGGATGTCGCGTTGCTGCGTGAGTTCTTGCTGGAGGCTGGCCAACTGGGAAGCATTCCCAGGGTCAGAGGACTGTAAGGCAGATAAGTGGGACTCCATGGACGTAAGAAATGACATAATCCTAGTCTGGTTTTCCCGGAGGAACCCCAGCTCCCTTTGGACGGGAGCCGCGGTACAAGCAAGGTCCATGGCCTGATTATACTGTTGACTTCTGGAGTGGACCCTCTGGGTCGTGGCACCAACCCTCCCAGGGCGAGCTCACCTAGTGAGGCCCACCCCCTATACAGGGAGTGTCAGGGACAAGCCCAAGGGGGTAAGGTACCACAACTGCTGTCACCAGGTGGCCGGCTCACTGGAGACACGAGTGAGTCTGCAGGAACGTGCAAAGAGTGGACACAGGGACACGCCAGGTACAGGATGGTACAGGGTGAGTGTAGGGAGGCACAGACAGTACTGGACAATACAAGGCGAGTACACGGAAGTGTGCTAGATACGGGATAGTGCAAGGCGGGTACACGAGAGCACATATGGCGTGCACAGACAAGCACACCCGGGAGTGAGCAAAGCAGGGCGCGTGCTAAGGAGCACGCCAGAGTACGGAGTTAAACAGAGCGCGTGCAGAGAAGCACACCTGAGTGCAAGGCTAGGCAGGTGTGCCAGGAGGCACAACTGAGCATAGAGTACAGGATCAGAGCGTGTACCAGGAGGCACAACTGAGCACAAGGCAGAGTACAGGATCAGAGCGTGTGCTAGGAGGCACAACTGAGCACAAGGCAGAGGACAGGATCAGAGCGTGTGCCAGGAGGCACAACTGAGCACAAGTCAGAGGACCCGAATACAGTGCACAGCCAGGCAAGGACAAGGCAGACCAAGCCAGGAAGCACAACAATAATCAGGCACCTCCCACTAGGACTTCTGGGTCAAGTTGTTCAATACCATAGAGAGGACAGGCCTGGAGACAGAGCTGAGAAGAGCGCGCGTGCGCACACAGAACATGGTGCAGACATGAACCTAAGTACGAGAGGTGCGCATGCGCACCCGACGGGATCCCCGGAGCCGCCGCGGCTCCGGAAGAGGTGACGTCGGGACCGAGGTCCCACCCCCAGGTGAGCGCGGCGTGACAGGCGACATGACAACTGTGCTTTACCCATAATACCTTTCTTTCTGCAACTCCTATCTGTATCACTTCCTTCTTCTTTGTCAGTGTCGGCTTGGACAACACATGCTTCAGGACGGGAGAAAGAATATCAGCTCTAACTTCTACCTCATCTTCATCCCTTCATCTTCCCTGATATCTCCCCTCATCTCATCAAGGTACTGTGAATAAAACCTGTAGAATCCATCACTGCATCATCCTTCTGGAGTAATCACGTGCAGCTCATCAGGAATAGAGGCACAAGTTAGCGAGTTAACGTTATCTATCATTGCTTATACAGAGAACCATGTTCACATCCCTCAGACACATCTCACTCATGTACATTGGTGGCAGAATACCCGATCTCTTCTCAACATGGGCGTAACACTACTCAGACAGCACAGGGTGAGGGTAAAACAGCGTGGCAATGCTTTATTGAACCACAAAACAGGCAAATAACATGTAGAACAGTCTCAGCACAATACCCAAGATGGTGCACATTACAGAATCTGACCCTTCCACTGGCTCAACGGGATAATACCAGCTGTGACTTCAGAGCTTCCAAGGTTGATTACCCCACCTGTGGCATGCACACAGAGAGGGGGTAACGACGAGCTCAGGAAGATGACAGTCCATTGAGGTACAAGGCCAGCTGACTGGAGTGTCACAACCTGGCTACTCAGAACATCTCCATGGAGCCAGGCGACTGGTGGCTCCCAATCCTGTCTTTCTCTAAATGTATCCATGGGTTCAGCGATAGCCAATGGAGCACATCTGTATTCTTCCAGCCAGGGCCATTGTCCCCTAAGCTGGCATCCTGTAGAAGGACAAATCTGGAGCCATGATGTCCTGGCTGCTGTCCTGTCTCTGATTCTTTGAATGTTTGGATGTCTTGGCTGAATCTGTCTCTCTCACACAGAGGCATATAACCTCTTTTTATAACGTGTGTCCTTCATTCAGTATTCACAGGAAAAGGGGAAGAATGGTGATGAGACCAACTCACATTGTTTGATTATGCAATCTTTTTGCTGTTTTTCCTCCTCTGTTTTAAAAGTCAACAGACAATAGACAATGTGTAATCAGCAAACATTACTAGTAATCCAGGATAAGAGCACAATGTGTCACGGCAAATTGTCAACTTACAAGTCAATATTACAGGCTTGCAAAAGTGTGTTTTCTTGACCAACCGGAAAGAAACACATACCGCATTTTTCAGCCCATAAGACGCACTTTTTTCCCAAAAATTTGTGGGGAAAATGGGGGTGTGTCTTATGGTTGCAATATACTTACAAATCCTGTGGCGGAAGTCCCGGTGGCAGCGGTCCCAATGCTGCCTCCCTTCCCAGGCTGATGCGGCGGTGACTGTGCTGTTTTGCAGTGGTGTGGGGGCTCTGTGGTGTGGCGGCAGCGGGCCTCTGAGCTATGTGGGGGGGCTCCGCCGGTATTTCATCAAAGCCCGGAAGCCCCCACAGCTCTGTTGCTGCGACACAGTGGCCTCTGGAAAGATGGCACCCGGGGGCGGCGCATGCTCAGATTCAGATCTCGGGACAAGATCTCATTACCGAGATCTGAATCTGAGCATGCCTCGCCCCGGCAGCCTTCTTTCCGGAGGCCTCTGCATCGCACCAATGGAGCTACAGGGGCTTCCGGGCTTTGATGAAATGCCAGAGGAGCCCCCCACGCAGCAGAGAGCCGCTGCCGCCCCAGGACAGAGCGCTGCCACCCCATAGAGCCCAAGCCACCTCACAGAGGCCAAGCCACCCCACAGCCCGTTCGCCCCACAAAGCACAGCCCCCTACAGAGCACTGCCATCGCACCAGCCTGGGATGTGATTTCCTGGAGGCCACTGCACCTGCCTGGACCACGAACGACCCCTGTGACCACTCCTCCACCTGTGCCGCTCCCTTCCCTGGTAAGCTGAAATCGGACTGTAAGACGGACCCCCATTTGACGCATTATTTTTTTTCCCCCTATTTTCCTTCTGAAAATTTGGGGTGCGTCTTATGGTCCGGTGCGTCTTATAGTCTGAAAAATACAGTACATTCAAAAGTCAACATATAGATAATAGTCTATTCTTCTTGGCTTGCTGAAAATAGACATCTGGTTAATTAAGATACAATGCTGTGTCCTCACAATGATAGATAATAGATAATAAATGGCTAATACATAGATGATAAATATATAATGAATAGTAGATTCATAAATAATAGATGCAGTTGAAACCAGAATTTTACATACACTGATGATACATACAGGATGAGCCAGACTTGTGCAAGTCCACAATTCTCTTCCTGATATTTCGTCTGATTTCTTTAGACTTTCCCATGATGCTACACAGAAAAGCTGTGTTTCAGGTGTGCATTAAAATACATCCACAGGTGTGTCTCTAATTAGACGCTTCCAAACACATGACATCATCATATGGGCAGTCCAGAATTCTTTGAAGGCATAGTAATCTTAGTGGATGTAAACTTTTGACTTTGCAATAAGTCTGGGATAGTTATTGACAGCTCAGGCGTGCAATCTGGTACAGGGGCGTGCTGCGCTGTCAATGTGTTGATTGACAGCTCAACTGCCCAATCAGACTGGGAGGCACTTGCTGTATCCAAGTGTTCATTATCCCAAGTGATTGCTATGCTACTTAACTGAGCGGTTTCTCCCAGATGTACATTCAGCTTAGTGTGGTTTGTTTCCTCTGTGCCTTGCGTTTTGTATTTTGATCTTTCGTTGCCTGACCTTGGACCTCGTTCTATCTGTTTAACCACTTCTGCTTTGATACACTATCTTCCTGGTATTCTGACCTTGGAACGTTACCTGACCACGCTTTTGTCTCTTCCTTCGGTTTATCACATACCGTCCTGGCTTCTGACCTTGGACTTCTTGACTATCCTGACTCACAGCCTGTCTTTGAGAAGTGACCAGCGTCACACGTTCTTTAACTGCCTGCAGTTTCCTGACATTCGCCCTCTGCCTGCGGTTTCCTAGCATCCTCCTCCTGCCTGGGGTTTCCTGACATCCACCTGCCGGCAATTTCCTGATTTTCCCCATGCTCCTCCTTGCTGCACAAATACCTGTGTACCCACCAGACCTTTGGCTTGTTGGATTCACCCCCCATCCCCTAGTGAGCCTAACTACATGTACACTCACTGGCCACTTTATTAGGTACACCATGCTAGTAAGGGGTTGGACCCCCTTTTGCCTTCAGAACTGCCTCAATTCTTCGTGGCAGAGATTCAACAAGGTGCTGGAAGCATTCCTCAGAGATTTTGGACCATATTGACATGATGGCATCACACAGTTGGCGCAGATTTGTCGGCTGCACATCCCTGATGCAAATCTCCCGTTCCACCACATCCCAAAGATGCTCTATTGGATTGAGATCTGGTGACTGAGGAGGCCATTTGAGTACAGTAAACTCATTGTCATGTTCAAGAAACCAATCTGAGATGATTCGAGCTTTATGACATGGCGCATTATCCTGCTGAAAGTAGCCATCAGATGTTGGGTACATTGTGGTCATAAAGGGATGGACATGGTCAGCAACAATACTCAGGTAGGCTGTGGCGTTGCAACGATGCTCAATTGGTACCAAGGGGCCCAAAGAGTGCCCAGAAAAAATTCCCCACACCATGACACCACCACCACCAGCCTGAACCGTTGATACAAGGCAGGATGGATCCATGCTTTCATGTTGTTTACGCCAAATTCTGACCCTACCATCCGAATGTCGCAGCAGAAATCGAGACTCATCAGACCAGGCAACGTTTTTCCAATCTTCTACTGTCCAATTTCGATGAGCTTGTGCAAATTGTAGCCTCAGTTTCCTGTTCTTAGCTGAGAGGAGTGGTACCCAGTGTGGTCTTCTGCTGCTGTAGCCCATCTGCCTCAAAGTTCGACGCACTGTGCGTTCAGAGATGCTCTTCTGCCTACCTTGGTTGTAACGGGTGGCAATTTGAGTCACTGTTGCCTTTCTATCAGCTCGAGCCAGTCTGCCCATTCTCCTCTGACCTCTGGCATCAACATGGCATTTCCGGCTACAGAACTGCCGCTCACTGGATTTTTTTTCTTTTTCGGACCATTCTCTGTAAACCCTAGAGATGGTTGTGCGTGAAAATCCCAGTAGATCAGCAGTTTCTGAAATTCTCAGACCAGCCCTTCTGGCACCAACAATCATGCCACGTTCAAAGGCACTCAAATCACCTTTCTTCCCCATACTGATGCTCGGTTTGAACTGCAGGAGATTGTCTTGACCATGTCTACATGCCTAAATGCACTGAGTTGCCGCCATGTGATTGGCTGATTAGAAATTAAGTCTTAACACACAGTTGGACAGGTGTACCTAATAAAGTGGCCAGTGAGTGTATATACACCAAACTGTATACATACAGATATAAGGGAGAGCCGAGTCTACAGGGATAGCTGCAGCAGCATGCACAGGAGCAGTGTGAGCACTGCTGAATAAAGCCCCACCCACCCACACAGCAAGCCCCACCCATCAGTTTCTAGAGCTCAGAACTCTGGGGGATTTTGAAGTGACATTACAGGAAGTCAGAGGATCCTCAACCTGTGCTCATGGGAGCAGCAGATAGCACAGCTTATTTATTTCATTTATTATAGGATTTGGGAAAGCATACTGCCCCTATTGGTCATACAATCAGTAGATTTGGTTTCCAGTACCATCTCTATGCTGACGACACCCAATTATACGCTTCTTCTCCTGGTATCACACCTGCCTTTTTAGAAAACACCAGCAATTGTCTAAACGCTGTGTCTAACATCATGTCCTCCCTCTATCTGAAACTGAACCTGTCAAAGACTGAACTCCTTGTGTTTCCTCCCGCTACTAATGTACCTATACCCGACATTGCCATTTCTGTCTGTGGCTCCACTATTACTCCCCAGCAACATGCCCGCTGTCTTGGGGTCATACTTGACTCCGAGCTTTCATTCGCCCCCCACATCTGATCACTGGCTCGCTCTTGTTATCTGTACCTCAAAAACACTTCTAGAATTCGACCTTTTCTTACTTTTGACTCCGCAAAAACTCTTACGGTTTCTCTTATTCATTCTCGTCGGGGCTATTATAACTCTCTTCTAATCGGTCTCCCTCTTACCAAACTCTCCCCCCTCCAATCTGTCTTGAATGCTGCAGCCAGTATTATATTCGCCAATCGTTATACTGATGCCTCTACCTTGTGCCAGTCATTACACTGGCTACCCATCCACTCCAGAATTCAGTATAAACTTATTACCCTCACCCACAAAGCCCTCCATGGCTCAGCACCACCCTACATCTCCTCCCTTGTTTCAGTATACCACCCTACCCGCGCCCTCCGTTCTGCTGATGACCTGAGGTTAGCATCCTCAATAATCAGAACCTCCCACTCCCGTCTCCAAGACTTTACACGTGCTGCGCCAATTCTTTGGAATGCACTTCCCAGGTCAATACGATTAGTCCCCAATCCCCACAATTTTAAGCGTGCCCTGAAAACGCATTTATTCAGACTGGTCTACCGCCTCAACTCAATAACCTAATCTATCCCTGTGTGGCACAGCCAAAAGTTTTACCATAACCAGGTTCCCCGCATCATGTTCCCACATGCTTTATGCATCCATTAGCCCTCTGTGTCTGTACTGTTACACACTTAACATTATGGCTGGTCCATACAATCAGGGCAACTGTTACCACCCACCTTTCGTGTCTACCTCTTTCCACATAGATTGTAAGCTTGCGAGCAGAGCCCTCATTCCTCTTGGTATCTGTTATGATCTATGTGATTATTGTTATGCTGTAATGTCTATTGTCTGTACAAGTCCCCTCTGAAATGTAAAGTGCTGCGGAATATGTCGGCGCTATAGAAATAAAATGTATTATTATTATTTAGTAAAGTGTTTATCTATGACAGTTAGTTCATATGAAAAGGGACTTATAAAGTAATGATCAACCCCTGTTATTATTTGGTCATTTACCATGTAAATATGAGATTACAACAAGACAATTTTATTTTTACGTTTTCACAAAACAAAGACAAAGACACTTAATATAAAAACTTGTTTTATTTGCTGCAAACTCTTGTTAACGAGTTGATTTATTTTCATACCACTAGGAGACAACACGATGTGATCATTTGATCGCTTTAAAAGACCTTTGCTATACTTGGCAATTAAATCCAGAAGTCTGTGCCTTTGCCATGGCTTAACAGACTAGCAGTCATGGAAGGCCTGTGAACCTCTAGATGCTATTGCACCCTAGGAGCCCCCTGATACAACAAAGTTGTGTTCTGTGTGACCGCTGTTTTACAGCATAGCAGTATTTATGGGGTAAACCAGTGCCATTGGACACAAACGGCAGCTTCTGTGTATAAATGGCACTGCACTGAGATCCTACGTCTGCAATATAAAATTGTTCAGAGGGGCTAAAGTGGACAAAAACGCTGATATTTTACAGACATTTTACAAATCCTAACTGATAGGAAAGGCATTTTCACATTATGAGCATGACAACAGTTTCTTAGGTATGTGATTTCCCTGACTTCTAAAATAAGATGTTTGTTTTATAACTTGTTTTCAACATTGTGAACATGAGTACGGCTTCCCCCCTATGCGAGCACACTTAGATGATCATTAGATTTTGATTTCTGGGTATAACCTTTCCCACAATTTGACCAGAAAATGGCTTCTCCTCTATGTGAATCCTCTGATGTTTGACAAAACCTGATTTATGGGTAAAACATTTCCTACATTGTAAACAAGAAAAAGGTTTCTTCCCTGTGTGAATTCTTAGATGTTCCGCAAGACTTGATCTCTGAGTAAAACATTTTCCACATTCTGAGCATGAAAATGGCCTTTCCCCTGTATGAGTTCTTAGATGTTCAGTAAGAATTGAATTCTGGTTAAAACCTTTCCCACATTCTGGACATAAATATGGCTTCTCTCCTGTGTGAATTCTCCGATGTCTCCCAAGAGAATCTTTATGCATAAAAAATTTCCCACATTCAGAACATGAATATGGCTTCTCACCTGTGTGAATTCTATGATGTTTCAAAAGAGAATCCTTATGCATAAATGATTTCTCACATTCAGGACATGAAAATGGCTTCTCCCCTGTGTGGCTTCTCTGATGTTTCTCAAGAGAATTTTTATGCTTAAAGCATTTCCTACATTCAGAACATGAAAATGGCTTATCTGCTGTGTGATATCGTTGATGTAGAAGAAGAGCCGATTTCTGACAAAAACATTTTCCACATTTCAAGCACGAGAACGGCTTCTCCCCTGTGTGAATTCTTAAGTGGTCGACAAAATTTGATTTACGGGTAAAACTTTTTCCACATTCTGAGCATAAAAATGGCCTTTTATCCTTACGAGTGTCCTCGTGAATTGAAAGATTAGATTTCTTCCTAAACAGTTTTACATGATCAAATGCAAAAAGGTTTCCAGGTCTGTGTCCACTTATATTTTTGCCACTCAATGATTGATTATCTTCTACTTCGTAAATAGGACACACGAGGACATTTCCATAGGAACTCCTCATCCATTCTTCATCTGGAAAAAGAAACAACATTTTTACTACTTTATAAAAAAAAATTGTTATCAAAGACAACCCTGTTCAAACTGAAGGGATGGTCTATGAAAATGTAAAAATATTTAATCTGTCGAATAAAAACGCATTTAAAGGTTGAAAAACCAAGACAATAGAAATGCCAGGATTGCTCCTTTTTCCAGCAGAAAAATGCATCAAATAGTGATTGAAATCCAATATGTATCTCAAAACTGCATCAATAAGACTATAGTTCAGCATTCAAAAAAAAATAAATAACCTCACACAGGTCCTTCAACAGAAAAATTAGAAAAGTTATGACTATTGGAAGAAGGGAAGAAAAAATGAAGTCCCAAAAATGAAAATTGGCCATAGCCAGAAAGGGTAAGTCCTGCACATGAAATCACATCTTCCAACCAGAGCTTCACTTGTGGATGTTTTCAGTAAACTCACTGTGCAAGAAATCCATGAAGATTTAAGAAAGGCTCTTACCATTCAATGTCATGAATACAGGTTCTTCGAGTTCACTCTTAATTCCACCTGGGTTTTCCTGTAAAGATCCCACATTAAGGAAAGCAGAAAAGGTTTCTTATATTCTTATATTATACAGAATTCGTCATCTTTCCCCCATCTCACATGACCCCCCCTACGAACCTATCAATTACAGTAAATGACTGCCCACTCTCCCCAGTCCCACAAGCTCGCTGCCTCGGAGTAATCCTTGACACTGATCTCTCCTTCAAACCACATATCCAAACCCTTTCCACTTCCTGCCGACTTCAACTCAAAAATATTTCACGAATCCGTTCATTCCTCACCCAAGAATCTGCAAAAACCCTAGTCCATGCCCTCATCATCTCTCGCCTTGACTACTGCAACCTCATGCTCTGTGGCCTCCCCTCAAACACTCTCGCACCCCTCCAATCTATTCTTAACTCTGCTGCCCGACTAATCCACCTGTCCCCCCGCTATTCCCCAGCTTCTCCCCTCTGTCAATCCCTTCACTGGCTCCCAATTGCCCAGAGACTCCATTACAAAACCCTAACCATGACATACAAAGCCATCCACAACTTGTCTCCTCCATACATCTGGACCTCGTCTCCCGGTACTTTCCCGCACGCAACCTCCGATCCTCACAAGATCTCCTTCTCTACTCCCGTCTTATCTCCTCTTCCCACAATCGCATACAAGATTTCTCTCGCGCATCACCCCTACTCTGGAACTCTCTACCACAACATATCAGACTCTCACCTACCATTGAAACCTTCAAAAAGAGCCTGAAGACCTACCTCTTCCGACAAGCCTATAACCTGCAGTAACCACCGATCGACCAAACCGCTGCACGACCAGCTCTACCCTCGCCTACTGTATTTTCACCCATCCCTTGAAGATTGTGAGCCCTCCCGGGCAGGGTCCTCTCTCCTCCTGTACCAGTTATGACTTGTATTGTTTAAGATTATTGTACTTGTTTTTATGTATACCCCTCCTCACATGTAAAGCGCCATGGAATAAATGGCGCTATAACAATAAATAATAATAATAATTATATCACTCAGGCAAATAATTAAAAGGCATGAGCCAAGTTGGGATAAAACTAAGAAGAATGTTCTCAAGGGGCAATCAGATAGGATCAACATCCAACCAAATGTTTTATACATCATGTTTTTGGCATTTTGCTACATGAAATGATCTCAGAGTCTGGGCTCGCCATACATGTCAGATTGAAATATGCCAACCAACAATCATACGTTTATCGATGGCCCCATACACACTTAAGATTACATTGGCCAGTGATCTGCACTGATGGCATCAAACAGCGCTCATTCCTAATCAATGGCCAAAATGACGTCCAAACTGTGGAAGATTATATTTTTATGAAGCCATAAAATAACTGTAGCCGTAACCTCCCATAGTCAACATGGCGTCTACATTCCACTGCTGCTGGAGGTTAGTAGAAAGCTTCAATACATCATCACATTGAGGATTTCCATAAACCTCAGCTCCATCTACCTGATGATCCAGGAGGACATTCTGCTTCTCCTCTGGACGATCCTGGGAATACAGAGGACTGGGACTTCTCTCTCGTGGATTTCTCGGGCTGGACTCATCTATAGGAAATATACACAGTGACTGAATACATCGTCTACAGGTGATGATCAGATGATGGGGAGTCCAGGTGACCTCAGACCCGGCCTCTCCTCTATGATCAGTACGGTCTCCTCTTACCTGGAGATGTGAGGGGCCGGTGATCCTCCATCATGACGTCCTTGTACAGATCCTTGTGTCCTTCTAGATACTCCCACTCCTCCATGGAGAAATAGACGGTGACGTCCTGACACCTTATAGGAACCTGACACACAATGATCCGCCATTAGCAGACCCCTCCCCCGGCGTTATTATATAATGTCCCAGCATTCCCGGCAGCGCTCACCTCTCCGCTCAGCAGCTCAGTGATCCTGTGGTTCAGTTCTAGGATCTTCTGCTCATGTATCAGTGAATGAGGTGGAGGCTCGGTGAGGTCACTCGGAGTCCTGCTCCGTCCTCCTGACCCACGGGGGGTCACACACTCCCCAGACGACGTCTTCACTACTGTGTGATCCTGTGTATGGAGAGACGCCAATCACTACATCTATTCTAAGGATCCTTCACCTTTCCCGTCATTTCCCTGCTTTATTCTTAGAGATCAGAGTGATGTGAAGCTCTCACCTCTCCAGTGATCCAGTAGATTATCTCCAGGGTGAGGTCTAATATCCGAGCTGCCATGTGGCTTCTGTCCTGCTCCATCCTCAGAAGGTCATCGATGGAACGGGTCATTGTCTTTCAAGGAAAACTTACACTGGAAGAGTTCAGAACCTGAGGAACAAAAAGGAGGACAGAGTTAGAATCTATACTTGCGAGAACATCGTACAGGATGTGTCACAAACTGAAAAATGACTAAGTATGGAATGGACAAGGCAACTGTTAGGTGGATTCATAACTGGCTTAGTGATCGGACCCAATGAGTGGTCGTAAATGGCTGTACATCCAGTTGGAAGAATGTCTCAAGTAGGGTACCACAGGGCTCTGTCCTGGGCCCTGTATTGTTCAACATCTTTATCAACGATTTAGATGAAGGAATTGAGGGTAAACTGATTAAATTTGCTGATGACACAAAGCTAGGAGGGATAGCTAATACTAGAGAAGAGAGAGAGGATTCAAAAAGATATAAATAAACTGGAGAAGTGGGCAGCAACTAACAGAATGGTTTTTAACAGGGAGAAATGCAAAGTACTACATCTGGGCAACAAAAATGAAAAAAGCATATACAGAATGGGAGGAATAGGCCTAAGCAACAGCACATGTGAAAAAGACTTGGGTATACTAATAGATCACAGACTGAATATGAGTCAACAGTGTGATGCAGCAGCAAAAAAGGCAAATGCAATTCTAGGATGTATTAACAGAAGCATACAGTCTAGATCACGTGAAGTCATTATTTCCCTCTACTCCTCTTTGGTCAGACCTCATCTGGAATATTGTGTCCAGTTTTGGGCACCACATTGTAAAAAAGACATCAACAAACTGGAGCAAGTTCAGAAAAGAGCGACCAGAATGGTGACCGGTCTGCAAACCCTGTCTTATGAGGAAAGGCTGCAGGATTTGGGAATGTTTAGTTTGCAAAAGAGAAGACTGAGAGGAGACTTAATAGCTGTCTACAAATATCTAAAGGGCTGTCACATTGTAGAAGGATCATCTTTATTCTCATTTGCACAAGGAAAGACTAGAAGCAATGGGATGAAACTGAATGGGAGGAGACACAGATTAGATATTAGAAAAAACTTTTTGACAGTTAGAGTGATCAATGAGTGGAACAGGCGGCCATGAGAAGTGGTGAGTTCTCCTTCAATGGAAGTCTTCAAACAGAGGCTGGACAGACATCTGACTGGGATGATTTAGCGAATCCTGCTTTGAGTAGGGGGTTGGACCAGATGGCCCAGGAGGTCCCTTCCAACTCTACGATTCTATGATTCTAAAATGGTTACAGCAAATTAGTGGGGAAGAATCACAGTATATTTACCATCCTATGCTACATTCTAACCGGTAACATGAGCCTTGGGCATGCACCGCTGCTGTGCACATTCCAGATGTGCAGAGTCGTAGACCCTCCAGACGTGCAGAGTCGTAGACCCGGCCTCATCACTGCACGATAGAACTTTCTTCTGATAATCCCTCATACACTGATGCACACACAGTACATAGTAGAGATGAAGCTGTGCACAATACAGTCCAGGATTAAAGGGACGGTACTACAGGACTGGGCAGGACAGATCTGATGCCAATTTTCAAAAAGTGGACAAAATCTGAGCCTGAAAATTATAGGCCTAACCTCTACTGCGGGCAAAATCTTTGAGGGTTTTCTTAGAGATGCTATCCTGGAGTATCTCATGATCCAGCATCAGCGTGGGTTTATGGGGGGGGGGATCATTGATTCTATGGTGCTGTACATGACAAGGGGTTACATACAAAACACAAACTACAACGAACAAATGAGTAGTGACAGACAGGTACAGGGGGAGAGATGCACTTGGACAGAGGAAAAACATGTTTATTTCTGTACTAAATGGTGAAACACTGGGTAATACGTACTGAAAAGTGTCACAATTCCATCACTTACAGTGTCCCAAGAACGCTGTGACAGCTCAGCCACCTTATGGGATCAAGAGCGTGCAGCGCTGTCAGTATTGCAAATGACAGCCCAACTGTCCAATCAGGTCGGGCCTGTGTCACCCATTCAGGGTGATTACAGTACCTGGCTATTAAGCTTGCTGGCAATAGTTAGACCATTGCAAGTTGCAGCCGTTCTTAATGGTGTGTTCTCTCTGTGTTCTTATACTCTGATCTTTGTTGACAGACCTTGGATTTGCCTTTTGACTACTCGTTTGTATTACCTCTTTGGCGCAGTATGACCGAAGTTACCTGACCCTGGGCTTTGCCTCTATCAGTTTGTCTAATCCATTTGTTCAGGATGTACCGTCCTTGCATTTGACCTTGGACTCCTTGACTTCTCAGCCTCACGGCTTGTCCATGAGAAGTGACTCAGCATCACATTACAACTGGCCCTGCAACTGGAGCTGTGAAGACTCAAGGTCCTGGTACCCTTCGGCCAGATCTTGAATCATTAGGGTTAGATTGTTTCTGATTTTTTTCTTTTTTGTGTAGTACATTTTGAGGAGTGTGGCCCACTTCAGGCCCCAGCACCTTTATCCTCCCATCATTCCGGCATAAGGTCTTAGTTGTGAGCTATGCTTGGTTTCCCTTTCACTCTTCATTCACATGTGGCAGATTCGGCACATAGAGTAAGACATTCAGTGTTTAGGGACCATCCATATTAAAAGGTCACATTGATGTGGTTGGATGGTTTTGCGTTCTTTGATTACATGTTAGTATATTTGTCACATAGTGTATTTATGCACTTATGCACTATTTTTTGTGTAACCCCTTTGGAAATGTCCCCAACCAGCTGCATAAAATCTGAAAAAATTGCCTACTCATCTCAGACGCGCACACAGACGCGTCCCGCACCAGGCCGCGCACACAGACGCGTCCCGCACCCGGCCGCGCACAGAGAGGCGTCCCGCACCCGGCCGCGCACAGAGAGGCGTCCCGCACCCCGCCGCGCACACAGACGCGTCCCGCACCCCGCCGCGCACACAGACGCGTCCCGCACCCCGCCGCGCACACAGACGCGTCCCGCACCCCGCCGCGCACACAGACGCGTCCCGCACCCGGCCGCGCACACAGACGCGTCCCGCACCCGGCCGCGCACAGAGACGCGTCCCGCACCCCGCCGCGCACACAGACGCGTCCCGCACCCCGCCGCGCACACAGACGCGTCCCGCACCCCGCCGCGCACACAGACGCGTCCCGCACCCCGCCGCGCACAGAGAGGCCTCCCGCACCCGGCCGCGCACAGAGAGGCCTCCCGCACCCGGCCGCGCACAGAGAGGCCTCCCGCACCCGGCCGCGCACAGAGAGGCCTCCCGCACCCGGCCGCGCACAGAGAGGCCTCCCGCACCCCGCCGCGCACACAGACGCGTCCCGCACCCCGCCGCGCACACAGACGCGTCCCGCACCCCGCCGCGCACACAGACGCGTCCCGCACCCCGCCGCGCACACAGACGCGTCCCGCACCCCGCCGCGCACACAGACGCGTCCCGCACCCCGCCGCGCACACAGACGCGTCCCGCACCCCGCCGCGCACACAGACGCGTCCCGCACCCCGCCGCGCACACAGACGCGTCCCGCACCCCGCCGCGCACACAGACGCGTCCCGCACCCCGCCGCGCACACAGACGCGTCCCGCACCCGGCCGCGCACACAGACGCGTCCCGCACCCGGCCGCGCACACAGACGCGTCCCGCACCCGGCCGCGCACACAGACGCGTCCCGCACCGCACACAGACGCGTCCCTCACCCCGCCGCGCACACAGACGCGTCCCTCACCCCGCCGCGCACACAGACGCGTCCCGCACCGTACACAGACGCGTCCCTCACCCCGCCGCGCACACAGACGCGTCCCGCACCGTACACAGACGCGTCCCTCACCCCGCCGCGCACACAGACGCGTCCCGCACCGTACACAGACACGTCCCTCACCCCGCCGCGCACACAGACGCGTCCCGCACCGTACACAGACGCGTCCCTCACCCCGCCGCGCACACAGACGCGTCCCGCACCGTACACAGACGCGTCCCTCACCCCGCCGCGCACACAGACGCGTCCCGCACCCCGCCCCGCACACAGACGCGTCCCGCACCCCGCCGCGCACACAGACGCGTCCCGCACCGTACACAGACGCGTCCCTCACCCCGCCGCGCACACAGACGCGTCCCGCACCGTACACAGACGCGTCCCTCACCCCGCCGCGCACACAGACGCGTCCCGCACCCCGCCCCGCACACAGACGCGTCCCGCACCCCGCCCCGCACACAGACGCGTCCCGCACCCCGCCGCGCACACAGACGCGTCCCTCACCCCGCCGCGCACACAGACGCGTCCCTCACCCCGCCCCGCACACAGACGCGTCCCTCACCCCGCCGCGCACACAGACGCGTCCCTCACCCCGCCGCGCACACAGACGCGTCCCGCACCGTACACAGACGCGTCCCGCACCCCGCCCCGCACACAGACGCGTCCCTCACCCCGCCGCGCACACAGACGCGTCCCGCACCGTACACAGACGCGTCCCTCACCCCGCCGCGCACACAGACGCGTCCCTCACCCCGCCCCGCACACAGACGCGTCCCGCACCGTACACAGACGCGTCCCGCACCGTACACAGACGCGTCCCTCACCCCGCCGCGCACACAGACGCGTCCCTCACCCCGCCCCGCACACAGACGCGTCCCGCACCGCACACAGACGCGTCCCTCACCCCGCCGCGCACAGACGCGTCCCGCACCCCGCCGCGCACACAGACGCGTCCCTCATCCCGCCGCGCACACAGACGCGTCCCGCCGCGCACACAGACGCGTCCCTCACCCCGCCGCGCACACAGACGCGTCCCGCACCCCGCCGCGCACACAGACGCGTCCCGCACCCCGCCGCGCACACAGACGCGTCCCGCACCCACCTTCTGGGCAAAGAAGATGGAGGATTTCACTCCAGGGGAGCAGCCGGTGAACAGGCAGAAGCGGGATGACCGGTCCTCCGACTGTGAGCGGACAGGAGGGCGAGAAGGAGACACATATACCGGCGCTGCGGTCACTGCGTCTCCTCCGAGCTCCGGGGGAAGGTTCCGGGTGCTGTGATGAGATCTGTCGCCTCCATTCTCCTCAGTCCTGGAGCATTTTCTGTCCCCTGTAAACTACAACTCCCAGCATCCTTTGTGCTGCTTCTCCTCCCAGTGTGATACAGAGCGTGACACCGCTGCTGCGCTCTCCCCTCACCGCCCTCCGTGTTACTGCATAAAAAGGCAGGAAGTTAGTCTGCTGCAGACTTCCTGTCCCTGCAGTGAGCGCGGCCATCTTGTTGGTGGGAGTCTCTAGTTCTCAGGCCTCCTCGCAGTATTACACCTGGCGGCGGCTGCTCCTCCTGAGCTCAGGGGCAGAGTAGATGGGGATTAGGGTATGTGCACACGTAGTTTTTGGGTGTGCGGATTTTGGAGAGAAAACCGCAGTTAAATCCGCAGGGCAAAAGTCCTGCGGATTTGCTCCTCATAATGGATGAGGTGTAAAACTGCAGCGTTTCTGCACCAAACAATTGACATGCTGCGGATTGTAAACCGCGCGGAAAAAACCGCAGCATGTGCACAGCCCCTTAGTGGCAGGCGCCATCGTACGGACGGCTCGGGCAATATACCGCTATCCCAGTGCTATATAGTTAATATTAAAAAAGGGGTTTGGTTCCGTGTTAGCGAGATGAAAAAATAATGCTCTCAGTGTGAAAAACAAGATCATCTTGTAGTTATGATTCCTTTTAATGGCTAACAAAAATAAAATAAATGTTACATGTGGCCCAGGAGTCTTCACCATCAGAAGTAATCCGGGGAGCAGGGTTAGTTAGGGCGCCCCCTAGCTTTAGGGATAGGGAAGGAGCCACTAGGTCCGGGATATCCTGCAACAGTGCAGTTACAAAACCCTTTGTAATATATACACATTACAGAATGACGCTCCTATATGTTCTTTATAGTTGCGTGTACAGTGTGCACATAGTGTGAGAATGTGTACATATTTTAGCTTCCTATAGATGTATAGCTCTTGCCCTAGGATGGGCATTTGCTATATTTTCAGGGTTTCGCCTTTTGCGTGTATTGCCGGCTGCCAACCTCCGGGAGACATCTAGCGAGAGACAGAAATGTATATGATTGTCTCAGGGGCATCACCTGTTTATCTATTTCTGTGGTAAATGTATCCTAGCACCTCTGGGTTGTCGTTATATCTTTAGAACTATATAAATTAATAAAAGGTACATTTTAGTGGGTATTTAATAATAATAATCTTTATATAGCGCCAACATATTCCGCAGCGCTTTACAGTATAGTGAATGTGATAGGCCGCTCTGAACAAATGTGTTTTGAGGGAGCGCCTGAAACTATGCAAATTGTGGATAGTCCTGATTTCTTGGGGTAGAGCATTCCAGAGAATTGGCGCAGCGGGGGAGAAGTCTTGGAGTCGGGAGTGGGAGGTGCGGATTAGTGCAGAGGTTAGTCGAAAGTCGTTTGCAGAGCGCAGCGATCGGCTAGGCCGATAGACAGAAATGAGGGAGAAGATGTAGGGGGGTGCCGCACTGTGGAGACCTTTGTGGGTGAGAACAAGTACTTGTTCATCTCGACATGCTTAGCATGTCATTCTCCGCAAGGAGAAATTATACTTCTTGGATATCGGTCAGACGCCTCTCTCACAACCAAACCAGATCTCACACTTTGTTTCGGGGTACTGCCCCTCATCAGTGCACAGTGTGTGCAAATTGAGATTCTGGCTTGGCTTTTATCATTAGTCATGCAACAAGGCTCGTTAAAGGGTCAACATTGACTTTTAGGCTTGCTACTTCCAATAGGTGGCACTAGAGTTCTCATCCTCTTCCTCTCTGGCTAGACAATTTGCATAATTCCCAGAGGGGCTTTAAGTCTCCTCATCTCGACATGCTTAGCATGTCATTCTCCACAAGGAGAAATGATACTTCTTGGATATCAGTCAGATGCCTCTCTCACAGCCAAACCAGATCTCCCACTTTGCACTGATGAGGGGCAGTACCCCGAAACACAGTGTCTGCAAATTGATATTCTGGTTTTGGCTTTTATCCTAAGTCATGTAACAAGGCTCGTTAAAAGGTTGACATTGATTTTTAGGATTGCTGCTTCCAATAGGCGGCACTAGAGTTCTAGTCCTCTTCCTCTCTGAAGAGACAATTTGCATAATTAGCAAGTACTTTGAATTGCATCCTATAATGAATGGGCAGTCAATGTAAGGACTGGCGAAGAGCGGACGCGTCCGAGTACCGATTAGCCAGATGGACGATCCTGGCTGCTGCATTGAGTATGGACTGGAGAGGGGATAGTCGAGTGACGGGGAGGCCAATTAATAGAGCGTTGCAGTAATCCAGGCGGGCGTGGATCAATGCTACAGTGAGGGTTTTTGTTGTTTCCATGGTAAGAAAAGGGCTGATTCTGTAAGCCTACCAAAAGGAGCAAACTAACTGAGCCAAAACAGATTAAGGAACGATGGAGAGTACACAAAGCAACTCTACAAGAACAACTCAGTGATCAGAGACGAATCCAAGATTGGAAATGAAGGAGAACCGAACATCTTGAAAGACGAAGTCGTTGCTGTGATAAATATACTATTACCACGGCTGGTCAGGAGACAAAACTCCAGGAGTGGACCCTCTGGACCGTGGCACCGAGGGGCCCCGGGCGAGCTGCCAGGTGGAGCCGACCCCTATACAGGGATCGTTAGGAGCAGGCCCAGGGGTTCGGGTACCACGATAGCCGGTACCGAGAGGGGCGGCTCAGGATGGACTAGAGTAGGAGTGCGGGACTGAAGCGTAGACAGCTGAGTGGAATCACTGGAGACTAGACCGGAGTAGGAATGCAGGACAGGAGCATAGACAACAGGATGGAGAAGGTACACTGGAGGCAGGACTGGAGTAGGACTGAAGGACTGGAGTGTGGATAGCGGGATGGAGCGGGAACACCGGAGGTAGGACTGAAGGGCTGGAATGTGGAAAGCAGGATGGAGCAGGAACACCGCAGGCAGGACTGGAGTAGGACTGAAGGGCTGGAGTGCAGATAGCAGGATGGAGCAGGAACACCGGAGGCAGGACTGGAGTAGGACTGAAGGACTGGAGTGTGGATAGCGGGATGGAGCAGGAACACCGGAGGCAGGACTGGAGTAGGACTGAAGGACTGGAGTGTGGATAGCAGGATGGAGCAGGAACACCGGAGGCAGGACTGAAGGGCTGGAGTGTGGAAAGCAGGATGGAGCAGGAACACCGGAGGCAGGACTGGAGTAGGACTGAAGGGCTGGAGTGCGGATAGCAGGATGGAGCAGGAACACCGGAGGCAGGACTGGAGTAGGACTGAAGGGCTGGAGTGCGGATAGCAGGATGGAGCAGGAACACCGGAGGCAGGACTGGAGTAGGACTGAAGGACTGGAGTGTGGATAGCAGGATGGAGCAGGAACACCGGAGGCAGGACTGGAGTAGGACTGAAGGACTGGAGTGTGGAAAGCAGGATGGAGCAGGAACACCGGAGGCAGGACTGGAGTAGGACTGAAGGACTGGAGTGTGGAAAGCAGGATGGAGCAGGAACACCAGAGGCAGGACTGGAGTAGGACTGAAGGACTGGAGTGTGGAAAGCAGGATGGAGCAGGAACACCGGAGGCAGGACTGAAGGGCTGGAGTGTGGAAAGCAGGATGGAGCAGGAACACCGGAGGCAGGACTGGAGTGTAGATAGCTGGACCCACGGAGCACTGGCCTGCGGGGCTATTGCAGAGACCACGGAAGGCAGGACTGCGAGACTGCAGAGAGCACACGAGGAAGCAGGGCCCAGTGTGCTAGCAAACACAACGATCAGGTGCCTCCCTCAGGGGGAGCGGCCTGATATGGCCCTGTCAGGTCTGCCATTGGTCCGTAGGTGCTTCTGGGTCAGGGCATTGCCGGAGCACAAGTAACAGGAGGAAGGCGCGGCGCATGCGCATTGCATGCAGAGACCCCATCGGCCGCGAGCCTGTCAGAAGGGACTGTCGGGCGGTGGGGGGCTGCGGCGTGGGAGCAGAGGTCGGGTGGGTATGTGGAGGCGGCGTGACAGATACTGTGACAATATTCCGCAGTTGATGTCATCACACTTCTGTGTCAGCAGAGATGGACATTTGGTGAGTGGTCCTGGTGGCCCTATCTAGGCTGCACAAGATCGATCTTCCTACACAGCGTTCATCCATCCAGTAGCCATGTCTCGAGATGGAGCTATAGGCCGTTAACCCCTTCACCACCTTGGGATTTTCCATTTTTTGTGTGTTTTTGCTTTTCGCTCTCCTTCTTCCCAGAGTCATACGCATTTTATTTTTCTGTCAATATGGCCGTGTGAGGGCTTGATTTTGGGGGACGAGTTGCACCTTCGAACACCATTGGTTTTACCATATAGTGCGCTGGAAAACGAGAGCAAAATTCCGAGTGCGGTGAAATTGCAAAAAAAGTGCAATCCCACACTTGTTTTTTGTTGGGCTTTTTTGCTAGGTTCACTAAATGGTAAAACTGCCCTGCCGTTACGATTCTCCGGGTCATTACGAGTTCATAGACACCAAACATCTCTAGTTTATTTTTTTATTTAAGTGGTGAAAAAAAAAATCCAAAGTTTATGAAAGAAAAAATACCCAATTTTCTGAGACCCGTAGCGTCTCCATTTTTTGTGATCTCGGGTCGGGACAGGGCTTATTTTTTGTGCACCGAGCTGGCGTTTTTGTTGACACCATTTGGTGCAGATGTTTTGATTGCCTGATATTGCATTTTAGTGCAATGTTGCAGCGACTAAAAAACCCATAATTCTGAAGTTTTGATTTTTTTTCTCTTGTTACGCCGTTTACCAGATTATTTTGTTAATATATTTTTAAAAACAATTTTTTTTTACTTGATTCAATATTCTCCTCAGGTGACTGCGATCTTCTGATCGCTTGCGCTACACATAGCAGTGCTTCAGCCCTGTAGCTTATGTATAGCAGACACTATCATCTGCTATGAACGCCGGCCAGTGGGTGGCGCTCATAGCACATCTGCAATGCCAAGCCCAGGGGTCTCCTGCAGGCCTGTTTGTCATGCCAACCATGGCGTGGTTTGTGACATGCCTCCGGCACCCACATGTTAAATGCTGCTGTCAGAGATTGACAGCGGCATTTATCATGTTAACAGCCACAGGTGGATCGTGATTGCAGCTGTCATGTGCCAGAAAAGATGTAGGCTCAGCGACAGCTTGCATCAAAAGAGGGAGGAGACCTATGACGTACCTATATGTCATAGGTCATAATAATAATGATCCATCATCAAATAAGCAGGTAAAAGGTGTCGAGCTGATTCCAGATATGACATTTGCATCCCCCATATCCCAGCACAGACCCCCCCATTATACATCCCCCATATCCCAGCACAGACACCCCCATTATACATCCCCCATATCCCAGCACAGACCTCCCCATTATACATCCCCCGTATCCCAGCACAGACCCCTCATTATACACCCCCCATATCCCAGCACAGACCCCTCATTATACATCCCCCGTATCCCAGCACAGACCCCTCATTATACATCCCCCGTATCCCAGCACAGACCCCTCATTATACATCCCCCGTATCCCAGCACAGACCCCTCATTATACATCCCCCCATATCCCAGCACAGACCCCTCATTATACATCCCCCATATCCCAGCACAGACCCCTCATTATACATCCCCCATATCCCAGCACAGACCCCTCATTATACATCCCCCGTATCCCAGCACAGACCCCTCATTATACATCCCCCGTATCCCAGCACAGACCCCTCATTATACATCCCCCGTATCCCAGCACAGACCCCTCATTATACATCCCCCGTATCCCAGCACAGACCCCTCATTATACATCCCCCGTATCCCAGCACAGACCCCTCATTATACATCCCCCGTATCCCAGCACAGACCCCTCATTATACATCCCCCATATCCCAGCACAGACCCCTCATTATACATCCTCCATATCCCAGCACAGACCCCTCATTATATATCCCCCATATCCCAGCACAGACCCCTCATTATACATCCCCCATATCCCAGCACAGACCCCTCATTATACATCCCCCATATCCCAGCACAGACCCCTCATTATACATCCTCCATATCCCAGCACAGACCCCTCATTATACACCCCCCATATCCCAGCACAGACCCCTCATTATACATCCTCCATATCCCAGCACAGACCCCTCATTATACATCCCCCATATCCCAGCACAGACCCCTCATTATACACCCCCCATATCCCAGCACAGACCCCTCATTATACATCCCCCATATCCCAGCACAGACCCCTCATTATACACCCCCCATATCCCAGCACAGACCCCTCATTATACACCCCCCATATCCCAGCACAGACCCCTCATTATACATCCTCCATATCCCAGCACAGACCCCTCATTATACATCCTCCATATCCCAGCACAGACCCCTCATTATACACCCCCCATATCCCAGCACAGACCCCTCATTATACATCCTCCATATCCCAGCACAGACCCCTCATTATACATCCCCCATATCCCAGCACAGACCCCTCATTATACATCCCCCATATCCCAGCACAGACCCCTCATTATACATCCTCCATATCCCAGCACAGACCCCTCATTATACACCCCCCATATCCCAGCACAGACCCCTCATTATACATCCTCCATATCCCAGCACAGACCCCTCATTATACATCCCCCATATCCCAGCACAGACCCCTCATTATACATCCCCCATATCCCAGCACAGACCCCTCATTATACATCCCCCATATCCCAGCACAGATCCCTCATTATACATCCCCCATATCCCAGCACAGACCCCTCATTATACATCCCCAATATCCCAGCACAGACCCCTCATTATATATCCCCCGTATCCCAGCACAGACCCCTCATTATACATCCCCCATATCCCAGCACAGACCCCTCATTATACATCCCCCGTATCCCAGCACAGACCCCTCATTATATATCCCCCGTATCCCAGCACAGACCCCTCATTATATATCCCCCATATCCCAGCACAGACCCCTCATTATACACCCCCCATATCCCAGCACAGACCCCTCATTATACATCCCCCGTATCCCAGCACAGACCCCTCATTATACTCCCCTCATATCCCAGCACAGACCCCTCATTATATATCCCCCGTATCCCAGCACAGACCCCTCATTATACATCCCCCATATCCCAGCACAGACCCCCCATTATACACCCCCCATATCCCAGCACAGACCCCCCATTATACACCCCCCATATCCCAGCACAGACCCCTCATTATACATCCCCCGTATCCCAGCACAGACCCCTCATTATACACCCCCATATCCCAGCACAGACCCCCCATTATACATCCCCCATATCCCAGCACAGACCCCCCATTATACATCCCCCATATCCTAGCACAGACCCCCTGTTAGGCGTTGGGTTCCTGTCGCTGCACAGCAGGAATCCCAAGCCTTGCATTCGGCAGTGTCCCATTCCTCTCCGGCCGCAGAGGAGGCTGCTCAGCAGACTCGTCAATCCAGGCGCTCTGCTCAGACCAGCTCTGTAGGTTTGGTTGCTGCTGCCAGCTCTGGTTCAGCTATAGCAACGCATGCTGGTCAGCAGCGAGCTACTACAGGGACTAAGTCCTCCTTTCGGTCCACTGAGCATGCCCATGGGACGATCTCTCAATGGAGATCGGAGGTCACATGCTCAGGTCCTTCTCCAGCTCGGACTGGACCATCAGGAAGGTCCCGGAAGGACGCGGCTATAAAAGGTTCGCATGGCCACTCGGCCATGCGCTAATATAAAGATTTAGACCATGTGGAGTGAGTGTTGTATGCATGTATGAATGTCTCTGGTGAATGACTCATTGGAAACCGCTACCCTTGGTACGCATGTGTTGTGTAGCCTACCCTGTAAGTGCACAGGCTGAGGAGCAAGTAGGAGGCAGAGTCAGAGACTGGCATCAACGCCAAGTGGTGGCTTGCTCTGTACGCCATGGTTCACTTGGTCGACACTCCACGGTCGCCAGCATCACTTAGTGGCGTCCTTAGTTGCGACGCTGCACGCTTAGTAGGTCTAGAGGGACTCTGACCCTGGGTCCTTGGGGCTGAGTTCTGTGACCTGATACTGAGCGTTTACTTTGCCGAGCTCTGTGAGCTTTAACAGGCTTCGGCATTTATGTTCTGCGGTAGTGCGGCTGTGTGAAGCAAGAGTCCGCCCTGTACACACCGGGTGATGTTAACCCGTGTGTGTTCTTCCTTTATACCATATAGTGTCCGCCATTACCGGGCAGCAGTTTACCACCCCTGCAGCCAGGGGTCCACCGTGCGAACGCAACTTATTACCATCTTTATTATTTGGTGCGTTACGCCAGCCCTAACACCCCCCCATTATACATCCCCCGTATCCCAGCACAGACTCCCCCATTATACATCCCCTGTATCCTAGCACAGACCCCCATTACACATCCTCCATATCCCATCACAGACCCCCCATTATACATCCCCCATATCCCAGCACAGACCCCCCTCATTATACATCCCCTGTATCCTAGCACAGACCCCCAATTATACATCCCCTGTATCCTAGCACAGACCCCCATTATACATCCTCCATATCCCATCACAGATCCCCCCATTATACATCCCTCATATCCCAGCACAGACCTCCCCCATTATACATCCCCCATATCCCAGCACAGACCCCTCATTATACATCCCCCGTATCCCAGCACAGACCCCCATTATACATCCCCCGTATCCCAGCACAGACCTCCCCATTATACATCCTCTATATCCCAGCACAGACCTCCCCCATTATACATCCCTCATATCCCAGCACAGACCCCTCATTATACATCCCCCGTATCCCAGCACAGACCTCGCCCATTATACGTCCCTCATATCCCATCACAGACCCCCCATTATACATATCCCAGCACAGACCCCCCATTATACACCCCCATATCCCAGCACAGACCCCTCATTATACATCCCCCGTATCCCAGCAGACCCCTCATTATACATCCCCCATATCCCAGCACAGACCCCTCATTATACATCCCCCATATCCCAGCACAGACCCCCCCATTATACATTCCCCATATCCCAGCACAGACCCCTCATTATACATCCCCTTTTGTGAGTTCATTTTCCCCTTCACCATTGAGGTCTGATGAACTCCCTCTTCTGGTGAAGGAAGGTAGTGAGGCTGATTACCAAGCACCTGTGCAGGATGATGATGACTGGGTGACTGGAATTGCTGACTGGATATAAGGCAGCCGACGCCCTTCTGCCTTGTGGGTGATTTCTCTGAGGGATTCTAGGAGACCAGTCTGATTCCTGCTCCTCAAAAGCTAAGTTTTCTGCACTGCTTTATGCATTTGTGTTTTGGTTTTGTTTTGCCTTGTTTTTCTGGATTTCTGCCATTCCCTGCTGGGGTGAGCTGAATTCGTTTTGCTCTGTCTTCAGAAAATACCTGAGTACTGATATAGTCTTTTTGAAGCCTAGCGTCTTCAGGGCTTTTTTTCCCTATCAGTCTGTTGGCTCTTGTTTTGATAGGGTTTTGGGCGGATTGCAGACAGCAGCCTTTCTATCCTGTCCTATTTAGTTAGCTTGGGCCCCATCATTTGCTCAGCCTATCTTTCTATCTGTGTGAGTGTTTTTTCATCTTGCTTCACCGTCATTATATGTTGCGGGCTGCCTATTGCTTTGGGGTCTGCTCTGGGGCAGTTTAGATTTCCCTTACTGTCTTTAGGCTATTTAGTTCTCCGTCTGTGATCGGGGGGTCTAGGGCACCGTAGGAACCCCCCACGGCTACTGCTAGTTGTTGTTGATAGGTTCAAGGGTCTGGAATCCGATAGCTGCCAACTTCTCAGGTTTTCTGGACTTAGCTAGTATTTCTGTTTTTGCCTCCTACGGTGACTCATTCATAACAATCCCCCGTATCCCAGCACAGACCCCCCATTATACATCCCCATATCCCAGCACAGACCCCCCATTATACATCCCCCATATCCCAGCACAGACCCCTCATTATACATCCTCCATATCCCAGCACAGACCCCTCATTATATATCCCCCGTATCCCAGCACAGACCCCTCATTATATATCCCCCGTATCCCAGCACAGACCCCTCATTATACACCCCCCATATCCCAGCACAGACCCCTCATTATACATCCCCCGTATCCCAGCACAGACCCCTCATTATACTCCCCTCATATCCCAGCACAGACCCCTCATTATACTCCCCTCATATCCCAGCACAGACCCCTCATTATATATCCCCCGTATCCCAGCACAGACCCCTCATTATACATCCCCCATATCCCAGCACAGACCCCCCATTATACACCCCCCATATCCCAGCACAGACCCCCCATTATACACCCCCCATATCCCAGCACAGACCCCCCATTATACACCCCCCATATCCCAGCACAGACCCCTCATTATACATCCCCCGTATCCCAGCACAGACCCCTCATTATACACCCCCATATCCCAGCACAGACCCCCCATTATACATCCCCCATATCCCAGCACAGACCCCCCATTATACATCCCCCATATCCTAGCACAGACCCCCTGTTAGGCGTTGGGTTCCTGTCGCTGCACAGCAGGAATCCCAAGCCTTGCATTCGGCAGTGTCCCATTCCTCTCCGGCCGCAGAGGAGGCTGCTCAGCAGACTCGTCAATCCAGGCGCTCTGCTCAGACCAGCTCTGTAGGTTTGGTTGCTGCTGCCAGCTCTGGTTCAGCTATAGCAACGCATGCTGGTCAGCAGCGAGCTACTACAGGGACTAAGTCCTCCTTTCGGTCCACTGAGCATGCCCATGGGACGATCTCTCAATGGAGATCGGAGGTCACATGCTCAGGTCCTTCTCCAGCTCGGACTGGACCATCAGGAAGGTCCTGGAAGGACGCGGCTATAAAAGGTTCGCATGGCCACTCGGCCATGCGCTAATATAAAGATTTAGACCATGTGGAGTGAGTGTTGTATGCATGTATGAATGTCTCTGGTGAATGACTCATTGGAAACCGCTACCCTTGGTACGCATGTGTTGTGTAGCCTAGCCTGTAAGTGCACAGGCTGAGGAGCAAGTAGGAGGCAGAGTCAGAGACTGGCATCAACGCCAAGTGGTGGCTTGCTCTGTACGCCATGGTTCACTTGGTCGACACTCCACGGTCGCCAGCATCACTTAGTGGCGTCCTTAGTTGCGACGCTGCACGCTTAGTAGGTCTAGAGGGACTCTGACCCTGGGTCCTTGGGGCTGAGTTCTGTGACCTGATACTGAGCGTTTACTTTGCCGAGCTCTGTGAGCTTTAACAGGCTTCGGCATTTATGTTCTGCGGTAGTGCGGCTGTGTGAAGCAAGAGTCCGCCCTGTACACACCGGGTGATGTTAACCCGTGTGTGTTCTTCCTTTATACCATATAGTGTCCGCCATTACCGGGCAGCAGTTTACCACCCCTGCAGCCAGGGGTCCACCGTGCGAACGCAACTTATTACCATCTTTATTATTTGGTGCGTTCCGCCAGCCCTAACACCCCCCATTATACATCCCCCATATCCCAGCACAGACCCCTCATTATACATCCCCCGTATCCCAGCACAGACCCCCATTATACAGCCCCCGTATCCCAGCACAGACCTCCCCATTATACATCCTCTATATCCCAGCACAGACCTCCCCCATTATACATCCCTCATATCCCAGCACAGACCCCTCATTATACATCCCCCGTATCCCAGCACAGACCTCGCCCATTATACGTCCCTCATATCCCATCACAGACCCCCCATTATACATATCCCAGCACAGACCCCCCATTATACACCCCCATATCCCAGCACAGACCCCTCATTATACATCCCCCGTATCCCAGCAGACCCCTCATTATACATCCCCCATATCCCAGCACAGACCCCCCCATTATACATTCCCCATATCCCAGCACAGACCCCTCATTATACATCCCCTTTTATGAGTTCATTTTCCCCTTCACCATTGAGGTCTGATGAACTCCCTCTTCTGGTGAAGGAAGGTAGTGAGGCTGATTACCAAGCACCTGTGCAGGATGATGATGACTGGGTGACTGGAATTGCTGACTGGATATAAGGCAGCCGACGCCCTTCTGCCTTGTGGGTGATTTCTCTGAGGGATTCTAGGAGACCAGTCTGATTCCTGCTCCTCAAAAGCTAAGTTTTCTGCACTGCTTTATGCATTTGTGTTTTGGTTTTGTTTTGCCTTGTTTTTCTGGATTTCTGCCATTCCCTGCTGGGGTGAGCTGAATTCGTTTTGCTCTGTCTTCAGAAAATACCTGAGTACTGATATAGTCTTTTTGAAGCCTAGCGTCTTCAGGGCTTTTTTTCCCTATCAGTCTGTTGGCTCTTGTTTTGATAGGGTTTTGGGCGGATTGCAGACAGCAGCCTTTCTATCCTGTCCTATTTAGTTAGCTTGGGCCCCATCATTTGCTCAACCTATCTTTCTATCTGTGTGAGTGTTTTTTCATCTTGCTTCACCGTCATTATATGTTGCGGGCTGCCTATTGCTTTGGGGTCTGCTCTGGGGCAGTTTAGATTTCCCTTACTGTCTTTAGGCTATTTAGTTCTCCGTCTGTGATCGGGGGGTCTAGGGCACCGTAGGAACCCCCCACGGCTACTGCTAGTTGTTGTTGATAGGTTCAGGGGTCTGGAATCCGATAGCTGCCAACTTCTCAGGTTTTCTGGACTTAGCTAGTATTTCTGTTTTTGCCTCCTACGGTGACTCATTCATAACAATCCCCCGTATCCCAGCACAGACCCCCCATTATACATCCCCATATCCCAGCACAGACCCCTCATTATACATCCCCCATATCCCAGCACAGACCCCTCATTATACATCCCCCATATCCCAGCACAGACCCCTCATTATACCCCCCCATATCCCAGCACAGACCCCCATTATACATCCCCCATATCCCAGCACAGACCCCTCATTATACATCCCCCATATCCCAGCACAGACCCCTCATTATACATCCCCCGTATCCCAGCACAGACCCCTCATTATACATCCCCCGTATCCCAGCACAGACCCCTCATTATACATCCCCCGTATCCCAGCACAGACCCCTCATTATACATCCCCCGTATCCCAGCACAGACCCCCCATTATACATCCCCCGTATCCCAGCACAGACCCCTCATTATACATCCCCCGTATCCCAGCACAGACCCCTCATTATACATCCCCCATATCCCAGCACAGACCCCTCATTATACATCCCCCGTATCCCAGCACAGACCCCTCATTATACATCCCCCGTATCCCAGCACAGACCCCTCATTATACATCCCCCGTATCCCAGCACAGACCCCTCATTATACATCCCCCATATCACAGCACAGACCCCCCTTTATACATCCCCCATATCCCAGCACAGACCCCTCATTATACACCCCCCATATCCCCAATATCCCAGCACAGACCCCTCATTTTACACCCCCCATATCCCAGCACAGATTTCCCCCATTATACATCCCCCATATTCCAGCACAGACCCCTCATTATACATCCCCCATATCCCAGTACAGACCCCTCATTATATATCCCCCATATCCCAGTACAGACCCCTCATTATATATTCCAGCACAGACCCCTCATTATACATCCCCCATATCCCAGCACAGACCCCTCATTATACATCCCCCATATCCCAGCACACACCCCTCATTATACATCCCCCATATCCCAGCACAGACCCCTCATTATACATCCCCCATATCCCAGCACAGACCCCTCATTATACCCCCCCCATATCCCAGCACAGACCCCCATTATACATCCCCCATATCCCAGCACAGACCCCCCATTATACATCCCCCATATCCCAGCACAGACCCCCCATTATACATCCCCCATATCCCAGCACAGACCCCTCATTATATATCCCCCATATCCCAGCACAGACCCCTCATTATACATCCCCCATATCCCAGCACAGACCCCTCATTATACATCCCCCGTATCCCAGCACAGACCCCTCATTATACATCCCCCGTATCCCAGCACAGACCCCCCATTATACATCCCCCGTATCCCAGCACAGACCCCTCATTATACATCCCCCATATCCCAGCACAGACCCCTCATTATACATCCTCCATATCCCAGCACAGACCCCTCATTATACATCCCCCATATCCCAGCACAGACCCCTCATTATACATCCCCCGTATTCCAGCACAGACCCCTCATTATACATCCCCCGTATTCCAGCACAGACCCCTCATTATACATCCCCCGTATCCCAGCACAGACCCCTCATTATACATCCCCCGTATCCCAGCACAGACCCCTCATTATACATCCCCCTTATCCCAGCACAGACCCCTCATTATACATCCCCCTTATCCCAGCACAGACCCCTCATTATACATCCCCCATATCCCAGCACAGACCCCTCATTATACATCCCCCATATCCCAGCACAGACCCCTCATTATACATCCCCCGTATCCCAGCACAGACCCCTCATTATACATCCCCCATATCCCAGCACAGACCCCTCATTATACATCCCCCGTATCCCAGCACAGACCCCTCATTATACATCCCCCGTATCCCAGCACAGACCCCTCATTATACATCCCCCGTATCCCAGCACAGACCCCTCATTATACATCCCCCGTATCCCAGCACAGACCCCTCATTATACATCCCCCATATCCCAGCACAGACCCCTCATTATACATCCCCCGTATCCCAGCACAGACCCCTCATTATACATCCCCCGTATCCCAGCACAGACCCCCCATTATACATCCCCCATATCCCAGCACAGACCCCTCATTATACATCCCCCATATCCCAGCACAGACCCCTCATTATACATCCCCCGTATCCCAGCACAGACCCCTCATTATACATCCCCCGTATCCCAGCACAGACCCCTCATTATACATCCCCCATATCCCAGCACAGACCCCTCATTATATATCCCCCATATCCCAGCACAGACCCCTCATTATACACCCCCCATATCCCAGCACAGACCCCTCATTATACATCCCCCGTATCCCAGCACAGACCCCTCATTATATATCCCCCATATCCCAGCACAGACCCCTCATTATACATCCCCCATATCCCAGCACAGACCCCTCATTATACATCCCCCATATCCCAGCACAGACCCCTCATTATACATCCCCCATATCCCAGCACAGACCCCTCATTATATATCCCCCATATCCCAGCACAGACCCCTCATTATATATCCCCCATATCCCAGCACAGACCCCTCATTATACATCCTCCATATCCCAGCACAGACCCCTCATTATACATCCCCCATATCCCAGCACAGACCCCTCATTATACATCCCCCATATCCCAGCACAGACCCCTCATTATACATCCCCCGTATCCCAGCACAGACCCCTCATTATACATCCCCCATATCCCAGCACAGACCCCTCATTATACATCCCCCATATCCCAGCACAGACCCCTCATTATATATCCCCCATATCCCAGCACAGACCCCTCATTATACACCCCCCATATCCCAGCACAGACCCCTCATTATACATCCCCCGTATCCCAGCACAGACCCCTCATTATATATCCCCCATATCCCAGCACAGACCCCTCATTATACATCCCCCATATCCCAGCACAGACCCCTCATTATACATCCCCCATATCCCAGCACAGACCCCTCATTATACATCCCCCATATCCCAGCACAGACCCCTCATTATACATCCCCCGTATCCCAGCACAGACCCCTCATTATACATCCCCCATATCCCAGCACAGACCCCCCATTATACATCCCCCATATCCCAGCACAGACCCCCCATTATACATCCCCCGTATCCCAGCACAGACCTCCGCACATCACACTCTCCCATGGCCATTACTTCTCTCCGGCCGTTTCTGCGCGATGTATTAATCAAATGAGACCAGCAGATGGAGCACGCTCCCTGCACGAGTCCAGAGGTAACCACGTGACCGCAGAGACACGAGCCCGGGTGACGTCACAACTACAGACACTGGTATTCATCTGCTGGAGCGCGCTGCGGTGATCTTTCCGCCTGCACTGGGTGGAGCGGTGAGAGGCCGCAAAGGATGCTGGGAGTTGTAGTTTACACGGGGCAGGAAATGCTGCTGCAGAGCTGAGGAGCACTGGAGACAAATCTCATCACAAAACCAGAAGACGGAAACGCAGTGACCGCAGCTCCGGTATTTATGCGTCTTCTCCTGTGTCCCCTCAGCAACCTGAAAGGGCGGGGTCAGTGCTGACATATACTATATGTATGTGACGTGTCTGTGTGTAGTGTGTGTATATACTATATGTATGTGATGTGTCTGTGTGTAATGTGTGTATATACTATATGTATGTGATGTGTCTGTGTGTATATACTATATGTATGTGATGTGTCTGTGTGTATATACTATATGTATGTGACGTGTCTGTGTGTAATGTGTGTATATACTATATGTATGTGATGTGTCTGTGTGTAATGTGTGTATATACTATATGTATGTGATGTGTCTGTGTGTAGTGTGTGTATATACTATATGTATGTGATGTGTCTGTGTGTAATGTGTGTATACACTATATGTATGTGATGTGTCTGTGTGTAGTGTGTGTATATACTATATGTATGTGACGTGTCTGTGTGTAATGTGTGTATATACTATATGTATGTGACGTGTCTGTGTGTAGTGTGTGTATATACTATATGTATGTGACGTGTCTGTGTGTAATGTGTGTATACACTATATGTATGTGATGTGTCTGTGTGTAGTGTGTGTATATACTATATGTATGTGACGTGTCTGTGTGTAATGTGTGTATATACTATATGTATGTGATGTGTCTGTGTGTAATGTGTGTATACACTATATGTATGTGACGTGTCTGTGTGTAGTGTGTGTATATACTATATGTATGTGACGTGTCTGTGTGTAGTGTGTGTATATACTATATGTATGTGACGTGTCTGTGTGTAATGTGTGTATACACTATATGTATGTGATGTGTCTGTGTGTAGTGTGTGTATATACTATATGTATGTGACGTGTCTGTGTGTAATGTGTGTATATACTATATGTATGTGACGTGTCTGTGTGTAGTGTGTGTATATACTATATGTATGTGACGTGTCTGTGTGTAATGTGTGTATACACTATATGTATGTGATGTGTCTGTGTGTAGTGTGTGTATATACTATATGTATGTGACGTGTCTGTGTGTAATGTGTGTATATACTATATGTATGTGATGTGTCTGTGTGTAATGTGTGTATACACTATATGTATGTGACGTGTCTGTGTGTAATGTGTGTATATACTATATGTATGTGACGTGTCTGTGTGTAGTGTGTGTATATACTATATGTATGTGACGTGTCTGTGTGTAATGTGTGTATACACTATATGTATGTGATGTGTCTGTGTGTAGTGTGTGTATATACTATATGTATGTGACGTGTCTGTGTGTAATGTGTGTATATACTATATGTATGTGATGTGTCTGTGTGTAATGTGTGTATACACTATATGTATGTGACGTGTCTGTGTGTAGTGTGTGTATATACTATATGTATGTGACGTGTCTGTGTGTAATGTGTGTATATACTATATGTATGTGATGTCTGTGTGTAGTGTGTGTATATACTATATGTATGTGATGTATCTGTGTGTAATGTGTGTATATACTATATGTATGTGATGTGTCTGTGTGTAATGTGTGTATATACTATATGTATGTGATGTCTCTGTGTGTAATGTGTGTATATACTATATGTATGTGATGTGTCTGTGTGTAATGTGTGTATATACTATATGTATGTGATGTCTGTGTGTAGTGTGTGTATATACTATATGTATGTGATGTATCTGTGTGTAATGTGTGTATATACTATATGTATGTGATGTGTCTGTGTGTAATGTGTGTATATACTATATGTATGTGATGTGTCTGTGTGTAATGTGTGTATATACTATATGTATGTGATGTGTCTGTGTGTAATGTGTGTGTATACTATATGTATGTGATGTGTCAGTGTGTAATGTGTGTATATACTATATGTAGGTGATGTGTCTGTGTGTAGTGTGTGTATATACTATATGTATGTGATGTCTGTGTGTAGTGTGTGTATATACTATATGTAGGTGATGTGTCTGTGTGTAGTGTGTGTATATACTATATGTAGGTGATGTGTCTGTGTGTAGTGTGTGTATATACTATATGTATGTGATGTATCTGTGTGTAATGTGTGTATATACTATATGTATGTGATGTGTCTGTGTGTAATGTGTGTATATACTATATGTATGTGATGTCTGTGTGTAGTGTGTGTATATACTATATGTATGTGATGTCTGTGTGTAGTGTGTGTATATACTATATGTATGTGATGTCTGTGTGTAATGTGTGTATATACTATATGTATGTGATGTCTGTGTGTAGTGTGTGTATATACTATATGTAGGTGATGTGTCTGTGTGTAGTGTGTGTATATACTATATGTATGTGATGTGTCTGTGTGTAGTGTGTGTATATACTATATGTATGTGATGTATCTGTGTGTAATGTGTGTATATACTATATGTATGTGATGTGTCTGTGTGTAATGTGTGTATATACTATATGTATGTGATGTGTCTGTGTGTAATGTGTGTGTATACTATATGTATGTGATGTGTCTGTGTGTAATGTGTGTATATACTATATGTAGGTGATGTGTCTGTGTGTAGTGTGTGTATATACTATATGTATGTGATGTATCTGTGTGTAATGTGTGTATATACTATATGTATGTGATGTGTCTGTGTGTAATGTGTGTATATACTATATGTATGTGATGTGTCTGTGTGTAATGTGTGTATATACTATATGTATGTGATGTGTCTGTGTGTAATGTGTGTGTATACTATATGTATGTGATGTGTCTGTGTGTAATGTGTGTATATACTATATGTATGTGATGTGTCTGTGTGTAATGTGTGTATATACTATATGTATGTGATGTGTCTGTGTGTAGTGTGTGTATATACTATATGTATGTGATGTGTCTGTGTGTAATGTGTGTATATACTATATGTATGTGATGTGTCTGTGTGTAATGTGTGTATATACTATATGTATGTGATGTGTCTGTGTGTAATGTGTGTATATACTATATGTATGTGATGTGTCTGTGTGTAGTGTGTGTATATACTATATGTATGTGATGTGTCTGTGTGTAATGTGTGTATATACTATATGTATGTGATGTGTCTGTGTGTAGTGTGTGTATATACTATATGTATGTGATGTGTCTGTGTGTAGTGTGTGTATATACTATATGTATGTGATGTGTCTGTGTGTAGTGTGTGTATACACTATATGTATGTGATGTGTCTGTGTGTAGTGTGTGTATATACTATATGTATGTGATGTGTCTGTGTGTAGTGTGTGTATATACTATATGTATGTGATGTGTCTGTGTGTAGTGTGTGTATATACTATATGTATGTGATGTGTCTGTGTGTAGTGTGTGTATATACTATATGTATGTGATGTGTCTGTGTGTAGTGTGTGTATATACTATATGTATGTGATGTGTCTGTGTGTAGTGTGTGTATATACTATATGTATGTGATGTGTCTGTGTGTAGTGTGTGTATATACTATATGTATGTGATGTATCTGTGTGTAGTGTGTGTATATACTATATGTATGTGATGTGTCTGTGTGTAGTGTGTGTATATACTATATGTATGTGATGTGTCTGTGTGTAATGTGTGTATATACTATATGTATGTGATGTGTCTGTGTGTAATGTGTGTATATACTATATGTATGTGATGTGTCTGTGTGTAATGTGTGTATATACTATATGTATGTGATGTGTCTGTGTGTAATGTGTGTATATACTATATGTATGTGATGTGTCTGTGTGTAATGTGTGTATATACTATATGTATGTGATGTCTGTGTGTAATGTGTGTATATACTATATGTATGTGATGTGTCTGTGTGTAATGTGTGTATATACTATATGTATGTGATGTCTGTGTGTAGTGTGTGTATATACTATATGTATGTGATGTATCTGTGTGTAATGTGTGTATATACTATATGTATGTGATGTGTCTGTGTGTAATGTGTGTATATACTATATGTATGTGATGTGTCTGTGTGTAATGTGTGTATATACTATATGTATGTGATGTGTCTGTGTGTAATGTGTGTGTATACTATATGTATGTGATGTGTCTGTGTGTAATGTGTGTGTATACTATATGTAGGTGATGTGTCTGTGTGTAGTGTGTGTATATACTATATGTATGTGATGTCTGTGTGTAGTGTGTGTATATACTATATGTAGGTGATGTGTCTGTGTGTAGTGTGTGTATATACTATATGTAGGTGATGTGTCTGTGTGTAGTGTGTGTATATACTATATGTATGTGATGTATCTGTGTGTAATGTGTGTATATACTATATGTATGTGATGTGTCTGTGTGTAATGTGTGTATATACTATATGTATGTGATGTCTGTGTGTAGTGTGTGTATATACTATATGTATGTGATGTCTGTGTGTAGTGTGTGTATATACTATATGTATGTGATGTCTGTGTGTAATGTGTGTATATACTATATGTATGTGATGTCTGTGTGTAGTGTGTGTATATACTATATGTAGGTGATGTGTCTGTGTGTAGTGTGTGTATATACTATATGTATGTGATGTGTCTGTGTGTAGTGTGTGTATATACTATATGTATGTGATGTATCTGTGTGTAATGTGTGTATATACTATATGTATGTGATGTGTCTGTGTGTAATGTGTGTATATACTATATGTATGTGATGTGTCTGTGTGTAATGTGTGTGTATACTATATGTATGTGATGTGTCTGTGTGTAATGTGTGTATATACTATATGTAGGTGATGTGTCTGTGTGTAGTGTGTGTATATGCTATATGTATGTGATGTATCTGTGTGTAATGTGTGTATATACTATATGTATGTGATGTGTCTGTGTGTAATGTGTGTATATACTATATGTATGTGATGTGTCTGTGTGTAATGTGTGTATATACTATATGTATGTGATGTGTCTGTGTGTAATGTGTGTATATACTATATGTATGTGATGTGTCTGTGTGTAATGTGTATATATACTATATGTATGTGATGAGTCTGTGTGTAATGTGTGTATATACTATATGTATGTGATGTGTCTGTGTGTAGTGTGTGTATATACTATATGTATGTGATGTGTCTGTGTGTAGTGTGTGTATATACTATATGTATGTGATGTGTCTGTGTGTAATGTGTGTATATACTATATGTATGTGATGTGTCTGTGTGTAGTGTGTGTATATACTATATGTATGTGATGTGTCTGTGTGTAATGTGTGTGTATATACTATATGTATGTGATGTGTCTGTGTGTAGTGTGTGTATATACTATATGTATGTGATGAGTCTGTGTGTAATATGTGTATATACTATATGTATGTGATGTGTCTGTGTGTAGTGTGTGTATATACTATATGTATGTGATGTGTCTGTGTAGTGTGTGTATATATACTATATGTATGTGATGAGTCTGTGTGTAATGTGTGTATATACTATATGTATGTGATGTGTCTGTGTGTAGTGTGTATATACTATATGTATGTGATGTGTCTGTGTGTAATGTGTGTATATACTATATGTATGTGATGTGTCTGTGTGTAATGTGTGTATATACTATATGTATGTGATGTGTCTGTGTAATGTGTGTATATACTATATGTATGTGATGTGTCTGTGTGTAATGTGTGTATATACTATATGTATGTGATGTGTCTGTGTGTAGTGTGTGTGTATACTATATGTATGTGATGTGTCTGTGTGTAATGTGTGTATATACTATATGTATGTGATGTGTCTGTGTGTAGTGTGTGTATATACTATATGTATGTGATGTGTCTGTGTGTAATGTGTGTATATACTATATGTATGTGATGTGTCTGTGTAATGTGTGTATATACTATATGTATGTGATGTGTCTGTGTGTAATGTGTGTATATACTATATGTATGTGATGTGTCTGTGTGTAGTGTGTGTATATACTATATGTATGTGATGTGTCTGTGTGTAGTGTGTGTATATACTATATGTATGTGATGTGTCTGTGTGTAGTGTGTGTATACTATATGTATGTGATGTGTCTGTGTGTAATGTGTGTATATATACTATATGTATGTGACGTGTCTGTGTGTAGTGTGTGTATATACTATATGTATGTGATGTCTGTGTGTATATACTATATGTATGTGATGTGTCTGTGTGTAATGTGTGTATATACTATATGTATGTGATGTGTCTGTGTAATGTGTGTATATACTATATGTATGTGATGTGTCTGTGTAATGTGTGTATATACTATATGTATGTGACGTGTCTGTGTGTAGTGTGTGTATATACTATATGTATGTGATGTGTCTGTGTGTAGTGTGTGTATACACTATATGTATGTGATGTGTCTGTGTGTAGTGTGTGTATATACTATATGTATGTGATGTGTCTGTGTGTAGTGTGTGTATACACTATATGTATGTGATGTGTCTGTGTGTAATGTGTGTATATACTATATGTATGTGATGTGTCTGTGTGTAATGTGTGTGTATACTATATGTATGTGATGTGTCTGTGTGTAATGTCTGTATATACTATATGTATGTGATGTGTCTGTGTGTAATGTCTGTATATACTATATGTATGTGACGTGTCTGTGTGTAGTGTGTGTATATACTATATGTATGTGATGTGTCTGTGTGTAATGTGTGTATATACTATATGTATGTGATGTGTCTGTGTGTAGTGTGTGTATATACTATATGTATGTGATGTGTCTGTGTGTAGTGTGTGTATATACTATATGTATGTGATGTATCTGTGTGTAATGAGTGTATATACTATATGTATGTGATGTGTCTGTGTAGTGTGTGTATATACTATATGTATGTGACGTGTCTGTGTGTAGTGTGTGTATATACTATATGTATGTGATGTGTCTGTGTGTAGTGTGTGTATATACTATATGTATGTGATGTATCTGTGTGTAATGTGTATATACTATATGTATGTGATGTGTCTGTGTGTAATGTCTGTATATACTATATGTATGTGATGTGTCTGTGTGTAATGTCTGTATATACTATATGTATGTGACGTGTCTGTGTGTAGTGTGTGTATATACTATATGTATGTGATGTATCTGTGTGTAATGTGTATATACTATATGTATGTGATGTGTCTGTGTGTAATGTCTGTATATACTATATGTATGTGATGTATCTGTGTGTAATGAGTGTATATACTATATGTATGTGATGTGTCTGTGTAGTGTGTGTGTATATACTATATGTATGTGACGTGTCTGTGTGTAGTGTGTGTATATACTATATGTATGTGATGTGTCTGTGTGTAGTGTGTGTATATACTATATGTATGTGATGTATCTGTGTGTAATGTGTGTATATACTATATGTATGTGATGTGTCTGTGTGTAATGTGTGTATACACTATATGTATGTGATGTGTCTGTGTGTAGTGTGTATATATACTATATGTATGTGATGTGTCTGTGTGTAGTGTGTATATATACTATATGTATGTGATGTGTCTGTGTGTAGTGTGTGTATATACTATATGTATGTGATGTATCTGTGTGTAATGTGTGTATATACTATATGTATGTGATGTGTCTGTGTGTAATGTGTGTATACACTATATGTATGTGATGTGTCTGTGTGTAGTGTGTGTATATACTATATGTATGTGATGTGTCTGTGTGTAGTGTGTATATATACTATATGTATGTGATGTGTCTGTGTGTAGTGTGTGTATATACTATATGTATGTGATGTATCTGTGTGTAATGTGTGTATATACTATATGTATGTGATGTGTCTGTGTGTAATGTGTGTATACACTATATGTATGTGATGTGTCTGTGTGTAGTGTGTGTATATACTATATGTATGTGATGTGTCTGTGTGTAATGTGTGTGTATATACTATATGTATGTGACGTGTCTGTGTGTAATGTGTGTATATACTATATGTATGTGATGTGTCTGTGTGTAATGTGTGTATATACTATATGTATGTGATGTGTCTGTGTGTATACACTATATGTATGTGATGTGTCTGTGTGTAGTGTGTGTATATACTATATGTATGTGATGTGTCTGTGTGTAATGTGTGTATATACTATATGTATGTGACGTGTCTTTGTGTAATGTGTGTATATACTATATGTATGTGACGTGTCTGTGTGTAATGTGTGTATATACTATATGTATGTGATGTGTCTGTGTGTAGTGTGTATATACTATATGTATGTGATGTGTCTGGGTGTAGTGTGTGTATATACTATATGTATGTGACGTGTCTGTGTGTAGTGTGTGTATATACTATATGTATGTGACGTGTCTGTGTGTAGTGTGTGTATATACTATATGTATGTGATGTGTCTGTGTGTAATGTGTGTATATACTATATGTATGTGATGTGTCTGTGTGTAGTGTGTGTATATACTATATGTATGTGATGTGTCTGTGTGTAGTGTGTGTATATACTATATGTATGTGATGTGTCTGTGTGTAATGTGTGTATATACTATATGTATGTGATGTGTCTGTGTGTAGTGTGTGTATATACTATACACTCACTGGCCACTTTATTAGGTACACCTGTCCAACTGTGTGTTAAGACTTAATTTCTAATCAGCCAATCACATGGCGGCAACTCAGTGCATTTAGGCATGTAGACATGGTCAAGACAATCTCCTGCAGTTCAAACCGAGCATCAGT
This sequence comes from Dendrobates tinctorius, assembly GCF_039654945.1. Classification (NCBI taxonomy): domain Eukaryota; kingdom Metazoa; phylum Chordata; class Amphibia; order Anura; family Dendrobatidae; genus Dendrobates; species Dendrobates tinctorius. The sequence continues at coordinate 2,269,580 of NW_027361824.1, forward strand.
ATGGGGAAGAAAGGTGATTTGAGTGCCTTTGAACGTGGCATGATTGTTGGTGCCAGAAGGGCTGGTCTGAGAATTTCAGAAACTGCTGATCTACTGGGATTTTCACGCACAACCATCTCTAGGGTTTACAGAGAATGGTCCGAAAAAGAAAAAAAATCCAGTGAGCGGCAGTTCTGTGGCCGGAAATGCCTTGTTGATGCCAGAGGTCAGAGGAGAATGGGCAGACTGGTTCGAGCTGATAGAAAGGCAACAGTGACTCAAATTGCCACCCGTTACAACCAAGGTAGGCAGAAGAGCATCTCTGAACGCACAGTGCGTCGAACTTTGAGGCAGATGGGCTACAGCAGCAGAAGACCACACCGGGTACCACTCCTCTCAGCTAAGAACAGGAAACTGAGGCTACAATTTGCACAAGCTCATCGAAATTGTACAGTAGAAGATTGGAAAAACGTTGCCTGGTCTGATGAGTCTCGATTTCTGCTGCGACATTCGGATGGTAGGGTCAGAATTTGGCGTAAACAACATGAAAGCATGGATCCATCCTGCCTTGTATCAACGGTTTAGGCTGGTGGTGGTGGTGTCATTGTGTGGGGAATTTTTTCTTGGCACTCTTTGGGCCCCTTGGTACCAATTGAGCATCGTTGCAACGCCACAGCCTACCTGAGTATTGTTGCTGACCATGTCCATCCCTTTATGACCACAATGTACCCAACATCTGATGGCTACTTTCAGCAGGATAATGCGCCATGTCATAAAGCTCGAATCATCTCAGATTGGTTTCTTGAACATGACAATGAGTTCACTGTACTCAAATGGCCTCCTCAGTCACCAGATCTCAATCCAATAGAGCATCTTTGGGATGGTGGAACGGGAGATTCGCATCAGGGATGTGCAGCCGACAAATCTGCGCCAACTGTGTGATGCCATCATGTCAATATGGTCCAAAATCTCTGAGGAATGCTTCCAGCACCTTGTTGAATCTCTGCCACGAAGAATTGAGGCAGTTCTGAAGGCAAAAGGGGGTCCAACCCGTTACTAGCATGGTGTACCTAATAAAGTGGCCAGTGAGTGTATGTATGTGATGTGTCTGTGTGTGTATATACTATATGTATGTGATGTGTCTGTGTGTAGTGTGTGTATATACTATATGTATGTGATGTGTCTGTGTGTAGTGTGTGTATATACTATATGTATGTGATGTGTCTGTGTAGTGTGTGTATATACTATATGTATGTGATGTGTCTGTGTGTAGTGTGTGTATATACTATATGTATGTGATGTGTCTGTGTGTAGTGTGTGTATATACTATATGTATGTGATGTGTCTGTGTGTAGTGTGTGTATATACTATATGTATGTGATGTGTCTGTGTGTAGTGTGTGTATATACTATATGTATGTGATGTGTCTGTGTGTAGTGTGTGTATATACTATATGTATGTGATGTGTCTGTGTGTAGTGTGTGTATATACTATATGTATGTGATGTGTCTGTGTGTAGTGTGTGTATATACTATATGTATGTGATGTGTCTGTGTGTAGTGTGTGTATATACTATATGTATGTGATGTGTCTGTGTGTAATGTGTGTATATACTATATGTATGTGATGTGTCTGTGTGTAGTGTGTGTGTATATACTATATGTATGTGATGTGTCTGTGTAGTGTGTGTATATACTATATGTATGTGATGTGTCTGTGTGTAGTGTGTGTGTATATACTATATGTATGTTATGTGTCTGTGTGTAGTGTGTGTATATACTATATGTATGTGACGTGTCTGTGTGTAATGTGTGTATATGCTATATGTATGTGATGTGTCTGTGTGTAGTGTGTGTATATACTATATGTATGTGACGTGTCTGTGTGTAGTGTGTGTATGCTATATGTATGTGATGTGTCTGTGTGTAGTGTGTGTATACTATATGTATGTGATGTGTCTGTGTGTAGTGTGTGTATATACTATATGTATGTGATGTGTCTGTGTGTAGTGTGTGTATATACTATATGTATGTGATGTGTCTGTGTGTAATGTGTGTGTATACTATATGTATGTGATGTGTCTGTGTGTAGTGTGTGTTTATACTATATATATGTGATGTGTCTGTGTGTAATGTGTGTATACACTATATGTATGTGATGTGTCTGTGTGTAATGTGTGTGTATACTATATGTATGTGATGTGTCTGTGTGTAATGTGTGTATATACTATATGTATGTGATGTCTGTGTGTAATGTGTGTGTATACTATATGTATGTGATGTGTCTGTGTGTAATGTGTGTATACACTATATGTATGTGATGTGTCTGTGTGTGTATACTATATGTATGTGATGTGTCTGTGTGTAATGTGTGTGTATACTATATGTATGTGATGTGTCTGTGTAATGTGTGTATATACTATATGTATGTGATGTCTGTGTGTAATGTGTGTGTATACTATATGTATGTGATGTGTCTGTGTGTAATGTGTGTATATACTATATGTATGTGACGTGTCTGTGTGTAATGTGTGTATATACTATATGTATGTGACGTGTCTGTGTGTAATGTGTGTGTATACTATATGTATGTGATGTCTCTGTGTGTAATGTGTGTATGATATATGTATGTGATGTGTCTGTGTGTAGTGTGTGTATATACTATATGTATGTGATGTGTCTGTGCGTAATGTGTGTATATACTATATGTATGTGATGTGTCTGTGTTTAATGTGTGTGTATACTATATGTATGTGATGTGTCTGTGTGTAGTGTGTGTGTATACTATATGTATGTGATGTGTCTGTGTGTAATGTGTGTGTATACTATATGTATGTGATGTGTCTGTGTTTAATGTGTGTGTATACTATATGTATGTGATGTGTCTGTGTGTAATGTGTGTATATACTATATGTACGTGATGTGTCTGTGTGTAATGTGTGTATACTATATGTATGTGATGTGTCTGTGTGTAATGTGTGTATACACTATTTGTATGTGATGTGTCTGTGTGTAGTGTGTATACTATATGTAGGTGATGTGTCTGTGTGTAATGTGTGTATACTATGTGTAGGTGATGTGTCTGTGTGTAATGTGTGTATACACTATATGTACGTGATGTGTCTGTGTGTATATACTATATGTATGTGATGTGTCTGTGTGTGATGTGTGTATACTATATGTATGTGATGTGTCTGTGTGTAGTGTGTGTATACTATATGTATGTGATGTGTCTGTAGTGTGTGTATATACTATATGTATGTGATGTGTCTGTAGTGTGTGTATATACTATATGTATGTGATGTGTCTGTGTGTAATGTGTGTATATACTATATGTATGTGATGTGTCTGTGTGTAATGTGTGTGTGTATACTATATGTATGTGATGTGTCTGTGTGTAATGTGTGTGTATACTATATGTATGTGATGTGTCTGTGTGTAATGTGTGTATATACTATATGTATGTGATGTGTCTGTGTAATGTGTGTATATACTATATGTATGTGACGTGTCTGTGTGTAATGTGTGTATATACTATATGTATGTGATGTGTCTGTGTGTAATGTGTGTGTATACTATATGTATGTGATGTGTGTAATGTGTGTATATACTATATGTATGTGATGTCTCTGTGTGTAATGTGTGTATGATATATGTATGTGATGTGTCTGTGTGTAATGTGTGTGTATACTATATGTATGTGATGTGTCTGTGTGTAGTGTGTGTATATACTATATGTATGTGATGTGTCTGTGCGTAATGTGTGTGTATACTATATGTATGTGATGTGTCTGTGTGTAGTGTGTGTGTATACTATATGTAGGTGATGTGTCTGTGTGTAGTGTGTGTATACTATATGTATGTGATGTGTCTGTGTTTAATGTGTGTGTATACTATATGTATGTGATGTGTCTGTGTGTAGTGTGTGTGTATACTATATGTATGTGATGTGTCTGTGTGTAATGTGTGTGTATACTATATGTATGTGATGTGTCTGTGTTTAATGTGTGTGTATACTATATGTATGTGATGTGTCTGTGTGTAATGTGTGTATATACTATATGTACGTGATGTGTCTGTGTGTAATGTGTGTATACTATATGTATGTGATGTGTCTGTAGTGTGTGTATATACTATATGTATGTGATGTGTCTGTGTAGTGTGTGTATATACTATATGTATGTGATGTGTCTGTGTGTAATGTGTGTATACACTATATGTATGTGTGTCTGTGTGTAATGTGTGTATACACTATATGTATGTGATGTGTCTGTGTAGTGTGTGTATATACTATATGTATGTGATGTGTCTGTGTGTAATGTGTATATACACTATATGTACGTGATGTGTCTGTGTGTAGTGTGTGTATATACTATATGTATGTGATGTGTCTGTGTGTAATATGTGTATATACTATATATATGTGATGTGTCTGTGTGTAGTGTGTGTATATACTATATGTATGTGATGTGTCTAATGTGTGTATATACTATATGTATGTGATGTGTCTGTGTGTAGTGTGTATATACTATATGTATGTGATGTGTCTGTGTGTAGTGTGTGTATATACTATATGTATGTGATGTGTCTGTGTGTAGTGTGTGTATATACTATATGTGATGTGTCTGTGTGTAATGTGTGTATATACTATATGTATGTGATGTGTCTGTGTAGTGTGTGTATATACTATATGTATGTGATGTGTCTGTGTGTAGTGTGTGTATATACTATATGTATGTGATGTGTCTGTGTAATGTGTGTATATACTATATGTATGTGACGTGTCTGTGTGTAATGTGTGTATATACTATATGTATGTGATGTGTCTGTGTGTAATGTGTGTGTATACTATATGTATGTGATGTGTGTAATGTGTGTATATACTATATGTATGTGATGTCTCTGTGTAATGTGTGTATGATATATGTATGTGATGTCTCTGTGTGTAGTGTGTGTATATACTATATGTATGTGATGTGTCTGTGTAATGTGTGTATATACTATATGTATGTGATGTGACTGTGTGTAGTGTGTGTATATACTATATGTATGTGATGTGTCTGTGTGTAGTGTGTGTATATACTATATGTATGTGATGTGTCTGTGTGTAATGTGTATACACTATATGTATGTGATGTGTCTGTGTGTAGTGTGTGTATACGCTATATGTATGTGATGTGTCTGTGTGTAATGTGTGTATATACTATATGTATGTGATGTGTCTGTGTGTAATGTGTGTATATACTATATGTATGTGATGTCTGTGTAATGTGTGTATATACTATATGTATGTGACGTGTCTGTGTGTAATGTGTGTATATACTATATGTATGTGATGTGTCTGTGTGTAATGTGTGTGTATACTATATGTATGTGATGTGTGTAATGTGTGTATATACTATATGTATGTGATGTCTCTGTGTGTAATGTGTGTATGATATATGTATGTGATGTCTGTGTGTAATGTGTGTGTATACTATATGTATGTGATGTGTCTGTGTGTAGTGTGTGTATATACTATATGTATGTGATGTGTCTGTGCTTAATGTGTGTATATACTATATGTACGTGATGTGTCTGTGTGTAATGTGTGTATACTATATGTATGTGATGTGTCTGTGTGTAGTGTGTGTGTATACTATATGTATGTGATGTGTCTGTGTGTAGTGTGTATATACTATATGTATGTGATGTGTCTGTGCGTAATGTGTGTATATACTATATGTACGTGATGTGTCTGTGCGTAATGTGTGTATATACTATATGTATGTGATGTGTCTGTGCGTAATGTGTGTATATACTATATGTATGTGATGTGTCTGTGTGTAATGTGTGTGTATACTATATGTATGTGATGTGTCTGTGTGTAGTGTGTGTATATACTATATGTATGTGATGTGTCTGTGCGTAATGTGTGTATATACTATATGTACGTGATGTGTCTGTGTGTAATGTGTGTATATACTATATGTATGTGATGTGTCTGTGTGTAATGTGTGTATACACTATATGTATGTGATGTGTCTGTGTGTAGTGTGTATACTATATGTAGGTGATGTGTCTGTGTGTAATGTGTGTATACTATGTGTAGGTGATGTGTCTGTGTGTAATGTGTGTATACTATATGTATGTGATGTGTTTGTGTGTAGTGTGTATACACTATATGTACGTGATGTGTCTGTGTGTATATACTATATGTATGTGATGTGTCTGTGTGTAGTGTGTGTATACTATATGTATGTGATGTGTCTGTAGTGTGTGTATATACTATATGTATGTGATGTGTCTGTGTAGTGTGTGTATATACTATATGTATGTGATGTGTCTGTGTGTAATGTGTGTGTACACTATATGTATGTGATGTGTCTGTGTGTAATGTGTGTATACACTATATGTATGTGATGTGTCTGTGTAGTGTGTGTATATACTATATGTATGTGATGTGTCTGTGTGTAATGTGTATATACACTATATGTACGTGATGTGTCTGTGTGTAGTGTGTGTATACTATATGTACGTGATGTGTCTGTGTGTAGTGTGTGTATATACTATATGTATGTGATGTGTCTGTGTGTAATATGTGTATATACTATATATATGTGATGTGTCTGTGTGTAGTGTGTGTATATACTATATGTATGTGATGTGTCTAATGTGTGTATATACTATATGTATGTGATGTGTCTGTGTGTAGTGTGTATATACTATATGTATGTGATGTGTCTGTGTGTAGTGTGTGTATATACTATATGTATGTGATGTGTCTGTGTGTAGTGTGTGTATATACTATATGTGATGTGTCTGTGTGTAATGTGTGTATATACTATATGTATGTGATGTGTCTGTGTGTAGTGTGTGTATATACTATATGTATGTGATGTGTCTGTGTGTAGTGTGTGTATATACTATATGTATGTGATGTGTCTGTGTAATGTGTGTATATACTATATGTATGTGACGTGTCTGTGTGTAATGTGTGTATATACTATATGTATGTGATGTGTCTGTGTGTAATGTGTGTGTATACTATATGTATGTGATGTGTGTAATGTGTGTATATACTATATGTATGTGATGTCTCTGTGTGTAATGTGTGTATGATATATGTATGTGATGTCTCTGTGTGTAGTGTGTGTATATACTATATGTATGTGATGTGTCTGTGTAATGTGTGTATATACTATATGTATGTGATGTGACTGTGTGTAGTGTGTGTATATACTATATGTATGTGATGTGTCTGTGTGTAGTGTGTGTATATACTATATGTATGTGATGTGTCTGTGTGTAATGTGTATACACTATATGTATGTGATGTGTCTGTGTGTAGTGTGTGTATACGCTATATGTATGTGATGTGTCTGTGTGTAGTGTGTGTGTATATACTATATGTATGTGATGTGTCTGTGTGTAATGTGTGTATATACTATATGTATGTGATGTGTCTGTGTGTAGTGTGTATATACTATATGTATGTGATGTGTCTGTGTGTAGTGTGTGTATATACTATATGTATGTGATGTGTCTGTGTGTAGTGTATGTATACACTATATGTATGTGATGTGTCTGTGTGTAGTGTGTGTATACGCTATATGTATGTGATGTGTCTGTGTGTAGTGTGTGTATACACTATATGTATGTGATGTGTCTGTGTGTAGTGTGTGTATACACCAGGGCTGTGGAGTCGGTAAGCCACAGTTGTGACTCCGACTCCTTCATAAATGGCCAATTCATAACAACAAATTTACTGTTGTAAAATATTAAACATCGTGCTTATTCAGTTTCTCACCATCATATAAGTAATCAGACCACTTAGAGCGAAAACTACATTTATTAGAATACAATTAGAATATAGCAAATAACTTTTATAAACTTTTCTAAACTGTAAGTAAATATGCAATAAACACTTTTATGCAGTTAATAAGAAGAAATCTATAAATTTGTCCTCAGAAAAAGTATTGCCTCTGTCAGGTCCTCCTTCATGGATGCCCTCAAATCTGATCTAATTATTTTGAGAGCAGAGAACAACCTCTCTACACTAACTTGTGTTGGTGGCAAAGCTGTAACCACTCGGGCAACATCTCTGACAATGTCAGGATACAGAGGATTCGCTTGTTGCACTGTTATTTTTGATGAACGGTCAAATTTCTCAATTTCTTTTAGTGCACATGAAAAATTCTGCTGAAATGTACTGGCTGTGTTCCTTGATGGGGATGACTCTTCTTCTATGCGGGAACGCTTTGCACGGTCCTTGTGATCCAAATATTTTTCGATATTAAATTCTTCATGAGTTGATGAGGGTGAAGATGTGGCAGGACGACCAAATTCTTCTTGTTCCTCCTGACTGTTCTGCAACCCTTTCATCCTGACTGCTATTTCAAACAGAGCTTCTTTTCCTTTACTTAGCTGTTGATCATCTAGAAGAATCCGATGCATTGGGTCTACATAAACAGCTGCCAAAAGAATGTTATTTTGTAATAGTAGCTCCTCTCTCCGTTTCATTGATGTAGCAATGCCACTTGCAATTAACCCTCCTCTTTGGGACAGGCGAAACATCAGGTTCTTCCACTCCTTTAAGAAAATACCTGGAGTTAAGTCCTCTGCTTGTAATTTTTTAGTCACTGTAAATGGGTGCTTTAGCAATTTTTCCAGTTCAGTCACCTGATTCCACTGACTTTCATTTAGCGTCAGTTGAGGGTTAGCCATGTCTACAAGAAAGGTTTTCAGTTCAACCAAGCGCTGAATCATTAAGTAAGTACTGCCCCATCGTGTGGCTTGATCAATAATTGCCCCTTTTCCAGCACGTCTCTTCAAAATTGAGTCAACTTTAGGGGTTCTGGCAACAGTAGCCATTTTTCTCACCTTGCCAATCAGTGCAGCAGCATGTCCTTCTTGCAGACTGTCTCTTATAGCCAGCTGTAGCGTATGCACAACACAGCGCATGTGATGAATGAAAGAACATATTGACACAGTTTCAACAAGATCTTCTAAACTATCATGTTGCTGTTCATCTGAAGCAACTTCAGTTTGCTCCTCAGTTACAATACTGTGTTCCTCTATTTCAAACATTTCTGTGTCTGTGGACCCAGAATGTTCTTCTAGCTGCTGGTCACCATCATTACTCTCATTCATTAGCTTAATAGTACTTATCATATTTGAAGCATTGTCAGTTACGACAGAAAGAACTTGCTCTTTTTTAAGTTAATAGTCTTGCAGAACCTTTTCCACCAAGACCTGGAGAAACTCACTGGTGTGATGAGCTTTGGTGTCTTTTACTGCCAATGTCTTGGTAACTATTTCATTTTGTCACAAACAAATCGGACATTGATGGCAAAATAGTTCACTCTGTGACGTGTGCAGGCATCCATTTTAAGAAACAGAAAGCGTCCCTTGAGAGTTTTTTTAAGTTCTTCCTTTTGTTTAAAAGCTTCTTCGATTACTAATTTTCTAATACTCTCTCTCTCCAGAGAAACACCAAGCTTGCGGGCCATTTCCCCATTCAGACACATAAAAGCTGGTCGTGAAAATAATGAAATAGGCACACTATCCTTTACAACAAGCTCTATGATCTGTTTTTTTAAATGTATCTACTGTCATTGTCACAGTAACTTTGTCACTGACAAAATATCTTGCAACTGATGGCTGCAAAGTTCTGTGCTGCTTTGTTTGGCTGGAAGAGCTGGGCACTGGTTCATTGGTTTGGATGCAGTCTTTCTCATCCACTGCTTTCAGTACTTCTGGATGAATGCGCTGTAAATGTCTCTTTAGATTAGAAGCTCTGGTAGGAGCATTTTTATCTTTGCCTGAATATGCACTCATCTTGGCTTCACAGCATTTGTTTTCGTCTGGATCATTTGTCATACACTGACAGACATAATGTTTTCTATCTTGAGTGATGGTGAAATGTTCAAATACAGCTGATTTAATGTGATGCTTCTTTGACATTCTCAGGTTTTTAATTCTGCATTCACAATCCAAATGACAATTGTTTTTCCTAAAAACAATTGTACAAAATTATTGCCAGGTCGTACAACTGATATAGTGGTCAGTAATACTGTTATTATTCCTCATGTACTCACAGTTAACTGATGCAAAGTTTGTTGAAAGGATAATACTTCTTACAGTCTTCCTCTTCTGAGTAGCAGGCAGCTGTGAGATGCTTGGAAGACGCACACCTAGTATGATCTAGTCTAGAGGAGGAGCTTTACTACTAAGAATTTGCAACACATTTTCACTTTCAGTTTCATACATTGTAAGTAGGGGGGTTGGGGCAGCATGAGGTTAACCAAGTATAAGATTAGATAAGGGCAGTGGAATCATAGAATCATAGAATCGTAGAGTTGGAAGGGACCTCCTGGGCCATCTGGTCCAACCCCCTGCTCAAAGCAGGATTCGCTAAATCATCCCAGTCAGATGTCTGTCCAGCCTCTGTTTGAAGACTTCCATTGAAGGAGAACTCACCACTTCTCGTGGCAGCCTGTTCCACTCATTGATCACTCTAACTGTCAAAAAGTTTTTTCTAATATCTACTCTGTGTCTCTTCCCATTCAGTTTCATCCCATTGCTTCTAGTCTTTCCTTGTGCAAATGAGAATAAAGTTGATCCTTCTACAATGTGACAGCCCTTTAGATATTTGTAGACAGCTATTAAGTCTCCTCTCAGTCTTCTCTTTTGCAAACTAAACATTCCCAAATCCTGCAACCTTTCCTCATAAGACAGGGTTTGCAGACCGGTCACCATTCTGGTCGCTCTTTTCTGAACTTGCTCCAGTTTGTTGATGTCTTTTTTAAAATGTGGTGCCCAAAACTGGACACAATATTCCAGATGAGGTCTGACCAAAGAGGAGTAGAGGGAAATAATGACTTCACGTGATCTAGACTGTATGCTTCTGTTAATACATCCTAGAATTGCATTTGCCTTTTTTGCTGCTGCATCACACTGTTGACTCATATTCAGTCTGTGATCTATTAGTATACCCAAGTCTTTTTCACATGTGCTGTCACTTAGCCCTATTCCTCCCATTCTATATATGCTTTTTTCATTTTTATTGCCCAGATGTAGTACTTTGCATTTCTCCCTGTTAAAAACCATTCTGTTAGTTGCTGCCCACTTCTCCAGTTTATTTAAATCTTTTTGAATCCTCTCTCTCTCTTCTCTAGTATTAGCTATCCCTCCTAGCTTTGTGTCATCAGCAAATTTAATCAGTTTACCCTCAATTCCTTCATCTAAATCGTTGATAAAGATGTTGAACAATACAGGGCCCAGGACAGAGCCCTGTGGTACCCCACTTGAGACATTCTTCCAACTGGATGTGCAGCCATTTACGACCACTCTTTGGGTCCGATCACTAAGCCAGTTATGAATCCACCTAACAGTTGCCATGTCCATTCCATACTTAGTCATTTTTTCAATAAGGATTGTATGAGAGACTTTGTCAAATGCTTTGCTGAAGTCAAGATATACTATATCTACAGCATTTCCTTGATCCACCCAATCAGTGATACCGTCACAGAAGGAAATTAAGTTAGTCTGACATGACTTATTAGTTAGAAACCCAGTGACACGGAGAACCCGGAGAACAGTGACACACAAGAAGTAAGAAATGTCTCTATCTCCAGCAGAACTGCTTATCACTGTTGTTCATAGTTTGATAGAACATATATATTTGAGTAACATTTATAAAATTCATATGAAAGTTCAATTATGAAATATTAATACATTTTTTTTAAAGCTGGAGTCGGAGTCGGTACATTTCTCCGACTCCACGACTCCGACTCCACAGCCCTGGTATACACTATATGTATGTGATGTGTCTGTGTGTAATGTGTGTATATACTATATGTATGTGATGTCTCTGTGTGTAGTGTGTGTATATACTATATGTATGTGATGTGTCTGTGTGTACTGTGTGTATATACTATATGTATGTGATGTGTCTGTGTGTAATGTGTGTATACATTATATGTATGTGATGTGTTTTTGTGTAGTGTGTGTATATACTATATGGATGTGTCTGTGTGTGGTGTGTGTATATACTATATGTATGTGATGTGTCTGTGTGTAATGTGTGTGTATATACTATATGTATGTGATGTCTCTCTGTGTAGTGTGTGTATACACTATATGTATGTGATGTGTCTGTGTGTAATGTGTGTATATGCTATATGTATGTGATGTGTCTGTGTGTAGTGTGTGTATATACTATATGTATGTGATGTGTCTGTGTGTATATACTATATGTATGTGATGTCTCTGTGTGTAGTGTGTATACACTATATGTATGTGATGTGTCTGTGTAATGTGTGTATATACTATATGTATGTGATGTGTCTGTGTGTAATGTGTGTATATACTATATGTATGTTATGTGTCTGTGTGTAATGTGTGTGTACACACTATATGTATGTGATGTGTCTGTGTGTAGTGTGTGTATATAATATATGTATGTGATGTGTCTGTGTGTAATGTGTGTATATACTATATGTATGTGATGTCTGTGTATAGTGTGTGTATACACTATATGTATGTGATGTGTCTGTGTGTAATGTGTGTGTACACACTATATGTATGTGATGTGTCTGTGTGTAGTGTGTGTATATAATATATGTATGTGATGTGTCTGTGTGTAATGTGTGTATATACTATATGTATGTGATGTCTGTGTGTAATGTGTATACACTATATGTATGTGATGTGTCTGTGTGTAATGTGTGTATATACTATATGTATGTGATGTGTCTGTGTAGTGTGTGTATATACTATATGTATGTGATGTGTCTGTGTGTAATGTGTGTATATACTATATGTATGTGATGTGTCTGTGTGTAATGTGTGTCTATACTATATGTATGTGATGTGTCTGTGTAATGTGTGTCTATACTATATGTATGTGATGTATCTGTGTGTAATGTGTGTCTATACTATATGTATGTGATGTGTCTGTGTGTAATGTGTGTCTATACTATATGTATGTGATGTGTCTGTGTGTAATGTGTATACACTATATGTATCTGATGTGTGTGTGTAATGTGTGTGTATATACTATATGTATGTGATGTCTCTCTGTGTAGTGTGTGTATATACTATATGTACGTGATGTCTCTCTGTGTAGTGTGTGTATATACTATATGTATGTGATGTGTCTGTGTGTAGTGTGTGTATATACTATATGTACGTGATGTCTCTCTGTAGTGTGTGTATATACTATATGTATGTTATGTGTCTGTGTGTAATGTCTGTATACACTATATGTATGTGATGTGTCTGTGTGTAGTGTGTGTATATACTATATGGATGTGTCTGTGTGTGGTGTGTGTATATACTATATGTATGTGATGTGTCTGTGTGTAATGTGTGTATATACTATATGTAGGTGAGGTGTCTGTATATACTATATGTATGTGATGTGTCTGTGTGTAATGTGTGTATATACTATATGTATGTTATGTGTGTATATACTATATGTATGTGATGTCTCTGTGTGTAGTGTGTGTGTGTATACACTATATGTATGTGATGTGTCTGTGTGTAATGTGTGTGTATACACACTATATGTATGTGATGTGTCTGTGTGTAATGTGTGTGTATACACTATATGTATGTGATGTGTATGTGTGTAATGTGTGTATATACTATATGTATGTGATGTCTCTGTGTGTAGTGTGTGTGTGTGTATACTAGATTCAAGATTCAAAGAAGCTTTATTGGCAGGACTAAATACACATTAGTTTTGCCAAAGCAGGTGTACAGAAGGGAATAGGGATAGGGACACATACTATATGTATGTGATGTGTCTGTGTGTAATGTGTGTATACATTATATGTATGTGATGTGTCTGTGTGTAGTGTGTGTATATACTATATGGATGTGTCTGTGTGTGGTGTGTGTATATACTATATGTATGTGATGTGTCTGTGTGTAGTGTGTGTATATACTATATGTATGTGATGTGTCTGTGTGTAATGTGTGTATATACTATATGTATGTGATGTCTCTGTGTATAGTGTGTGTATACACTATATGTATGTGATGTGTCTGTGTGTATATACTATATGTATGTGATGTGTCTGTGTAATGTGTGTATACTATATGTATGTGATGTCTCTGTGTGCAGTGTGTGTATACACTAAATGTATGTGATGTGTCTGTGTGTAATGTGTGTATATGCTATATGTATGTGATGTGTCTGTGTGTAGTGTGTGTATATACTATATGTATGTGATGTGTCTGTGTGTAATGTGTGTATATACTATATGTATGTGATGTGTCTGTGTAATGTGTGTATATACTATATGTATGTGATGTGTCTGTGTGTAATGTGTGTATATACTATATGTATGTGATGTCTCTGTGTGTAGTGTGTGTATATACTATATGTAGGTGATGTGTCTGTGTGTAATGTGTGTATACACTATATGTATGTGATGTGTCTGTGTGTAATGTGTGTATATACTATATGTATGTGATGTGTCTGTGTGTAATGTGTGTATATACTATATGTATGTGATGTGTCTGTGTAATGTGTGTATATACTATATGTACTGTATGTGATGTGTCTGTGTGTATATACTATATGTATGTGATGTCTCTGTGTGTATTGTGTGTATACACTATATGTATGTGATGTGTCTGTATGTAATGTGTGTACACACTATATGTAAGTGATGTGTCTGTGTGTAGTGTGTGTATATACTATATGTATGTGATGTGTCTGTGTGTAGTGTGTGTATACACTATATGTGGTGTGTAATGTGTGTGTATACACTATGTATGTGATGTGTCTGTGTGTAGTGGGTGTATATACTATATGTATGTGATGTGTCTGTGTGTAATGTGTGTATATACTATATGTATGTGATGTGTCTGTGTGTAATGTGTGTCTATACTATATGTATGTGATGTGTCTGTGTGTAATGTGTGTCTATACTATATGTATGTGATGTGTCTGTGTGTAATGTGTGTGTATATACTATATGTATGTGATGTGTCTGTGTGTAATGTGTATACACTATATGTATCTGATGTGTGTGTGTAATGTGTGTGTATATACTATATGTATGTGATGTCTCTCTGTGTAGTGTGTGTATATACTATATGTACGTGATGTCTCTCTGTGTAGTGTGTGTATATACTATATGTATGTGATGTGTCTGTGTGTAGTGTGTGTATATACTATATGTACGTGATGTCTCTCTGTGTAGTGTGTGTATATACTATATGTATGTGATGTGTCTGTGTGTAATGTGTGTATATACTATATGTAGGTGAGGTGTCTGTATATACTATATGTATGTGATGTGTCTGTGTGTAATGTGTGTATATACTATATGTATGTGATGTGTCTGTGTGTAATGTGTGTATATACTATATGTATGTGATGTGTCTGTGTGTAATGTGTGTATATACTATATGTATGTGATGTGTCTGTGTGTTATGTGTGTATATACTATATGTATGTGATGTCTCTGTGTGTAGTGTGTGTGTGTATACACTATATGTATGTGATGTGTCTGTGTGTAGTGTGTGTATATACTATATGTATGTGATGTGTCTGTGTGTAGTGTGTGTATATACTATATGTATGTGATGTGTCTGTGTGTAGTGTGTGTATATACTATATATATGTGATGTGTCTGTGTGTAATGTGTATACACTATATGTATGTGATGTGTCTGTGTAGTGTGTGTATATACTATATGTATGTGATGTGTCTATGTGTATAGTATATGTATGTGATGTGTCTGTGTGTAGTGTGTGTATATACTATATGTAGCTGATGTGTCTGTGTGTAATGTGTGTGTATATACTATATGTATGTGTTGTGTCTGTGTGTAGTGTGTGTATACTATATGTATGTGATGTGTCTGTGTGTAATGTGTGTATATACTATATGTATATGATGTGTCTGTGTGTAATGTGTGTATATACTATATGTATGTGATGTGTCTGTGTGTAGTGTATATACTATATGTATGTGATGTGTATATATTATATATATATATATATATATATATATATATGTGATGTGTCTGTGTGATGTGTATATACTATATGTATGTGATGTGTCTGCTTGTATATACTATATGTATGTGATGTGTCTGTGTGTAGTGTGTGTATATACTATATGTATGTGATGTGTCTGTGTGTAATGTGTGTATATACTATATGTATGTGATGTGTCTGTGTGTAATGTGTGTATATACTATATGTATGATGTGTCTGTGTGTAGTGTGTGTATATACTATATGTAGCTGATGTGTCTGTGTGTAATGTGTGTGTATATACTATAAGTATGTGATGTGTCTGTGTGTATACTATATGTAGATGAGGTGTCTGTGTGTAGTGTGTGTATATACTATATGTTTGTGATGTGTCTGTTTGTAATGTGTGTGTATATACTATATGTATGTCATGTCTGTGTGTAATGTGTGTGTATACTATATGTAGGTGAGGTGTCTGTGGATATACTATATGTATGTGATGTGTCTGTGTGTAGTGTGTGTATACTATATATAGATGAGGTGTCTGTGTGTAGTGTGTGTATATACTATATGTATGTGATGTGTCTTTGTGTAATGTGTGTATATACTATATGTAGGTGATGTGTCTGTGTGTAGTGTGTGTATACTATATGTAGATGAGGTGTCTGTGTGTTATGTGTATATACTATATGTATGTGATGTGTCTGTCTGTAATGTGTTTATATACTGTATGTATGTGATGTCTGTGTGCACTGTGTGTCTATACTATATGTTGGTGATGTGTCTGTGTGATGTGTATATACTATATGTATGTGATGTGTCTGTGTGTAATGTGTGTATATACTATATGTATGTGATGTGTCTGTGTGTAGTGTATATACTATATGTATGTGATGTGTATATATTATATATATATATATATATATATATATATATATATATATATATATGTATGTGATGTGTCTGTGTGATGTGTATATACTATATGTATGTGATGTGTCTGTGTGTAATGTGTGTATATACTATATGAATGTGATGTGTCTGTGTGTAATGTGTGTGTATATACTATATGTATGTGATGTGTCTGCTTGTATATACTATATGTATGTGATGTGTCTGTGTGTAGTGTGTGTATATACTATATGTATGTGATGTGTCTGTGTGTAATGTGTGTATATACTATATGTATGTGATGTGTCTGTGTGTAATGTGTGTATATACTATATGTATGATGTGTCTGTGTGTAGTGTGTGTATATACTATATGTAGCTGATGTGTCTGTGTGTAATGTGTGTGTATATACTATAAGTATGTGATGTGTCTGTGTGTATACTATATGTAGATGAGGTGTCTGTGTGTAGTGTGTGTATATACTATATGTTTGTGATGTGTCTGTTTGTAATGTGTGTGTATATACTATATGTATGTCATGTCTGTGTGTAATGTGTGTGTATACTATATGTAGGTGAGGTGTCTGTGGATATACTATATGTATGTGATGTGTCTGTGTGTAGTGTGTGTATACTATATATAGATGAGGTGTCTGTGTGTAGTGTGTGTATATACTATATGTATGTGATGTGTCTTTGTGTAATGTGTGTATATACTATATGTAGGTGATGTGTCTGTGTGTAGTGTGTGTATACTATATGTAGATGAGGTGTCTGTGTGTTATGTGTATATACTATATGTATGTGATGTGTCTGTCTGTAATGTGTTTATATACTGTATGTATGTGATGTCTGTGTGCACTGTGTGTCTATACTATATGTTGGTGATGTGTCTGTGTGTAGTGTATATACTATATGTATGTGATGTGTCTGTGTGTAATGTGTGTATATACTATATGAATGTGATGTGTCTGTGTGTAATGTGTGTGTATATACTATATGTATGTGATGTGTCTGCTTGTATATACTATATGTATGTGATGTGTCTGTGTGTAGTGTGTGTATATACTATATGTATGTGATGTGTTTGTGTGTAATGTGTGTATATACTATATGTTTGTGATGTGTCTGTTTGTAATGTGTGTGTATATACTATATGTATGTCATGTCTGTGTGTAATGTGTGTGTATACTATATGTAGGTGAGGTGTCTGTGGATATACTATATGTATGTGATGTGTCTGTGTGTAGTGTGTGTATACTATATATAGATGAGGTGTCTGTGTGTAGTGTGTGTATATACTATATGTATGTGATGTGTCTTTGTGTAATGTGTGTATATACTATATGTAGGTGATGTGTCTGTGTGTAGTGTGTGTATACTATATGTAGATGAGGTGTCTGTGTGTTATGTGTATATACTATATGTATGTGATGTGTCTGTCTGTAATGTGTTTATATACTGTATGTATGTGATGTCTGTGTGCACTGTGTGTCTATACTATATGTTGGTGATGTGTCTGTGTGATGTGTATATACTATATGTATGTGATGTGTCTGTGTGTAATGTGTGTATATACTATATGAATGTGATGTGTCTGTGTGTAATGTGTGTGTATATACTATATGTATGTGATGTGTCTGCTTGTATATACTATATGTATGTGATGTGTCTGTGTGTAGTGTGTGTATATACTATATGTATGTGATGTGTTTGTGTGTAATGTGTGTATATACTATATGTATGTGATGTGTCTGTGTGTAATTATTATTATTATTATTATTTATTGTTATAGCGCCATTTATTCCATGGCGCTTTACATGTGAGGGGGGTATACATAAAAACAAGTACAATAATCTTAAACAATACAAGTCATAACTGGTACAGGAGGAGAGAGGACCCTGCCCGCGAGGGCTCACAATCTTCAAGGGATGGGTGATAATACAGTAGGCGAGGGTAGAGCTGGTCGTGCAGCGGTTTGGTCGATCGGTGGTTACTGCAGGTTATAGGCTTGTCGGAAGAGGTGGGTCTTCAGGCTCTTTTTGAAGGTTTCGATGGTAGGTGAGAGTCTGATATGTTGTGGTAGAGAGTTCCAGAGTAGGGGTGATGCGCGAGAGAAATCTTGTATGCGATTGTGGGAAGAGGAGATAAGAGGGGAGTAGAGAAGGAGATCTTGTGAGGATCGGAGGTTGCGTGCAGGAAAGTACCGGGAGACGAGGTCACAGATGTATGGAGGAGACAAGTTGTGGATGGCTTTGTATGTCATGGTTAGGGTTTTGTAATGGAGTCTCTGGGCAATTGGGAGCCAGTGAAGGGATTGACAGAGGGGAGAAGCTGGGGAATAGCGGGGGGACAGGTGGATTAGCCGGGCAGCAGAGTTTAGAATAGATTGGAGGGGTGCGAGAGTGTTTGAGGGGAGGCCGCAGAGCATGAGGTTGCAGTAGTCAAGGCGAGAGATGATGAGGGCATGGACTAGGGTTTTTGCAGATTCTTGGGTGAGGAATGAACGGATGCGTGAAATATTTTTGAGTTGAAGTCGGCAGGAAGTGGAAAGGGTTTGGATATGTGGTTTGAAGGAGAGATCAGCATCAAGGATTACTCCGAGGCAGCGAGCTTGTGGGACTGGGGAGAGTGGGCAGTCATTTACTGTAATTGATAGGTTCGTAGGGGGGGTCACGTGAGATGGGGGAAAGATGATGAATTCTGTTTTGTCCATGTTGAGTTTCAGATATCTAGTGGAGAAGAAGGATGAAATAGTGGACAGACATTGAGGGATTCTGGTTAGTAGGGAGGTGATATCTGGTCCAGAGATGTAGATCTGTGTGTCATCAGCATAAAGATGATACTGAAAGCCATGAGATTCTATGAGCTGTCCCAGGCCAAAGGTGTAAATAGAGAACAGCAGGGGCCCTAGGACTGAACCTTGTGGGACTCCGACAGATAGGGGGCGAGGTGAGGAGGTGGTGTGTGAGTGGGAGACGCTGAATGTCCGGTCTGTTAGGTATGATGAGATCCAGGAGAGGGCCAAGTCTGTGATGCCGAGGGATGAGAGGGTCTGTAATAATAGGGAATGGTCCACTGTGTCAAAGGCAGCCGACAGGTCCAGGAGGAGGAGGACAGAGTAGTGTCGCTTGCTCTTGGCAGTTAAGAGGTCATTGGTGACCTTAGTAAGGGCAGTTTCAGTGGAGTGGTGTGACCGGAAGCCAGATTGTAAGCGGTCGAAGAGGGAGCAAGAAGAGAGATGGGAGGACAGTTCAAGGTAGACGTGTTGTTCCAGTAGCTTGGAGGCGTATGGGAGAAGTGATATAGGGCGATAGCTAGATGCAGAGGATGGGTCAAGAGAGGGCTTTTTGAGGATAGGTGTGATGGAGGCATGTTTAAAGCTTGAGGGGAAAACACCAGTTGTTAGTGATAGGTTGAAGAGATGGGTTAGGGTTGGGATGAAGACTGTGGTGAGGTTTGGGATGAAGTGGGATGGGATCGGGTCGAGTGCACAGGTGGTGAGATGTGATCTTGAGAGTAGAGTGGAGAGTCGATCTTCTGTAATGGTGGAGAAGTTGGTTTTGAAGGTGGAGGGCTGGGAAGTCGGGAGGAAGGGCTCTGGGGGTTGTTGACCAAAACTGTCCCTGATGTTATCAATTTTCTGCTTGAAAAATGAGGCAAAGTCTTCAGCTGAGATGAGTGGGGAGGGAGGAGGTGCTGGGGGGCGGAGGAGAGAATTGAAGGTGTTGAATAACTGTTTAGGGTTGTGAGACAGGGAGGATATGAGAGATGAGAAGTAGGTTTGTTTAGCTGTGGCGAGTGTGGTCTTGAAAGTAGTGAGGGACTGTTTGAATGCGATGAAATGCTCGTTGGAGTGGGATCTTTTCCATCTGCGCTCAGCAGCCCTGGAAGCTCGCCTCAGCTCTTTGGTCAGGCTGGTGTGCCAGGGCTGTCTGTTGATTTTGCGAGTTTTGGTATGTGTAAGTGGGGCAGCGGATTCCAAAGCTACAGCTATTGTGGTGTTATATAGAGCGGCAGCGTCATCCGCATTGTGTAAGGAACTTATATCTGTAAGAGGGAGGAGGGATTCGGAGAATGAGTGTAGGTCAAGGTGTTTAAGATTCCTGCGAGGGTGTGAAAGTTTGTGGGGTGGGGATTGTAGACATGGAGTGAAGAGGGAAGAGAATGTGAGCAGGTTGTGGTCAGAGAGAGGAAGAGGTGAGTTAGAGAGGTTAGATAGGGAGCAGAGGCGGGTGAAGATGAGGTCCAGTGTGTGGCCATCTTTGTGGGTGGCTGTAGAAGACCATTGAGTGAGGCCGAAGGAGGAAGTGAGAGATAGAAGTTTAGTGGCAGCTGAGAGGGAAGTGTCAATGGGGATGTTGAAGTCGCCCATGATGATAGTAGGGATGTCCGCGGAAAGGAAATGAAGTAACCAGGTGGTGAAGTGGTCAAAGAAGGTGGTGGCTGGCCCTGGGGGGCGGTAGATGACAGCCAGTTGGAGGTTGGAGGGGGAGTAGATGCGCACAGAGTGCACCTCAAAGGAAGGGAGGGTAACAGAGGGTGGCAGTGGGATTGGGGTGAAGGAGCAGGTATCTGACAGGAGAAAACCAACTCCTCCACCATGTTTGCTGCTGGGGCGGGGGGTGTGAGAAAGGTGGAAGCCGCCATACGAAAGTGCAGCAGGAGAGGCTGTGTCAGAAGGGGTGAGCCAGGTTTCGGTGATGGCGAGGAAGGAGAGTTTGGTAGTAACAAGAAGATCATGGATGTAGGAAAGCTTGTTGCAGACAGAGCGAGCGTTCCACAGAGCTCCTGTTAGTGGGACTGGGGAAGCGGGGGCTGGGTGAATGGGTATAAGGTTGGAGAGGTTACGGAAGGTTGTGATAGAGCGTGGATGGGAGGTAGAAATGACTGTGGGAATGTGGTGAGGAGGACCAGGATTTGGAGAGATATCACCAGCAGTGAGAAGGAGCAGAGAAAGTGTTAGCAGGTGGGAGCAGGAGAGGGCATGAGGGGGCTGTCTGTGTTTGGAGACAGAGGATTGTATGTTAAGGAACAGTTTTGAGGCGGAGGTGAGGTGGATGGGGAGGATTGAAGAAGAGATGAACAGTTCCTTCATCTTCATCTTCATCCTTCAGTATGTAATGTGTGTATATACTATATGTATGATGTGTCTGTGTGTAATGTGTGTATATACTATATGTAGGTGATGTGTCTGTGTGTAATGTGTGTGTATATACTATATGTAAGTGATGTGTCTGTGTGTAATGTGTGTATATACTATATGTATGTGATGTGTCTGTGTGTAATGTGTGTATATACTATATGTATGTGATGTGTCTGTGTAATATGTGTGTATATACTATATGTATGTGATGTGTCTGTGTGTAGTGTGTGTATACTATATGTAGATGAGGTGTCTGTGTGTAGTGTGTGTATATACTATATGTATGTGATGTGTCTTTGTGTAATGTGTGTATATACTATATGTATGTGATGTGTCTGTGTGTAGTGTGTGTATACTATATGTAGATGAGGTGTCTGTGTGTAGTGTGTGTATATACTATATGTATGTGATGTGTCTTTGTGTAATGTGTGTATATACTATATGTAGGTGATGTGTCTGTGTGTAGTGTGTGTATACTATATGTAGATGAGGTGTCTGTGTGTGATGTGTATATACTGTATGTATGTGATGTCTGTGTGCAATGTGTGTCTATACTATATGTAGGTGATGTGTCTGTGTGTAGTGTATATACTATATGTATGTGATGTGTATATATTATATATATATATGTGATGTGTCTGTGTGATGTGTATATACTATATGTATGTGATGTGTCTGTGTGTAGTGTGTGTATATACTATATGTATGTGATGTGTCTGTGTGTAATGTGTGTATATACTATATGAATGTGATGTGTCTGTGTGTAATGTGTGTGTATATACTATATGTATGTGATGTGTCTGCTTGTATATACTATATGTATGTGATGTGTCTGTGTAATGTGTGTGTATATACTATATGTATGTGATGTGTCTGTGTGTAATGTGTGTATATACTATATGTATGTGATGTGTCTGTGTGTAATGTGTGTATATACTATATGTATGATGTGTCTGTGTGTAATGTGTGTATATACTATATGTATGTGATGTGTGTAATGTGTGTATATACTATAAGTATGTGATGTGTCTGTGTGTATACTATATGTATGTGATGTCTGTGTGTAGTGTCTGTATATACTATATGTATGTGATGTGTCTGTGTGTAATGTGTGTGTATATACTATATGTAGGTGATGTCTGTGTGTAATGTGTGTATATACTATATGTATGTGATGTGTCTGTGTGTAATGTGTGTGTATATACTATATGTAGGTGATGTGTCTGTTTGTAATGTGTGTGTATATACTATATGAATGTGATGTGTCTGTGTGTAATGTCTGTTTATACTATATGTATGTGATGTGTCTGTTTGTAATGTGTGTATATACTATATGTATGTGATGTGTCTGTTTGTAATGTGTATACTATATGTATGTGATGTGTCTGTTTGTAATGTGTGTGTATATACTATATGTAGGTGATGAGTCTGTGTGCAATGTGTGTATATACTATATGTAGGTGATGTGTCTGTTTGTAATGTGTGTGTATATACTATATGTATGTGATGTGTCTGTTTGTAATGTGTGTATACACTATATGTATGTGATATGTCAAATTCAAAGAAGCTTTATTGGCAGGACTAAATACACATTAGTTTTGCCAAAGCAAGTGTACAAAAGGGAATAGGGATAGGGACTGTAGGGATGTTGGGTAGGGGCTGTAGGAAAGGTGGATGGGGGCAGATCCAGGGTGGGGCTATTGAAGTCCATGGCATAGGGAAGGTGGATGGGAGGATTGGGCATATCCAGGGTGGGGGCCATAGAAGTCCATGGCATATCATCGTTCTCTTTCTCGCAGTCTATGACATTCGCTCACATACCGCACCGCTATCTCCACTGCTCTCTCTTCTTACCCCAGCAGGATATATGTTTTCTCTTCCTCCTTCATGGTGATGAAATCCGGGAAGAGATGTGAGAGTCTCCTGAAGTGAGTGTCCCTCACTGCTGAGTATTTGGAGCACTGTAGCAAGAAGTGGGTCTCATCCTCCAGTGCCTCCAGGTCCCAGTGTTGGTACAGTCTTTCCTCCCTGGACTTGTAGCTCTGCCTGTGTCGGCCGACCTCGATGGCCAGACTGTGGGCACTGAGTCTATATCGGCTCAGGATCTTGCGGTCTCTGGGGTCCGGAACTTTCTCCAGATATGGGGCCAGTCTGTAGTCTCTCTGTAGACTCCGGTACATAGTCAGTTTCTGTGAGCTGATGATGTCGTTCTTCCAGTCACTTACGTACCTCTCCTGGCCTTCGTCTACCATCTTCCTGATTCCGGCTTTTGTCAGGTTGTTGTGATTGGTGTTCTGGTCAGGTTGGGTTTGGGTGGGCTGTTCCGAGGGTCTGGGTTTTACTGTTTCACCTACATGTGTCAGGGCTTTATGGTGATGGGAGCTTGGATTGCTCCTACGTAGGTGAGCAAGCACTGTTGGAGAAGGTGCTTGTAGAATTCCAGGTGGAATATTTCTGTTGGGCTGGATTCCCACCTTGACCAGTCTGGGTGTTAGGAACGGCGGAACGCACTAAATAAATAAATAATAAAGTGCGTTTTCCGCTTGGGGTCCACCGTGCAGAAGGTGTTAACACTGCTGCTAATTAATGGCAGACGCGCTATATGGCGGTATAATGCGCACGGGTTCAACTTCACCCGATGTGCGCAGAGCGGACTCTGTTAACTCACAGAGGCGCTGTAACATAAACATAAACACCGAGCCTGTTAGACTCACAGGTCTCAGCGAAATTGTACACACGGTATCAGGTCACAGGACACGGGTCCAAGACAGGGGACGGTGTCCGTCTAGACCTACCGTGCGTGCGGCGTCGCTACTGTGGACGCCAGTAAGTGCTGCTGAATGCAGCGCGGCGGCAGACACAGCCGCTATGCGATAGTGCCGTGAGAGACGAGACACCACCGGACGCTAATGTAGAGGTGCGGTGTGCACAGTGGCCTATGGCTTGCCACTGACTGGCGCTGACTCTTTCTATAGTTCCCTATCCACATGCGTAATATCAGAGGGAGGGGAATCTTAATAAGTCAGTCACCAGAATCATACATCCATCACCTTTCACACATCTAGCAAGAAGAGTCTATACTAGCGCATGGCCGAGCGGCCATGCGGGCCTTTTATAGCCGTGCGCTGCCGGGACCTTCCAGATCTCTGAGATGGACCTGAGCTCGTGACTCCCGATCTCCAATGGGAGATCATCTCGTGAGCATGCCCAGTAGAGCGGCAGAGGAACTTAGCCTCAGGAATGACTTGCTGCAGAGCAGCATGTGAGGCTCTGGATTCCTGTTGTGTAGCTGCAGGAATCCAGCGCCTAACACTGGGTAGGTGTGAGGACCCCAGACTTCGCTGCCATACAGGAGGATTGGGGCGATGATGGAGTCGAAGATTTTTAACCAGACTCTCACTGGTGGCTTCAGATGGTAGAGTTTCCTTTGGATGGCATAGAAGGTTTTGCATGCCTTGTCTTTCAGGGTCTCTATGGCTTGTTTGAAGCTCCCTGATCGGTGAATCTCTAGGCCCAGATAGGTATATTTGTCCTTTCCTGTAAGGGCGCAGTTGTTGAGGAAAAATGAAGGGTGCTGATCTGATTTTCTCTTTCTCTTCTGGAACACCATGATGTTGGTTTTCTTTAGGTTGACCGGTAGTGCACAGGTGGAGCTGAATTTCTCTAAGATTTTCAGGTTGTCTTGGAGGCCTTTCTCGGTTGGTGACAGAAGCAGCAGGTCATCTGCATACAGCAGGAATTTCACCTGCGCATCGTGGAGGGTGAGACCTGGTGCTGTGGAAGATTCCAGAGCAGTAGCCAGCTCATTGATGTAAATGTTGAAGAGCATTGGGCTTAGGCTGCAGCCTTGTCTGACTCCCCGGCTCTGCTGGAAATAGTCCGTTCTTCTGCCGTTCACACTCACACTGCTGAGGTTCTCGGTGTAGGAGCTTTTGATAACATCGTAGGTCTTTCCTCCTATTCCGCTCTCAAGCAGTTTCAGGAATAAGCCTGGGTGCCACACCGAATCAAAGGCCTTTTTAAAGTCCAGGAAACAGGCGTATATCTTCCCGTTATTTGTATTGTGAACGTGGCTCTGAATGAGGCTGTGCAGGGTGTAGATGTGGTCAGTAGTGCGGTGGTTTGGCAAAACCCTGCTTGGCTCTTGCTGAGGACATTATGCTCGGTGAGGAAACTGAGGATCCTTTTGTTCAGGATGCTGTTGAAGTTTTCCCAGGTTGCTGCTGACACATATTCCTCTGTAGTTGGCAGGGTCGTACCTGTCCCCATTCTTGTGGATGGGTGTGGTGAGGCCTTGGTTCCAGGTACGAGGGAAGTAGCCGGCACTTAGCACAGTATTGAAGAGTTTTTAACCATTGCTGCCCGTATTTCGGGTGGGCTGTACTTCAGCATTTCTGGTAGGATTCCATCCAGGCCACCGACTTTTCTACATCTTATGGAAGAGATTCTCTCTGCTACTTCCTGTAATGTAATAGGTGTATCCACGGGGTTTTGGAAATTTTTTACTTTTTCCTCCATTGCTTTTAGTTTTGCCATTGTGCTTTCCTGTTCTTTGCTTAGTTCTTCCTTTGGAATGTCTTTATAGAGGTCTCTGAAATACTGGAGCCAGATGTTGCCATTTTGGATATGGATGTTGTTTTCCTTTGTGCCCATGTGGTTCCATAGTTCCCAGGAGTTGTCTTGGAGGGCATCTTTGAGTTGGTTAAGTTTGGTGGAGATGTAACTCTGCTTCTTCCTCCTGAGGATGGTTTTGTACTGCCTTTGCATGGTTTCATTGGCTTCCCTCAGACCCGGGTGGTTGGGGTCTCTGTGTTTCTTGTTTGAGGCTGTTTTCAGAGTCTTCTGTACGGCTTTAAATTCTCTATCAAACCATCCATTGATCTGTTTTTCTTTTGGTCAGTTGTAGTTGACTTTTTTAAGGTCGGACAGTCTGGCCATTGCATAGAATATATTGTTGAGGTCTTTTGCAGCTTGACTCGTGTCTGTGTGTACACACTATATGTATGTGATGTGTCTGTGTGTAATGTGTGTATGTACTATTGTTGAGGTAGCTATTTAGGGAGGGCTAAATTAACCCTTCACGGTTGATCCAGTGATTTCCAAATTAGTTCATAGGGCGTTGCTAGCAACTGGGAATGACCACACGGAGACGGGGGTCTCTGTACGGGAGGATCGAGACAGATCACTAGTCCCCTTTATTTTATTCACTTCTTTTATAATCTTTTGCTTAATTATTCATAGTTCTCAACTATCTATAGCATCATTTCACTTTATAAGCCAATAATATTGCAAGAAAACCGGAAACTACATATATGTCCGTATCCAAATAGAAAAGTTTGGTGGAGATGTAACTCTGCTTCTTCCTCCTGAGGATGGTTTTGTACTGCCTTTGCATGGTTTCATAGGCTTCCCTCAGACCCGGGTGGTTGGGGTCTCTGTGTTTCTTGTTTGAGGCTGTTCTCAGAGTCTTCTGTATGGCTTTATATTCTCTATCAAACCATCCATTGATCTGTTTTTCTTTTGGTCTGTTGTAGTTGACTTTTTTAAGGTCGGACAGTCTGGCCATTGCATAGAATATATTGTTGAGGTCTTTTGCAGCTTTACTCGTGTCTGTCTATACACTATATGTATGTGATGTCTGTGTGTAATGTGTGTATGTACTATATGTATGTGATGTGTCTGTGTGTAATGTGTAAATGTGTATATGCTATATGTATGTGATGTGTCTGTGTGTAATGTGTGTATGTACTATATGTATGTGATGTCTGTGTGTATATACTATATGTATGTGATGTGTCTGTGTGTAATGTGTGTATATACTATATGTATGTGATGTGTCTGTGTGTAATGTGTAAATGTGTATATGCTATATGTATGTGATGTGTCTGTGTGTAATGTGTGTGTATATACTATATGTACAGTACAGACCAAAAGTTTGGACAAACCTCATTCAAAGAGTTTTCTATCATAGAATCATAGAATCGTAGAGTTGGAAGGGACCTCCTGGGCCATCTGGTCCAACCCCCTGCTCAAAGCAGGATTCGCT
Source organism: Dendrobates tinctorius (assembly GCF_039654945.1). Lineage (NCBI taxonomy): Eukaryota > Metazoa > Chordata > Amphibia > Anura > Dendrobatidae > Dendrobates > Dendrobates tinctorius. The sequence continues at coordinate 2,297,620 of NW_027361824.1, forward strand.
AAATCATCCCAGTCAGATGTCTGTCCAGCCTCTGTTTGAAGACTTCCATTGAAGGAGAACTCACCACTTCTCGTGGCAGCCTGTTCCACTCATTGATCACTCTAACTGTCAAAAAGTTTTTTCTAATATCTAATCTGTGTCTCCTCCCATTCAGTTTCATCCCATTGCTTCTAGTCTTTCCTTGTGCAAATGAGAATAAAGTTGATCCTTCTACAATGTGACAGCCCTTTAGATATTTGTAGACAGCTATTAAGTCTCCTCTCAGTCTTCTCTTTTGCAAACTAAACATTCCCAAATCCTGCAACCTTTCCTCATAAGACAGGGTTTGCAGACCGGTCACCATTCTGGTCGCTCTTTTCTGAACTTGCTCCAGTTTGTTGATGTCTTTTTTAAAATGTGGTGCCCAAAACTGGACACAATATTCCAGATGAGGTCTGACCAAAGAGGAGTAGAGGGAAATAATGACTTCACGTGATCTAGACTGTATGCTTCTGTTAATACATCCTAGAATTGCATTTGCCTTTTTTGCTGCTGCATCACACTGTTGACTCATATTCAGTCTGTGATCTATTAGTATACCCAAGTCTTTTTCACATGTGCTGTCACTTAGCCCTATTCCTCCCATTCTATATATGCTTTTTTCATTTTTATTGCCCAGATGTAGTACTTTGCATTTTTCCCTGTTAAAAACCATTCTGTTTGTTGCTGCCCACTTCTCCAGTTTATTTATATCTTTTTGAATCCTCTCTCTCTCTTCTCTAGTATTAGCTATCCCTCCTAGCTTTGTGTCATCAGCAAATTTAATCAGTTTACCCTCAATTCCTTCATCTAAATCGTTGATAAAGATGTTGAACAATACAGGGCCCAGGACAGAGCCCTGTGGTACCCCACTTGAGACATTCTTCCAACTGGATGTGCAGCCATTTACGACCACTCTTTGGGTCCGATCACTAAGCCAGTTATGAATCCACCTAACAGTTGCCTTGTCCATTCCATACTTAGTCATTTTTTCAATAAGCATTGTATGAGAGACTTTGTCAAATGCTTTGCTGAAGTCAAGATATACTATATCTACAGCATTTCCTTGATCCACCCAATCAGTAATACCGTCATAGAAGGAAATTAAGTTAGTCTGACATGACTTATTAGTTACAAACCCATGCTGACTCTGTTTAATCACTTCATTCTTATCCAGGTATTGACATACATGTTGTTTAATAATTTGTTTAAAGATCTTTCCTGGTATAGAAGTCAGACTCACCGGCCTATAGTTGCCTGGGTCCACCTTCTTCCCCTTTTTGAAGATAGGAACAACATTTGCTCTTCTCCAGTCTTCTGGCACTTCTCCTGTTCTCCAAGAATTTTCAAAGATTATGGAGAGGGGTTCAAAAATTTCTTCTGCTATCTCCTTCAGTACTCTGGGGTGTAATTCATCTGGACCTGGAGACTTGAATTCATTTAGGTTAGCTAAGTGTTTCCTCACAATCTTTCTGTTTATAGATATCCTGGATTCTTCTATTCCCTTAATAGGACAGTGAATAACAGTTGATGTTACATTTCCTTTCTGAGAGAAAACAGATGCAAAATAGGAATTTAAAAGTTCAGCCTTCTCAACATCCTGTCTTACCATTTCATCATTTTCATCCTGTAAAAATCCTATAGCATCTTTGACTTTTCTTTTACTTTTGACATATCCCCAAAATCCTTTATTATTGCTTTTGACATCTCTTGCAAGCCTCAATTCATTTTCAGCTTTAGATAATCTGATTTGTGCCCTGCAGGTTCTGCAGACAGCATTATATTCTTCTTTAGATATGCCTCCCTCTTTCCATTTTATAAACATTTTTTTCTTCCTTTTTAGCATGTGCTTAAGTTCTGTGTTCATCCATCCTGGTTTCCTTAAATGCTTCCTATTCTTCCCTCTTTTCGGAATTGTTAACAACTGTGCTTTGAGAATTTCATTTTTCAAGATTTCCCATCCCTCCTGGACATTTTTGTCTTTTAGGATATCCAGCCATTGGATCCCTCCAATTCTCTTTCTGAATCCCTTAAAATCTGCCTTTCTGAAATCTAACCTTGACGTCTGAGTCTTCACAGGTCTTCTCTATTTTCATGACTATGAAAATTGCAGGTTCACTCTGAAGGCATCAAAACTATGAATTAACACATGTGGAATTATATAATTCACAAAAAAGTGTGAAACAACTGAAAAAATGTCTTATATTTTAGGTTCTTCAAAGTAGCCACCTTTTGCTTTGATTACTGCTTTGCACACTCTTGGAATTCTCTTGATGAGCTTCAAGAGGTAGTCACCGGAAATGGTCTTCCTACAGTCTTGAAGGAGTCCCCAGAGATGCTTGGCACTTGTTGGCCCTTTTGCCTTCACTCTGCAGTCAAGCTCACCCTAAACCATCTTGATTGGGTTCAGGTCTGGTGACTGGAGGCCTGGTCATCTGGCGTAGCACCCCATCACTCTCCCTCTTGGACAAAATAGCCCTTACACAGCCTGGAGGTGTGTTTGGGCTCATTGTCCTGTTGAAAAATAAATGATGGTCCAACTAAACGCAAACCGGATGGAATAGCATGCCGCTGCAAGATGCTGTGGTAGCCATGCTGGTTCAGTATGCCTTCAATTTTGAATAAATCCCCAACAGTGTCACCAGCAAAGCACCCCCACACCATCACACCTCCTCCTCCATGCTTCACGGTGGGAACCAGGCATGTAGAGTCCATCCGTTCACCTTTTCTGCATTGCACAAAGACACGGTGGTTGGAACCAAAGATCTCAAATTTGGACTCATCAGACCAAAGCACAGATTTCCACTGGTCTAATGTCCATTCCTTGTGTTCTTTAGCCCAAACAGAACACTTGGGGGTTCAAAGTGCTCACCACACATCTATATAAGTTCCTTGGGGGGTCTAGTTTCCAAAATGGGGTCACTTGTGGGGGGTTGCCACTGTTTAGGTACATCAGGGGCTTTGCAAACACGACATGACACCCGCAGACCATTCCATCAAAGTCTGCATTTCAGAACGTCACTACTTCCCTTCCGAGCCCCACCGTGTGCCCAAACAGTAGTTTTCTCCAACATATGGCGTACCAGCGTACTCAGGACAAATTGGACAACAACTCTTAGGGTCCAATTTCTCCTGTTACCCTTGTGAATATAAAAATTGGGGGCTAAAAGATCATTTTTGTGGAAAAAAAATGATTTTTTTTTATTTTCACGGCTCTACATTATAAACTTTAGTGAAACACTTGGGGGTTCAAAGTGCTCACCACACATCTAGATAAGTCCCTTGGGGGGGTCTAATTTCCAAAATGGGGTCACTTGTGGGGGGTTTCCACTGTTTAGGTACATCAGGGGCTCTCCAAATGCGACATGGCATCCGATCTCAATTCCAGCCAATTTTTTCAATTCTGACCAGTGTCACTTTATGAGGTCATAACTCTAGAACGCTTCAACGGATCCTACTGATTCTGACATTGTTTTCTCATGACATATTGTACTTCATGATGGTGGTAAAAATTTTTAGATATGATCTGCACTTATTTGTTAAAAAAATCAAAATTTGGCAAAAATTTAGAACATTTTGCAATTTTCAAACTTTTAATTTTTATGCCCTTAAATCAGAGAGTGATATCGCACAAAATAGTTAATAAATAATATTTCCCACATGTCTACTTTACATCTGCACAATTTTGGAAACATAATTTTTTTTTTTAGGAAGTTATAAGGGTTAAAAGTTGACCAGCGATTTCTCATTTTTACAACAAAATTTGCAGCACCATTTTTTTTAGGGACCACCTCACATTTGAAGTGAGTTTGGGGGGTCAATATGACAGAAAATACCCAAAATTGACACCATTCTAAAAACTGCACCTCTCAATGTACTCAAAACCACATTCAAGAAGTTTATTAACCCTTCAGGTGCTTCACATGAATGAATGGAATATGGAAGGAAAAAATAAACATTTAACTTTTTTTCACAAACATTTTACTTCAAAACCATTTTTTTTTATTTTCACAAGTGTAAAAAGAGAAAATGAACCACTAAATTTTTTGTGCAATTTCTCCCAAATGCGCCAATACCCCGTATGTGGGGCTAAACCACTGTTTGAGCACACGGCAGCGCTCAGAACGGAAGGAGTGCCGTTTGACTTTTTCAATGCAGAATTGGCTGGAATTGAGATCGGATGCCATGTCGCATTTGGAGAGCCCCTGATGTACCTAAACAGTGGAAACCCCCCACAAGTGACCCCATTTTGGAAATTAGACCCCCCCAAGGGACTTATCTAGATGTGTGGTGAGCACTTTGAACCCCCAAGTGTTTCACTAAAGTTTATAATGTAGAGCCGTGAAAATAAAAAAAAAATCATTTTTTTTCCACAAAAATGATCTTTTAGCCCCCAATTTTTATATTTACAAGGGTAACAGGAGAAATTGGACCCTAAGAGTTGTTGTCCAATTTGTCCTGAGTACGCTGGTACGCCATATGTTGGAGAAAACTACTGTTTGGGCACACGGTGGGGCTCGGAAGGGAAGTAGTGACGTTCTGAAATGCAGACTTTGATGGAATGGTCTGCGGGTGTCATGTCGCGTTTGCAGAGCCCCTGATGTACCTAAACAGTGGCAACCCCCCACAAGTGACCCCATTTTGGAAACTAGACCCCCCAAGGAACTTATATAGATGTGTGGTGAGCACTTTGAACCCCCAAGTGTTCCAGTAAAGTTTATAATGTAGAGGCGTGAAAATAAAAAAATCATTTTTTTTCCACAAAAATGATCTTTTAGCCCCCAATTTTTATTTTCACAAGGGTAACAGGAGAAATTGGACCCTAAGAGTTGTTGTCCAATTTGTCCTGAGTATGCTGGTACGCCATATGTTGGAGAAAACTACTGTTTGGGCACACGGTGGGGCTCGGAAGGGAAGTAGTGACGTTCTGAAATGCAGACTTTGATGGAATGGTCTGTGGGTGTCATGTCGCGTTTGCAGAGCCCCTGATGTACCTAAACAGTGGAAACCCCCCACAAGTGACCCCATTTTGGAAACTAGACCCCCCAAGGAACTTATCTAGATGTGTGGTGAGCACTTTGAATCCCCAAGTGTTTCAGTAAAGTTTATAATGTAGAGGCGTGAAAATAAAAAAATCATTTTTTTTCCACAAAAATGATCTTTTAGCCCCCAATTTTTATTTTCACAAGGGTAACAGGAGAAATTGGACCCTAAGAGTTGTTGTCCAATTTGTCCTGAGTATGCTGGTACGCCATATGTTGGAGAAAACTACTGTTTGGGCACACGGTGGGGCTCGGAAGGGAAGTAGTGACGTTCTGAAATGCAGACTTTGATGGAATGGTCTGTGGGTGTCATGTCGCGTTTGCAGAGCCCCTGATGTACCTAAACAGTGGAAACCCCCCACAAGTGACCCCATTTTGGAAACTAGACCCCCCAAGGAACTTATCTAGATGTGTGGTGAGCACTTTGAACCCCCAAGTGTTTCAGTAAAGTTTATAATGTAGAGGCGTGAAAATAAAAAAATCATTTTTTTTTTCCACAAAAATGATCTTTTAGCCCCCAATTTTTATTTTCACAAGGGTAACGGGAGAAATTGGACCCTAAGAGTTGTTGTCCAATTTGTCCTGAGTACGCTGGTACCCCATATGTGGGAGAAAACTACTGTTTGGGCACACGGTGGGGCTCGGAAGGGAAGTAGTGACGTTCTGAAATGCAGACTTTGATGGAATGGTCTGCGGGCGTCATATTGCATTTACAGAGCCCCTGATGTACCTAAACAGTGGAAACCCCCAATTCTAATTCCAACCCTAACCCCAACACACCCCTAACCCTAATCTCAGCCCTAACCATAACCTTAACCACAAACCTAACACCAACACACCCATAACCTTAATCCCAGCCCTAACCCTAACCCTAGCCCTAGCCCCTGCATTTTTTTTTTTTACTTTTTTTTAATTTTTGTCACAAGATCGCTGCCCTGCGATCTGACTCATAGTAACGCCACTTCACCTCTGATCATCTGTCAGTGTGAGATCAGAGGAGAAGCAGCGTTACTATGTGACAAGATCGCTGCCTGGCACATAATAACGCGACTTCTCCTCTGATCTCGCAATGACAGATGATCAGAGGTGAAGCAGCGTTACTGTGTGACAAGATCGCTGCCTGGCACAGCTGTGCCAGGCAGCGATCAGCTGTGCCAGGCAGCGATCTAGTCACACAATAACGCTGCTTCACCTCTGATCAGCTGTCAGTGTTAGATCAGAGGGAGAAGCCGCGTTACAATGAGGGAGATCGCCGGGAAACAAGCAGCTTTCCCAGCGATCGCTCCCATTGGCTGCTGTGACGCTGACGTCATCGGGACCTGAACCAATCAGGTCTCGATGACGTCGGGGGTCCCAGCATGCATTGCGCAACGGGATCCCCGCGTTGTAAGGTATGTGGGGGTCCCGGGGGGCACAAAACCGCCGACAGTAGATAAACGTCGGCGCTGCACAAAGCCCAGCAAGCGCCAACGTTTATCTACTGTGGGCGGTCGTGAAGAGGTTAAACCTCATTTGCTATTTTTCAGCCCAATTCTCCAATTTACTCAAATTTGTCTGTAGTTGCAAACTGTCCTCCTTTGTGTTAACTACCTTACATAGTTTTGTATCATCTGCAAATACAGATATTTTACTGTGTAAGCCATCCACTAGATCATTAATAAATATAGTAAATAGTAGGGGGCCCAATACAGACCCCTGTGGTCCCCCACTAGTAACCCTGGCCCAATCTGAGGATGCCCCATTAATAACCACTCCTTGTTTTCTATCACTAAGCCAGCTACCTACCCATCTACACACATTTTCCCCTAGCCCAAGCATTCTCATCGTACTTACCAATCTTTTATGTGGGACAGTGTCAAATGCTTTAGAGAAGTCGAGATAAATGACATCCAATGATTCTCCTTGGTCCATTTGAGAGCTTACATCCTCATAGAAGCTGATCAGGTTAGTTTGACAGGAGTGATCCTTCATAAATCCATGTGGATATGGAGTTAAACCTTTATTAACATTGAGATATTCCATAATGGTATCCCTTAGAAACCCTTCAAAAATGTTACCCGCAACAGATGTTAAGCTTACCGGCCTATAGTTTCCAGGTTCCCTTTTACACCCCTTTTTGAATATTGGTACCACATTTGCCGCCAATCAAAAGGAACAGACCCTGTTTCTGTTTCTAATCCTCCCTTCCTGCTATTGTGGACCTCCGCCCATTTTTTTTCCCTCCCACTTTACTTCAGCCAGCAATTGTATATAGGTATATGCTTATTTGTAAGATGTTAAGCTATGAGTAAGGACCCTCTAGTCCGAAACGCGTAAGCGTCTGTCACATTGGTGAACCATATGTTTTTTATGCATCTATTCTGTTTTTAATCATTTTTTTGGAATAAAGTCTTTTGATTTTAACCATCCTTTGGTCGAAGTTGCTGGAACATCTCCCAAGTATTGTGCCTACAAGATTTTCCGGAATCCAAGTTCCCTGCACCGCCCAGGATTGATTGCATTCCTCCAGACTTCGCATTTACTACGGTTTGGTGAGCTGACAAAAAACTTTTTCCTTCCTGTTTCTATAGAGTCTTTAAATATAAGGAATAGAGGCCTGTCTATCACATTACTTAACTCCCTTAATACCTGAGGGTGAATGCCATCAGGGCCTGGTGATTTGTCCATTTTAATCTTTCTAAGGCGGTTCTGCACTTCTTCCTGGGTTAGGCAGGTAATACTTAATGGGGAGTTTACATTATCACTCTGCATTTCCCCTGGCAAATCCTTTTCCTGTGTGAACACTGTTGAGAAAAAAGTATTTAAAACATTTGCTTTTCCCACATCGCTCTCTATGATTTCACCCTCATTGTTCTTATAAGGGCCGACATCATCAATTTTAATCTTTTTACTGTTTATATAATTAAAGAATAGTTTGGGGTTTGTTTTACTTTCCTTAGCAATGAGTCTCTCAGTTTCCACTTTTGCTAAATGTATTTGTTTTTTACACATTTTATTTTTTTCTCTATAACTTTTTAATGCTTCTTCATTGCCTTCTTGTTTTAGCTTCCTAAATGCCTTGTTCTTGTTATTTATTGCCCTTTTTACATCCTTATTTAGCCACATTGGTGTTCTCCTGTTCCTAGCCCTTTTATTTCTGTACGGTGTGGTTAGCTCGCAGTGGGTGTGTAAAACTGATTTAAATATTTCCCATTTATTTTCTGTGCTCCTATTTTTGAGGACATTCCCAGTCAATTTGGCGAAGGTCCTCTCTAAGCTGATCAAACTTTGTGTTCCTGAAATTCAGAGTTTTTGTAAACCCCTTCCAGGGCGCCTTACTGAAGGACAAGTGGCATTGTGTTATATTGTGGTCACTGTTCCCTCGGTGCCATCGACTCGGACTTCTGTTATTCTATCTGGCCTGTTGCTTAAAATTAAGTCCAGAAGGGCTGTCCCTCTAGTTGGGCCCTGCACAAGTTGTGACAGATAATTATCCTTGGTCACTGACAGAAATTGGTTTCCTTTCTGAGATCCGCAGGTTTCCGTTTCCCAGTCTATGTCGGGGTAGTTGAAGTCCCCCATAATAATCACCTCATTGTGATTTGCTGCTTTGTCTATTTGTTTCAATAATACATTCTCAGTGGTTTCTGTTATATTTGGTGGCTTATAAAAAACCCCTATGAGGATTTTATTACTTTTCCCTCCTTGTATCTCCACCCATAGAGACTCCACCTCTTCATTTCCCTCTTGTATATCTTCTCTTAGTGTGGGCTTTAAAGTGGGCTTTATATATAGACAGACTCCACCACCTTTCCTTTTTTTACAATCCCTCCTAAACAAATCATATCCTTGCAAGTTAGCCGCCCAGTCATAGCTGTCGTCTAACCATGTCTCAGTTATTCCTACTAGGTCGTATTTCTCCTCATACATTACCAACTCCAGATCTTCAATCTTATTGGTCAGGCTTATTGCGTTGGTCAGCATGCAGGAAAGAAGTTTTGCTTCCTTTTTCTTAGCTTCCTTCTGAGTACCGTGTCTTGGGTCCTCTTTACCACATCTAGTATCCTTGATTAGTTTGTCCTTCTGCTGCATGTTCTTGTCTGCTGTTTTTCCTCCCATCCCCTCTTCTTCTAGTTTAAAGCCCTCCTGATGAGTGTGGCAAGTCTTCTGGCGAATGTGTGTTTCCCAGGTGTTGTGAGGTGTATCCCATCTCTTGCGAGAAGTCCATCGTAGAGGTAATTCACGCCATGGTCCAAGAATCCAAATCCTTGCTGCCTGCACCACCGTCGTAGCCAGTTGTTCACCTCTAGTATCCTATTCCATCTTCTGATGCCATGGCCATCGACTGGGAGGATTGATGAGAAGACAACCTGTAAATTCCGTTCCTTTATTTTCTTCTCCAGAATTTCAAAGTCTTCGCAGATTGATGGTAGGTCATTTCTTGCCGTGTCGTTTGTGCCTACATGTATCAGTAGGAAAGGGTAGTCGTCCTTGGATTTGAGGATAGTTGGTATCCTGTTGGCCACATCCTTGATTTTTGTTCCTGGGAGGCAGCATACTTCTCGTGCGGTTATGTCTGGCTTGCAGATAGTTGCCTCCGTGCCTCTTAGTAGTGAGTCGCCCATAACTACCACTCTTTCCGGACGCACTGCTTGTTGCTCGTGAGTGTTTTTGAGTGTCATTTGTTTCCGCTTTTGTTGACGGAGTAACTTCTTTTGTTGATAGTGTGTCTTCTCTTGTAGATACGGTATCATCCTGAGCTGTGCCATTTTCATTCTCCAGCATGAGGGTTTCATATTGGTTGCTAAGCTGTGTGGGTGGTGATGACCACTTGATGCGTTTGCTTCATTTCTTCACATGGCTCCACTTTTCAGCCTCTATATGTGCTCTGAAGCTTTTCTCACTTTCCGTTTCCTGAATGGTTGCTTCTGCTTCATCCAAGAAGTCCTCATGTTCTTTAATTACCTTCAATGTTGCTATTCTTTTTTCCAGTCCCTGCACCTTTTCCTCTAAGAGGGCAACAAGTTTGCACTTCTGACAGGTAAAGTTGAGTTTTTGGGGCGGAAGATCCGTAAACATGTAGCATGTGTTGCAGGTGACCATGTGGATTTTCTTCTTTCATATTGGTATTGCTGATGCAGTCTATGATGTCCTCAAACAGCGAGACCCGGCAAGTCTCAGCGATCGATCATCAAGAGAATCCCGGGAGTGTGCAAAGCAGTAATCAAACCAAAAGGTGGCTACTTTGAAGAACCTAGAATATAAGGCATATTTTCAGTTGTTTCACACTTTTTTGTTAATTATATACACTGTGTGTAGAATTATTAGGCAAATGAGTATTTTGATCACATCATCCTTTTTATACATGTTGTCCTACTGCAAGCTGTAGAGGCTTGAAAGCCAACTGCCAATTATGTAAATCAGGTGATTTGCATCTCTTTAATGAGGAGGGGTGTGGTCTAATGACATCAACACCCTATATAAGGTGTGCTTAATTATTAGGCAACTTCCTTTCCTTTGGCAAACTGGGTCAGAAGAGAGATTTGACGGACTCTGAAAAGTCAAAAATTGTGCGATGTCTTGCAGAGGGATGCAGCAGTCTTGAAATTGCCAAACTTTTGAATCGTGATCACCGAACAATCAAGCGTTTCATGGCAAATAGCCAACAGGGTCGCAAGAAGCGTGTTGATAAAAAAAGGCGCAAAATAACTGCCCATGAATTGAGGAAAATCAAGCGTCAAGCTGCCAAGATGCCATTTGCCACCAGTTTTGCCATATTTCAGAGCTGCAACATTACTGGAGTATCAAAAAGCACAAGGTGTGCCATACTCAGGGACATGGCCAAGGAAAGGAAGGCTGAAAAACGACCACCTTTCAACAAGAAACATAAGATAAAACATCAAGACTGGGCCAAGAAATATCTTAAGACTGATTTTTCTAAGGTTTTATGGCCTGATGAAATGAGAGCGACTCTTGAAGGGCCAGATGGATGGGCCCGAGGCTGGATCAGTAAAGGGCAGAGAGCTTCAATCCAACTCAGACGCCAGCAAGGTGGAGGTGGGGTACTGGTATGGGCTGGTATCATCAAAGATGAACTTGTGGGACCTTTTCGGGTTGAGGATGGAGTGAAGCTCAACTCCCAGACCTACTGCCAGTCTCTGGAAGACACCTTCAAGCAGTGGTACAGGAAGAAGTCGGTATCGTTCAAGAAAAACATGATTCTCATGCAGGACAATGCTCCATCACATGCATCCAAATACTCCACAACGTGGCTGCCCAGTAAAGGTCTAAAAGAAGAAAAAATAATGACATGGCCCCCTTGTTCACCTGATCTGGACCCCATAGAGAACCTGTGGTCCTTCATAAAATGTGAGATCTACAAGGAGGGAAAACAGTACACCTCTCAGAACAGTGTCTGGGAGGCTGTGGTGGCTGCTGCACGCAATGTTGATCGTAAACAGACCAAGCAACTTACAGAATCTATGGATGGAAGGCTTTTGAGTGTCATCGTAAAGAAAGGTGGCTATATTGGTCACTGATTCTTTTTTTTTTTTTGTTTTTGAATGTCAGAAATGTTTATTTCTAAATTTTGTGTTATATTGGTTTACCTGGTGAAAATAAACAAGTGAGGTGGGTAGATATTTCATAGAATCATAGAATCGTAGAGTTGGAAGGGACCTCCTGGGCCATCTGGTCCAACCCCCTGCTCAAAGCAGGATTCGCTAAATCATCCCAGTCAGATGTCTGTCCAGCCTCTGTTTGAAGACTTCCATTGAAGGAGAACTCACCACTTCTCGTGGCAGCCTGTTCCACTCATTGATCACTCTAACTGTCAAAAAGTTTTTTCTAATATCTAATCTGTGTCTCCTCCCATTCAGTTTCATCCCATTGCTTCTAGTCTTTCCTTGTGCAAATGAGAATAAAGTTGAGCCTTCTACAATGTGACAGCCCTTTAGATATTTGTAGACAGCAATTAAGTCTCCTCTCAGTCTTCTCTTTTGCAAACTAAACATTCCCAAATCCTGCAACCTTTCCTCATAAGACAGGGTTTGCAGACCGGTCACCATTCTGGTCGCTCTTTTCTGAACTTGCTCCAGTTTGTTGATGTCTTTTTTAAAATGTGGTGCCCAAAACTGGACACAATATTCCAGATGAGGTCTGACCAAAGAGGAGTAGAGGGAAATAATGACTTCACATGATCTAGACTGTATGCTTCTGTTAATACATCCTAGAACTGCATTTGCCTTTTTTGCTGCTGCATCACACTGTTGACTCATATTCAGTCTGTGATCTATTAGTATACCCAAGTCTTTTTCACATGTGCTGTCACTTAGCCCTATTCCTCCCATTCTATATATGCTTTTTTCATTTTTATTGCCCAGATGTAGTACTTTGCATTTCTCCCTGTTAAAAACCATTCTGTTAGTTACTGCCCACTTCTCCAGTTTATTTAAATCTTTTTGAATCCTCTCTCTCTCTTCTCTAGTATTAGCTATCCCTCCTAGCTTTGTGTCATCAGCAAATTTAATCAGTGTACCCTCAATTCCTTCATCTAAATCGTTGATAAAGATGTTGAACAATACAGGGCCCAGGACAGAGCCCTGTGGTACCCCACTTGAGACATTCTTCCAACTGGATGTGCAGCCATTTACGACCACTCTTTGGGTCCGATCACTAAGCCAGCTATGAATCCACCTAACAGTTGCCTTGTCCATTCCATACTTAGTCATTTTTTCAATAAGGATTGTATGAGAGACTTTGTCAAATGCTTTGCTGAAGTCAAGATATACTATATCTACAGCATTTCCTTGATCCACCCAATCAGTGATACCGTCATAGAAGGAAATTAAGTTAGTCTGACATGACTTATTAGTTACAAACCCATGCTGACTCTGTTTGATCACTTCATTCTTATCCAGGTATTGACTTACATGTTGTTTAATAATTTGTTCAAAGATCTTTCCTGGTATAGAAGTCAGACTCACCGGCCTATAGTTGCCTGGGTCCACCTTCTTCCCCTTTTTGAAGATAGGAACAACATTTGCTCTTCTCCAGTCTTCTGGCACTTCTCCTGTTCTCCAAGAATTTTCAAAGATTATGGAGAGTGGTTCAGAAATTTCTTCTGCTATCTCCTTCAGTACTCTGGGGTGTAATTCATCTGGACCTGGAGACTTGAATTCATTTAGGTTAGCTAAGTGTTTCCTCACTATCTTTCTGTTTATAGATATCCTGGATTCTTCTATTCCCTTAATAGGACAGTGAATAACAGTTGGTGTTACATTTCCTTTCTGAGAGAAAACAGATGCAAAATAGGAATTTAAAAGTTCAGCCTTCTCAACATCCTGTCTTACCATTTCATCATTTTCATCCTGTAAAAATCCTATAGCATCTTTGACTTTTCTTTTACTTTTGACATATCCCCAAAATCCTTTATTATTGCTTTTGACATCTCTTGCAAGCCTCAATTCATTTTCAGCTTTAGCTAATCTGATTTGTGCCCTGCAGATTCTGCAGACAGCATTATATTCTTCTTTAGATATGCCTCCCTCTTTCCATTTTATAAACATTTTTTTCTTCCTTTTTAGCATGTGCTTAAGTTCTGTGTTCACCCATCCTGGTTTCCTTAAATGCTTCCTATTCTTCCCTCTTTTCGGAATTGTTAACAACTGTGCTTTGAGAATTTCATTTTTCAAGATTTCCCATCCTTCCTGGACATTTTTGTCTTTAAGGATATCCAGCCATTGGATTCCTCCAATTATCTTTCTGAATCCCTTAAAATCTGCCTTTCTGAAATCTAACCTTGACGTCTGAGTCTTCACAGGTCTTCCGCCTCTAGTTATCCAAAATTCTAAAATAGCATGGTCGCTACCTCCTAGGGTTCCAGCCACTTTTACCTCCTCAACCATTTCCTCTCTGTTTATAAGGATTAGATCCAAGGTAGCAGTTCCCCTTGTTTTCTCCCCTACCTTTTGGAAGATAAAGTTGTCAGCAAGAGAGGATAAGAATTTCCTTGACCTGTTAGTTTTGCCTGAGAGAGATTCCCAACAAATGTCTGGATAGTTGAAATCTCCCATGAGATTGGTTCTTATTAAGTTGCCTAATAATTCTGCACAGTAGTAGTGACCTGAAAAAAACAGATATCCTCCTAAGATAGCCAAATCTAAAAAAAAACCACTCCAACTTCCAAAAATATTAAGCTTTGATATTTATGAGTCTTTTGGGTTTATTGAGAACATAGTTGTTGTTCAATAATAAAAAGAATATTATTATTCAATAATAAAAAGAATACAACTTGCCTAATAATTCTGCAAGCAGTGTAATTCCACATGTGTTAATTCATAGTTTTGATGCCTTCAGAGTGAATCTACAATTTTCATAGTCATGAAAATAAAGAAAACTCTTTGAATGAGAAGGTGTGTCCAAACTTTTGGTCTGTACTGTATTTGATGTGTCTGTGTGTAATGTGTGTATATACTATATGTGATGTGTCTGTGTGTAATGTGTATATATGTATGTGATGTGTCTGTGTGTATATATTGTGAGGTAGCGCTGTCATTCAAGTAGGGGATACTCGCTCAGCAGCCACAAAATCAGATCCGGCACAGGTTTCCCATAAACTCATAACAGTCCATGCGGTTTATTCAGCAGCATAAACCCATAGAAGTTACATAAAGTTCATATAACCGCATAGCGTCTATGACAGAGTTCAGCTCTGTAATCCCTGTGGTCACACAGGTTAAACATACACAGGCTTTCTAGCCTCAGTTATCTCACCCACGGCAGGGTCACTCATGGTTCCTTTTCCATACTGCAGACGTCCATTCCCTCCAGGGAACTCCCAGGCACAAGCAGCCATTAACACAGCGTTCACTTGCTGTCAGAAGGCAGCCCCATCTCACTCAGACGGGACCATCCACACTGGACCAACCAGGTCCCAGCATTCACCCCCTGTGACCTACCCTGGCCACATTATATGGTTCATAGCCCCGCCCACCAGGTCACATGACTCTGACCTCATCACAGGTCCTTCAAGCATTTACACACTCTTTACAACAGTGTTCTTTAAACACACCCCCTGGGTGGGTTTGTAGGTAACCAGGCTCGCCCATCTCTCTAGTTACCTGGAGACTTCTCCCTAACACATTGAAGCAACACCTCAGCAATGTCATTGCTTATCCACACACATACATAAGTCTCCATCTCAAGGCCACCCACCTTGAGATACCTAACGGTCCTTCCATATTCTGCCACTCATCCTCTCTCTTGGGACATCCACACAGCGCCCCCTAGCGGACACAGTGGTCATTACACCACAGTACTATATGTAAGACACAGTGGGGGCCAGATCATGGGGTCTCAGCCACATACTGTGACACTAGCCGCCCCAAATCTGTCCCAAGTAAAACATTCACGGGAATATTCGCCGACACTCCCACCTCCCTCATTCCCTTCCCGGCGCCCCAGTCCAGATGAACCTTGGCGATGGGCAGTGCTTTTTCGACGCCTCCAATCCCGCAGACGGCGAGGGGTTTTCCGGGTATCAAGTCTTGGAGTGACACCATCTCAGGCCGCACGAGGGTCATCTCGGCGCCGGTGTCCCACAGTCCCAAAGCAGTGGCGTGGTATACGGTGATGGGCTGGTAATTGTCACAGGACCTCCCACCACCCCCACCCACACACATGACAGGGGATGGCTTTGGGGATGAGGATGGGGCCTAGGGCACTGGGGACACATGGCCCTGAAGTGTCTGGGTTGGTTGCAGAGGTGACACTCCTGGGTTCTACCACTGGCCTGGAGAGGGAAACAGAGGGGGGCGCCCCTTGCATTCTAGGGGCTGGGGAAATAGGGGTAGGATGAGTCTTACCCCCTCTTCAGGGGCCCGGCTTTTGGCATAGTCATCTGCCAGGGCGGCTGTAGCAGCGGCACCCTTTGGTTTCCGATCAGAGAGATACTGTTGGAGGTCCTCTGGGCAGTTCCACCGGAATTGCTCAGTGACAAACGCTTCCTGGATCTCCTGGCTGGTGGTGAGCTCCAGACCCTTGGTCCAGTGCTCTGCAGCTCACATAAGGGCCCACATGTGGTCAGCCCATGTGTCCTTGGGGCTTTTTTGCAGGCTCTGGAACTTCCTGCGGTAAGACTCTGGAGTGAGGTTGAATTGCTGGATCAGGGCCTGTTTGATGCTCTCATAGTCCTGTTCCTCCCTGGCAGGTAAGTCCCCCGAAACTTCCAGAGACTTTCCCCTCAAATGGGGGGTCAGGTATTTGGCCCACTGATCTGAGGCCAGATGGTGCTGTCGGCAGGTCCGCTCAAAGGCCCACAGAAAGGAGTCCAGGTCTCTGTCTTTGTCCAGCAAGGGGAAGTCCTCGGCTCGGACCTTGGCTGTCTTGGGTTCCAGAGGTGCTGTGGTGGGCGGTTGGAGACCCCGCCAAGCCAACTCCAGCTGATGCTCCCGCTCTGCTTGGATTTCTGTGGCCTCGCGCTCCCTCTCTGCTTGTGCCGCCTCTCGATTTGCCTGGTGCTCTGCCGCTTTCAAGAGGGCTGCTTTGGCTTCCTTGCTCCCTGCCTCGAGACTCACTAGGGCAGCTTGAAAGAGGGCCTCTGATCTGAGCTGTCCGGGGCGAAGGGCATCAGAGACTGCAAGCTGTTATAAAAGCCAGAGGTGGTGCAACAAAATACTAGTGATGTGTTGGAGTGGTTTTTTTGTTGATTTGTTTTTCATGATTCCATAATTTTTCCCCTTTGCTTTGTTTAAAAAAAGTAACCATTACTGACTACCACATTTTTTGTTCTTGATTTCTTTTATTGTTTCTTAAAGCCAGAAAGTTGCCATTTGAAATGACTTTAGTTTTGTGCCATGTCTGTGATCTGCTTTTTTTCTACAAAATTAAACAACTGAACGAACATCCTCCAAGGCCGGTGATTCCATAATTTTTGCCAAGGGTTGTATATATAAACCTCCCGGCCGTCATTGCCAGAGTTCTTCACTAACACAGTATGGTATTCTGGCACCAGTTCCTCATTCGAAATAAGCCCCGTCCGACAGCAGGCTTATATCAGGTCAGAAATCAACTCGGGTAACGTATAATTGACCAACGGAGCGTGCGGACGTGGTGATTCGTGAATCGAGATAAAAGCGCAGCCCAAGATTAATTTTATATTTAATCGCTGAAAAGGCGCACTAGAAATATAATACAATATACAAGTATACAGTCAGGAGTGCAGTACAAAGGTAGGGTATAAATAGGTTGCAATTACCGTGTTATGTAGCATGTGACCACAGGAGGCACTGATGGATCACAGGTCCAAATCTTAGTTACGTGGTTCCCTTGGCCGCGTCAGATAACGGGTCCTCCTGCCAGTAGAAAACTAAGTCCAAAATGAGGGGCTGCCTTATATCTCCTAGGTTGTTCCCTCCCACAGTCTGCTGCCACCCCTGTAATGGGCTGCCTTCCTTCTCCCATGCCCGAGAATATTATTTTCTGTCCAGAATCGTGGATGGCTCATAACTTTCCGCTCGAAGCTCTGAATGGGTCGGTGGTGCCGCCATTGGGTTCCGCTGGATTTTATCTGCACATAGAGACTAAATATACCTACCATATGTTATTCCTGGTAACTATGCTTCATAACTCAATAACGCACGGTGGCTGCCACGCACGGGCGTATGGTGGAAGGAATGCCGATTCCGATGATGTGCTCGGTTAGTCTAAGAGATATTGCATTCTGTTATTATAGGTCATTTTCCAGATTCAATATCTCAGAGCCTGCTGTGACTTGTTGTGCCACGGTATCTCCATGTGCTTCAGTCAGACAAAAGGAGCCAGCTAGCTGTAGAAGAGTTCACACCCATGTGTTAAGAGCTACAAAGAGCTACTTCCTGGAGTTTTAATTAAAAGGAAACATTGCATGGCTTTTATGACCTTGGGGAATGCATGCCAAGGGAAGGAGGCACATTCCAGGAGTTGACGGAGATGTCCTGAACCTATAATCCAAAATGGATTCTCCCTCGTCCCTCACAATTACAAATAAAAAGTTTGTAATATATGTTAATAGATGGCTTTACTCTGAACATTTTATCTCAGGTGTTTCTCAGGGTACAGCTCAGTAAATGTTTCACATCATGTTCCTTCACAGTCTGTTCTTTCTGGGATGATTCAACTGAAACTGCAAGTAGAGCTAACAACATGAAGAGCATCAGATCAACTAATCACTATAATCATCAGCTCAGAGGCAAAGCAAACTAAACATGAAGCTGTGAGACAGTGACCGGCATTGTTGTAAATGGCCGGTATGTGTCACAGTAGAGGACATCCTCTGTGCTGTAAGCTTGAAATGTTGCTCTGGGACCTGTAGTTCTATGAGCCTTGTTTTTGTTTATACTAGGGTGACTTACAGGGTTAGCTGGAGAGCTGGGCAGGACTGGCTAACCACACACGCCTCCCACCTATGGGGTGGTTTCAGCTGCATAATGTGACCATGGTTTGGGTCACATGGTCGAGGTTGTAAGGTCCTGTGTGAGGTCAGGCAGGTGTGTTGGAAGGTCCTATGAATGGACGGACTTACTGAAGAGCACATGGTGAGTCCGTGTACCTGGAAGGTTCTGTGCGTGGACCGGATTCATGAATACATGAATAGCACATGGAGAGACCTTGGACCTGGATGGTCGCTGTGTTGGAAGGCCCTGTAGGTTGACTGGATTCCTGAATAGCATAGTGTGAGGCCATGTACTCGCAGAGTCCGTGACGGCACTGCGTTGGGGAAGCTACCGTCCTTCTGAGGGTCTTTACTGTTGGGTTTGACCTGTTGAACAAGTCAGCGTGTAGAGCATAGCTCCAGGACAGTGATCCCAGTTAGGCAGCTTCCTCGGGAACTTAGGACTGACAAGGAGTCAGCGTGTGGAGCAGGAGCTCCTGTATGGTAACCTCAGACAAGGGGGTTATAGTAAGGGCAGACTGCCATTGGAACAGACTTTTGGTGCTTGTTATGTTTTGTGGAAGTTAATGAACTGCGGTCACACACGGTAACTGGACGGTGAGGTCCAGCGTGTTTAAAGACTGCAATCTAATGTTGTGTATCATGGAGTAAAGTTGTGAGAGACATTGGCCAATGTCTCCCATGGTAACTGGACAAAGAGAAGTCCGGCGTGTTTAGTGACTGTGAGTTAAAACCGTATACTACAAAGTGCTATGGACTATGTGAGGTCTGTGATGTGTAACATGTCCTACAGGGGTTTATGAGTTGCATAATAAACTGCGTAGACTGTTTTGTGAGAAAAACTTGCCTGTGTGCTTTCATCCCGTTACCAAGCGAGTGTCCCCCAACACATGCAGTAAGCCCTGTCTTACAAAGGATACAGACAAAACATACACTGGATTATTGATTTATGCACAGTTGATTGAAAGTTTAGATATGATTTGAGAAATGCTTGCCTTAACCCCTTAAGGACCGGAGCTTTTTTCGTTTTTACGTTTACTTTTTTCGCTCCCCTTCTTTCCAGAGCCATAACTTTTTTATTTTTCTGTCAATATGGCCATGTGAGGGCTTTTTTTTTGCGGGACGAGTTGTACTTTGGAACGACACCATTGGTTTTACTATGTCGTGTACTACAAAAACAGGAAAAAAAATCCAAGTGCGGTGAAATTGCAAAAAAAAGTGCAATCCCACACTTATTTTTTGCTTGTTTTTTTTTTTTTTTTTGCTAGGTTCACTAAATGCTAAATCTGACCTGCCATTATGATTCTCCAGGTCATTACGATTTCATAGACACCAAACTTGTCTAGGTTCTTTTTTTATCTAAGTAGTGAAAAAAAATTCCAAAATTTGTAAGAAAAAAAAAAAATTGCGCCATTTTCAGAGACCCGTAGCGTCTCCACTTTTCCTGATCTGGGGTCGGGTGAGGGCTTATTTTTTGCGTGCCGGGCTGACGTTTTTAATGATAGCACTTTTATGCAGATACGTTCTTTTGATCGCCTGTTATTGCATTTTAATGCCGTGTCACAGCGACCAAAAAAAGCTACGCTTCTCGCTACGCCGTTTAGGTTGGTTTCACATTAGCGATTCAGGCCGCAGCGTCGGCCTGCGCACGGCCGTCGCTAAGCCACGCCCTGCCACGCCTCCTGGTAGCTCCGCCTACGGGCACATGACGCTGCATGCGACCTGCATCCCCTATCTTTAGCACTGGGGACACAGGCCGTGCGCAGGTATGCGTTTGGCGGCGCATGCGTCCTTTTGATGGTGCGCAGAGCGCAACCAAATTGCAACAGGTTACCTGCGCACGGCCTGCGTCCCCAGTGCTAAAGATACGGGACGCAGGTCACATGCCGGAGGAGGTGCGGCAGGGCCGGGGCTTAGCAGCGGCCATGCGCAGGCCGACGCTGCAGCCTGAAACGCTAATGTGAAACCACCCTTAGCGATCGGGTTAATCCTTTTTTTTATTGATAGATCGGGCGATTCTGAATGCGGCGATACCTAATATGTGTTGTGCAATTTTTTTTTTTTATTATTGTTTTATTTTGAATGGGGCAAAAGCAGGGTGATTTGAACTTTTATATTTTTTTTATTTTTTTCATATTTTTTAAAATATATATTTTTTAATTTTGGCATGCTTCAATAGCCCCTTGATAAAGCTACCGCGAAACGCGCATCGGGGTCCTCCTGCCCGCACCCCAAGGTAAATATACTTTGATTACAACATTGTTTTTCTTTGTCAGTAGCCTGGAGGTTCTTATTGGGTTTTACACTGTTTCTTTTTGCACATGCGCATACTGATTTCAAGTAGCCCCAGTAATCATTTATCTCTGGCTTGTATTTGTGGTAGAGATTCTGATTTTCATCACATCCATTTGGAGTTTTCTATCGCTGTATCTTTTTCATGTGTATATTGGCTATGCAATTATAATCAGCATATTTATGCACCTTATTGACCTAATTTTGGCTTTTATTTGATCATACTGGCAGTTATACATATGGTTATTTTATAGCAAACTCTCATAGGAGCAATCTTTATTGATTCACATTTGTGTACATATTTACAAAATTTCTACTTACCTTATGGTGCGGTTATCTGTTTGTTGTGTCCTCTATCTCATTTATATAATGTTTTTCATGAAATGATTTTATGCTTAATCATGTTTCAATAAAAATTGATTTTAGACATTGCTTCTCTTTTGCTCGTTTTGGATGCATATTTTTCGAAGCTGTTTGTCTTCTAGGCATTTTGTGTTTTGAATTATTCCAAATTCTTTTGAGGCCGACATCTGGATAATTTACATTAATGTCTCTGATTCTCTTTGCATGTTCGGCAGACTCACTTCCTATCCATTTTACCAAGAGATCCACTTCTTCACTTCATGAGAGACCTATGTCTCTTATGGTATTTTTGAAGGAGGCTCGCCAAGCCCCGTAGTTTTCAGCGCGATCACTGAACTTTACAAGTCCCTTAGTGACCAACTCACGTCGAGCAAGGAACTTGGCAAAGTCCATTGTTGGTTGATTGGCACTGATGCCAGCTGATGGAGTGTTGTCAGAGTACATGTGTGCTGTACGATCGTACCTATTAGATGTCTCTGGTTTGGTCCAACTGCTGTAGTACCTTTCTGAAGCGAAGGGATTCTCTTTAAGCCGGGACAGATTCCGGATCTTCTGTTCTGGAGAAAGATTATTGTAGTCAGTATCATCCCAATGTGTATTTCCTTGCTTTTGGTAGGGAGATTGATACTTGGCTTTCTGGGGGTCTGAATTATCTGGTTGGCTTGACTCGTTGACAAAATGCTCTGTCTTCGCCTGTGGGTCTGGGTCGTCATTTGATTTGGAATGCTGATGGACGTACTCTGCAGTACGCTGCAGTGGATCGTGAGTAACTTGCTGTAGGCCTAGCACACTGCTGCGTCTGCTGTGTTCGTCGTCAGAATATACAGCAGCTTCTAAGGCTTCTGCTATGGCAGCTGCTGTTTCTTTTTCAATAGCAAGTTTCTGTAATGTTACTTCAAGGCGCGCTTATTCTGCATCCAGTGACGCTTTTTCCGCATCCAGGGATGCTTGTTGTAGTTTCAATTCTATCTCTTGCTCAGCAAAGGTGCTTCTTGCTTTTGCCGCTTCAGCTTTTGCGCGGGCAGTAGCGGCGGCATTGCTGATGGATGATGTCTTGGAGGAACCAACTCGTGATCTCGTCTTGAAAGAGGGTGCTCGTCCTTGAGACATGATTCAACAGTTAGGCGACCGCTGTGATATCCCTTTGTCGGCTCTGCGTGTATAATGGCGGGCTCCGTATGGTCCGATTATTCGGTCCGACCGTTAGGAGGTTGCTGCAATATCCGTATGCAATAACCGTATAATTGGATAATGGCGGACTCTGTAACGTCAGATCTTCTGAGCTTGTTCTCAGCAATTGTTTCACTGTACTGTCCTCATACACGTTAGCAGGGTGTGCAATGAGACATGTAGCTAAACCCCCTGTCTTCTTTAAGAAAAAAGAGGCTGTAAAATTGTAACCTTCTTTTATTGATTGCAGATGTGACAGGTAAGGGTGAAACTATAGGGTGCAATAACAGGAGCATTTCAGAATATATAACTGCACAGAGCATAAAAATACAGATAGTCTGCAATACACCGTAACATGAGGTAATACATAGGTACCATGAGGTAATATATAGGTAACATGAGGTAATACATAGGTACCATGAGGTAATACATAGGTACCGTGTGGTAATACATAGGTACCGTGTGGTAATACATAGGTACCATGAGGTAATATATAGGTAACATGAGGTAATACATAGGTACCATGAGGTAATATATAGGTACCGTGTGGTAATACATAGGTACCGTGTGGTAATACATAGGTACCCTGAGGTAATACATAGGTACCATGAGGTAATACATAGGTACAATGAGGTAATACATAGGTACCGTGAGGTAATACATAGGTACCGTGAGGTAATACATAGGTACCGTGAGGTAATACATAGGTAACATGAGGTAATACATAGCTGATGATTACCTATTCAATACAACAACGTTATAAACACAGGAATATAACACCTAGATAGTACTTACCAACTATGCATAGAGCAGGCTGTTTAAGAAGCATGAAGAACACGAATGATGTAGTTTCTCCTAAGACATATGGAGGAATAATGGCTGCTGTTCCCCTCACAGTGTCATAAACAAGACTATGATGTAACAGGAACAATCCCACAATACATTGCAAATTAAACTAGAATCTATGCATTAAACGGCCAGCAGGTGGTGCTGTTACCTTACAGTATGAAATATATGAAGGATTAATACACCCAAAAATGACTTTCTAGGCAGCAATTACATGGCTGGACAGAACAGTCACCAAAATGGACACCAACTCCACAGCCCTGAAGGGAAGGGTAGAGCCGGTAGGTGAGAGTGGAGAAGCTGCTCATGTGGCAACTGGTGGATGTCGGATTTTCTGAAGAGGAGAGATGTCAGGTTGCTCTTGAAGGTGGGAGAATGTCTGATTGTGGTAGCGAGTTCCAGAGTAAGAGGGAAGTGCGGGAGAAACCTTGTAGATGTTCATGTGAGGAGAGCTAAGAGAGATCTTGTGCTCATGTGTGGGGAGGTATCAGGAGAGAGAGGAAAAGATGGGGACAATCTGGGATGAATTGAATTCGCTGAGTAATGGAGGGACCTGGGGGAGAGAAGTCACAAGAAAAGAGGTGGATTAACTAGGCAGCAGAATGGACCTGAGGGGCAAAAATGTGTTCGCAGGCTACAGAGTAACCAAAGTCATGGGCGAGGTGGATTCTCTAAGCCATTGGTCAGAGTGAGCAGCACAGACCGGGAACGGTGACACAGCAGACTAGCACAGAAGGAGCTGGCCATCAGAGAAGGGAGTAAAGCCCGGCGCTAGAGCCTGGACAAGTAACAGAAACTTTGTAGTGATGAGCGGATCGGATAACATTACAATTTTGCAAATAGCGCAGGTTTTCTTGAGAAATTCGATTTGCAGTGAAATTATTCTTCACAAATGTAATGTCCCTTTCTGTACTGTGGGGCCTCTCCAGCCCCCAGAGCAAGAGTAAACGTTTCATGAAACGAGCGTTTCCTCCCCTCACCGCTTGCATGTCCAGCCCCTCTGCCGTCCGGTCCTCAGAGCTGACTAGTCTTTCCCAGTCACGAGCTGCATCTTCTTCCGGCCTGTTCACCTGTGACCAGTGCTTCGGGATCTCCACACGTCATGTTTGCGGAATCTGCGAGAAATGAATTTACATAAGTCCATATTCTCAAAAAGGAAGGGGTTTTTTTTTGTTTATTGAGTTGAAGTCATTTCCACTCCGTTCTTCATGTTCGTCCATATAGAATTTTCCATTCAGTTCTTGATTTTCTCCAATTTCTCAGGTTCACAACTTTCAAGGTTAAAGATTTCTGTGGCGGACAATGGTTCTTCTCATCGATGATTCCCTGAGAATGGAGCAGGATAGAAGCCACATGGCTGCTCGGATATTAGACCTCACCCTGGAGATAATCTACTGGATCACTGGAGAGGTGAGAGCTTCACATCACTCTGATCTCTAAGACTAAAGCAGGGAAATGACGGGAAAGGTGAAGGCTCCTTAGAATAGATGTAGTGATCGGCGTCTCCCCATACACAGGATCACACAGTAGTGAAGACGTCGTCTGGGGAGTGTGTGACCCCCCGTGTGTCAGGAGGACGGAGCAGGACCCCGAGTGACCTCACCGAGCCTCCACCTCATTCACTGATACATGAGCAGAAGATCCTAGAACTGACCCACAGGATCACTGAGCTGCTGAGCGGAGAGGTGAGCGCTGCCGGGAATGCTGGGACATTATATAATAACGCCGGGGGAGGGGTCTGCTAATGGCGCATCATTGTGTGTGTCAGGTTCCTATAAGGTGTCAGGACGTCACCGTCTATTTCTCCATGGAGGAGTGGGAGTATTTAGAAGGACACAAGGATCTGTACAAGGACGTCATGATGGAGGATCACCAGCCCCTCACATCTCCGGGTAAGAGGAGACTGTACTGATCATAGAGGAGAGGCCGGGTCTGAGGTCACCTGTACTCCCCATCATCTGGTCATCACATGTAGACGATGTATTCAGTCACTGTGTATATTTCCTATAGATGGATCCAGCCCGAGAAATCCACCAGAGGGAAGTCCCAGTCCTCTATATTCCCAGGAATGTCCAGAGGAGAAGCAGAATGTCCTCCTGGATGATCAGGTAGATGGAGCTTAGATTTCTTGAAATCCTCTGTACACCGATGTAATGAAGCCTTCTACAAATCTCCAGTAGCAGTGTAGACTCCTTGTCCACTGGGGTCAGAAGCGGCAACAGTTTGGTTCTGGTTTCATAAAAGATGGTGATAAAATCCCCCAGTTTGGATTCACTTGACCATTGATAATCAGTGAGGATAAAAGTTCTGCTGTGTACATGGAAATATCAGCACAATCAGCTGATTCTAAGGTGAACAGAATAGTATTTTGTATTGTATAAAGGAGCTGGAGCGTAACACGTCAGCAGTAGAGCTCAATCATCCTTATATAGTGTTTATGGTCTCCAAGACTTGTGAATTCTTAAATTCCAGAATTTAATTCATATCTTTAAAAGAAATCATAAAGTCGGGGAAGATGAGGCGTTTAGAAGAAAACAGATGGTTCTTAATTAGAGACTCGTTTTCATTTCCAAACATTGGTCGTGTCCGGACATTGGAAAACGCTCATGAACAGCAAAAGTAAGAAGACAGGACGTTGAATACATAAGAGGGACGTTGTAGTTATGGCTGCCTTCAAACAGATCTAAAAGTCAGTATGAAGTCCTCTGTAGTCTCGGCAGTGTAGAATATTTGCTTGGTTGTTGATCCCGTCTGATCCTCACATGACGAGAGTCTTCTCCTTTTACAGTAAATTGTTTAAGGACTTCTGGGTTTTTTGACCTTTTACTGGATAGGAAATAAACTAGAATTTCCTCTTTTTTCTCTTAGGCCTTTAATATTGTGACCTTGCCGGAATCTCCTGGTGGAATGATGGATGGACTCGAAGAATCTGTATCAGAATCCATGACTGGTAAGAGCCTTTCATAGAGCCAAGTATTTATGGGATCGATCGTCCCACGCGCAGAGAAACCAGATGATCTTTATCTGAACTCCTCGTCTAGAGAGTCGAATCAATTGATTTCATCTTGTTGTTTTACCACAAAGTACAGAAAAAATATTATTTAATATCTATAGAATATTAGTTATAAAAAGTATTTAATATTGATTATTCTATTGACAGAAGGAGAAGTTACATTTTAAAGCCCAGGTTTCCAATCTCTGGTGCCTGAACCCAATGATCCAGTCTCTGAGCAGTACATGAACTAGTCTATAAGGCTATTGGGGGTTCTTGAATTAGTCTGTTCAGAGTTTGTAGGGGTGTATAAAGTCTTTAAGTGTAGAACCCCCTAATATTTAGGGAATCTGTTGTGACAAGATCGGCTCCACAAGATTGACACTTCATAAATATTGAGACAGTATTTTAAAAGTGGTCAGAAATTGAGTCTGGAAACCGTAAGCCTGTGACGGTCTGAGGTCACCTAGACTCCCCATCATCTGATCATCACATGTAGACGATGTACTCAGTCACTGTGTATATTTCTTATAGATGGGTCCAGCCCGAGAAATCCACCAGAGAGAAGTCCCAGTCCTCTGTATTCCCAGGAATGTCCAGAGGAGAAGCAGAATGTCCTCCTGGATCATCAGGTAGATGGAGCTGAGATTTCTGGAAATCCTCTGTAGACCGATGTAATGAAGCTTTCTACTAACCTCCAGCAGTGGAGAGTAGACGCCGTGTCAGCTGGGATCAGTAGTGGCTACAAATAGACAATCTACATAAAAGATGATGATAAATTCCCCCAGTTTAGATCCACTGAGGATAAATGTTCTGCCGTCTAGATGGAAATATCTGCACAATGCCAATCAGCTGCTTCTAAGGCGAACAGAATAATGTTGTGTACTGTACAGATGAGCTGGAGCGCGGCACTTCAGCAGTAGGGATCAATCATACATATATGTATATGTGAGCGCTCACGGTGCTAGCGTGGATCTCACCGCAGCTCAGCCCGGCTGGGAACAAAGCCCAGTGACCGGAAGTGTAACCTCTATGACGTCGCCCCCGGTCACTGACGCTGGGTTCCCAGCAGCTCAGTCACCAGTGATTCTCAGCCTGGACGGTCCATCTTGGCATGATCCAGGTTGAAATCTATAGACATGGATTACTGTGTGGGCAGCGTGCCTTCGTCCGTCCGTGTGGTACTGATGCAGCACACGCATGCCACACATGTGCCGCAAATATTACACACACGGACACTGACATCTCCGGTACCGGAAATATCATGACGTGTGAAAGAGGCTTTATAGCAGGTTTTTATGTTTGGCAGCTGTCACACGCTAAAAGACGCTTTTTATTGCAAAAAATAGTTTTTGCATCACCACATATTGAGAGCTATAATTTTTCCATATTTTCACCCACCGAGTCATGTGAGGTCTTGTTTTTTTCAGGACGAGTTGTTGTTTTTTTTGGTACCATTTTCGGGCACGTGAAATTTTTTGATCGCTTTGTATTCTGATTTTTGGGACGCAGAATGAACAAAAACCAGCGTTTCATGAATTTCTTTTGGGGGGTGCGTTTACACCGTTCCGCGTGCGGTAAAATTGATAAGGCGGTTTTATTCTTCGGGTCAGTACGATTACAGCGATACCTCATTTAGGTCTTTTTTTATGTTTTGGCGCTTTTATACAATAAAAACTATTTTATATAAAAAAAATAATTATTTTTGCATCGCTTTATTCTGTGAGCTATAACTTTTATATTTTTTCGCTGATGATGCTGTATGGTGGCTCGTTTTTTGCGGGACAAGATGACGTTTTCAGAGGTACCATGGATATTTATAGCCGTCTTTTTGATCGCATGTTATTGCACTTTTTGTTCGGCGGTATGATAATAAAGCATTATTTTTTGCTTTGTTTTTTATTTTTATTTTTTAAGGGGTTCGCTAAAGGGGTTAACTAATGGGACAGTTTTATAGGGCGGGTCGTTACGGACGCGGTGATACCAAATATGTGTACTTTTATTGTTTAGATATTTTTTTTTATTCAAATATTTATTTACTGATAGAATATATTGTTTTTTATAATTATATTTGTTTTTTTTAAATATTTTTACAATTACTTATTTATTTTACTTTTTCTAACTTTTTTACTTTGTCCCAATATGGGAAATTTATTTTTTGCAGGCTGATCGCTTCTATAGCATAGAGATGAAGCAGCACTGCGCATGGCCAGCAAGTTTCCTTGCTCTGGTGACCTGGATGTGGGGTCACGATGGCAACGATTGGGACCCCTCATCACACCGCGGGGTTTCTGATCCAAAGGCAGAGGAGCTGTCAGCCCTGTGCCGGCTTCCGGAATGATGCGATCATGTTCAGTCGCAGCTTTTCGGGGACACCTAATGCCGGGTGTCAGCTGTTAGAGTCAGCTGACACCCGGTGGCGATCGCCCGCGCACCCCCCCCCCTTGTGCGCGGCTGATCACGATGACGTAATATTCCGTACCTGGTCAGATAGGCCAAGGTCACATGGACTCGAATATTACGTCAGATGTCAGAAAGGGGTTAGTGACCGGGAGATTCTCCAGGTCAGTACGAGTGCGGCGCTATCAGACACGCAGAGTTTTCCTGTTTCTTTAAGTGGTGGAAAAAAATTCAAATGTTTAACAAAAAATAAATAAATTTTGCTCGTGTCGCTGTTCTCCGAGAGCCGTAACATTTTACATTTTCGGGTAATGGCGCCGTATGAGGACTTTTATTTTGTGCCTTGAGTCAACGTTTTTATTGACATCTTCGTGTAGCTGCAATGTTTCGGTCGCCTCTCATTACATTTTTTTGTGTTGTTGCGGTGGCCAAAAAAAATTTCTATTCTGGCATTGTTTTTCTTTTTTTTTTTCATTACAGCATTTACCGATGGGGTTAATTAATTTTATATTTTGATGGAACGGACTTTTATGATTGTGTATGTTTATTTTCTTAATTTTAGATAGGGGAAAAAAGGTGTGATTAAACTTTTAAATTTTTTTTTTTTATATATTTTCATAGTTTTTTTTTAATTTTACTGCATTTTATAGTAGCCGTAGGTGACTGGATCCTGTGATTGTCCGATTGCTTGTGCTATTTACAGCAATAGCAGAGCAAAATCACTTTCTCCTATGAATGTCGGCACCGGCTAGCTTCTATAGGAGCATTGTCATAACACGCACCCAAGTCTTGAGCAGACTCGGCCATCAGTTGTGAATTTATCCTGGATACAAAATAGACGAGAATTTCTTCTTTTTTCTCTTAGGCCTTTAATGTTGTGACCTTGCCGGAATATCCTGGTGGAGTGGCGGATGGACCTGAAGAACGTGTATTGGAATCCACAAATGGTAAATGCCTTTCATAGAGCCATGTATTTATGGGATCGTTCTTCTTTATCCCGCTGTTTATTCTACAGAAGAGACCTCTATGGCAGAGATACCGGCTGATTTCCTCATCCAATGAGTTGGATCAGTTGATGTAATCTGTGCTACTTGCTCCCCATGTATAAGTCTCTAAACAGTATTGGGGTTCATGTACCCATCTGTAGGGCTATTGAGGTTCTTGAATTAGTCTTTAGAGGAATTGGGTCCAGTTTCCAGTGTTTAGGGTTGTTGGGTTCCATGAATCTATGTTTGGGGGTTTTGGAGACTATAAACCAGTGTATAGGTGGTGTTGGGTTCTATTCATCAAGGGATGTTTGGTGTAACGGGGTCTACCCAATCTGGGGTACTTCTTTCAGTACCACACCGTGTTTTCGGAGTTCCACTCTGCGTTGGCTGGAGTCTGAATGAATGACGCTGGCTGGATTTCCTTGGTTACATGGGCGCATATAAAATATCACTGCTTCTCCACGTATTTCCTGTCTGACAACACTTTACTCACAGGACACAGAATATATCACACAGATACAGAGGGCAGGCCAATAGAAAAGCGGCAGGCCCCGGCCACCTGCGGCTTTGTAATGCATGTCTGGCCTGCCGCTTTTCGATGTTTACTGTGGGAATTACAAAGGTGGGGGGAGGGCGGACAAAAGGAGAATATCGTGTCCCCTCTGCCCAGGGGCGCAGCCTGTGGGCTGATGCATTAGGGACATGCATCTCACATAGAACCTATTATACATACATATACCTGCACAACATATTCTGGGTGCTGAGTGGTTCTGTAACACGTAACGCGGCTCCCCTTTTCAGCGACGCGATCGGCATACACAGTCTGATCCTCAACGGATCGGTTTGGGGATGACCGAAGTTTATGGGGTTGGTACAAGTACCGTTTGTCGACTTAGTCCATCGGCGTTACCGTTTTGTTTGCCGGGTCTGTGGTGGATGGTGAAGTCCAGAGGTTGTAGGGCTAAACTCCACCGCAGCAATCTGGCGTTGTCTCCGGAGACCCGATTAAGCCAGACTAGGGGATTATAGTCCGCTAGGAGGGAAAACTGTCGTCCATACAAATATGGTTGCAACTTCTTGAGTACCCATACTACCACCAGGCACTCCTTCTCGATGGCCGCATAGCTTACTTCACGGGGCAGTAGTTTCCGACTCAGGTAAGCTACCGGGTGTTCTTGGCCGTCCGGCCCGACTTGGCTCAGTACTGCCCCCAATCCAAACATAGAAGCGTCTGTGTGAACAAGGAAACCTTTAGTTGGATCGGGTGCGGCCAATACAGGGGTATTGGTGAGGGCGTCCTTTAGTTGGCGGAAGGCTTCCTCACACTCTGAGGTCCAGGTTACCTGGCGGGGTTGGTTCTTACGGGTCAAATCAGTGAGGGGCTTGGCTACGCTGCTGTAATTGGGAACGAATTTCCTGTAATACCCCACTGTCCCTAGAAACTCCATGACCTGGGTTTTAGTGCGTGGGATGGGCCATTTGGCTATGGCCTCAATCTTGGCTGGTTCTGGTCGCTGTTTCCCACCCAATGCCCTAAATACTGAACCTCTGCTTTGCCCACATGACACTTGTTTGGGTTCAGGGTGATTCCGGCCAGGTGGATCCTGTCCAATACTGTCTCTAGGTGATTTAGATGCTCTTCCCATGTCGCACTGTAGATGGCGATGTCGTCCAGGTAGGCACAAGCATAGTCCTGGAGACCATCCAGAAGCCGGTCAGCCAGCCTCTGGAAGGTCGCCGGGGCATTCTTCATCCGGAATGGCATAACTCGAAACTGGAATAAGCCGAACGGGGTGACAAATGCCGACTTGGGAATAGCGTCAGGACTAAGGGGAATCTGCCAGTAGCCTTTGCATAGATGGTGGTCAAATACTTTGCCCCCGCCAGCCGGTCTAACAACTCATCCACACGCGGCATGGGGTATGCATCCGTCACTGTTTTCTCATTGAGCTTACGATAGTCTACACAAACCATGTAGTCCCATCCTTCTTGGGCACTAACACTACGGGGGATGCCCAGGGACTATCTGACTCTTCAATGACCCCTAAACGCAACATCTCTTGTATCTCTTGTCGCATCCCCTCTCGTACAGACTCAGGGACGCGGAAGGGGTTTTGTCGCAGGGGGGTCTGATCCTGGGTCTCAACCTTGTGTTGTGCCAGGCGAGTGTACCCCGGTCTCTCTGAAAACATCCTCTGTTGCAGCCTCAACAACGCCTTCGCCTGCTGTCTCTCCCGGGGGCCTAGGTCTTCACCCAGGTGTACCTGGTCCCATGTTTTAGACTGAGTCCTTTCCCCTAAGACATACGGCAAGGGAAGTCTGGCTAAATCCTCTGCTTCAGGTGCACAGATGGCCACTACCTCTTCAGGGCGCTCCCGGTAGGGCTTCAGCATATTCACGTGGAACATGCGGATAACCCTGGGGTCATCACAATCGGCGACATTATAGGTTGTGTCGGCTATTTTCCCCACTACCTGGTAGGGCCTCTGCCATGCAGCTTGAAACTTATTCTGCTTAGTGGGCTCTAACACCTGGACCTTCTGTCCTATTTCCAAAGTGCGCTCTCTGGCCCTCCGATCGTACCATACGCGCTGGCGCCGCTGTGTCGCCTGCAGGTTCTCACGTACAACCTGGGTCAGCTCCTGTAGGCGGTCCCAGAATTCCAGCACATAGGGTACAATAGGTACCCCTTCTATGAGGCCCTCCCCTTCCCAGTGTTCCAGCACTAGGTCTAGGGGTCCCCTTATCCGTCTCCCATATACCAGCTCGAACGGGGAGAACCCCGTGGTTTCTTGGGGCACCTCCCGATAGGCAAACAGGAGGTGTGGCAAGAAATTCTCCCAGTCCCTGTAGGTCCTGGTAAAAGTCCCAATGAGCTGTTTTAATGTCCCGTTAAAGCGTTCACACAACCCATTGGTTTGCGGGTGGTACGGGGCGCTACTAATGGACTTTACACCGCACAGCTTCCACAGTTGGTTGGTCACCTCTGCAGTAAACTGGGTATCCTGGTCCGAGATAATCTCCCGGGGAAATCCAACCTGTGAGAAAACCTGGAGCAGGGCGGCCGCCACCGTCTCTGCCAGTATGTTAGGTAACGCAATCGCCTCTGGATACCTTGTGGCATAATCTACCACTGTCAATATATACTTTTTCCCGGACGGACTGGGTTTGGCTAACGGCCCTATCAGATCGACCGCTACTCGGCTAAATGGTTCCTCCACAATGGGGAGGGGGCGTAATTTGGCCTTGCATCGATCCCCCCTCTTGCCAATGCGCTGACAACTGTCACAGGTCTGGCAGTACTGATGAACATCATAGGTTACCCCCGGCCAAAAGAAGTTTTGTGTCAGACGATGCCTGGTGTGACTGACGCCGAAGTGCCCGGCCAAGGGTATATCATGAGAGATTCGCAGTAGCTCCTGCCTATACTTCTTGGGAACTACCAGGTGTTGTTTTATAGTGGGGCTCGTCCCTGTGTGGTGCTGCTCTGTGATCCGGTAGAGGAGTCCCTGCTTCCATACAAACTGTTCCCCTTCCAGTACTCCTCTCCCCTCCTGTGCCTTCCCACGATATCCCTCTAATGAAGGATCCTCAAGTAACTCTCTCTTAAATTCATCTGGGGTGGCCCAAGAAATGTGTCTGGCTATGGGAATACGTGCAGGGCTGGGATGTCTTACCTGGGCCTCCTCTGAGTGTGATTCCGCCTCCGCAGCTCGAGCTTGTCTCCGGGTGGTCACAGGATAGGTCTCAGCCAGAGGGGCCACCGAGAATGCAGACAACCTGGGCCCCAAGTCATTTCCCAGCAAGACGTCTGCAGGCAAATCCTCCATCAAGCCGACCTCAACAAGGCCATCCCCGACTTCCCAGTTCAGGTGAATCCTGGCAGTGGGTAGTCGATGTATAGCTCCCCCTGCTACACGAACTGCCACTGTGCGGTCTGTCTTCTCTTGGTCCCGGATGAGATGAGGCTTCACAAGGGTCAAAGTTGCCCCGGAATCTCTTAGTCCCTGCATACGTTTCCCATTAACCCACACGACCTGTCGATGCTGTTGTCGATTATCTGCCTGGGCTGCCTGCATGGAGTCTACTTCATGCAGCACTTCCTCCATCTCTTCCACCCCTTGGTTAATCGTAGCCCCCAATGCCGGGTCAGCTTCGCCTTGGTAGCAGTGTACAGCAGCCCGGCTGAAGGTAGCTGTTCCCGCCTTTGGCCACTGGGTATGCTGAGTCCGGTTGGGGCATTGTCTTTGCAGGTTGCCCAGCTGACGACAGCTGTGGCATCGCTCCCCAGGGGGACTGTGGTAGGCCGGGTTTCTAGCTGGTCCCCCTACAATCTTCGGTGGTTTGGGGCCCTCCAGGTCCATGGGTAGGCCCCTAGTGACCACCTTTGATCCGGACAACTGCTGCCTCCTGGCATCATGATGTTCATCGGGCAGATGAGCGGCTTCCTCAAGAGTCGTTGGCCGCCTGTCCCGAAGCCATTCCTGTGTCTCGGGGTTTAGTCCAAGAATCGTTCTAACAGGAAGAGCTGGAGGACGTCCTCCTTAGTGGTTGCTTGGCTCCCTTGTACCCACTGTAGCAGTGACCGCCGTAATTTACAGGCCCATTCATCGTTGGTATTGGTTACGCGTTTTATAAGTCCGCGTAACTTTTGGCGGTAGGCCTCTGGTGTCAGCGCATACCGGGTCAAGATCACTTCTTTGATCCGCGCATAGTCCATACAGTCCTCATCAGGTACCATGCGATAGGCGTCCGCTGCCCGGCCTGTCAGCTTGCTGGCCAGAATCTGAACCCGTTCCTCCGGCTTCATTTGATGAAGGGCACACTGCCGCTCAAAGTCCTGCAGAAAGCCATCAATGTCTTCCTCTGCCACCTCCAACTGTCGGAAGGCATTATACTGGATCTTTTTGTGGCTTACTGTTGAAGGTACTTGGTTGAAGGCCAGAGCTCCCCCTGCTCGCTGACTCTCCTCTCTCCGCTCTGCCATCTCCATCTTGGCCAGCTCCACTTTGGTCCGCTCTGCCATGTCCATCTTGGCTAGCTCTATCCTGGTCCGCTCGGCCATCTTTTCCTTCAGATCAGTACGCACATCAGCCATCACCTCTCGTATGATCTCCTGCAGGGTTTAGGCCATAGAACGCCAGTCTGCTCTTTACCTCCCTCTGGAATTCGGTCTCCTCCACATTCACATTGGGGGGCGCTGCACTGTCGTGTTCCATGATGGCTGCTATCAAATCCGCTTTTGTTTTGTTGCTGGCGATCAACCCTCGGGCTTCCACCAGATCTTTTAATGTAGTCCTCTTTAACTTCTGGTAGTTATTTTCCATTCATTCCTTTTCTCCTGTAGAAGGGGTATCATATCCCGCTGTCTGCCACCAGTGT
Source organism: Dendrobates tinctorius (assembly GCF_039654945.1). NCBI lineage: Eukaryota > Metazoa > Chordata > Amphibia > Anura > Dendrobatidae > Dendrobates > Dendrobates tinctorius. The sequence continues at coordinate 2,332,525 of NW_027361824.1, forward strand.
AACGGGGTCTACCCAAGCTGGGATACCTCTTTCAGTACCACCCCGTGTTTTCGGAGGTCCACTCTGCGTTGGCTGGAGTCTGAATGAATGACGCTGGCTGGAATTCCTTGGTTACATGGGTGCATATAAAATATCACTGCTTCTCCACGTATTTCCTGTCTGACAACACTTTACTCACAGGACACAGAATATATCACACAGATACAGAGGGCAGGCCAATAGAAAAGCGGCAGGCCAGACATGCATTACAAAAGCCGCAGATGGCCGGGGCCTGCCGATGTTTACTGTGGGAATTACAAAGGTGGGGGGAGGGCGGACAAAAGGAGAATATCGTGTCCCCTCTGCCCAGGGGCGCAGCCTGTGGGCTGATGCATTAGGGACATGCATCTCACATAGAACCTATTATACATACATATAACTGCACAACATATTCTGGGTGCTGAGTGGTTCTGTAACACGTAACATTCGGGTCCATGGATCAGTTTCTGGGGGTATTGGGGTTGATAAGTCTTTGCGGGTGTTGGGGTCCATGGACCAGGCTATGGGATGTATCTGCACAGTCCTTGTGAATTCAGTATTCAGCTCAGTGTCTCATTATAGTTTTGGGGACACATTCATATAATTTGTATATGTAGGCTCAGTTTACAGGTGGTCTACATGAAGAGGGGGGGATGAGGATGGGTAGGATGCTGTAGGTTTTTTCACAGGATGTAAAACTCTTTAAGGAGAATGTGAAGAGATAAAGTAGAGGTCAAGCGCAGAACTTTCATTTGGGCTGTTATTTAGACATTTAAGGAGGATCCGAGTTGTAGTGATGATTGTAGGTGACTATAATAAATGCTAAGAATTAAGGTTGAAAATCTCAACGTTGGAAAGCCATGAGACCATCGAGCGGTCACAAATCCAAAACAGGGGAAACTTTTTCTGGAATCATACGTAGACCTCTAGAAGAGATTATGTAGCCATGGAAAGGCAACTCTTGTCTTTCAGAGGCATTTTTGAATGTGACATAAAGATTTTTTTTTTTTTTTTTTGGATTCTCATCAGGACAGAGCGGACATGATGACTATCAGAGTCTAGGTCTCTGAAGAAGATTAGGATGTCATACAGATAGACTAAGACGTATATGACATCACAAAAGATCTCATACACTAAGTGCTGGATCACAGCCGGTGCATTGCACAATCCGAAAGGCATAAGTGGATATTCAGTGTAACCATCGAGATGTTCAACATTGTCTTCCATTCATCACCTTGTGGATTAGGTTATAGGCTCCATACAGGTCGAATTTGACAACAGCACCTTTAAACTTTACTCTGAACTCAGTGACTAGGGGCAAAGGCTGTTGGTCTTTCAGTGATTTTATTAAGACCCCGATAGTTCATGCACAGTCTTAGAAACCCAAGAGGCCTTCATCGGCTGGGGATGAAGATTTTCAGATGAATCCCTTTTCCCGGGTCTCTTTAATGTTGGTGGACACTGCCTCTGTTTCTAAGAGAGGTAGATGATAAACTCTGCCTTTGTGAGGTTCCGTACCTGGAGGAAATGGAATAGTGCAGTCATACGGCCGATGAGGAGGTCGTGTCTCTGCTTGGAGAAGACATCTACGAAATCCTGATGGGAGGCAGGCAAGTTGGAGGCGATGGATGCAGAACAGAGTTTCAGAGCATGTGGGTATTTGGGATCAAACTTTTTAGGCAATTACGAAAACAAGATGATTCCCACTGGGTGTTCTGGTCGGTAGACCAGTCAATGACCAGAGCCATAGCTTTGCAAGTCCTAAAAGCATCAGAACATCAGAAAGTGGCAAAATTGAAAAAGAAATGTCCTCAATGTGCACCAAGGTGAAGAGTTACCTTCTCTGTCCGGTATTATATAAGACCACCAGGAATTGCAGATCCTTTTGTGGAGAATTAGCTTCGGATACTTCCGCAAGGATACAAAATATATTTTAATGGTTTTCACCATAGAGAATCATGAAATTCTGTGCTGCTGAGGAATCAAAACCAGCAACGGGCGAGCACATGCGAGTGTCGCCTCCACGTATCCTTTCCCGCAACGTGGGACATGATGCCGGACTTAGCCCTGACCACCCTAAGGTATTGAAACCCTAGGCTGTACAGAGGCACAAGTATTGTCCGTGCTGCCCCCACTGCACCACCAATGCTAGACTGTGGTGTTGCAAGGCGGCGGATGGTCCCTCTCCTCATCCCTTGGAGGGAAAGATGGAGCTAGGGTGCACGGTCGGGCGCCAGCATGCGCCCACGCGGCGGTAGCGCTCGGCAGTGCATGTCCTGACAGGCCTCTGTTTTTTGGCCCCATGTTCAAGTGGGCACCGTAAATTTAGTCCCCGGCTTCTGCCGGTACTAGGCCGCGGGTGGAAGCCCTGCCCCGTGACGCGTGTACTTCCAGCAGACCCGCTCCTGGAGCCTCGGGCGGGTGCCGAAAAATTTAGTCCCCTGCTTCAGCCGACGCTAGCCCTCGAGCAGGAGCTCGGCCCATATGACGTCACTGGTGGCGCCTTCTCTCCCTGCAGGACCGCCCACACGCCGAGGCGCACTCTTTTGAAAAGGGTGCAGCAGTTCGGCAGGCTGGATGCCTAAAGGGGGATCCAGGACTGGGCACAGGACTGGGGTAAGTGCTACCCAGATGGAGGAAGGCCACCCTCTGTTTTTTTGTCAGAGGCTAAGCAGTAGAACCCCGCAGGCATATCACCTAGCAGGGCCACCATGTCCAGAGCAGCTAAGACGCATACGTTTCTGTATGCTGAGTGCACCTCCTATCGGTCCAACTTCCCACATGCAAAATTCTGTGAAGTCTGGGAGTCCGAACGTGCCCAGGAGCCCACCCCTGCGACCACCCGGAATGGGCTCTGTCTCTGTCGCAGTCCATGGCTTCACTTACGAGAGCAATCGAGTCCCTTCAAGCCCCAGATAGGGGCAGGGATAGCGGCTCGCCTGTCTTAGAGAGGTCCTCCACCTCACAAGAGCCTCCGGCCTGCAGGGGCCGCTCTCTCACAAGGCAGACGCGGGGGAAACGAACCCACACAGCATCTCCCGGTCCGTCCGGTGCCTCGGCATCCGTGAGCTCTGCCTCTCGCCAGTAGTCGATAACGAGCAGAACTCTGATTACGACTCGGACGAGCCCCTTGTCTTAGTTTCTCCGGGTCACCTGGAAACAGTGGATATCCTTATCGAGGCATGAAACAGACCCTGGGGTTGACAATGAATCCACCCTGGCCTCGGGGCACAGGGGGTCATTTAAGCTGGTCAAGCGGCCTCATAACAGTATTTGTCGCCCACCCTGGGTTTAATGACACAGGAAACGGACAGACAGGCGTTTCTTAGGCCAGAAAGCGCTTGAGGAGATACCTGTTGGCTCTTGATCTCTGTAAGACGGGTGGAATCCCCGACGGTAGATCCATCCATGTCGCGCTTGGCCTCTAAAGCCCTGTTGTGCGTACCTAATGGTTCCTCTATCAAGGATCCCACTGACCGTCTCAGAGAGCCTGGCTTGCTCAGTGTTTGACGCGTCGGGTTCAGTCTCTCCCTCGTTCGCAGCAAATTGGGTAGCTAAGGCCATGGGCTCTTGGTCTGAATCATTAAATAGAGCCTTGCAGGGTATGGACCTGCCTGCGGAGGTAGCAAATATTGCTAATCAGATTGCATTGGCCGCAGACTACTTTATTAATGCGTCTTTGGATGCGGCTAGCTGCGCAGCGCTCGCTGCCGCAAATGCAATTTCTATTAAGAGGGGCTCTGTGGTTGAGGACTTGGTGTGCAGATTCAACCTCCAAGAAGTCCTTTAACTTCTTTACCTTATCGGAGCGGCCACCTATTTGGGTGCCACCGGCCATTCTAGGCTGAGCGTGGCTGCATTTGCCTCTTTGGTGAAAGTTTGGATCAGCTTATCTCTGACTCCATAGGTGGCAGGAGCAGTTTTCTCCCTCAATAAGGGGTTAAACACCTTTCGCAACCCCGGGTGGGCTTCAGCAACCAACCCCGCCGTTACAGGTCACCCCAACCAGGACAGAGATCATCAAGTCTCATATAGAGCCAACCCATTGGAGAGAATGCGATCCCAACAGCCCAGATCAAGGGGACCTAGGTCTCAACGATCTTCAGCCAAATGACTTGTGGCAAGTTCCGGGCGACACCAGTAGAGTTGGCGGTCGCCTACTCTGGTTTCACCATGTCTGGCTATCCGTCGTGCGCGACACATGGTTGACGAGGTAGCTATTGAGGGAGGGATAAATTAACCCTTCACGGTTGACAAAGTGATTTCCAAATTAATCCACAAGGCGTTGCTAGCAACTGGGAATGACCAGACGGAGACGTGTGCCTCTGTATGGGAGGATCAAGGCAGATCACTAACCCCGTTTATTATGTCACCTTTTTATAGTATTTTGCTTAATTATACAAAATACTCAGCTACCAATAGCATCGTCGTAATACATTTACTTTATAAGCCAATAGTATTGCAAGAAAATCGGAATATATCCCTAGTTACGTGACGTAGAGAATAGAACAATAGCACATTCTTCAGGGTCTCGTATCTCATATCTTGTTCAAACTGGAACAGTCTGGTTTCATAACAACCGTGAACTTTCCCCTAGTTAAGTTACAAAATTTAACTCATAAACAACAAAATGGCGTCGCAAGCACAAAAATGGAGTCTTTGAGAACGAGATGTCCCGTACATCTGAATACTGTACTTCACATGGGTAAGGGGCTGGTACCCTCGGGGTACAAGTTAGACTTTATCACACAGCCCCCAAGATGATTTTTTTGCTTTTTCGTCCTTCCAAAATGGAATCCCGGGCACAGGCCCTGTTCAAGGCCATAGAATTGCTCCGGCAAAACGGTGGTCATCCCCGTACCAGAAAAAGAAAGTTGGCAGGGTTTCTATTCCAACCTGTTCACGGCCCCCGAAAGGGACGGGGCTGTCACGCCCATTCTGGACCTTAAGCTTCTGAACAGTTTTGTCAGGGTCAGAAATTTCTACGCTTCGCTATCAACGGCCTACACTTGCAGCTCGCAGCTCTCCCCTTCGGGCTACCTACCACCCCCGGAGTGTTCACAGGGGTCAGGGCGTTCGTCATAGCCATCCTGCACTCCCGGGGCATTGTCGTCTTGCTTCATTTGGATGACCTCTTGATCAGGGGCCCTTCATATTGTGCATGTGAGGAGAGCATCAACGCTAGATACTCTTGCCTGCTTAGGGTGGTTGGTCAACCTGAAGAAATCATCCCCGGTCCCAGCTCAGAGGAGTTCCCTTTTAAGGATGATCTTCGGCACCTCCCGAAGGTTGGTAATCCTCCCTCGAGACAAAGCCCTAGCTCTTCGGCAAGGAGTCCAAATACTTCGCCAGTCAGTCCCTCACACCATTCATCTTTGCATGAGGGTCTTAGGGAAGAGAGTGGCAGCAACGGGAGCAATTCCGTTTGTCCAAACTCCATCCTCGCCCCCTGCAGCACGCCCTTTTGGCATCATGGGACAAGAACCCGTTCTCACTCTACCACCAGTGCCGGTTGTCCAGGCAGGTCAGACAGGCACTTGGATGGAGGACAGTCAGTTCCTCCCGTCTTCAGGGGAAACCCTTTCCCCCGGACTATGGATTGGTGGTCACAACCGACGCCGGTCTCCTCGGCTACTGAGTTTTTTTCACCATCATGCGACCCAGGGACGGTGGTCGCCACAGGGGGCACGCATCCCAATCAGCTTGTTAGAGATTCGAGCAATCCGGCTGGCTTCGCAACGTTTTCATCATCCTCTAGCAGGCCGCCCCGTCTGGATTCAATCGGACAACGCCACGGCCGTGGCTAACATATATCACCAGGGGAGCACCCGCAGCAAAGCAGCCATGCACGAGGTGAGGCACATCCCTCACTGGGCGTAGAAAGCTGGGCGGCAGACTTCCTCAGCCAGCAGGGTCTTGTGTCCAGGGAATGGTCACTACACCCCGAGATTTTCCGGCAAATATGCCGATGTTGGGGAACGCTGGACGTGGACCTGACGGTCTCCGGGGTAGGCGCCAAGGTGGGCGCGTTGGTCGCCTCGGTCCCGGGACCCGCAGGCAATCACCGGGAATGCGATGGTTCTGCCATTGAACCAGTATTCGCCTCCCATACCTATTTCCCCCGCTGCCACCACTCCCAAGGATCATCAAGAGGATCAAGGCAGAAGGAGGTTCCAGTGGTGCTACTGGCCCCAGATTGACCTCGGCGGGCGTACTACGCAAACCTGGTGCAGCTACTCGCTGACGTTCCCTGGCGACTGCCAAAGCGCCCAGACCTACCTTCCCAGGTCCCAATCTACCACCCGAACCCAGGGGCCCTGTGTTTGACGGCTTAGCCGTTGAATCTTGGGATTCTGACCTAGGCTGGGTTCGGACGCAATGTGGTTACTACAATGCTTCGTGCACAGAAGCCCGCCTCAGCACATATTTTCCACCACACCTAGAGGATTGTCTTTTTCATGGTGTCAGGACCACGGTCGTTCTCCACTGAGATTATCTATTGCCATATTTTGGCGTTTTTTTCCCAGTCTGGCCTGGACTCGGGTTTAGCTCCACATTCCCTTAGGAGACTGATATCTGCCTTCTTCATCCTGTTTCAGCGCAGAATCGCTACCAGTCTGCAGGTATAGACCTTCAGCCAGGGGGTCTCACACTTGGTACCCCCCTATAGGACCCCTCGGGACACCTGGGACCTTAACCTGGTCCTAAGCATTCTGCAGGGAGCTATATTCAATCCACTACAAGATGTCTCTTCGACTTACCTTCCCTGGAAGGTGGTGTTCCTCGTGGCGATAACATCAATCAGGCGGGTCCCGGAGCTGGCAGATCTATCTTGCCGAGCTCCGTTCCTGATATCTCACAAGGAGAAGGTGGTTCTTAGGCCAGCTCCCCCTTTTCTGCCGAAGGTTGTTTCCTCATTTCGTTTTAATGAGGATATTTTAGCCTTGTCCTCCTCTTTCCGGGCACCAGTACACCGGGTGGAAAAGGTTCTTCATATGTTAAATCTGGGGAGAGCTCCCAAGAGGTACGTGTCACGGATGGCATCCTTTCGTCAGACAGACACGCTGTTCGTGCTCCCTGAGGGTCGCAGGAGGGGACTTGCTGCCTCAAGTGCGACCATAGCCAGGTGGATTCGGCTGACGATTCAGGAATCCTACCGCTTCGGAGGCGCAGCTGTGCCAGCAGAGATCAGAGCGCACTCAACTCAACCAGTGGGCGCCTCTTGGGCTCTTCGGCACCAGGCATCGGCGGAGCAGGTATGCAAGGCAGCAACCTGGTCCAGCCGGCACACATTCTCCAAACATTACAAATGTCCATACGCTGGCTTCATCAGAGGCAGCCTTGGTAAAAAGATTCTCCACACCGCACCTTTACACAGTAGATGTGTGTAGCTTGGACCGGTGAGTCGACTCTCCACCCAGGGACTGCTTTAGGACGTCCCACTGTCCTGTGTCCCCCAATGAGGCGAAGGAGAAACATGGATTTTTGTGATAACTCACCGTAAAATCCTTTTCTCCAAGACGCTCATTGGGGGACACAGCACCCACCCTGTTAGCAAATTGGCTCCTTTTTGTTTATTAATAGATACAGTGCCTACAAGTAGTATTCAACCCCCTGCAGATTTAGCAGGTTTACACATTTGGAATTAACTTGGCATTGTGACATTTGGACTGTAGATCAGCCTGGAAGTGTGAAATGCACTGCAGCAAAAAAGAATGTTATTTCTTTGTTTAATTTTTTTTTAAATTGTGAAAAGTTTATTCAGAGGGTCATTTATTATTCAACCCCTCAAACCACCAGAATTCTGTTTGGTTCCCCTAAAGTATTAAGAAGTATTTCAGGCACAAAGAACAATGAGCTTCACATGTTTGGATTAATTATCTCTTTTTCCAGCCTTTTCTGACTATTTAAGACCCTCCCCAAACTTGTGAACAGCACTCATACATGGTCAACATGGGAAAGACAAAGGAGCATTCCAAGGCCATCAGAGACAAGATCGTGGAGGGTCACAAGGCTGGCAAGGGGTACAAAACCCTTTCCAAGGAGTTGGGCCTACCTGTCTCCACTGTTGGGAGCATCATCCGGAAGTGGAAGGCTTATGGAACTACTGTTAGCCTTCCACGGCCTGGACAGCCTTTGAAAGTTTCCTCCCGTGCCGAGGCCAGGCTTGTCCGAAGAGTCAAGGCTAACCCAAGGACAACAAGGAAGGAGCTCCGGGAAGATCTCATGGCAGTGGGGACATTGGTTTCAGTCAATACCATAAGTAACGTACTCCACCGCAATGGTCTCCGTTCCAGACGAGCCCGTAAGGTACCTTTACTTTCAAAGCGTCATGTCAAGGCTCAACTACAGTTTGCTCATGATCACTTGGAGGACTCTGAGACAGACTGGTTCAAGGTTCTCTGGTCTGATGAGACCAAGATCGAGATCTTTGGTGCCAACCACACACGTGACGTTTGGAGACTGGATGGCACTGCATATGATCCCAAGAATACCATCCCTACAGTCAAGCATGGTGGTGGCAGCATCATGCTGTGGGGCTGTTTCTCAGCCAAGGGGCCTGGCCATCTGGTCCGCATCCATGGGAAGATGGATAGCACGGCCTACCTGGAGATTTTGGCCAAGAACCTCCGCTCCTCCATCAAGGATCTTAAGATGGGTCGTCATTTCATCTTCCAACAAGACAACGACCCAAAGCACACAGCCAAGAAAACCAAGGCCTGGTTCAAGAGGCAAAAAATCAAGGTGTTGGAGTGGCCTAGTCAGTCTCCTGACCTTAACCCAATTGAAAACTTGTGGAAGGAGCTCAAGATTAAAGTCCACATGAGACACCAAAGAACCTAGATAACTTGGAGAAGATCTGCATGGAGGAGTGGGCCAAGATAACTCCAGAGACCTGTGCCAGCCTGATCAGGTCTTATAAAAGACGATTATTAGCTGTAATTGCAAACAAGGGTTATTCCACAAAATATTAAACCTAGGGGTTGAATAATAATTGACCCACACTTTTATGTTTAAAATTTATTAAAATTTAACTGAGCAACATAACTTTTTGGCTTGTAAGATTTACGCATCTGTTAATAAATCCTGCTCTTGTGTGAAGTTTGAAGGCTCTAACTTATTTGCATCTTATCAAACCTGCTAAATCTGCAGGGGGTTGAATACTACTTGTAGGCACTGTATTTATGATACCAGGTGGGTTTTCTAGACGGGCTGTTACCTGCATTGAGGCTGATTTTGTCTTGTAGATCTTGTAGATTTCCTACTGCTTTTGCACCGAACTGATTCCGCCTGCAATCGAGGCGAGGGTGTATACTGCGGAGGAGGAGCTAACCTTTTTTTCATTCACTTAGTGTCAGCCTCCTGGCGGCAGTAGCATACTCCCACTGTCCTGTGTCCCCAACTAAGTGTCTCGGAGAAAAGGATTTTACGGTGAGTTATCACAAAAATCCATGTTTTGCTGCTGCATCACACTGTTGACTCATGTGATCTATTAGTATACCCAAGTCTTTTTCACATGTGCTGTTGCTTAGTTCTATTCCTCCTATTATATAAATGTAATTTTCGTTTTTCTTGCCCAGATGTAGAATTTTGCATTTCTCCCTGTTAAATACCATTCGATTAGTTACTGCCCATTGTTAAAGCTTCTCTAGATCCTTCTGAACCCTTTCTCTGTCTTCTCTAGTGTTAGCTATCTCTTATTGTTGTTTATTTATAAAGCACCATTGGTTCCATGGTGCTGTACATGAGAAGGGGTTACATACAAATTACAGATATCACTTACAGTAAGCAAACTAACAGTCACAGACTGATATAGAGGGGAGAGAGGACCCTGCCCTTTTGGGCTTACATTCTACAGGATGGTGGGGAAGGAGACAGTAGTTTGGGAGGTTGCAGCAGCTCCAGTGGTGGTGAGGCAGTAGCTCCAGTTGTGGTGAGGATCATTGCAGGCTGTAGGCTTTCCTGAAGAGGTGGGTTTTTTGGGGCGAAGAATTCCAGAGAATTCGGGAGAAGTCTTGGAGGCGGTTGGGTGAGGAGTGAATAAGTGTGGAGGAGAGAAGGAGGTCTTGGGAGAGGTCTTGGGAGGACTGGAGATTACGTGAGGGAAGATATCGGGAGATTAGTTCAGAGATATATGGAGGAGACAGGTTGTAGATGGCCTTGTAGGTCAGTATTAGTAATTTTGAGGGAATGGGAGCCAGTGAAGAAATTTGCAGAGGGGCGGAGGAGTAGCGAGGAGAGAGATGGATTAGTCGGGCGGCAGAGTTAAGGATGGACTGGAGAGGTGCGAGTATGTTAGCAGGGAGGCCACAGAAAAGGATATTGCAGTAGTCGAGGCAGGAGTTGATGAGAGCATGCACAAGCATTTTAGTAGATTGAGGGTTGAGGAAGGGACGGGTTCTGGAAATATTTTGAGCTGGAGGCGACAGGAGATAGAGAGAGCTTGGATGTGTGGTTTGAAGGACAGGGCAGAGTCAAGGGTTACTCCGAGGCAGTGGACCTCCAGTACTGGGGAAAGCGTGATACTGTCAATTGTTATAGACAGGTCGGATAAGGAAGATCTGTGAGATGGAGGAAAGATGATCAGTTCAGATTTGTCCACATTGAATTTGAGGAAGCGAGAGGAGAAGGAGGAGGATATGGCTGATATACACTCCGGGATTCTGGAGAGCAGAGAGGTGACATCTGGGCCTGAGAGGTAGATATGAGTGTCATCAGCATAAAGGTGGTACTGGAATCCTTGGGACTTTGAGTTGCCCCAGGCCAAGTGTATAGATTGAGAAGAGTAGGGGTCCTAAGACAGAGCCTTGGGGGACTCCGAGGGAGAGAGAGTGGGATGAGGAGTTAGTGTGGGAGTGGGAAACGCTGAATGTGCAGTTGGAATGGTATGAGGAGATCCAGGATAAGACGAGGTCTTTGATGCCAAAGGAGGAGAGGATCTGCAGTAGGAGGCAGTGGTCAACTGTGTCGAAAGCAGAGGACAGGTCTAGACGGAGGAGTATAGAGTATTGTCTGTTTGCTTTGGCTGTAAGTCGGTAATTTTGGTCAGGGCTGTCTCAGTGGAATGATGGGGACGGAAACCAGATTGTAGATTGTCAAAGAGAAAGTTAGATGAGAGGTGGGAGGAAAGTTCAAATGGGGATCAGTAACTTCTTGCACTCCATCTGCTGTCAAACTACAACTCCCAGCTCGCTGGGAATTCGGGAAGTTGTCGTCTTTTCACAATACCTGGATTGTCAAAAGTTGCTGATATCTGTTTTGTGAGGAGGCATGTACCAGGATGGACCGAGATAAAGCTGTCGGTTGTGTATCTGGATGTATAATAGGCGTTGGATACTGTACCACATATAAAAGCTTGATACATAAAATGAGAATGCAGCTCGCTCTCTCAGGAAGACAACCAAAGTCCTTGCCGCTCATAAGGGAAATTACATCATAGATTCTGGCTCGGGCTCCTCTTATTCTTTGGGAAGTCAGATGGCCGTATAACTCTGATGTGGACTGCAACGTAATACTCGGACTGGCTGATGGCTCTCCCGACTGAGATAGCTACATGGAAATACATGCTGTCACACTTGGGTCAGTAGAGCCGCCGGTCAGTCCGAGCTTTGCATTGCGATCCTTGTCCGCGTTAAACAGCTGTCTGACCCTTCCAGTTGTCAGCTTATTTTTGTACATTGCTTTATGAATATTATTTTACTTACACATGACTTTATTTGATATTTTTTGTATAACTAGGAAAAAGAAAACCCATCTTGATTTATTGACTGCTCATAGATGCTTTGCTCGCCGTCTGGATGTTACACATAGAATTAGTAAACCAACAAATAATTTGTAGATTGTTTTTTTCTTTTTCCAGGTGAAGACCATAAAAAAAATTACCACAATAATCTCCTTTTACCTATTCACGTTAAAGTTGAAGATAATGAAACTCCAATTGATGAAAAAAGAACTGAACCCAAAGTGGATAAAACTTCTAGAAGTTCTAAATGTGGAAAAGATTTAAAAAAAAAGTCAAACCTTTCCTTGAACAAGAGCATTAACAAAGATGTGAATTCATTCCCATGTTCGGAATGTCGGAGACGGTTTCCCCATCCAACACTTCTCGCTGAGCATCAGAAAATTCACACAAGAGAAAAGCCGTTTCCATGCTCGGAATGTGGGAAGCGTTTTCTCTATCAATCACTTCTTGCTATCCATCAGAGAGTCCACACAGGGGAGAAGCCATTTTCATGCTCGGAATGTGGGAAACGGTTTACCCGTAAATCGCAATTAGACGATCATGTAAGAACCCACACAGGGGAGAAGCCTTTTGTATGCACAGAATGTGGAAAATGTTTCCGCCGTAAAACCTATTTGGTCGATCATGTAAGAACGCACACAGGAGAGAAACCGTTTTCATGCTTACAATGTGGAAAAAGTTTTTCCCAGAGATATTCTCTAACTCAACATCAAAGACATCACACGGGGGTGAAGCCATATTCTCGTCTTGAACATTGTATAGATTTTAAACAAAACTCAGGTCTTCTTGGAAATCTGGGAACTCCCGCAGGGCAGAGGCCTTTAGCTCCGAATGTGGGAACTATTTTAGTAATAAATCAGCCCCTGTGGTACGTCTAAGAATTTACCAAGGGCAGAAGCCATTTTCATGTTCACAATGTACGAAATGTTTTGATTATAAAGTTTTTGCCAGACGTCGGAGAGCTCACATGGGTGAAGAATGTAGAAAGTGTTTGACCTAGAAAGCCATTCTTGCCAGACATCAGAATAGGATCAGATTCACACTAGAGATTACTTTATTATCAAGCTTCTAATCTGACAAATCGCACGGATTTTACAACGAAAAGATAGGCTAAGTTCACATTAAAATGTTGCCGTGCCGTCCGCGGGCGCGTCAAAATGACGCATCCGCATGTCCTACGTACCCAATGTTAGAGATAGGTATGCAGGATGCATGCCGAAATATGCAGAATTAGGCGGGGCTTAACGGAGGAAGTACGCAGCCCTCCGCAGAATAGCAAATTGCAAAAATAAAAAAGTTCATACTCTGGAAAATGCACGTTTTTGTAAAATTTGAGAGCAGCTTTAATTCCTCTTGGATGATTTCAGGAGAAATTGCAGCAGAATCTCGCTCCTCCTTTCTCCACAAAACCTTTGAGCACCAACTATCATCTTCTATCTCAGTACTGCGAAGATCTGTCTTTACTGAATACAGATTTTTTTTTTTACCCACAAATTGAGAATGAATGATCTGTCCTGAAGGAGAAAGAAGCGGATTTCTCGAATAAGATATTTATAAGGTTGTTTATTTTTATGTGTAATATTGCTTTATGAAATAAAAATTAAATCAACCCCTAACCGCCAATGCCTTTTTCCCCTTCCAGACAAAGCTCTATATTTGAAATATGACATGTGTCACTTTGATTTTGAGATTATTTAACTACTTTCTAACATCTGACGTAATGCTCCGTCCATGTGACCTGGGCCTGTTTGACCTTAGACGGATCATTACGTCATCGCGATCGCCGTCGAGTGTCAGCTCATTCTCACTGCTGACATCCGACACTAGGTGCCAGGAGCGGTCACACACCGCTCCCGGCACTTTAACCCCCGAAATGCTGTGATCGAACACGATCGCAGCATTCCGGAAGCCGGCACAGGGCTGACAGCCCCACTGCCTTTGGATTGGAGACCCTGCGGCATGACGTGGGGTCCCGATCGTTGCCATGGTGACCCAATGTCATCATGACGACATCCGGGTCACCAGAGCTAGGAAACTTGTTGATCATGCGCCGTGCTTGATCAGCAAGTCTCCGTGTCAGTGCAGCACTGACAACTTCCATGGCATGCAGATGCTGCTTCATCAGCATGCTGTAGAAGCGATCAGCCTGCAAAAGATGATTGTCCAATAGTGGGACAAAGCAAAAAAAAGTTAGAAAAATAAAAAAATAAATTTTTTTTAAAATAATTGTAAAAATATATAAAAAAAATTAAAGTAATAAAAAATCCATATATATATTCTATCACTAAATAAATATTTGAATGAAAAAAAAATCTAACAATAAAAGTACACATATTTGGTATCGCCGCGTCTGCAACAACCCGACCTATAAAACTGTCCCACTAGTTAACCCCTTTAGTGAACACCATAGAAAAAACATGGAAAAAAACAATGCTTTATCATCATACCGCCGAACAAAAAGTGGAATAACGCGATCAAAAATACAGATATAAATAAGCATGGTACCGCTGAAAACGTCATCTTGTCCCGCAAAAAACAAGCCGCCATACAGCTCCATCAGCGGAAAAATAAAAAAAAAGTTATAGCTCTCAGAATAAAGTGATGCAAAAATTATTTTTTAATATAAAATAGTTTTTATTGTATAAAAGCTGCAAAAGCTGTAATCGTACTGACCCAAAGAATTAAACTGCCCTATCAATTTTGCCACACACGGAACGGTATAAACTCCCCCCCAAAGAAATTCATGAATTGCTGCTTTGTATTCATTCTGCATCCCAAATATCGGAATAGAGAGCGATCAAAAAATGTCATGTGCCTGAAAATGGTACCATTAAAATGTCAACTCGTCCCGCAAAAAACAAGACCTCACATGACTCAGTGGGTCAAAATATGGGAAAATTATAGCTCTCAAAATGTGGTGATGCAAAAACTGTTTTTTGCAATAAAAAGCATCTTTTAGCGTGTGACAGCTGCCAAACATAAAAACCTGCTATAACTCCTCTTTCACACGTCCTGATATTTCCGGTACCGGAGATGTCAGTGTCAGAGTGTGTGATACTTGCGGAACACGTGTGGCATGCATGTGCCGAATCAGTACCACATGGTTGAGCGGCAGGGAAGAAGCATTACAGCAAGTGCTGTTCCCCGGCGCCAGGTGCTGAACACCGCTCTCATCATTCTCCTCTGCTCTGCCAGCGATCGGCGCGAGCAGGAGAGAATGATGAGAGTTACATTTTAATAATAAAAGAGAGAGCAGGCAGCGGCTGATGGGACTATTACTTCCATCAGCCTACCTGTGCTGCCGCTACTAATAGTGACAGCAGGAGCGGTGGATGAGAGTATTCATCTGCCGCTCCTGCGCTGTAACTAAATACGGTAATTAAAAAAAATGGTGTGGGTTCCCCCCCTATTTTTGATAACCAGCCAGACAAAACTCACAGCTGGGGGCTGCAACCCTCAGCTGTCAGCTTCAGCAAGGCTGGTTATCAAGAATAGAGGGGTCCCCATGCTGTTTTTTAAATTATTTAAATAAATAAAACGACATGGGGTACTCCCTATTTTTGATAACCAGCCTTGCTAAAGCTCACAGCTGAGGGCTGATATTCTCAGGCTGGTAAAGGACCATGGAAATTGACCCCCCAGCCTATAAATATACAACCCGCAGCTGCCCAGAAAAGGCACATCTATTAGATATGCTAATTCTGGCGCTTTACCCTTCTCTTCCCACTTGCCATGTAGCAGTGACAAGTGGGGTAATATTTGTGGGGTTGATGTCACCTGACAATACAAAGGTGACATCAAGCCCACTGCTTAGTAATGGAGAGGCGTCTATAAGACACCTATCCATTACTAATCCTATAGTTGCATTGTAAATAAAGACACGGGCAGAATAAAGTCCTTTATTTGAAAAAATGACAGACTCCTTTATTATTCTCAATGAAACTATACTTGCTCCATCACCTAATTTCAGAGAAGCCCTCGATCTCCTGTGATAAAAATAAAATAATAAACCAACAATATACCATACCTGTCCGTCGTTCTGTCCTATGCAGTAATCCATGTCTGGGGGATAGTTTTGAACCTGGACGGTGCCAAGATGCGACCGTCCCAGCTGAAAACCCACTGGTGACTGAGCTGCTGGGAATGCAGCATCAGTGACGGGGGTGACGTCATAGAGGTTATCTCAGGTCCACTGAGCTCCGTTCCCAGCTGGGCTGAGCTGCGATGAGATCCGGTGAGATGCTGCAGCTCAGCCCAGCTGGAAACAGAGCCCAGTGACCGGAGGTTACCTCTGTGACGTCACCCCTGTATTTAGTGTTATTTCAAATAAGACTTTATTCTGGCTGCGTCTTTATTTAACATAAACAAAAAAAAGTGGTTTGGTACCGTGTTAGCCAGTAGAAAAAAATATATAAAGTGCTCTCAGTGAGAGAAACAAAATGGGAATCTTGTGGGTGTGATACCTTTCAATGGCTAACAAATAATAGTAAATGATGTTACAAAGCAAGCTTTCAGTCTCCAAAGCTTGCTTTGTAACATCATTCACTATATTTTGTTAGCTATTAAAAGGTATCACACCCACAAGACTCCTATTTTGTTTCTCTCACTGAGAGCACTTTATATATTTATTTAACATGTAACTATAGGATTAGTAATGGATGGGTGTCTTATAGACGCTTCTCCATTACTAAGCCATGGGCTTAATGCCATCTTACAATACAAAGGTGACATCAACCCCACAACTATTACCCCACTTGCTACCACTTCAGGGCAAGTGGGAAGAGCCGGGCAAAGCGCCTGAATTGGCGCATCTAATAGATGTGCTTTTTCTGGGCAGCTGCGGGCTGGTGTTTTTAGGCTGGGGGCCTATATCAATGGCCCCTTGCCAGCCTGAGAATACCTGCCCCCAACTGTGAGCTGGTTGTCAAAAATAGGGGGGACCCCACGCAGTTTTTTAAATTATTTAAATAATTAAAACAGCGTGGGGACTCCTCTATTCTTGATAACCGGCCTTGCTGAAGCTGATAGCTGAGGGTTGCAGCCCCCAGCTGTGAGTTTTGTTTGGCTGGTTATGAAAAATAGGGGGGAACCCAGGCCGTTTTTTTTTTTCTAATTATTTATTTACAGCGCAGGAGCGGCAGATGAATACTATCCGCTGCTTCTGCTGTCACTGTAGCAGCAGGGGTAGGCTGATGGGAGTAATAGTCCCATCAGCTGCCGCCTGCTGTCTTTTTTATTACTTAAATTTAACTCTCTTCATTCTCCCCTTCATGCGCTGATGCGTGTCACATGGATGACATCCATGCGTGTTATATGTATGCACGTGTGCGGGATGTTTTATGGCCCATGCAGACATTAAAAAATGGACATGTCAGCATGTTTTGCCCATGGACACACGGTCCGTGGAAACACACTGACATGTGCACAGACCCATTCACTTTAATGGGCAAATAGCGCTCCGTCCCTCCTGAGTCTCTCCACATGGCTAAGTAGCACTGTACAGCCACATTTGGGGTATGGCCACATTCTGCAGAAATTGTGGGACAAATTTTGTTGCCATTTTTACCCACTTCTTGTGTGAAAATGTAAAATCTTTGGCTAAAACAAAATTTTACTGGTAAAAATGTAGCTATTTTGTCCTCACTGCCCAATGGTATAAAATTCTGTGACTTACCCATGGTGTCAATATGATCATTGCACCCCTAGATGAATTCATTGAGAGGTGTAGTTCGTCAAATGGGGTCACTTATGGGAAGTTCTGCTGCTTTGGCACCTCATGAGCTCTCCCAGTGGGTCATGGCACCTGCAAACCATAACAGTAAAATCTGGTGCTCCTTCCCTTCCGAGCTCTGCCATGCGCCAAAACAGTGGTTTACCCCGACATATAGGGTATCAGCATACGGACAAATTTCCCAACATCTTTTTGGGTCCAATTTCTCCTGTTACCCTTGGGAAAAAAATTGGGGTCGAAAAGATAATTTTTGTGAAAAAAATATGATTTTTTTTATTTTTAGGGCTCAACGTTATAAACTTCTGTGAAGCACTTGGGGGTTCAAAATGCTCACCACACATCTAGATAAGTTCCTTATGGGGTCTAGTTTCCAAAATGGGGTCTTTTGTGGGGGTTTCCACTGTTTAGGCACATCAGGGGCTCTCCAAACACAACATGTCCGATCTGAATTCCAGCCAATTTTACATTTAAAAGTCAATCGGTGCTCCCTCCCTTCCGAGCTCTGCCATGCGCCCAAACAGTGGTTTTCTGCACATATGGTGTATCAACGTACTCAGGACACATTGCACAACAACTTTTGGGGTCCAATGTCTCCTGTTACCCTTGGTAAAATAAAAAAAAAATTGGATCTGAAGTAAATTTTTTGTGAAAAAAAGTTAAATGTTCATTTTACTGTTAAAATATTCCAAAAATTTCTGTGAAGCACCTGAAGGGTTAATAAACTTCTTGAATGTGGGTTTGAGCACCTTGAGGGGTGCTGTTTTTAGAATGGTGTCATTTTTGGGTATTTACTATCATATAGACTCCTCAAATGTGATGTGGACCCTAAGGAAAAATTGTGTTGTAAAAATGAGAAATCGCTGGTCAACTTTTAACCCTTATAACTTCCTAACAAAAAAAAATTTTGGTTCCAAAATTGTGCTGTTGTAAAGTAAACATGTGGGAAATGTTACTTATTAAGTATTTTGTGTGCCATATCTCTGTGATTTAAGTGCATGAAAATTCAAAGTTGGAAAATTGTGAAATTTTCAAAATTTTTTGCCAAATTTCCATTTTTTTTCACAAATAATCGCAAGTTATATGAATGAAATTCTACCACTAACATGAAGGACAATATGTCACGAGAAAACAGTGTCAGAATCACCGGGATCCATGGAAGCTCCAGAGTTATAACCTCATAAAGGGACAGTGGTCAGAATTGTAAAATTTGGCCCGGTCATGAACGTGCAACCCACCTTGGGGGGTAAAGGGGTTAAAGATATACTGTACTTCATGACAGCAGTGAATTGACGTGGAAAATGTTATAATTTATGAAAATATAAGAAATTTGACAAATTTTGTACAATTAGCACTTTTCTTTTTTTCTGCACTTTTATCAGATAACACACAAAATAGTTCATAAATAACATTTCCCATATGTCTACCTTACATCAGCATCATTCATGAAACATCATTCTAATTTTGTTATGAGTTTAGAGTTAAAAGTTTAGTAGCAATTTAAATTTTTGTCAACGAAATTTTTTCACCGATCTATTACATTTTGTAGTTATTTTGGACATAAAGACCCCATAAAAACTATACCATTTTATAAACCACACACCTCAAAATATTCAAAACCGCACTCAGGATATTTCTTTGAAGTCCTTAGTTGCTTCACAGGAATTAATGCAAAGTGGAATGAAAAATTACATTCTTTCAACTAAAACACTGCTTTAGTCTCAAATTTTTCATTCTCAACTGGAGAATGTTTTGAAAAATGTGTTGAGCAATTTCTTCTGAACACACTGATGCCCCATATATCTGGGTGGAAACTACTGTTTGGGCGCATAGCCCCGAAAATAAGGAGCGTTATTTGGCAGGAATAGATTGTGGCCACCATGTTGCATTTTCAGTGCCTTCAAGGTGCTAAAATAGCAGAACCCACAAGTGACCCTTTTTGGATACTACCCACCTCAAGGAATTTATCTTGGCGTATAATTACTTTTTTTTGTATCTACAGGTGCTTTTCAAAAATGTATAACATTGGGACACAAAAATGAAAAATTAAATTTATCCACCAAAATTGTGCTTTAGCCTCAAATATTTCCTTTTTTTCCGTAAGGGGCAATAGGCAAAAATGGACTCCACCATATGTAGTACAAATTCTCCCAAACGTACCAATAGCCCATGTATGTTCGGAAACTGCTGTTTGGACACTCGGCAGGGCTCAGAAGGGAAGAAACGCTATGAGGCTTTTGGAGTGCAGATTTGTCTCAAATAGTTTGTGGGTGCCACTTGCAGAGCTCTCGAGGTGCCACAACACTAGGAAAAAAAGCCGTGTGTTTTCGGCGTTCAACCACCATCTTGTTTTGCCATTGCTTAGCAGCAGGTTCCATCTGCATGGTGGACACAGGGTTGCGAACACACCTTATAATTATATTTCATATGGTGTGTTCCGCCAACCCTAACATTATACTAGCGCCAGGGTCTGTCTAGCAATGGCGGACGACCCGCAGCTTCCGCGGAGTGTTCTGCGGCTGGAGAGCAGGTTGTCCGCTTTAGAGCATGCAGCTTCAGCTGTAGATTCGTCTGCAGTAGCGACACAGGTGGCCAGTGAAGCCGCTACCAGGGCTCTTGCTGTGACCCCTGTTCCGTTTTTATCACATCTCCCACTCCCCGATACGTTCTCTGGGGATAGCAAGGCTTGCAAGGGATTCATGAACCAGTGCTCGATTCAGTTAGAGCTACTGCGTTCACGTTTCTCGTCTGAGTGGTCCAAAGTGGGATTTGTGATATCTCTTTTAACGGACAGGGCGTTGGAGTGGGCTACGCCGTTGTGGGAACGTAAGGACATGGCGGTTCAGCGTGACGCAAGCTTTTTGTGCACTCTGAAACAGGTCTTTCTGGGACCACAGGTCACCCATGATGCCATGCTCCAACTCCTGGCTCTTACGCAGGGCTCCTTATCCACCAGCCAGATTGCTATAAGGATTCGACCATAGCCTCTGAACTGAAATGGTCAGACAAGGTCCTAATTACGTTTTT
Organism: Dendrobates tinctorius; assembly: GCF_039654945.1. Classification (NCBI taxonomy): domain Eukaryota; kingdom Metazoa; phylum Chordata; class Amphibia; order Anura; family Dendrobatidae; genus Dendrobates; species Dendrobates tinctorius. The sequence goes on from NW_027361824.1 coordinate 2,353,041, forward strand.
TTTAGAGGACCTGCTGAACATGTTAAGGATGCGCTGGCCACGAGGGAGATTCCCACTACACTGGAGGAGTTAATTACCATATCCATTCGTATCGATCTTTGGTTTGCCGAACGAAGGTTGGAACGAGCCCAGTGTAGGCAAAGGATTAGTTTGGCACCCAGTTTTGCCAATCCTTTGGGGTCTCCTAGTCGGTCCAAAGAACCGACAATCTCAGGAGGATCGGCATATGGAGACTAAGGTCCATTCCGTAGCATCTCCCCCTAACAATTGACAGAATGACTCGGTAGCCAACTGGTGCGCCAGGCGTCAGAGGAAGTGGCCGTCTCTAGTAGCAGTTAGAGCGGGCGTCCAAGATTCGTGTGTCATGTCACCCAAAATTACTTTTACGATGATGCTTTCCCATGGGGTGAACTCTCACGCCGCAGAGGCTGTGTGGATTTCAGGGCTGAGGGTAATTTTGTGTCCTCCTCCTTCGCTCTACGGAATGCAATACCCCTGGTCATGCTCTCTAAACCAGTTACCATTCGAGTGGTGAATGGCTCTGCGCTGCCCTATCAAATCACCCATCAGACCATTCCCCTATCCCTTGAGTTTCCTCTTAGTCATCAGGAGTTGATATCTCTGTTAGTTATCCCCGAGGGTATTGATGAGGTGCTGCTGGGTATGCCCGGGTTGCATCACCACTCACCCCATATTGACTGGGCTACTGGGAGAATACTGGGGTGGAGTAGAGCAGGGGTCCCCAACCGCCGGTCCGCGGCCCAGCACCGGGCCGCTGCAGTGCCCTTGCCGGTCCGCGGACACAAGGGGAGCCAGGGGCGGTCAGTGGCGTAGCGGGGGCTGGGGCGGCGCACAGCAATTCTTAGCGGCGGCCAGGGAGCGATCCAAGCAGCTCCGCTGCCTGCAAGAGGGAATAGCAGGAGCGGAGCTGCAAGGACCCGTCCAGCTTCCTGCCCGCCGCCCGCGCTTCCTGTCTCTGAGTGACAGAGAGGAGAGCGCGGCCGCTGCTGTGTCAGAGCAAGGACGAGCGGGCGATGCTGCGACAGGTGAGAGGAGAGAGGTGTGTGTATATATAATGTGTGTGTGTAATGTGTGTGTGTGTGTGTGTGTATAATGTGTGTGTACATGTATGTGTGTGTGTGTGTGTTGGTCTGTGTTTGTGTAGCCTGGCCCTGGAGGAGATGGGGACATGAGGAGAAGGCCATGAGGGGAGTGATGGGGAGAAGGGAGTGATGGGGTGAAGGCAATGATGGGGAGAAGGGAGTGATGGGGTGAAGGCAATGATGGGGAGAAGGGAGTGATGGGGTGAAGGCAATGATGGGGAGAAGGGAGTGATGGGGTGAAGGCAATGATGGGGAGAAGGGAGTGATGGGGTGAAGGCAATGATGGGGAGAAGGGAGTGATGGGGTGAAGGCAATGATGGAGAGATGGCAGTGATGGGGTGAAGGCAATGATGGAGAGATGGCAGTGATGGGGTGAAGGCAATGATGGGGAGAAGGGAGTGATGGGGTGAAGGCAATGATGGAGAGATGGCAGTGATGGGGTGAAGGCAATGATGGGGAGAAGGGAGTGATGGGGTGAAGGCAATGATGGAGAGACGGCAGTGATGGGGTGAAGGCAATGATGGAGAGATGGCAGTGATGGGGTGAAGGCAATGATGGGGAGAAGGGAGTGATGGGGTGAAGGCAATGATGGAGAGATGGCAGTGATGGGGTGAAGGCAATGATGGGGAGAAGGGAGTGATGGGGTGAAGGCAATGATGGAGAGACGGCAGTGATGGGGTGAAGGCAATGATGGAGAGATGGCAGTGATGGGGTGAAGGCAATGATGGGGAGACAGCAGTGATGGGGTGAAGGCAATGATGGGGAGAGGGGAGTGATGGGGTGAAGGCAATGATGGGGAGAAGGGAGTGATGGGGTGAAGGCAATGATGGAGAGATGGCAGTGATGGGGTGAAGGCAATGATGGGGAGAAGGGAGTGATGGGGTGAAGGCAATGATGGGGAGAAGGGGGTGATGGAGCACTTATTCAAAACCTATGGTGAGTTGAGTCACATTATAAATGTTATTTAATTATAAATATGCACTGCTACACTACAACCGCGTCCATAGCCCCGCCCCCTTATGACCAAAGCCCCGCCCCTGCCACACCTCCATCCCCGCCCTGCCGGGCCACGGAAGAATGGTCTTGCTTGAAACCGGTCCCTGGTGCAAAAAAGGTTGGGGACCACTGGAGTAGAGCATGCCAGGGACAGTGTCACAAGACCCACGTACTGGTTGGGTCATCTGAAATACCCGCAGATCAAGTCTCACTACCCAAACAGTATTGGCAATATGCGGATGTGTTCTCCAAGAAGGCAGCAGAGACCCTGCCGCTTCATCGCCCCTATGACTGTCCTATAGACCTCTTGACTGGTATAGAACCTCCCCGGAGATGTGTCTACCCCTTTCACTCCCGGAGAAGGAGGATATGTCTCAGTATATCAAAGAGAATCTGGCGAGAGGGTTTATTAGGAGATCAGTGTCTCCTGCAGGGGCTGGCTTCTTCGTTCAGAAGAATAGTGGGGAGTTACGTCTGTGTTCAGACTACCTGTGACGACTCCCGGGTATTACTGGTGCGGGGAGAGCTGCACACAGCAGCAAGGGAGCTGAGCAAAGCGCCGGGTAACTAACCAGGTAACAAACAGGACGTGAACCATGTGACAGAGGAGGTGGTCTGGGGCGGAGCCAGACGCCGGGGTGCAGAGGAGACAATAAACACAGGAGAATAATCAAACAAGCTAAGATCAGAACCAGGAGATCACGAGGTACCAATGGGGTGAGACGGGACTGTCAGAATGGGAGCCAGAGGTCAAAAGCGAGAACGAGCAGTGTGGTACAATAGGGACAAACTGTAATGGAGTAACAATAGCCAAACCAGGAGGTCAGAACCGGAGAAGACAATAGTACCAAAACGTGAGACAGAGAACAGAGCGAGCGGACAAACCAGGTCATACAAGGGAGGCAATCAAGCAATGCAGTATACACGCACACCAGGGGGTCCCACACACAGCCAGAACAACAGTATAGCTGACAGGGAATCCTAGTCTGGAGTGAGTATAAATACCCCTCCCAGATCCAAAGGGAGGCCAGTAAAAGTTAACCCTGAAAGAGCAGGACATTAACCATGTCTTATACAATGACTCTACCGGGGTCTCAATGCCTTTAATGTAAAAAATAATATCCTCTACCCCTCATCTTGGAACTCTTTGATAGGCTTAGAAGAGCAAGGATATTTACTAAGCTGGATCTGCGGGGCGCGTATAATCTGATATGCATTTGCAAAGGGGACGAGTGGAAGAACGCGTTTAATACAAGGGACAGTCACTATGAATATCTGGTGATGCCGTTCAGCCTTTGTAACACCTCGGCCGTCTTCCCAGACATTGTTAATGACATCTTTCCGGATATGTTGTTCATCTCGGTTGTTGTATATCTGGATGATATCCTCATCTGTTTGCCAGATATAGATACCCACCGAAAAGATGTCTGCAAAGTTTTCAACCTCTGGCGCGCCAACTCCCTTTATGCTAAGTTAGAGAAGTGCGTGTTTGAGCAGGAGTCCTTGCCTTTCCTTGGCTATATCATCTCAGCCAAGGGCTTGGCTATGGATCCAGCCAAACTGGAGTCTGTGATGAGCTGGAAAGAACTTCATTCCCTTAAAGCGGTGCAGCGCTTCATGGGGTTCATCAACTATTATCGCCAGTTCATTCCCCACTTCTCTAACTTGGTAGCTCCTTTGGTTGCTCTCACCAAAAAAGGAGCCAATCCCAAGGTGTGGTCAGAAGAAGTCTCTAAGGTATACACATCTATGAAGTCACACTTCGCCAGGGCTCCTGTGTTACATCGCCCCAATGTAGATAAACCATTCATTTTGGAGGTGGACGCCTCGTCCGTCGGTGCAGGAGCAGTCCTCTGCCAAAAGAATGCTCAAGGTCGGAAACATCCGTGTTTCTTTTACTCTAAGACCTTCACACTAGTGGAGAGGAACTACTCCATCAGGATAGGGAGTTGCTGGCCATGAAGTTGGCTTTTTCCGAGTGGAGATATATACTGGAAGGGGCTCGGCACCCATTCCTGTACACTGATCACAAAAACCTTCTGTACCTTCAGGCGGCGCAGTGCCTGAATTCTCACCAGATCAGATGGTCTTTATTCTCCCATTTCAATTTAACCCTTCATTTTCTCTCTGGGGAGAAGAATCTACACGCCAACTCTCTTGTTCCGTTGTCTCATCTGAGGAGGGAGACGAGCCTCGGCTTATTGTCCCGGCGGAGAGTCTGAGAACTGTCATTCTGGTTTCTCTTGAGTATGTGCCCTCGGGCAAGACTCTGGTGCAACCCAATTTGCAGCCAGGGGTTCTCTCCTGATTTGCGGCCGGATGTGCTCTCCTAGGCCCACTCGTCCAGGGTGGTTGGACATTTCGTGGTCTAAAGGACATCTGAGCTCCTGGCGAGGTTGTATTGGTGGCTGGGAATGGCGCGCTACATAAGGGACTATGTTCAGGCATGTGTCTCCTGTGCCCAAAATCTGCCTTCTCGGCAGAGGCCAGCAGGCTTGTTGTATCCGCTGCCAGTGGCAGATAGACTCTGGGAGATGGTCGAGATGGACGTCATTGTGGGTTTGCCTAAGTCCCGCAATAATACAGTTATCTGGGTTGTCACCGACCATTTCTCCAAGATGGTACATTTAGTTCCCCTCCCGGGTGTACCATCGGCATGGGCCTTGGCTGTGCTTTTCATTAAGCAAGTCTTCCACTTACACGGCATGCCAGACAAGATAGCTAGTGACCGGGGTCCTCAGTTCACTACTCTGTTCTGGAGAGCGCTTTGGCGGCTGCTCAGCATTGAGCTCAATCGCTCTTCAGCATACCATCCCGAGACTAATGGATTGGTGGAGAGGGCCAATCAGACTCTGGTCACGTACTTACGGCATTTTGTCTCGGCCAGGCAGGATGACTGGGCATCGTTATTACCTTGGGCAGAGTTCGCCCTTAATAATGCCGTTGCTGACTCTACTGGGCAGACACCTTTAATCCTTAATTATGGTCAGCATCCGCGCGTTCCTGTGCCCATGCCCATTTCGTCTACCGACTCCAGAGTGGTGGACTGGGCTGTGGAAGCCCGTGACATATGGGACCGCACTCAGGAGGCCATCCAGGTGTCTAAGGAGAGAATGAGGGTCTCCGCCGACGCATATCGTTGCCCGGCTCCCATCTTCGCTCCTGGCGATTGTGTGGCTCTCCGCCCGTAATATCAGTCTGTGTGTTGAGTCCACTAAATTCGCTCCTCGCTACTTAGGTCCTTTCAAGGTCCTTGAACAGGTTAATCCTGTGGTGTATCGCCTGGCATACCTTACAATACAAAGGTGACATTAACCACTTATTACCCCATATGCCACAGCTACACAGCAGTGGGAAGAGAGACTAAGTGCCAAATTGGCGCATCTTATAGATGCGCAATTTCTGGGGTGGCTGGGTGCTGGTATTTTTAGCCGGGGGGGGCAATATCCATGGCCCCTTCCTAGTCTATGAATATCAGCCCACAGCTGTCTGCGTAGCCTTTCTGGCTATTAATTATAGGGCGACTGTAACAGCGTGTCCCACCCCCGGTCTTTGTCCCTGGACTGCAATCTCATCAGGCCTGAGTCAAAAACCAGTGGGGGAGTCTGTTTTTGTTCTCCTCAGCATAGGACTTATCCAAAACAAGCTTGTAGCTTCTGGAAACTTCTTAAGTTTGCCACATAGTCAAAAGTATGTGGGAGCCCTCCCCCATGAGGGGGTGGATCACAGGACAATAGACTCATGTGTTGGCTGAGTCAGTTGTGTAGTGACCTGTGAAGTGCAGGGATCTTATGCTGATGCGAGATCCTAGTGACCGTGTGTATTGGAAGCTGCCACGTGGGACTGTGTTGTGTCCCTCATCTGCTGGATCCATTGAATTCACCCAAGGACTATTTCTATTCTCCTGGCGTCAGATTGCCGGGTGGCGCCCCCTGATCTGCTCCTTTTGTGTGGACTCATTGTGGACTCTAAGAGACGCTATTGATATTTTATGTTCTATGCTCCCTGTCTTAATAAATCCCATTGGATTGATCTTCGGCCTGGTGTCACTTCCTGCTCTGTCGCACACACCGTCACAAGGACCCTATGTCATTATTTTGGGGGGTCCCAAAATCAGCTGCGGACTGATATTCATAGCCTGGGAAGATCCATGGGTATTACCCCCTTCCCTGGCTATAAATATTGGCCTCCAGTTGCTGGCTTTCCCACTCTGGACTTGAAAATTGTGCGGGAGCCTGCGCAATTTTTTTCCGAATTTTTTGAAAATTAAACAGATATTGCGTTTAAGGCCGGGGTCATGTACGAGAAACTCGCACGAGTCTCTCGCATCAATACCGGCCACTGCCACCGGCACTCAGGACCGGAGTGTGTGGCTGCATGTATTTCTATGCAGCAGAATGCTCCGGTCAGAGTGCCGGTGGCAGTGCCGGGTATTGAGGTGGATGCCTACACAGATACACACACAGGGTGACATGCACAGACACATAAATGCAGACCTCGCACACACATACACGCACATAGTCACCACCCACACACTTCCCTCCTCCCGATCTGCAGTGTTTCTCGCACAAACATCCGCAGGAAAACTGCAGATCTTTTTTACATCTGTGGTTTTGCTGGGTATGTGCCTGACTCAATGGAAGTCAGTGGGTGCAGAAACGCTGCAGATCCGCACAAAAAGAATAGACATGCTGCGGAAAAAAAAAATGCTGCATTTCTACGTGGATTTGTCCGCAGCATGTGCACAACAAATCTCCATTTCACATAGATTTACATTGGCTGTGCACTACACTGTAGATTTGATGCAATTTCGTGTGTCCAAAAACGATGCGGATCCGCATCTAAATCTGCAACATGTGCACACAGCCTAAAACGCACAAAAATGGTCATCAAAGTGGGCACCAAATGGCATTAATGTAGGGGTTAAATGACTTTGGGCCGCTGATATAACACTGCAGACATATAGAACAGTCAGCCCCACATCAAAACCAGGTCTCTCCAGCCTGGCCCAAATGGGTTCTGGGCATCAGAATTGGCATAAAAGTGGCCAGACGGGCAATTTTCACAGATTTGAATAAGTAACTGATGTTTAAAAGGGGTTAACTGACTTTGGGCCACTGATCTCGCACTAAGAATACACACGAGTAGCCAGCAAAGTGGATGGGATTGCAGAAAATCTCATCCCCCTGCTGCGGAAAAGTTTCGTACAGAATCCATGCGGAATTTGACATGCGGCACATTTTACTCCATAGCATGTCAATTTCCAGTGCGGAATTCACCTCAAATGAGCGGAATGAATTCTGCGTCAAATTCTGATGATGAATTTCTACAGCGAAAAATCCAGAATGTGGGCAGGTAGCCTTAGGCTGCATTTACATGTGCAAGGGCTGTGCGCTGCAAGGAACTCTTAGGGCCAAGTCTCACAGCCCTTGACCGTCTCGGCATGACCCACTGCTCAATTTCTACTAAGCTCTGGCAGCCTCGGGGACAATAGAGCATGCTGCGCAGCCCATCACAGCGCTGGGAGAGATGCCCGTGTGCATGCTTATATAAGAAGCAACAGGCGGGACGCCCGCTACCAGGTGCAGCTCACCCGTGTGAATACCCGCTTAACAAGTGTTCACATGCTGCAGATTGGTTGCAGAATTTCAGATGTAGGTTTCACATGAAATTCTGCCGTAGAGCGCTATGTAAGTTACTGAGGTTAAGAGAACCCCATTCACTCACACGGACAAGCTGCAGAGCGGAGCTAAGCGATGCTGTGAGGTTCTGTAAACCAACAGTGCGCACAATTTGTCACGGTTTTTCACTGCTATGTAGGGACGGAATTTTTCAGTCAATTCCGCACTCAAAGGCACAGCTGGATTTTAGTGCGGCTTTTGGACACGGAATTTGCAGCATGAAAAACCCGCAGTGTGTGAACTCTCCGTAATTGGGGACCTTCGAAGTGCGAACTTTTAGGACCTTCGCTGCGATGTCAACAACCACATCTCATCCATTTTCTTCATTGAAATGAAAAACCTGAAAAATCACCGGACCTAAAAATAAAAAAACTCTAAAACATACAAAAATATGAGGTGCTAAAAAGTGACCCCACTGAGAGGTATCGCATAATTTACTTAAGGGAGCGCTCAAGGATAATTTGATTTCGGAAGATGATTTCATATTTCTGTGTAACCCTCATCCCACTAAAGCCACATTTCATGTGCTACCGAAAGAGCCCAAGAGGGTCCAGCCTGCTCCAGGGAGACCGATCGTCTCCAGTAACGATTCAGAGGGCAGATAATGCGGATGAGATTTTGTCACCATTCGTCCGTGCATTATCCTCTTATATCAAGGACACAAAGGATATGGTACTAAAATGACGTGGCCTCACTGTCTCTTCATCCACTATTCTCACGAGCCTCGCTGTTGAGGCCTTATCTACTAAAATATATAATCGTCTAATTCTGTCTGTTTGTAACGGAAATCCTGCGTCGCTGACTGGTCGCGGCCGGCGGGGCGCCTCTCATCTTCATACGATGCTGTCCTCCTCCTTGCTTCTCCCTCGGCTCCTGCGCACGCATACTTTATCGGCCCTATTGAGGGCAGAGCAGAGTGCTGCAGTGCTCAGGCGCCGGACCTCTCTGACCCTTCCCGGCGCCTGCGCACTGCAGTACCTTACTCTGCCCTCACCAGGGCAGATAAAGTATGCGTGCGCAGGAGCCGAGGGAGAAGCAAGGAGGAGGACATCGTATGAAGATGTGAGGCGCCGGACCGGACCGCGACACCCACCGCCCCCGCCCCCCGGTGAGTATAATCTAACGTGTTTTTCATATTTTTCAGGTTTCATCGGGGGCTTATCTACAGCACTACAAAATGCATTACAGAATGCTGCAGATAAGCCCCTGATGGCGGTGGCCCCAGCTTATGGGGCAAAAATGGGGTGAAAGATTCCCTTTAAATAAACTACATACAGTACATATTGTAGAATACCCGATGTGTTAGAATTGGGCCACCATCTAGTATTCTAATATTGGTCATGGACTTGGCATCACAGCGGTTGCACAATTCCTTTCCACTATCTTTGCCTGTGTCTTTTACCACTATGTGACAGGCACCGCCATGGGTACTTCTTGTGCACTGACTTCTGCAAATTTTTAGGGTGGTGGGAAGATAAAATTGGTGAATAATTACTTTTTTACACTAGTCACATTGTTTTGGGGGGTTGGTACATCGATGATGTACTTATCCTTTGGGATGGCGACGTCCAGTTATTTTCTGACTTTGTTACAGGTTTGAATAGGAATAAAATTGCCAAGTTCTTTACACATGCAATTGGAAACAAATGCATCAATTTACTAGATTTGACGATTGGTATTCAGGATGATGGCTCTATCCGCACGGATATTCTCAGGAATGCAACGGCTACAAACAGTTTCTCCACGGGAACAGCTGTCACCCCCCCAAAGCTAAAAGCAGCAATACAGGTGGGACGGTATTCGAGGGCTCGCCAAAACGGTCAGAGAATGAAAGTTTTAGTAGAAAGTGCCATAATCTCTTTGAAAGATTTAGGCTGTGTGCACACACTGCGGAATATGCTGCGGATTGATCCGCGCGGATTTTCAAAATCCGCAGATTAATCCGCAGGTCAAAAGACCTGCGGTTTATCTGCGGATTAGCCTGCGGTTTTGCTCTGCGGTTTTACCATCTACACAGTGGAGGAGATGGTAAACCGCTACAAAATCCGCAGAAAGAATTGACATGTCAATTTTCATTTCCCATAGGGAATAATGGTACTGTACACCGCAGCGGCCAAATCCGCTGCGGAACTGCATCAGAATCCGCAGCGTGTGCACACAGCCTTAGGCTATGTGCCCACGCAGTGATTCTGAAGCAGAATAAACCTGAGCAGAATCGCACACCCTGCTCCTGGGAAAACGCATGCGTTTTTGCATGCGTTTTCCTAAGCGTTTTTGCCCATATAGTTGATGGTATGCTGAGTCGCGTGCGATTCCGCAAAATTAATGAACACACTGCGTTTTTTATCAGTAAGCGCTTGGAACAACATGTGCGTTTTTCATTAAAAATCAATTGGATGCTTTTCGTAAGCGTTTCTGCAGCAGAATCGCTTAAAAAACGCTACGTGGGCACACAGCCTAACAGCTAGAGGTTACCCGAAAAAAAGTTTTATATAAGACATTTAATAAAGCAAAATCAACAAAGAAAGTTCCCCTACTGGACCCAAGAGACAAAAAAGAAAAGGGAATCTTCTATCATTCGATCCATGATGACCAAACCCCAGAGGCTATAAATATACCACGCAAGTATCGGCCGATGCTGCAGACAGATAATGATGTGAGATAAAATTGTCTCATATCCATCAGTGTCCTCTCAGAGAGGTCCCAACGTGCATGAGCGACTGGTGCAGAGCCATGTTACATCAAAAAGGACACCACAAGCATCGGGGAATTGGCCTAATAAATTACAAATGGGCTCTGATCCCGGCAATTCTGGCCAATTTTGAAAATACCTGCGCAGTATTAAAGAATTTACAAATCTCCATGACAATTAGAAATTCCATATTCCATATCAGAGATAGAATAAAGGACAAAAGGAGATAATTACACAGCAGAATGCTCTGCTCAAAGTCATACACTGGAAAAACAATCCAGGAATTCAGAAGGATCTCCAAACACATGAGCACGATCAACAGCAAAGCCAATATCCGTACACGCTGTATACATGCTGCTCACACGACTCTGCTCCGTACACCTCGTGCACACACGGCTCTGCTCCGTACACCTCGTACACACGCGGCTCCGCTCCGTACACCTCGTACACACTGTGACGGGAGTATTCTCCAGAGCAAGGAGGGACAGCAGGCCTGGGAATAATCCAACAGATTTATTGACCAAAAAACAGGAACAACACGAAGGTAATTTGCAGAGTCCCAAAATAAGTCCACAGGAAACTGATTCGGGGGCACCTCCCGACAATCCTTGTGCCAGATCACAAAACCATAGTCCTTTAAGAGTCCCAGAAATCCACCACGATCACACAGAGGCCGAAGCTTCCTCAGACAGCCTCGTCCTTCTCTTTTAGCATCCAACTCACATCTGATCTTAAAGCAAGAATGTATTGTCAGGGCTCCTGGGATCAGTCCATCTGAAGGGGGGTAGGGGTCACACCTACTATTCAATGGTTTGGTCCATCAGAAGATTCTAGAAATGTAAGGGGTCCACTGAGTCTACAGGATGTGTATTGTAGGTTATCTTCTGCTTAGGAAAACAATAGCCAAAGTTCCACTAGCTGTTGACACAAGCCTAAATTAGATTATGGTCCAGGTACATCACAAGACATTGCAAAGTATTGGGGGAAGGAGACATGGTTAATTTACAGCAAATACAACCAGAGGAAAGTTACATGACATATTATACAAAATACAGGACAGGGCAAAACTACAAATCATGACAATCCCTTCCCCTCCCAATTTGTGTACGTACTAGGGACCTCTACAGGTCACTGGTTAAGTACACACAGGCATGGCTGACAGGACTCAGGGCTCCTCCTGCCTGGACAGTCCATCTGCATTTTGGTGTTGGCTGCCTCTTCTATACTGTATGGTAAAGTTATAGGGCTGCAGAGCCAGGCTACATCGTAGTAAGGCCTCTTTCACACATCAGGTTTTCGCAGTCAGGCGCGATCCGGCGCTTTTGACAGAAACCGGATCCGGCGAAATGCAATGCCGGATCCGGTTTCCCCCCCATTGACTTGCATTTGCGCCGGATCGCGCCGGATGGCCATGCGTTTCATCCGGTTTTCGCCGGATCCGGCAATGTGTCGCGATCCGGCGTCTGGAAAAAAACGGCTACTGTAACGTTTTTTGTCTCTGGCGAAAAAGCCGGACACGCCGGATCCGGCGCGTCCGGCTTTTTCACACAATGAAAGCCTATGAGCGCCGCAATGCGCCGGATCCGGCGGCCGGATCCGGTTTTTTGGTCTGAGCATGCTCAGTAGCTCTGCCCACAAGACATATATAAAAGCAAGACAGTGGGACCCACAGCCACACCCAACATGCCACCCAAGAAAGCAACCAAGCGAAGCAGGAGAAGGCAGGAGACCACTGCAGCACCACCACCACCCCAAATGGAGCAGCAAATGGAACATGCTGAGGAGGGGAGGCCAGCAGCAGATGAGAGACGGTAATTATCAAATCCCCCATTCCTCCAAACTAGGGCTATTGAATATCAAGATATTCATTGGCCCTTTGTTTCTCTTTATTCAACAGCCGCCCAATAGATGCAGCAGCAGCAGCAATGGCAGCAGCTGGAACACCACCCACAGGCATGGAGTGTGGCCACCAGGAAGACAGCACATCATCTTCTGGGAGCCCTCCCTCACATCGTCAGCGTTTGACGGTAAGTTTTTATTTCCAAAATCCATCATCTCTGTAATATATGTCTATTCATTGCCTTTTATTTCAAAACAGGATTCACAAGATGAAGAGGAGCTCCCAGAAGAAGAAGGAAGGGGTGGACAGACACCTGGAGTGGGCTCACAATTGGTAAGTTTTTTGCATCAAACGCAGAAACACAACATCACACTACACACAACACATAGAAAACAATGTTCTGCAGACCACACACAGCAAACAAATGCCTACATCCAAAGACATAACATTTTTTGTTTTCTTCTCTAGTCTTCCCAATCTGGTGCTCGGCCAAGAGGTCCTCGCAGTGCCTCCCAGGGTCGTCTGCAACAGCAACGCGGCGGTCACCAGCGTGTAAGTATGAATATTTTTGCTTTGTTTTTTTGCACTTTTTATTTCATTTCTTATGTGGAGGCTAATTATGTTATTTTTGTCTTTTTCATTAACAGCCTTCACAGCGTGCTCCCGACTCTGACGGTGAGGATGGAGGGATTGATGTGGACCGCCTCATCGATCTCGTCAGAGAAAGGGAGCCGCTCTGGAATATGGCTGACCGCCGCCACGCTGACCTTATCGTTACCCGACGACTCTGGGAGGAAATCTGTTCGCTCTTTGTGGGCCGCTGGGAGGACCTCGATGTTCGGGCCCAGATTACAAAGCGTAAGTATATACAGTACCGGTTGCTTGATGTAAACCAGTGTTTCCCGAACTCCAGTCCTCATGGTCCCCACAGATCATGTGTTCAGGATTTCTATTTACTATGGAAATCCTGAAAACATGACCCCTGGGGACCATGAGGACTGGAGTTTGGGAAACACTGATGTTGTATACTAACCACTCCTTTCTCGTTTCAGGGAACAGAATTGTGAATCGGTGGCGGTCTGTGAGGGATCGTTTCAAGAAGGAGTTCAATAAAGAGATGCGGGCCCCGAGTGGATCTGGAGGACGCAGGAGCAAGTACAAGTACGCAGAAGCCCTGTCGTTCCTCCGGGAAACAATGGTCACCAGAAGGTAAATATTACACACCACATGTGAAAAAAAATGTTAGATGTAAAAAATTTTTTCAGCCAGGGCCATACCATGTCAGTATTTTAATTGTTTTTTTTTCTCTTTATTCCACAGCACGGTGAGCAGCACTCGGGAGCCTGCACGATTGGACCCTTCTGAGGCGATCCATGAGGAGACCGGCACCGAGGGACACTTCGACCGCCCCGGTACATCTGCACCTTCCCAGCCTTCCCACACATTCGACCCATCTGTCCCATCCACCAGCACAGGAGCATCGTGGCCGCCTACATTACATGAAGCTGCTGGTGAGGAGATCGCTTTCCCTTTACCCCACCCTTCTGCCCCTGCCACCTCTAGTACACCTGCGGGTACTGGGCGGCAGCGGCAGAGGGGTCAGGAAAAGACTTATGCGCCAGAGTTCTTGCATCTGAATGCATCTTTCCAGAACTGTCTAAAAGTCTTGTCAGAGCAAATCTCCGCAGGCTATCAGCAGATCAACTCCAGCATTCTGGAGGTGAAGACACTTCTGCAAACCATGCATTCAGAAGCAAGACCTTCGCCAAACCACACCTTTTTCAGGTCTGTTGTGGAGCGCATGGAAACGCTCTCTCCTGCCCAGCAGATGCATGTAATGCATTCATGCCACGCTGCTCTCCAGCAAGTTACCTCCCAACCTCCTCCTCCCACCACAGTAGTTCCTCCACCTGCACCCCCTCCAGCCACTTTCCATCCTCCCCCTCCTATTACATCTACACCCCCTCCAGCCACTTTCCATCCTCCCCCTCCTATTACATACCATCCACCTCCCCAGCACCATCCACCTCCCCAGCACCAGCAACCTCCCCAGCACCAGCAACCTCCCCAGCACCAGCAACCTCCCCAGTACCAGCAACCTCCCCAGTACCAGCAACCTCCCCAGTACCAGCAACCTCCCCAGTACCTGCAAACTCCCCAGTACCAGCAACCTCCCCAGTACCAGACATCTCCCCACTTCCAGCAACCTGCCCCGTACCAGACATCTCCCCACTTCCAGCAACCTGCCCCGTACCAGACATCTCCCCACTTCCAGCAACCTGCCCCGTACCAAACTCCTTCCCCATACAACTTGCCATCAACATCATCTGCTCCTACAGTCCCTGCCCAACCCTCCACTCCACCACCCACCACCTCTTCTGCTTCCCACATGTCCACCCATTCTGTAGTTTTTTCCACACCTTCACCTCTAACTGTTCCTTCCCCACCACGATCCCAGTCCTCTCTCCACACTCCCATTGTCGAAGTGTCCCGCAGCCCCTCCAGCAGTATTTCCACCACACACTACACAGATTTATAATGTGTGTATTTAAATAAAAATGACCAGTTTTATGGTTTCAAAGCTTTATTAAACAAGTTTATTAAAATTTTAAAAAAGTTTACTAAAAAAAACATTTTTCAATAAAAGTTAAATTATTTTACACTGGTTGTCTGTCATTTCTTTCTGCGGCGAAAAAGGTTAAATACAGGGTATTTAAAAGGTGAAATGGTATTCAAAACTAGGTATATAACTGTGGGTAAATTTTAGCTTTTTGCCACAGTTGTGTTCCTGGTTGTGTTTGAAGCAAAGTATTTCACCTAAAAAGTTGTGTTTATTGTTGGTGATTTCCTAACAATGTACACAACTTTTGTTAAAAGGTGAAATACTTTGCATAAAACACAACCAGGTACACACCTGTGGCCTAAAGCTAAAAATAGAGACTATGACAAGATAGCCAACTTTGGTTGGGAAAGGTATATACTGTTGGTACAGAAGGTAAACAAGTTTGGTTAGGGCACAAATCTTTCACACTCTGTCATCCTGCCAGTGTACTCTGCCTTGAGGTGACAAAGTATAGTGCAAAATTGTCCCTCATTACTGAAACCGTCACAGAACTTCTAGTGGTAATGTCATGGTAATCTTGCAAGGTGGTTTCTTCAGAGGTGTCCTCAATGGAAATGGGTTCCTTGCAGATAACAAAATTGTGGAGTACCACGCACGCTTTGATCACCTCGTCCACAGTTTCTGTCTTGAGGCTGATCGCAGTCAATAGGACCCGCCATTTGGCTGTCAGAATACCAAAGGTACATTCAACCATTCTTGCTCTTGTGAGGCGGTAATTAAAAATGCGTTTTGGTCTTGTCAATCCTCTGCTAGAGTACGGTTTCAAAAGGTGTTCTGACAGCTGGAAGGCTTCATCCCCTACACAGACAAATGGCATAGGTGGACCAGATGTTTGCGGCAGCGGTCTAGGTGGTGGGAACTGGAAGGTGTTTCCATACAGTTTACGCCCCATGGCAGACAGTTTGAAAACTTGAGAGTCATTGGAGCGGCCATAGGCCCCAATATCAACCGCAATAAATTTGTATTCCGCGTCAGCGATGGCCATGAGGACAATTGAAAAATATTTCTTGTAATTGAAATATTCCGATCCCGATCCAGCTGGCTTTACAATGCGGATATGTTTCCCGTCCACAGCGCCCAAGCAGTTGGGAAACTGACATATCTGTTGAAACTTGTCAGCAATTTCAATCCACCTCTCTGTTGTGGGCTCTGGTAAAAACTCTTCAGCTAAGGAGTCCCACAGTGCACGGCATGTGTACTTCACTATTCCAGATATGGTGGAAATCCCGAGTCTGTACTGGAAATGCAGTGACGAAAGGGATTCTCCAGTTGCAAGAAATCTGTGGGGAATTAAAAAACAATAAATTAGTTTTAAATCACAGCATTACATACCAAAACTGACCTATAACACTTGGAGATACAAACTACCACCAACAAGATTGCAGTGAAAGTGTGCTCTGATGCGAGCATATCCAATAAATGTGGCTTACCTTAAAGTCACCATCAGACGCTCTGCGGGTGAAACAGAGAAGCGGCAATAGGTGTCCGCTTTTCTTATGAGGTGTGCAATGCGCTCCACCAAGTAATCAAAATTCTCCATTTTCATCCTAACATATCCAAAAAATTTATCCGGGTTTCGTCGAAGGTCCATGCAGAGTGTAGAATAGACCCCACGCGTCATTCTCTTGGCTGTGATGGGGTGGATCCACAAACGTCGTCTACGATGCCTGATGCGCCGCTGTCTCGCTCTCTCCTTCTCCAGAACAATCACCCTCAAACGATTCGCCTCCGCTATAAAATCCGCCAAATTCTTCAAAATATTTCCAATGACAACATCCATCTTCGCCAGTAACTTGCTCTTCTCTCCAACCTGCACTTTCTCCTCTACAACCTGTCAAAGAAGGGCTGTAGGAACATGCTATATATAGTTTTCCAGTAGCCAATCCCGTTCGGAAGGCCACAAGGGTCAATTTTAAAAACCGGATCCGGCGTAATCCGTCGAAAAACAGATAGAAAAACGGATGAACCGGATGAGACGGATCCGGTTTTGTCTGTCAAGAAAAAGACGGATCCGGCAGAAAACCGGATCCGTCACATCCGGTTTTACGAAACATTTGCCGGATCCGGCGTTCCGGCACGACGCCGGATCGCGCCTGACGCCGAAAACCTGATGTGTGAAAGTAGCCTAAGCGTCCATTGTCCCCAGAGACTCTGTTCAGCCAGGTGAGGGGATTGTGATCAGTAACCACAGTGAATTCTCGTCCATACAGATACGGCCTTAGTTTCCTAAGGGCCCACACTACAGCCAGACATTCTTTTTCAACAGTTGCATAGGCCACTTCTCGGTCCAGCAGTTTCCGGCTGAGGTAGGCAATGGGGTGCTCGTCCCCAGCTGCATTCACCTGGCTGAGGACAGCTCCCAGTCCATAAGCAGAGGCGTCCGTCTGCACAATGAATCTCCTCTTTTAGTCTGGAGCAGCCAGAACAGGGTCACAGACCAGAGCGTCCTTCAGCTGGTTAAAAGCCTCATCACAGGCTGGAGTCCAGATCACCAGCCGGGGCATCGTTTTCTTGGTCAGGTCGGTAAGAGGCTTGGCCACAGTGCTGAAATGAGAAACAAATTTTCGGTAATAACTGACAGTGCCCAAAAAAGCCATAACTTGTTTCTTAGTTTGGGGTACAGGCCAGTCTCTAATAGCCTGGATTTTGGCAGGTTCGGGACGGAGCTTCCCTCCTCCTACTCTATGCCCTAGGTACTGGACTTCACCCATCCCCAATTGGCATTTATCTGGTCGAATGGTTAGGCCTGCTGCAAGAAGCAGGTCAAGAATAACGGCTACTTGGTTCAGATGTTCCTCCCACGTCTGGCTGAAGATGGCGATATCATCCAAGTAGGCACAAGCAAAGTCACCACATCCCCGGAGGATCTGGTCCACCATTCTCTGGAAGGTGGCCGGGGCATTCTTCATTCCAAAGGGCATATTTAGGAATTCATACAGACCAAAGGGGGTTATAAAAGCGGACCGTTCTCTCCCCTCCTCCGTCAGAGGGATTTGCCAGTATCCCTTACTGAGATCAAAGATAGTGACATATCGGGATCCAGCCAGTCGGTCTAGAAGTTCGTCAATACGAGGCATTGGGTAAGGATCACTGACGGTATGGTCGTTTAGTCGTCGATAGTCCACACAAAATCGAGTACTCCCATCCTTCTTGGGTACTAACACCACAGGAGAGGCCCAAGGGCTATGGGAGGCCTGGATTACCCCAAGCTGTAGCATCTCCTCCAGTTCGTGCTGCATGGTGTTTCGAACTGATTCAGGTACCCGGTAAGGAGCCTGTTGTATGGGACGGATGCCCTGAGTGTCCACATGATGTTGGGTGATGGTGGTTCGACCTGGTTGGGATGAGAAAGCAGCACGTCTCTGTTAAAGCACTCCCAGCATCTGGTTTTTCTGTAAGGAATCCAGGTGATCTCCCAGAGGAACCTGTTCCACAGTGGATGGGGCTCTCGCTGCTTCCACGAGATCAGGTAGGGAGTCCTCATCCTCTTGACCGTCCTCTGAAGCTAGCCGACAGCTTGCTATCATTGGAAGGGTCCGGTCATGGTACTCCTTAATCATATTCACATGGACAGTCTTTTGTCTTAGCCCCTGATCATTTAAAGCAAGAAGGTAATTGGTGTCATTCAGTTTTCTGAGAACCCGGAAGGGACCCTCCCATGTTGTCTGCAGTTTATTCTGCCGATGGGGAACAATCATTAAGACCTGTTGTCCTTCTACAAACTCCCGGTAGCATGCTTTACGGTCATACCATGTCTTCTGTCTGGTTTGAGCCATCCGCACATGACTCTGGGCAAAACTAGCAAGTTGGGCCAGGGTTTCTCGCAGCTTTAGGACATAAGGGACAACAGGGGCCCCTGTATCTTCAACTTGCCCCTCCCAGTATTCCTTGAGCAGGGTTAAGGGTCCTCGGACCTTTCTTCCATAGAGTAGTTCAAAGGGGGAGAACCCAGTGGACTCCTGGGGAACTTCCCGATAGGCAAACAAGAGATGGGGTAGGTACTTCTCCCAGTTTGAATCTCTGTCAGTGAAGGCCCTCAGCATATTCTTCAGAGTGCCATTAAATCGTTCACAAAGTCCATTTGTTTGGGGATGATACGGGGTCTTGCGGATCGCTCGTACTCCACAGGTGCGCCACAGACACTGGACCAGCTCCGACATGAACTGGGAGCCTTGGTCCGACAAGATCTCACTGGGAAATCCTACTCTGGTGAAAATGGTAACCAGGGCCTCGGCCACCTTGGCTGCAGAAATACTTGACAAGGCCACCGCTTCTGGATATCGGGTGGCATAGTCCACAACAGTGAGAATGTACTGCTTTCCAGATTTACTTGGTTTAGCCAGAGGTCCAATGATATCAACAGCTACTCTTTGAAAGGGTTCTTCTATTATAGGGAGCGGTTGCAGGGGTGCCTTTGGGTGATCTACGGGTCGCCCTCTACGCTGACATATGTCGCAAGTTCGGCAGAAATGCGCCACTGCTTGGGAAATCCCAGGCCAATAGAAAGATTGAGTCAATTGCCTCTCGGTGCGGGTTTTGCCTTGATGGCCAGCAGTAGGAATATCATGAGCAAGGTGTAATAGGGGAATTCTGTATTTCTGAGGAACAATCAGCTGTTTGCTATAAGTCCAGGGCTTATCTAGGGAGTCGGCATTGGTAACCCGATACAGAAGTCCATTTTCTCTGATAATTCTTTCTCCATTCTCCCCTAGCTGCCCTATTTCAGCTCGAGCTCTAAAACTAGCTAGGGAGGGGTCAGTCTCCACTTCTTGTCTAAACTGAACTTTATCCCAGGTAACATTCATATTATCCCCACAAGAAGAATCACTCACCGGCTGTGACGGCGGTTCTGGTGGCCTCATTTCCATGGAAGGGTTGTACACGTCCACATTTGCTGCTCTCTTGGCTTGACTTCGGGTTACCGCACCGACAAAGTGGCAATGAAGATTCCCCACATCATTTCCTAGAAGAACGTCTGCAGGGAGGCCGCTCATCACACCGACCATGCATTGTTTGGCCCCAAAGCCATAATCCAGGGTCACACTCGCTCTTGGAATATATCTCTGGGTACCTCCAGCCAATTCAATGGCAATTCCTGGTCCCTTTTGAATTGCTTCTGGTTGAATTACTCGGGGATCGGCTATGGTGAGAAAAGCCCCAGTGTCACGGAAGCCAACAACTTTTTGACCATCCAGCACGACCTCCTGTAGATGTTTGTGCTGAAGATCAGAAGAACAGGTGGCTGGGGCTCGCACCCCATAGACTCCTGGTAGGGAAGCCAGGATATCAGAGTCACTTGGCAAGTCATCAGGCACTGAATCCATCTCTTCTCCAGGTGAGGGGGTCTGTAGATAATGAACAGGCAAAGGCGGTCTGTAGGTGTTCTGCCTCCGTACACCTGGACATTGGAATTGCATATGCCCGGGCTGCCCACATCCATAGCATCTGCGCTCTTGGATTCTTCCTCCACGTCGTAGTCCCAAAGGTGGAGCAGGAGTAATGCGAGGCACAGTCACACGAAGGTAACCATGAGTTGATGGTCTAGTGGGATGGTGAATATTGGAGGCAGAAGGACCAGGGGACGCCAGCGTTGGGGGGCTGGTAGTGTTTTTCTCCCTGAGTAGTAATTTTTTCCACTGAGGCTTGATGGTGAGAGCCTCATCAGCTAGAGCTGCAGCTTCCTCCACTGTTGCTGGTCTCCTTTCACGCACCCATTCCCGTATCTCAGCGGGGCACTTAAAATAAAACTGCTCTTTTAGGATGACCTGCAGGAACGTTTCCCAGGTTATGGCCTCCTCTGCCTCCAGCCAGCGATGACATATATGTTTGAGTTTGTGAGCATACATCTTGAAGGACACTTCCTCATCACAGGCTAAAGTACGGAACTGAGTCCTGTAAGTGTCTGGGGTCACAGCATAATGTTCTAGAATAGTCTGTTTAATCTCCGCATACTCACAGTTCAACCGAGGGTCCATAGCTCTATAGGCTGCGGCAGCTCCACCCTCTAAGAGCCCCACAAGATGTCGGACGCGCTCCCTTTCCGGGACTTCCATTAATCGACACTTATGCTCAAAGTCCAGGAAGAAGCCCTCAATGTCACCGGAAGCCTCATTAAACGGCTTGAAGTCTTTGCGGGACACTCTGGGGAGTTCCCTCATGGGGGATGCTGTGGGTACAGTCTGTCTGGAGCTTCTCGCTGCCTCCAAAGTGATCTCCCTCTCCAGCATTGCCCTCTCCTCCATCCTGCGCTGCCTCTCCTTGGCTGTGCGCATGACCTCCCTCTTATCTTCTATGGTAGCCTCTTCTCCCAGCAAGGCCATCTCCTCCTCGTACCACACAACCCACTGACTTTTTTGGGTATTTACCTCCGACTGCCGCCTTTCCTCTCTTTGCTGTGAGGATCCTTCCTCAGCATCATCTTGCAGGTGAACTGCTTCCAAAGCCTCAATCAGCTGCTCCTTGGAGAGTCCCTTGTAGCTGACTCCCAGTTCACGGGCCTTTGTTTGTAGGTTCACCGCAGTCCAGTTCTTGTACTCTGCGGTGCTGGTTCCAGATGTTGATGGGCCGTTGTCCTCCATTCCTTCTGCTCTGATCCCAGCGCTGCCAACCAGTTTGTGATGGGAGTATTCTCCAGAGCAAGGAGGGACAGCAGGCCTGGGAATAATCCAACAGATTTATTGACCAAAAAACAGGAACAACACGAAGGTAATTTGCAGAGTCCCAAAATAAGTCCACAGGAAACTGATTCGGGGGCACCTCCCGACAATCCTTGTGCCAGATCACAAAACCATAGTCCTTTAAGAGTCCCAGAAATCCACCACGATCACACAGAGGCCGAAGCTTCCTCAGACAGCCTCGTCCTTCTCTTTTAGCATCCAACTCACATCTGATCTTAAAGCAAGAATGTATTGTCAGGGCTCCTGGGATCAGTCCATCTGAAGGGGGGTAGGGGTCACACCTACTATTCAATGGTTTGGTCCATCAGAAGATTCTAGAAATGTAAGGGCTCCACTGAGTCTACAGGATGTGTATTGTAGGTTATCTTCTGCTTAGGAAAACAATAGCCAAAGTTCCACTAGCTGTTGACACAAGCCTAAATTAGATTATGGTCCAGGTACATCACAAGACATTGCAAAGTATTGGGGGAAGGAGACATGGTTAATTTACAGCAAATACAACCAGAGGAAAGTTACATGACATATTATACAAAATACAGAACAGGGCAAAACTACAAATCATGACACACACGCGGCTCCGCTCCGTACACCTCGTACACACGCGGCTCCGCTCTGTACACCTTGTACACACGCAGCTCTGCTCTGTACACCTCGTACACACACGGCTCTGCTCTGTACACCTCGTACACACACGGCTTTGCTCCGTACACCTTGTACACACAGGGGTCCGCTCCGTACACCCCGTATACATACGGCTCCACTCCGTACACCTCGTACACACGCGGCTCCGCTCCGTACACCTCGTACACACACGGCCCCGCTCCGTACACCTCGTACACACACGGCCCCGCTCCGTACACCTCGTACACACACGGCCCCGCTCCGTACACCTCGTACACACACGGCCCCGCTCCGTACACCTCGTACACACACGGCCCCGCTCCGTACACACACGACTCCGCTCCGTACACCCTGTATACACGCGGCTCCGCTCCGTACACCTCGTACACACACGGCTCCGTTCCGTACACCTCGTACACACACGGCTCCGTTCTGTACACCTCGTACACACACGGCTCCGCTCCGTACACCTCATACACACACGACTCCGCTCCGTACACCTCATACACACACGACTCCGCTCAGTACACCCTGTATACATGCGGCTCCGCTCCGTACTCCTCGTACACACACGGCTCCGCTCCGTACACCTCGTACACACACGGCTCCGCTCCGTACACCTCGTACACACACGGCTCCGGCTCCGTACACCTCGTACACACACGGCTCCGCTCCGTACACCTCGTACACACACGGCTCCGCTCCGTACACCCCGCACACACACGGCTCCGCTCCGTACACCCCGCACACACACGGCTCCGCTCCGTACACCCCGCACACACACGGCTCCGCTCCGTACACCCCGCACACACACGGCTCCGCTCCGTACACCCCGTACACACACGGCTCCGCTCCGTACACCCCGTACACACACGGCTCCGCTCCGTACACCTTGTACACACACGGCTCCGCTCCGTACACCTCGTACAGACACGGCTCCCCTCCGTACACACACGGCTCCGCTCCGTACACCCCGTACACACGGCTCCACTCCGTACATATGCGGCTCTGCTCCGTACACCCCGCATACACACGGCTCCGCTCCGTACACCTCATACATACTCGGCTCCGCTCCGTACACCTCGTACACTCACGGCTCCGCTCCGTACACCCCGTACACACATGGCTCCGCTCCGTACACACACGGCTCCGCTCCGTACACACGCGGTTCTGCTCTGTACACCCCGTATACACACAGGTCCGCTTCGTATACCTTGTACACACGCGGCTCCGCTCCGTACACCTCATACACACACGACTCCACTCCGTACACCTCGTACACACACGGCTCCACTCCGTACACATGCGGCTCCGCTCTGTACACCATATATACAAATGGCTCCGCTCCGTACACCTCGTACACATACGGCTCCGCTCCGTACACCTCGTACACACGCGGCTCCTCTCCGTACACCTCGCACACACGCGGCTCCTCTCCGTACACCTCGCACACACGCGGCTCCTCTCCGTACACCTCGCACACACGCGGCTCCTCTCCGTACACCTTGTACACACGCGGCTCTGCTCTGTACACCTCGTACACACACGGCTCTGCTCTCTACACCTCGTACACACGCGGCTCCGCTCCGTACACCTCGTACACACATGGCTGCGCTCCGTACACCTCGTACACACACGGCTGCGCTCCGTACACCTCGTACACACACGGCTGCGCTCCGTACACCTCGTACACACACGGCTGCGCTCCGTACACCTCGTACACACGCGGCTCCTCTCCGTACACCTCGTACACACGCGGCTCCTCTCCGTACACCTCGTACACACGCGGCTGCGCTCCGTACACACACGGCTGCGCTCCGTACACCTCATACACACGCGGCTTCTCTCCGTACACCTCGTACACACGCGGCTCCTCTCCGTACACCTCGTACACACGCGGCTCCTCTCCGTACACCTCGTACACACGCGGCTCCTCTCCGTACACCTTGTACACACGCGGCTCTGCTCTGTACACCTCGTACACACGCGGCTCCTCTCCGTACACCTCGTACACACGCGGCTCCTCTCCGTACACCTCGTACACACGCGGCTCTGCTCTCTACACCTCGTACACACGCGGCTCCTCTCCGTACACCTCGTACACACGCGGCTCCTCTCCGTACACCTCGTACACACGCGGCTCCTCTCCGTACACCTCGTACACACGCGGCTGCGCTCCGTACACCTCGTACACACGCGGCTGCGCTCCGTACACCTCGTACACACGCGGCTCCGCTCCGTACACCTCGTACACACGCAGCTCCGCTCCGTACACCTCGTACACACGCGGCTCCGCTCCGTACACCTCGTACACACGCGGCTCCTCTCCGTACACCTCGTACACACGCGGCTCCTCTCCGTACACCTCGTACACACGCGGCTCCGCTCCGTACACCTCGTGCATGCACGTGTAGCTCTACTACATCCACACTGTAAACCCCTCCTGACCCCACACACAGAAACTTCCCCTCATCCAGCACCATGACAATCAGCACAGCAGAGTGCTGCACACACTGAGGCCCCTGATCATGTGACCCCTGACTCCGCCCCTCCTGTGACCTCATCACAGGTCCTGTGCACAGAGCAGCCATCTCACGCTCTTCAATGAGCATTCCACCTTCTAGCCCGCCAGTGCCTCAGGGACAGAGCGCGCTCCTGAATGCGCGCCTTCGCTGCCCTGCTGCACCAATCAGCGTCAGGCCAATTGCAGCCTGGCAGCCAATCAAATGAGCGGCTGCAGCTCCTAGAGGCTGCCACTCCCCTGACACTCCCACTATACAATGCAAACTCTCGGTCAGCAGAGGACAAGGCCCCGCCCCTTCCGGTGACGTCACCCCCTGACAGGATTCTCTGGGCTGGAAGTTCCGTTATCTCCCGTGGATTCTTCCCGGTGTCCCGGTGCGCGGCTCTGCAGGGGGAGGTCTGTGCAGAGTCCTCGGCATCCTCTGTGCCGGGCATTTATCCCTCCTCCTATATCGCCTCCAGACTCCGCAGCGCTGTACACGTGTTATTATCACTCTCACTACAGCGCTTATTCACACCTGGGGTTCCTGGCTGCGTCTGTGCACTGATTGCGGTTTCCTCTTTGCCTCCAATAATAGAGAGAACCCCAGCGCCCCGCACACTGTGCGGAATAATAATGCAGGGGGCAAACCCAGTGATAGAAGGAGGGACACGGCTGTGACACGGAGCACTGCGGGGAAATCCGCACCACAGCAGCAGCAAGGGGGCAAAGAAACCTGCAGCATCCTCTTTATTACCACACAGACGAGTAACCCCTTAGTGGCCGGGTCAACTTTAACAATTCTGACCACTGTCCCTTTATGAGGTAATAACTCTGGAGCTTCCATGGATCCCGGTGATTCTGACATTGTTTTCTCG
Source organism: Dendrobates tinctorius (assembly GCF_039654945.1). Taxonomy (NCBI): domain Eukaryota; kingdom Metazoa; phylum Chordata; class Amphibia; order Anura; family Dendrobatidae; genus Dendrobates; species Dendrobates tinctorius. The sequence continues at coordinate 2,378,655 of NW_027361824.1, forward strand.
TGACACTCAAGTGACCCCATTTTGGAAACTAGACCCCCCAAGGAACTTATCTAGATGTGTGGTGAGAACTTTGAACCCACAAGGGCTTCACAGAAGTTTATAACGTACAGTGGTACAATTAAAAAATCATATTTTTTCCACAAAAATGATCTTTTCACCCCCAATTGTTATTTTCCCAAGGGTAACAGGACCCTAAAAGATATTGTGCAATTTGTCCTGCGTACGCTGATACCCCACATGTGGGGGTAAACCACTATTTGGGCGCATGGCAGAGCTCGGAAGGGAAGCAGCGCCATTTGACTTTTTTGGCTGGAATTGAGATCGGACACCTTGTCGCGATTGGAAAACCCCTGATGTACCAAAACAATGGAAACCCCCCAATTCAAACTCCAACCCTAGCCCTAATGGGAAAATGGAAATAAATACATTTTCTTTTAGTTGTATTATTTTTCCCTAACTAAGGGGGTGATAACGGGGGGTTTGATTTACTATTTATGGCGGTTTTTATGTTTGGCGGCTGTCGCACGCTAAAAGACGCTTTTTATTGTAAAAATAGTTTTTGCATCACCACATATTGAGAGCTGTAATTTTTCCATATTTTGACCCACCGAGTCATGTGAGGTCTTATTTTTTGCGGGATGAGTTGACGTTTTTATCGGTACCATTTTCGGGCACGTGACATTTTTTGATCGCTTTTTATTCCGATTTTTGGGTCGCAGAATGAACAAAAACCAGCGTTTCATGAATTTCTTTTGGGGGGGTGCGTTTACACCGTTCCGCGTGCGGTAAAATTGATAAAGCAGTTTTATTCTTCGGGTCAGTATGTTTACAGCGATACCTCATTTATGTCTTTTTTTATGTTTTGGCACTTTTATGCAATGAAAACAATTTTATATAAAAAATAATAATTTTTGCATCGCTTTATTCTGCGAGCTATAACTTTTTTATTTTTTTGTGGATGATGCTGTACGGCGGCTCGTTTTTTGCAGGACAAGATGATGTTTTCAGCGGTACCATGGATATTTATATGCGTCTTTTTGATCGCGCGTTATTGCACTTTTCGTTCGGCGGTATGATAATAAAGCTTTATTTTTTGCCTTTTAAGGGGTTAACTAGTGGGACAGTTTTATAGAGCAGGTCGTTACGTACGCAGCGATACCAAATATGTGTATTTTTATTTGGGAATTTTTTTTTTTTTATTTATTTAGCGATTTTTTTATAAATTATTTTCACACTTTTTTTTTTTTAACTTTATTACAATGTCCCAGGGGGGACATAACTGTCATGTGACAGATCGCTCATCTGTCACATGCAGTGCTGCAGGCTTCCTCATGCCGGCGCGAGGAAGCCACCTCCCGCTGCCATTTTGGATTCGGGGACCTGCAGGGAAGGAAACCCCCGCAGCAGCACTGCACAGATCTCAGGGAAGCACAGAGGGAGCCCCCTCCCGATGCTTCCCTAAATCCCCGGTACACTGCGATCATGTTTGATCGCAGTGTGCCAGGGGCGCACACTGAGTATCACAGCTGACACCCGGCCGCAATCAGCTGCGCTCCCCCCGTGAGCGCACTATTCCGTCCTTGGGTCCCAGGTCACATGGACGGAATAGTACGTCTAATGTAGGAAAGGGGTTATTACTGCATTCTCATTGTGAGTGGATACGGCTTCATTGTGTATCAATGTTATTTTGTTTTTGTACATTGTTATGGTGTGTATATTTTCCAGTAGTGCTTTTTCTCATAGTTGTTAGTCGTCAAGTTTCCCTCACTGCACATGGAGAACCTCAAGCCATGTCCTCTGCGGTCTCCCATTCCTCTCCGGCCAGAGAGGAGGTTGCTTAGCAGAGATGTTAGTCCCAGTGCCTTGCCCAGCCTAATGCTAGGCGTCTGGTTGCTTCTGGCTCTGCTATTGTATCATGCGTGAGTCAGCAGCAAGCAGACGCTCCTGGGACTAAGTCCTGCTTTTCCCCTACTGAGCATGCTTGTGGGATGACCTCTCATTGGAGGTTGGAGGTCACATGCGCAGGTCCCGTTCCTGCTCGGATTGGTCCACTACGAGGAATGTCCCGGAAGGACGCCACTATAAAAAAGCAGCATGGCCGAGCGGCCATGCGCTAGTGTGATGGTGTGATATGCTATATGGATATCATTTTGTGTATATTGCTATTTCACTGATTTGCATAGTGTTAATCTTGATGCCTTGTATGTCTGCAGCCTGACTTTTATCTATGACTCTTGATGACCCCCTGTAGTGTCAAATCCCCCAGGCACCTTTTGTCAAGTCTGGGCGGCCTGAAAACTGCCAAACCGGTTTGACTCTGCCTGGACATAATGAGGGGGCTGGGGAGGACGGGCTGGGCAAGTCAGTTGCTGTGTGCAGAGCATGGTGTGAAGACAGGACTTCGGAGAGAAAGAAGAATATATGGAACATGTTATCACCGTCAGCTGGATTTTGGACTCTCATCTCCCTGGACATGTTATACTGTTACTGAACTGCATTCAGATTCTGGACTATCTTATCTTTTGTGGGGTGGACTGAATACGGACCTTTCATATTTTTGCCTAAATAAATGTCTTGGAATTGTTCACTCTCCTCTTGCTCTGTTGATTGTGTGATACCAGAGAAGGACCCCGTGACAACTGGTGGCAGCAGTGGGATCAACAGAGTGTAACCCAATGGAGAACCACCCACAGAGTGAGTACAGAAATTGGACTGTATGCAGTTTGCAGGAGAGAGCCAGAGACATGGGCCTGGACTACCAGGGACTGACTAAAGAGGCCTTAATTGACCTACTGGTGGGTGCTAGTCAGACCACCTACTCCCATATGTCTGAAGGACGAGCACTGGAGACAGGGATCCCCACCCCCAAAAGCCAGTGGGTGGTGTGGTACGAAGAAGAGATGGCGGTTCTGGGCCCCGGCGTCTCTCAGGTGTACAAGGAGGAGGCTGCCCACCGGGCACAGCGGAGACAAGAAGCAATGGAGCTTGAAAGTAATGCAATGTGGAGTGTAACCCCAACAATCCGGGAGCCTGTACGGATCACCCGGACAGAGTTTAAGCCATTTGATGAGACTTCCGGAGATGTGGAGGGGTTCTTCAAGGACTTTGAGCAGCAGTGTGCTGTGATGGAGGTGCCCCACTCTAGCTGGATGCGTTTGTTAGTGGGGCTCCTGAACGGAAGCATGACGGAGGCTTACCGAACCATTGACGCACAGCGGAATCGGGATTATAACATTGTAAAGCAGATTATCCTGGATTACCATGCTATCACCCCAGACTCATATAGGGCCAAGTTCCGAGACCTCCCATGCACCACAGGGGGATCGTTTAAGATGTATGCACATAAGATGTCCGAGGCCTGTCGGAGATGGCTGGAAGCAGAAAACGCCTTTACTGTGGAAGATGTTATACAGGCGTTCCTTATAGAACAATTTCTTGCCAAGTGCCCTGCAGAGGTACGGGAATGGGTCCGGGAGCGCACGCCGTGTACCGTGGATAAAGCTGCAGTCTTGGCCGATGAAGCCCTTACTATCCGACCTCAATGGAGGAGGCTTCTGGACAATGAACCACGGCCTGCTCCCGCGCCCCGTCCCCCTCAGATTATATCTGCCCTTCCACCTAGTCGCAAGCCGCTGACTATCACGCCTCCCAATCCTGGGCCCCAACAGTTCCGACCACGACCTGGGGGTATCACAGAGAGGAGATGTTATGTGTGTGGGCAACCTGGACATTTGCAGTTTGGATGTCCCTCAAGGATTCGGAGGGAGCCCCACCTCGTCCAGTGCATCTGGTGCACTCCATCCCGCCTGAGGAAGAGCTACCACCATCCCCACCAGAGTGGACCACCGACCACGGCACCATAGATACTCCTCCTGGAGTGTACGGACTTCAGCCTCTGTCCTTTGGCTACCCAGAGCAACGGCAATGCCACCTGCAGGATGTCTTAATTGATGGATACAAAGTGTCAGGATTTAGAGACACGGGGGGGCATTTCTGACTATCGCTGACACCCGTGTGGTTCGACCCGAGGCAATTCACCAGGGTGCAGGAATTCCCATTGTTTGGCGGAGGGGTGTCCGCAAATATATACAGCGAGCTTTGGTGCGTTTGGATTATGGTTTTGGAGAAAAACTGTGCTGGATTGGAGTTATGGGAGGACTTCCTGCAGATATCCTCCTTCGGAACGACATTGGGGAGTTACAGTGTCATTTTGTGGGAGCAGTCACCCGACTACAGGCCCTTCAAGCACCACAACATCCGGACCCCACTGAGGAGCAATCTGTTTGGCCAGAAGGTCCGTGGGCCTCTCACTCTTTTGAAAGAACAATTGGAGGGAGATATCGCAGACATTGGAATGCCCATCATTCTCTACATTCTAGTTTAGAGTTCAGAGATCGTCTCGCCCTGCTAGTGGCTAATGATCAACAGCAAATGGCCCAGTCCAGTCAAGAAACCTGGTATGACCGTAACGCCAGGACCCGGGAATTTATGGAAGGACATCAAGTGCTTATAATTATTGCAACCCCTGCCACTGTACAAGGAACTATAAACGATTTAGCAATGTGGACTATAGTCAGCAGGCCAGAGGTCTGTGTAGACCTCATAGCGTGCTCACTTATTATGAGGGGGGAGAGGTTGTGATGGTGTGATATGCTATATGGATATCATTTTGTGTATATTGCTATTTCACTGATTTGCATAGTGTTAATCTTGATGCCTTGTATGTCTGCAGCCTGACTTTTATCTATGACTCTTGATGACCCCCTGTAGTGTCATAATCCCCCAGGCACCTTTTGTCAAGTCTGGGAGGCCTGAAAACCGCCCCCAGCCTGTTTGACTCCCCCTGGACATAATGAGGGGGCTGGGGAGGACAGCGGCTGGGCAAGTCAGTTGCTGTGTGCAGAGCATGGTGTGAAGACAGGACTTCGGAGAGAAAGAAGAATATATGGAACATGTTATCACTGTCAGCTGGATTTTGGACTCTCATCTCCCTGGACATGTTATACTGTTACTGAACTGCATTCAGATTCTGGACTATCTATCTTTTGTGGGGTGGACTGAATATGGACCTTTCATATTTTTGCCTAAATAAATGTCATGGAATTGTTCAATCTCCTCTTGCTCTGTTGATTGTGTGATACCAGAGAAGGACCCTGTGACAGCTAGTATAGACTCAAATGCTTATGTGTGTATGTTGATGGATGCATGTATCTGGTGACTGACTCACTGGAAACCCCTACCCTTGGTTGTGCTTGTAGTTAGGGTCTAGTGGTAGAGTCAGCGCCTGTCAGTGGCTAAGTTATATGCCACAGTGCCTCAGGTCTGCAACTCACTTAGCGCCATATTGTGCCATCCCGCACAAGGCACATAAGTACCGCAGCTGCGGTACCGAGTGCAGGTGAGTCTAGAGGGACTCCGACCCGGTGACTTTGGGCAGAGTCCTGTGACGTTGCACCTGTGCTCACTTCACCGAGCTCTGTGAGCTTAACAGGCTTCGGCGTTTATATTCAGTGGTAGTGCGGCTCTGTGAGGCACCAGAGTCCGCCTCGTACACACCGGGTGACGTTAACCCGCGTGTGTCCATTTATAATACCGCCATATAGTGACCGCCATTACTGAGCCGCAGTTAACACCTCTGCACGGTGGACCCCGGGCTGCGAATCACCTTATCCCATCCTTATTATTTGGTGTGTTCCGCAAGCCCATAACAGTTGTCTTCCTCTTTGCCTCCAGAAAGTCATGTCTTCACCCTTTGTCCCGACTATTGTAATAATTCTCCCTTCTTCCCTCACATGATAATATTCCCCTATACACCTGCAGGCGGCCATAATTCCTTTTATGTGCCCCTACATAGTATTAATGCCCCTTGTGTGCCCCCATGTATTAGTAATGTCCCCTATGTGCCCCATATATTAGTAATGTCACCTATGTGCCCCATATATTAGTAATGTCCCCTATGTGCCCCATATATTAGTAATGCAACCCATGTGCCCCATATATTAGTAATGTCCCCTATGTGCCCCATGTATTAATAATGTCCCCTATGTGCCCCATATATTAGTAATGCAACCCATGTGCCCCATATATTAGTAATGCCACCTATGTGCCCCATATAGTAGTAATGCCACCTATGTGCCCCATACATTAATAATTCCACCTATGTGCCCCATATATTAGTAATGTCCCCTATGTGTCCCATATATTAGTAATGTCCCCTATGTGTCCCATATATTAGTAATGTCCCCTATGTGTCCCATATATTATTAATGTCCCCTATGTGCCCCATATATTAGTAATTTCCCCTATGTGCCCCCATATATTAGTAATGTCCCCTATGTGCCCCATATATTAGTAATGTCCCCTATGTGACCCCATATATTAGTAATGTCACCTATGTGCCCCATATATTAGTAATGCCACCTATGTGCCCCATACATTAATAATTCCACATATGTGCCCCATATATTAGTAAAGTCCCCTATGTGCCCCATATATTAGTAATGTCCCCTATGTGACCCCATATATTAGTAATGTCCCCTATGTGCCCCATATATTAGTAATGTCCCCTATGTGACCCCATATATTAGTAATGTCACCTATGTGCTCCATATATTAGTAATGCCACCTATGTGCCCCATATATTAGTAATGTCCCCTATGTGCCCCATATATTAGTAATGTCCCCTATGTGACCCCATATATTAGTAATGTCACCTATGTGCCCCATATATTAGTAATGTCCCCTATGTGTCCCATATATTAGTAATGTCACCTATGTGCCCCATATATTAGTAATGCCAACTATGTGCCCCATACATTAATATTTCTACATATGTGCCCCATATATTAGTAATGTCCCCTATGTGCCCCATATATTAGTAATGTCACCTATGTGCCCCATATATTAGTAATGTCACCTATGTGCCCCATATATTAGTAATGTCCCCTATGTGTCCCATATATTAGTAATGCCGCCTATGTGCCCTATATATTAGTAATGTCCTCTATGTGTCCCATATATTAGTAATGTCCCCTATGTGCCCCCATATATTAGTAATGTCCCCTATGTGACCCCATATATTAGTAATGCCACCTATGTGCCCCATACATTAATAATTCCACATATGTGCCCCATATATTAGTAATGTCCCCTATGTGCCCCATATATTAGTAATGTCCCCTATGTGCCCCATATATTAGTAATGTCCCCTATGTGCTCCATATATTAGTAATGTCCCCTATGTGACCCCATAAATTAGTAATGTCACCTATGTGCCCCTTATATTAGTAATGCCACCTATGTGCCCCATACATTAATAATTCCACATATGTGCCCCATATATTAGTAATGTCCCCTATGTGCCCCATATATTAGTAATGTCCCCTATGTGCCCCATATATTAGTAATGTCCCCTATGTGCCCCATATATTAGTAATGTCCCCTATGTGACCCCATATATTAGTAATGTCACCTATGTGCCCCATATATTAGTAATGTCCCCTATGTGCCCCATATATTAGTAATGTCCCCTATGTGTCCCATATATTAGTAATGCCGCCTATGTGCCCCCATATATTAGTAATGTCACCTATGTGCCCCATATATTAGTAATGCCCCCTATGTGACCCCATATATTAGTAATGTCACCTATGTGCCCCATATATTAGTAATGCCAACTATGTGCCCCATACATTAATATTTCTACATATGTGCCCCATATATTAGTAATGTCCCCTATGTGCCCCATATATTAGTAATGTCACCTATGTGCCCCATATATTAGTAATGTCACCTATGTGCCCCATATATTAGTAATGTCCCCTAGGTGTCCCATATATTAGTAATGCCGCCTATGTGCCCTATATATTAGTAATGTCCTCTATGTGTCCCATATATTAGTAATGTCCCCTATGTGCCCCCATATATTAGTAATGTCACCTATGTGCCCCATATATTAGTAATGTCACCTATGTGCCCCACATATTAGTAATAAATAAAATATTGACTGCCACATCCAAACATAAATTAGGTCTGAACAGGTGCTTTCCTAGAGTCGCCAACTCATGTATACATTCAAAGAAAAAGCAGCACTCTGTAACGCTAAAGCATGAAATATGGAGATTGAATTGCATTACTGCACTAGAGATATGAAGAACTGAGAATTCTTAGCGCATAAATTGGCCAATCCATGTGTACCCTGCAGCCACAATAAGGCGATTCTCGTTGCCAGGACCTAATTCTAATCCTCTCTTAGACCAAAGTCTCTATCTCTATGGAGGGGTAGGATCCTGCTGCAATTAAAACCGCCTGATGCAATTTTGGAGCCATTTTTCTTTAAAAACATTTTAAAATCTGTTTTTTTTTCTGGTATTTTTCTTGTAATATAGGAAAGCCTAAGGCCAGAAATAATCCCCGTAAATCACTGTACATGGAGACTTTTGGATCAGATCATTTCTGTCCATGATGTTTGTGGAAACAAAAAAGCTTTTATAAAACTTCATGAAACTTCTGTGTGTGACTCAGAGCTGAGATCTAATGTGATAGAAGATTCCAGTGCGGGGAAGACGGGAAACCTTCATATAGACGGCGATGGGGATGGAGTCAGTGACCGACTCTGGCCAAATCTGTCTCTAGAGCCGCAGTAGAAGATGAAGATGTCGTCCTCATCATGACTGAGTTATTTCTCATGTCGCGTGTAATGAATATCTCCTGCAGTATTGCTAACGCCGATTCCAGTGTCGGTAATGAGACGAGAATTAGCGTTATGGAAGATGAGTCTATGAGGAACGTGTTCAGCTGCCGACTCCGAGGAGGAAACTGCTTGTTGTCTGTGGCCTAAATACAGTGGGGCAAAAAAGTATTTAGTCAGTCAGCAATAGTGCAAGTTCCACCACTTAAAAAGATGAGAGGCGTCTGTAATTTACATCATAGGTAGACCTCATCTATGGGAGACAAACTGAGAAAAAAAAATCCAGAAAATCACATTGTCTGTTTTTTTTTCATTTTATTTGCATATTATGGTGGAAAATAAGTATTTGGTCAGAAACAAAATTTCATCTCAATACTTTGTGATATATCCTTTGTTGGCAATGACAGAGGTCAAACGTTTTCTGTAAGTCTTCACAAGGTTGCCACACACTGTTGTTGGTATGTTGGCCCATTCCTCCATGCAGATCTCCTCTAGAGCAGTGATGTTTTTGGCTTTTCGCTTGGCAACACGGACTTTCAACTCCCTCCAAAGGTTTTCTATAGGGTTGAGATCTGGAGACTGGCTAGGCCACTCCAGGACCTTGAAATGCTTCTTACGAAGCCACTCCTTCGTTGCCCTGGCGGTGTGCTTTGGATCATTGTCATGTTGAAAGACCCAGCCACGTTTCATATTCAATGCCCTTGCTGATGGAAGGAGGTTTGCACTCAAAATCTCACGATACATGGCCCCATTCATTCTTTCATGTACCCGGATCAGTCGTCCTGGCCCCTTTGCAGAGAAACAGCCCCAAAGCATCATGTTTCCACCACCATGCTTTACAGTAGGTATGGTGTTTGATGGATGCAACTCAGTATTCTTTTTCGTCCAAACACGACAAGTTGTGTTTCTACCAAACAGTTCCAGTTTGGTTTCATCAGACCATAGGACATTCTCCCAAAACTCCTCTGGATCATCCAAATGCTCTCTAGCAAACTTCAGACGGGCCCGGACATGTACAGGCTTAAGCAGTGGGACACGTCTGGCACTGCAGGATCTGAGTCCATGGTGGCGTAGTGTGTTACTTATGGTAGGCCTTGTTACATTGGTCCCAGCTCTCTGCAGTTCATTCACTAGGTCCCCCTGCGTGGTTCTGGGATTTTTGCTCACCGTTCTTGTGATCATTCTGACCCCACGGGGTGGGATTTTGCGTGGAGCACCAGATCGAGGGAGATTATCAGTGGTCTTGTATGTCTTCCATTTTCTAATTATTGCTCCCACAGTTGATTTCTTCACTCCAAGCTGGTTGGCTATTGCAGATTCAGTCTTCCCAGCCTGGTGCAGGGCTACAATTTTGTTTCTGGTGTCCTCTGACAGCTCTTTGGTCTTCACCATAGTGGAGTTTGGAGTCAGACTGTTTGAGGGTATGCACAGGTGTCTTTTTATACTGATAACAAGTTTAAACAGGTGCCATTACTACAGGTAATGAGTGGAGGAAAGAGGAGACTCTTAAAGAAGAAGTTACAGGTCTGTGAGAGCCAGAAATCTTGATTGCTTGTTTCTGACCAAATACTTATTTTCCACCATAATATGCAAATAAAATGAAAAAAAAACAGACAATGTGATTTTCTGGATTTTTTTTTCTCAGTTTGTCTCCCATAGTTGAGGTCTACCTATGATGTAAATTACAGACGCCTTTCATCTTTTTAAGTGGTGGAACTTGCACTATTGCTGACTGACTAAATACTTTTTTGCCCCACTGTATATAGGATTTATTAGTAGATGTCAGGGAAGAAAACTAAATACTGTAAGATAATAAATCTCATATGTTTCCCTTATTATCTCCTGTAATTGTATTATTACACAGGATTCTTATGATGTTACATCGGATCATCTTCTTCTCATTCAGGTCTCTACAATATCGGATCCTCTCAGTGAAGATCTTCTGCAAAAGAGAATTTTCCTGATTTACCCATCAAGGATGGATATGGACAGAGACAAGATGGTGGAGAGGATATTACACCTCACTCTAGAGATCCTCTTCCGTCTCACTGGAGAGGTGAGAGATTCTGATGACGTCACATTGCATCATTCTTATCTATGGGAATAACGGACAGAACTGGAGAGGTGAGGACTCTGGGAATGTCTGTAGTGAGATTTATTAATGTGTCTCTCCATAACCAGGATTACACAGTGGTGAAGAAGACCTCTAGTGATCGCTGTCAGGACCCTGTGTCTGAGGGATGCGGAAGACCCCTGAGCCCAATCACGGGGCCTCCACCTCACCCCCTGATCCATGAGGACATCAATGACCAGAAGATCCTAGAACTCACCTACAAGATGATTGAGCTGCTGACTGGAGAGGTGACACTGCTGGGACATTATACAGTAACACTATGAAGGGATCGGGGGATGACGGTATCATTGTATGTGTCAGGTTACTATAAGGTGTCTGGATGTCGCTGTCTATTTCTCCATGGAGGAGTTGAAGTATTTAGAAGGATGCAAAGATCTGTACAAGAACGTCATAATGGAGGGTCCCCAGCCCCTCACATCACCAGGTAATAGGCAGGACTAAATACACACGGCCTATAATTATCTGTATGTAGAGAATGAATTCAGTCCCTGTGTGTGTTTCCTCCAGATCTATCCAGTAAGAGGACAACACCAGAGAGATGTCCCCGTCCTCTTCTTCCACAGGACTGTAAACAAGAAGATGCCAGTGTTCCTCAGGATCATCAGGTAGATGGAGAGAAGGTGTCAGGAGATCTCCCCTATGATGTGTAGACGGCTGTGAAGGTCTTGTGCTCAGTCTTGTTTTATTCACCAGTATTATATGTTTTATATCTGTGTAATAAGAACGGTATATATTAATACTGTCCCCTATGTGCCCCCATATATTAGTAATGTCCCCTATGTGCCCCATATAATAGTAATGTCCCCTATGTGCCCCCATATATTAGTAATGTCCCCTATGTGCCCCCATATATTAGTAATGTCACCTATGTGCCCCCATATATTAGTAATGCCGCCTATGTGCCCCCATATATTAGTAATGCCGCCTATGTGCCCCCATGTATTAGCAATGTCCCCTGTGTGCCCCATATATTAGTAATGCCGCCTATGTGCCCCATATATTAGTACTGTCCCCTATGTGCCCCATATATTAGTACTGTCCCCTGTTATGATGAGTCACCGAAGGAGGAAAAAACAAAATACCAGCTAAGTCCAGAAAAACCAGAGAGGTTGGCAGCTATCTGATTGCAGACCCCTGAACCTATCCACAACAACTAGCAGTAGCCGTGGGGGGTTCCTACGGTGCCCTAGACCCCTCGATCACAGCCGGAGAACTATATAGCCTAAAGACAGAAAGGGGAAAAACTAAACTGCCCCAGAGCAGACCCCAAAGCAATAGACAGCCCCCAACATATAATGAAGGTGAAGCAAGATGAAAACACTAACACAGATAGAAAGATAGGTTGAGCAAATGATGCGGCCCAAGCTAACTACATAGGACAGGATAGGAGAGCTGCTGTCTGCCATCCGCAAAAACCCTATCAAAATGAGCCAACTGACTGATAGGAAAAACAGGCCCTGAAGTCGCTAGGCTACAAAAGACTATATCAGCACTCAGGTATATTCTGAAGACAGAGCAAAATATCAACAGATCAGAGACAAAAAAGGAATTCAGCTCACCCCCGGCCGGGGATGACAGAACTCCCAAAAAACAAGGCAAAACAAAAACAAAACTGAAGAGTACAAAGCAGAGCAGAAAAACTTAGCTTTGAGATGCAGGAATCAGACTGGTCTCCAAGAATCCAGCAGGAAAATCACCAGCCAGGAAGAAGGGTGTCAGCAGCCTTATATCCAGTCCTCAATTCCAGCCACCCAGTCATCATCTAGCTGCCCAGGTGTTTGGTAATCAGTCTCACTACCTTCCTTCACTAGAGGAGGGAGTTCATCAGACCTCAATGGTGAAGGGAAAAATGAACTCCCAACAGTACCTCCCCCTTGAGGAGGGGTCACCGAACCCTCATCCATGCCACCAGGGCGATCCGGGTGAGCCCGATGAAAGGCACGCACCAATCTTTCGGCATGAATATCAGAGGCAGAGACCCAGGAATTATCCTCCTGACCATAACCCTTCCACTTAACCAAATACTGGAGTCTCCGTCTAGCCAGACGGGAATCCAGTATCTTCCCTACCTCATATTCCATGTTACCTTCAACCAATGTCTCCACTCCTCAAATGCCCATTTCATGGCCAACAGTTCCCGATTCCCCACATCATAGTTACGTTCGGATGGGGAGAACTTTCGGGAAAAGAAAGCACAAGGATTCATTTTAGATGTCACAGGATCTTTTTGGGACAACACCGCTCCTGCACCAATCTCAGAAGCGTCCACCTCCACCTGAAACGAGAGTGAGACATCAGGTTGCCGCAAAACCGGAGCAGAAGTGAATCTTCGCTTCAGCTCCTGAAAGGAAGAAACAGCCTCCGGAGACCAATTCAGCACATCAGCACCCTTCCTAGTTAAATCCGTCAATGGCTTGGCAATACCAGAAAAATTAGCTATAAATTTCCGATAAAAATTAGCAAAACCCAAAAACTTCTGGAGGGCCTTCAAAGAAGTGGGCTGAACCCAATCATAAATGGCCTGTACCTTGGCCGGGTCCATTTCAATAGTTGACGGAGACAAAATAAATCCCAAAAATGAAATCCTCTGTACCCCAAAAAGGCATTTCGATCCCTTGACATACAGGGAATTCTCCCTCAAAATCCGGAACACAGTCCGAACATGTTCCACATGAGAGTCCCAATTCTTGGAGAAGATCAAAATATCATCCAGATAGATAATCAAAAATTTATCCACAAAGTCTCGGAATATATCATTCATGAAGCACTGGAAGACAGAAGGGGCATTAGTGAGCCCAAAAGGCATCACCAGGTACTCAAAATGTCCCTCAGGAGTATTAAACGCCGTCTTCCATTCATCCCCATGCTTAATGCGAATAAGATTATACACCTCCCTGAGATTAAGCTTGATAAACCAGCAAGCACCTTTAACTCTGGAGAATAGATCAGAAATCAGGGGTAACGGATACTGATATTTAACAGTAATTTTGTTGAGGGCACGACAGTCAATACAAGGTCTTAATGATCCATCCTTTTTAGCCACGAAAAAAAACCCAGCACCTAAGGGTGAAGAGGATGGTCTAATATGACCCTTCTCCAATGCCTCCTTAATATAGGATCGCATAGCCTCGTGCTCGGGTACAGATAAATTGAAAAGCCGACCCTTGGGGAATTTACACCCCGGGTTCAGCTCAATAGCACAGTCATAACTCCTATGAGGAGGCAAAGACGCAGACTCATTCTCACTAAATACATCATAAAAGTCAGCCAAATAGTCAGGAACGTCATGCGACTGGGGAGAGGTGGAGAAAACAGGAGCATCAATAAGGGCACACCGACAACCCCAACTCACCACAGACAAAGATTTCCAATCCAGAACTGGATTATGGATTTGCAACCAGGGAAACCCCAGAACAATGGTATCATGCAAATTATGCAACACCAAAAATCTGCAATTTTCTTGATGGTCTGGGGCGACCCGCATTACCACCTGGGTCCAAAACTGAGGTTTATTCTTCGCCAAAGGAGTAGCATCAATACCCCTCAAAGGGATAGGCGTCCGCAGAGGTGTCATAGGAAATCCACAACGTTTAGCAAAATCCAAGTCCATCAGGTTTAGGGCTGCTCCTGGATCCACAAAAGCCTTGGCGGAAAATGTGGACAGGGAACAGATCAGAGTAATTGCCAGAAGAAACTTAGGTTGAACACCACCCACAGAAAACGTGTGTGCACAACGTTTCTCTCGTTTAGGGCAGACAGAAATAATATGCGAGGCATCTCCACAAAAAAAACACAGCTTATTACGCCTTCTGAACTCCTGACGTTGCGCCCTAGACAAAACTCTATCACATTGCATAGGTTCAGACATTTGTTCAACAGGTGGAAACATCTCTCGTGTAGTTTTGCGTTCACGTAAACGCCGATCCACCTGAATGGCTAATGACATAGAATCGTCAAGACCAGAGGGAACAGGAAATCCCACCATAGTATCTTTTACAGTTTCTGACAAACCCTTCCTAAAGAGAGCTGCCAAGGCACCATCATTCCAGGTAGTAAGGACCGCCCACTTTCGGAATTTTTGACAGTACAACTCTGCCGAATCCCGACCCTGGCTTAATGCCAACAGGGTCTTTTCAGCCTGATCAATAGCATTAGGTTCGTCATACAACAACCCCAAGGCTTGAAAAAATGCGTTCACATTATTCAGAATAGGATCATCAGGTTTCAAAGAAAACGCCCAATCCTGGGGATCGCCGCGCAGCAAAGAGATGACAATTTTAACCTGCTGCGCGGAGTTCCCCGACGAGTTAGGCTTCAAGGCAAAAAATAATTTACAATTATTCTTGAAATTCAAGAATTTAGACCGATCCCCCAAAAATACATCAGGAGGAGGAGTCTTTGGTTCAGCAGCATGTGAATGAGCAAGATAGGCGGAAATTCCCCGCACTTCAGCAGTGAGCTGCTCCACACGATCAGACAATTGCTTCATCTCCATTGAGAGAAAAAAAAATTCCCCCTACGGCCTCAGAGATATAGAGGAAAAAATATGCACACAAAAAAAAAAAAAAAAAAATTCTGACACCTTTCTTTTTTTTCTTTTTTTTTTCCTTTTCTTACAATTCTCTCCTGCTATTGAGTACCCTAGGATCTGCGGTATGGCTGGTGATTCTGTTATGATGAGTCACCGAAGGAGGAAAAAACAAAATACCAGCTAAGTCCAGAAAAACCAGAGAGGTTGGCAGCTATCGGATTGCTGACCCCTGAACCTATCCACAACAACTAGCAGTAGCCGTGGGGGTTTCCTACGGTGCCCTAGACCCCTCGATCACAGCCGGAGAACTATATAGCCTAAAGACAGAAAGGGGAAAAACTAAACTGCCCCAGAGCAGACCCCAAAGCAATAGGCAGCCCCCAACATATAATGAAGGTGAAGCAAGATGAAAACACTAACACAGATAGAAAGATAGGTTGAGCAAATGATGCGGCCCAAGCTAACTACATAGGACAGGATAGGAGAGCTGCTGTCTGCCATCCGCAAAAACCCTATCAAAATGAGCCAACTGACTGATAGGAAAAACAGGCCCTGAAGTCGCTAGGCTTCAAAAGACTATATCAGCACTCAGGTATATTCTGAAGACAGAGCAAAATATCAACAGATCAGAGACAAAAAAGGAATTCAGCTCACCCCCGGCCGGGGATGGCAGAACTCCCAAAAAGCAAGGCAAAACAAAAACAAAACTGAAGAGTACAAAGCAGAGCAGAAAAACTTAGCTTTGAGATGCAGGAATCAGACTGGTCTCCAAGAATCCAGCAGGAAAATCACCAGCCAGGAAGAAGGGCGTCGGCAGCCTTATATCCAGTCCTCAATTCCAGCCACCCAGTCATCATCTAGCTGCCCAGGTGTTTGGTAATCAGTCTCACTACCTTCCTTGACTAGAGGAGGGAGTTCATCAGACCTCAATGGTGAAGGGAAAAATGAACTCACAACAGTCCCCTATGTGCCCCTATATATTAGTAATGCCGCCTATGTGCCCCATATATTAGTAATGTCCCCTTTGTGCCCCATATATTAGTAATGCCGCCTATGTGCCCCATATATTAGTAATGTCCCCTTTGTGCCCCATATATTAGTAATGTCCCCTTTGTGCCCCATATATTAATACTAAATAAAATATTCACTGTCACATCCAAACATAAATTAGGTCTGAACAGGTGCTTCCCTAGAGTCGCCAATTCATATATACATTTAAACAAAAGCAGCACTCTGTAATGCTAAAGCATGAAATATGGAGATTGAATTGCATTACTGCACTAGAGATATGAAGAATTGAGAATTCTTAGCGCATAAATTGACCAATCCATGTGTACCCGGCAGACACGATAAGGCGATTCTCGTTGCCAGAACCTAATGCTAATCCTCTCTTAGACTGAAGTCTATATCTCTATGGAGGGGTAGGATCCTGCTGCAATTAAAGCCGCCTGATGCAATTTTGGAGCCATTTTTCTTTAGAAACATTTTAAAATCTGTTTTTTTTCTGGTATTTTTCTTGTAATATAGGAAAGCCTAAGGCCAGAAATAAACCCCGTAAATCACTGTACATGGAGAGTTTTGGATCAGATCATTTCTGTCCATGATGTTTGTGGAAACAAAAAAGCTTTTATAAAATTTCATCAAACTTCTGTGTGTGACTCAGAGCTGAGATCTAACGTGACAGAAGATTCCAGTGCGGGGAAGATGGGAAACCTTCATATAGACGGCCGGTGGGGATGGAGTCAGTGACCGACTCTGGACAAATCTGTCTCTAGAGCTGTAGTAGAAGATGAAGATGTCGTCCTCATCATGACGGAGTTATTTCTCATGTCGCGTTTAATGAATATCTCCTGCAGTATTGCTAACGCCGATTCCAGTGTCGGTAATGAGACGAGAATTAGCGTTATGGAAGATGAGTCTATGAGGAACGTGTTCAGCTGCCGACTCCGAGGAGGAAACTGCTTGTTGTCTGTGGCCTAAATATATAGGTTTTATTAGTAGACTAGCCGAAGAGCCCGGCGTTGCCCGGGCATAGTATCTAACTGTGGGTCCCGCTCTCTCCCTTAACAGCCCCGCTCTCCACCCGCCATCACGCTCTCTCCTTCCCCAGCCCCACTGTCCACCCGCCATCACGCTCTCTGCTTCCCCAGTCCCACTGTCCACCTGCCATCACACTGTCTCCTTCCACAGCTCTGCTCTCCACCCGCCATCCTACATCCGTGTCCCGCTCTTTCCCTCCACAGCCCCGCTCTCTGCTTGCACAGCTCACCCCTAATATCCCACATCATCCCGTCAGTCAGAGCCACCGGACTACTACCCCTAATATTCCACATCATCCCGTCAGCCAGAGCCACCGGACTACTATCCCTAATATCCCACATCATCCCGTCAGCCAGAGCCACCGGACTACTACCCCTAATATCCCACATCATCCCGTCAGCCAGAGCCACCGGACTACTACCCCTAATATCCCGCATCATCCCGTCAGCCAGAGCGACCGGACTACTACCCCTAATATCCCACATCATCCCGTCAGCCAGAGCCACCGGACTACTACCCCTAATATCCCACATCATCCCGTCAGCCAGAGCCACCGGACTACTACCCCTAATATCCCACATCATCCCGTCAGCCAGAGCCACCGGACTACTACCCCCAATATCCCACATCATCCCGTCAGCAAGAGCCACCGGACTACTACCCCTAATATCCAACATCATCTCGTCAGCCAGAGCCACCGGACTACTACCCCTAATATCCCACATCATCCCGTCAGCCAGAGCCACCGGACAACTACCCCTAATATCCCACATCATCCCATCAGCAAGAGCCGCCGGACTACTACCCCTAATATCCCACGTCAGCCAGAGCCACCGGACTACTACCCCTAATATCCCACATCATCTCGTCAGCCAGAGCCACCGGACTACTACCCCTAATATATGGGTATATGGGCAGGGAGGGGGTGATTCATTTCTGTCCTGTGCTCTCTGCTCCTTTCTGGGGGCAGACAATGGCTGGGAGCTTATGTTCCCAGGGATACTAGATTTCTCCCACCATGCCAGTGTCTGCTGAGGTGTTGTCTCCTACATTTACTTTTATATATAGAGATGTAAAGAAGAAAACTAAATACTGTAAAATAATAAATCTCCTCATATGTTTCCCTTATTATCTCCAGTAATTGTATTATTACACAGGATTCTTATGATGTTACATCGGATCATCTTCTTCTCATTCAGGTCTCTACAATATCGGATCCTCTCGGTGAAGATCTTCTATATAAGAGAATTTTCCTGATTTACCCATCAAGGATGGATATGGGCAGAGACAAGATGGTGGAGAGGATGTTACACCTCACCCTAGAGATCCTCTTCCGTCTCACTGGAGAGGTGAGAGATTCTGATGACGTCACATTACATCACTCTTATCTATGGGAATAACAGATGGACAGAACTGGAGAGGTGAGGACTCTGGAAATGTCTGTAGTGAGATTTAATAATGTGTCTCTCCATAAACAGGATTACACAGTGGTGAAGAAGACCTCTAGTGATCGCTGTCAGGACCCTGTGTCAGAGGGATGGGGAAGACCCCTGAGCCCAATCACGGGGCCTCCACCTCACCCCCTGATCCATGAGGACATCAAAGACCAGAAGATCCTAGAACTCACCTACAAGATGATTGAGCAGCTGACTGGAGAGGTGACACTGCTGGGAATGCTGGGACATTATACAGTAACACTATGAAGGGATCGGGGGGATGACGGTATCATTGTATGTGTCAGGTTCCTATAAGGTGTCAGGATGTCGCTGTCTATTTCTCCATGGAGGAGTGGGAGTATATAGAAGGACACAAAGATCAGTACAAGGACGTCATAATGGAGGTTCCCCAGCCCCTCACATCACCAGGTAATAGACAGGACTAAATACACACGGCCTATAATTATCTGTATGTAGAGAATGAATTCAGTCCCTGTATGTGTTTCCTCCAGATCTATCCAGTAAGAGGACAACACCAGAGAGATGTCCCCGTCCTCTTCTTCCACAGGACTGTAAACAAGAAGATCCCAGTGCTCCTCAGGATCATCAGGTAGATGGAGAGAAGGTGTCAGGAGATCTCCCCTATGATGTGTAGACGGCTGTGAAGCTCTTGTGCTCAGTCTTGTTTTATCCACCAGTATTATATGTTTTATATCTGTGTAATGAGAGCGGTGGAGATGGCAGGATTAGAGCTGATCATAGATGGGACTTCTAAATCTGTGACTTTTACAATATTTGTTTCAGGGTGAAGATCTGACCCATATTAATACTACAGAGACATATGTGAGGGGTGATGAGCGGTGTAAAGAGGAGATTCCCACATATGACCACCCAGGTGAGTAGTAACCACTGACTGCAGAGAAGTCACAGATTCCTCTCAGTCACCGGCTGTGGCTGCTTTATCAGTGGTGTTGTCTGGCCATATCACAATCGTGTGATCACCATTTTGCCTCCTGACCACAACATTCTCCTCCTCCCAAAACTGTTCTAATGACTTTGGGCATTGAAAGCCCTTTTTTTATTATTATTATTATTATTATTATTATTATTATTATTATTATTTATTGTTATAGCGCCATTTATTCCATGGCGCTTTACATGTGGGGAGGGGTATACATAATAAAAACAAGTACAATAATGTTAAACAATACAAGTCATAACTGGTACAGGAGGAGAGAGGACCCTGCCCGCGAAGGATCACAATCTACAAGGGATGGGTGAGAATACAGTAGGCGAGGGTAGAGCTGGTCGTGCAGCGGTTTGGTCGATCGGTGGTTACTGCAGGTTGTAGGCTTGTCGGAAGAGGTAGGTCTTCAGGCTCTTTTTGAAGGTTTCGATGGTAGGTGAGAGTCTGATATGTTGTGGTAGAGAGTTCCAGAGTAGGGGTGATGCGCGAGAGAAATCTTGTATGCGATTGTGGGAAGAGGAGATAAGAGGGGAGTAGTGAAGGAGATCTTGTGATGATCGGAGGTTGCGTGCAGGAAAGTACTGGGAGACGAGGTCACAGATGTATGGAGGAGACAAGTTGTGGATGGCTTTGTATGTCATGGTTAATAATAATAATTATAATAATTTTTATTTATATAGCGCCAACATATTCCGCATTACTTTACAATTAAGCGGGGACATGTACAGACAATAAATTCAATACGAGTTAAGACAATTCAAACAGTGACATTAGGAGTGAGGTCCCTGCTCGCAAGCTTACAATCTACAAAAGGTTAAGGTTTTGTACTGGAGTCTCTAGGCAATGGGGAGCCAGTGAAGGGATTGACAGAGGGGAGAAGCTGGGGAATAGCGGGGGGACAGGTGGATTAGTCGGCCAGCAGAGTTTAGAATAGATTGGAGGGGTGCGAGAGTGTTCGAGGGGAGGCCACAGAGCAGGAGGTTGCAGTAGTCAAGGCGAGAGATAATGAGGGCATGGACTAGGGTTTTTGCAGATTTTTGGTTGAGGAATGAACGGATTCGTGAAATATTTTTGAGTTGAAGTCGGCAGGAAGTGGAAAGGGCTTGGATATGTGGTTTGAGGGAGAGATCAGCGTCAAGGATTACCCCGAGGCAGCGAGCTTGTGGGACTGGGGAGAGTGGGCAGTCATTTACTGTAATTGATAGGTTCGTAGGGGGGGTCACGTGAGATGGGGAAAGATGATGAATTCTGTTTTGTCCATGTTAAGTTTCAGAAATCTAGCGGAGAAGAAGGATGAAATATTGGACAAACATTGAGGGATTCTGGTTAGTAGGGAGGTGATATCTGGTCCAGAGATGTAGATCTGTGTGTCGTCAGCATAGAGATGATACTGAAAGCTATGAGATTCTATGAGCTGTCCCAGGCCAAAGGTGTAAATGGAGAAGAGCAGGGGTCCTAGGACTGAACCTTGTGGGACTCTGACAGATAGGGGGCGAGGTGAGGAGGTGGTGTGTGAGTGGGAGACGCTGAATGTCCGGTCTGTTAGGTATGATGAGATCCAGGATAGGGCCAAGTCTGTGATGCCAAGGGATGAGAGGGTCTGTAATAATAGGGAATGGTCCACTGTGTCAAAGGCAGCCAACAGGTCCAGGAGGAGGAGGACAGAGTAGTGTCTCTTGCTCTTGGCAGTTAAGAGGTCATTAGTGACCTTAGTAAGGGCAGTTTCAGTGGAGTGGTGTGACCGGAAGCCAGATTGTAAGCGGTCGAAGAGGGAGCAAGAAGAGACATGGGAGGAGAGTTCAAGGTAGACGTGTTGTTCCAGTAGCTTGGAGGCGTAGGGGAGAAGTGATATAGGGCGATAGCTAGATACAGAGAATGGGTAAAGAGAGGGCTTTTTGAGGATAGGTGTGATGGAGGCATGTTTAAAGCTTGAGGGGAAAACACCAGTTGTTAGTGATAGGTTGAAGAGATGGGTTAGGGTTGGGATGAAGACTGTGGTGAGGTTTGGGATGAAGTGGGATGGGATCGGGTCAAGTGCACAGGTGGTGAGATGTGATCTTGAGAGTAGAGTGGAGAGTCGATCTTCTGTGATGGTGGAGAAGTTGGTTTTGGAGGTGGAGGGCTGGGAAGTCGGGAGGAAGGGCTCTGGGGGTTGTTGACCAAAACTCTCTGATGTTATCAATCTTCTGCTTGAAAAATGAGGCAAAGTCTTCAGCTGAGATGAGTGGGGAGGGAGGAGGTGCTGGGGGACGGAGGAGAGAAATGAAGGTATTGAATAACTGTTTAGGGTTGTGAGACAGGGAGGATATGAGAGATGAGAAGTAGGTTTGTTTAGCTGTGGTAGAACTTACAACCTGTAGGATCCACCTACCCCCAGGGATTAGGAGACGCTGACCGTTAGCTGCCCAGGACTGTAAACTACGAAGCCAACTGACAGCATACGTAGAATGTGCTGACAAGTTAGAAAATCACTTCAAGAAAACTATTATGCTTGGTCTGTAAGAGAAAGCGGAGGGTAATGATGCTGTTGGCTTCCTAGATCCCTGATACCTTATTGGATGAATCTACCTTCTCTCCCTTCTGTGCTCATATGGCCCCTACAAGACCAGGTCCAGTCTTTCTGGCCAAACTTTGCTTTTATGATCGACAACATTAAATATTTGAAGTTTTCAATTAATGAGATTCTCGCTCTCTAGGGCGGGGCTGTGGGCGGGGCTTTATGTGGCGCTCTGCTTACATATTCATCTGTATTGGCTTTTTAAAAACCGAAAAAAAAATTTTCACTAAAAGAGTGAAGTAAAACTTTAAAACAACTGTCTTATCCGTGACAAACCTTACACATTCTCTACAACATCATTAAATCCGTTTGGATAGAGGCTTGGTAGCCTATATATCCAATAGGACTCCTTTCGATTTAATAATTTATTCCTATTATTAACCCCTTTTGGTATATGTTCCAACGGTGTAACCGTGATACAGAAGCATTTTTTGTGCTTCAGCAGAAGATGACGCTAGCTACAAATTTTGTATTTTCACAAGGGCAAAAGGAGAAAATGGACCCCAACGTTTGTTGGACAATTTCTCCTGAGTTCACCGATACCCCATATGGGGTCGAAAACTACTTTTGAGGCACAGTGCAAAGCTCAGAAGGGAAGTAGCATCATATTACGGTGCAGATTTTGCTGCACTTGTTTGAAGGTGTCATGTTACATTGACAGAGCCCCTGAAGTGCCACAACAGCAAAACCCCCCCATAAGTGACCCCATTTTGGAAATTATAATCCTTTGGGAATTTATCTACAGATGTAGTGACGATTTTCACTCCATGGGTGTTTTCCAGAAACAAGCAGCAGTAGATGTTGCTGAGTGAAAATTGCAAACTGCTGTTGTAGGGACCAGTACGCTGTAGTGACCAGTACGTTGCAGATAGCAGTACATTATGCCCAGCTCATGTTTCTGGAGACCCGTACTTGTAAATTAGGTGGGCTCCCATCACTACAAAAATGCCAAACGTGGGTGCTATATGTGGTTTAGGCACACCGGGGCTCACAAGGGAGGGGGGCATTTAAATTTGGGAGCGCAGAGTTTGCTGAATTTTTTTTGGCGAGTGAGGAGCAATTTCGCTTTTCCAGAGCCTTTGTGGTTCCAGTAACGTGGAAGCCCCTATATTTCCGTTAACAGATAACAGATCTGAGTAGGGACTTGCTTTTTTGTGGATTGAGCGAAAGCTTTTTTTTTTGGAACACTTTACATAACGTTTGGGATCACATTTATCCTGCACTCTACGCTGAGCACTTTGCGGTTTCCATCTAAATCTCGAGTGACGCGATTCAGATGAACCCCCCAATGGATCCATTCACTATATTCAGGCAGCAGAGTTACTCTGGACCTCCATCTGGCCTCTGTTCAGTCGGTTTCCATTTTTCAGAAGTTCACAAAACTGTGGCTTACGGCACTTTTACGCAATCCTAAAAAGACGGACACTGCCAGATTACAGGTCAGACGATATCCACAGTGCCTCCATCTGCCTCATTATAGGGAATCTTCCGCCAAGGGTGTTCTGTCTGAATCACGTATTTCAGATATTTACATGGAAACCCCAGTGTAAGCACTCAGTGCAGAGCGCAGGATAAATGTGCACCGAGCCTAACTGCGATCTTTGGTAGGCAGAATGAAAAAATCAATAGCATGTGAAGAATAGATTTTATTTATTTTTTACACTGTTCCTCATGAAGTATAAGTGATTAGGCGACTTTATTCTTCGGGTTGGTGCGATTGCAGCGATACCAGATTTATACTGGGTTTTTATGTTTGGCTGCTGTCACACACTAAAAGACACTTTTTATTGCGAAAACTAGTTTTTGCCTCACCATATTTTGAGAGCTATAATTTTTTCGTAGTTTGGCCCACAGAGTCATGTGAGGTCTTATTTTTTGTGGGACAAGCTGACGTTTTTATTGGTACCAGTTTCAGACACATAACTTTTTTGATTGCTTTCTATTATGATTTTTGGGAGACAAAATGAAAAGTAACCAGCAATTCAGGAATTGCTTTTGTTTTTTTTCTTTATACCATTCTGCGTGTGGTAAAATTGATAAAGCAGTTTTATTCTTCGGGTCAGTACGATTACAGTGATACCTCATTTATATCATTTTTTATGTTTTGGCGCTTTTATACAATAAAAACAATTTTATATAAAAAATAATAATTTTTCCTTTCTACATGATGGCACCACGAGAGATGGGGTCCGCCCAACAAGGAAAGGAAACCTTCAAGATAAAAGCGGGCTGCTTCTCTCTCCGCATCAGTTGGTTTCCTGTCCTCGATGGGGAACCCTCAAGATGAAAACCTCTTGAAGATTCTTGAAGAAAGAAGAGGAGAACTGGGTCGGGTGATTACTGGCAGGCAGCGGTCTGCTACACCCATCACCTGGAACCGGTAGTCGCCTCAGGGGCCATATATTCCTATGCCCCCCTGTGCGAGTGCATGGCCACAGCCCGTGAGGCAATTGCCCGGGTGAAGCTTGAGCCTCGGAGACCACATACGGTGTACCCTCCCAGATGCCGACATACCCCATAGAAGTCCAGGGAGGCCACTTTCTGTGCTCCCTCCCTGTTGACGTGTGGTGGCCATGCAGCCCGTGAGGCACATCGGTGCCCGGGCAGAGGTAAAACTCCTCGGAGGCCAGATTTATCTACCCTCCTGTTGAGCCTGAGACGCTAGGCACCGATTTGGAGAAGAAGCGTACCTGCAGGAATCAGTGATGGCCAGCGGCATGATTGCTCCCTCCAGGTGAAGCCCAGACCCACAGGTATGAAGGTGGAGATGCCGGGTGTCATGGTGGCCAGGCGTTATGGAACGCCAAGACGGTGCAGCGTCAGTACCCCCTCTGGGCAAGTCCAGGTATGGAGGGGGCGACGGTATTAGGTGTCATGGCGGCCGGGGGCATAGAACGCCGAGAGCCGGGTGTGCACCGGAAGTGAACCGGGCGCATACCGAAAGTATAATCTGGGGGTGCACAGGCAGCGCATACACCCAGGGAACAGAGGTGCCGGCGGGCACCAGGAAGGAGCAATGCTCTGGGAGCAGAGGCGCAGCAGCCTCAGGACAGTATGTCGGCAGCAAGTGACGGGGGCGCGCACATATCCTCAGGCCGGATACGCCCAGGTAATATTCTGGGCACTAGATAATACAGCGCGCATCAGAGGTGGTTGCCTGGTGCACGCATAGACCAGCTGCAGTGCGCATGCAAGGGGGTACATCCAGGAAGTGCAAGCGGCCAGCAGGTGCAGGATCAACCAGGTGATCACAGAAGTGCTGGCAAGGGTCACCGACCATTCTAGGTTGAATGTGACTGTTTTCATCTGAAAGCGGCAGCAGCTAACTTATAAAGATTGAGAACCTTTTTCGCCAGAGCACTTACACCCGCGCCAGGAGGTGCAGGAGTGGCAGTCTCGCGCAGATGAGAGGAGCCAGACGCGCCATAACTACAGTGGAAGCTGCTCGGATAGCGTACGGGAGGATCGTTATGGTGTTAAAAAGGAGGGGTCCACAGTCCCGATGGAAGTCATGTGTACAGACCAGTCAGCCTCCAGATCCGGTACCCGTCCTGTGATGCGTCCGAGTGGTGAGTGAGCTTCGGAAAAGTCCAGTACGATAATGTCTGTTCTCTTTCTCTCTCTCTCTTGTCTCCTCTCTCCCCTCTTTTTACATACATTGGTGGGGTAAAGCATTGGAGGTCCTTAAAAAAGGGATAAATCAAAAGCTAGGAATAAGGAATATTCCTTATGCAAAAAAGTCCCTTAGGAATAAGAAGTTCTCGTTGTTTTGCATCACACACCCTTTACAGTTCCCTTGTGTAGAACTGGGCCCATTTTACCGCTGGTATGTCAGAGGGGAGGGACCCCAACACCAACATGGTTCTTCACAGAGCCATTTCTGGCTATTTTTTTCTCCCTTTTCTTCCTCTGGGAGGTGATGCTCCTGCTTCACAGAGTCCACTGTTAACCTCAAGAATTTCTGGATAATTGCTGGTTCCAGTCTGGATTTTTTTTTTTTAGGTCCAGCTGCCATCCTAGCATCTATAGTGTTTTCATCGCTAATCCAACTTGATCTTGATAGTAAGGGAGATTTCTTCCCCATTATCAAGAAGTTGTCCCGATAGGGTATCACCAGAGTATCTTTCCCTCTGAGGTGTGCTGTGATTTCTGTGATTAGCTTTGTGAAAACTTGAGGGCTATCACTACTCTACAGGGCAGGGCCCTGTATTGGAAGTGACGCTACTGAAGACCCATCTGGACTTTTACTCTGAGACATATGTGGCCTTATTGCCGAATCTGGTGGTAAGTGTTCTTGAGGTCTCAGAATTGTTATATAACATTTGAGGAAGGAGGAGTTCTACTGCTGGCCTCATCGTCTCCATCTTGGAAGACGGGATTATCAGATACCTATTGAGGTCTTTTCAGAATTATAATTGTCCTCCAGGAATTATCTGGGGTGTTTTTTTTTGTTTTTTTTTAAATAGGGGGGAGTAAAACTCTATCCTTCTATCGAAACCTCTTCCAGGACATGTTTGTTTAGGAGTGAGATTGCTTCCCCTTCCAGACCGTGTTTGAGAGGACTGCATATGTCCTCGTGGAAGCCAGTGGTGGAACCTTAACTCCAGACCTGATCCCACAATCTGCCGGATCCAGGTGCTGGACGAGAACCTCTCCCAAGCTGGGAGGAAGTGTACCTGAGAAGGCCTGTCACTGGAAGGGTTTTTGGTGTCTTTGGAGAGTTTGCTAAAGTAGAAGCCTCTCCCACCTTTGGATCGTTTGTCAGAGTTGTTTCTGTCTCGATCCTTATATTGCTGTCTCCTGGATTTTTGGCCCTTCTGAAGAGCGCGCCGAAAAAGGCCTGAAATGGCTGTTTTTTTGGAGGCGGGAATTTTCTTTTTGTTGTCGGTTTTTCCTAATACGTCATCCAATGTCTGACCAAAATAGGAAATTTCCCTCACACGGTAAAGAGCAGAGTTACATCTTTGCCTGTGTGTCCCCCAGCCAGCATTTAAGCCATCCTGCACGGCGTCCCAAATTAGCCAAAGCTGCTAATTTTGCTGCTAGCCTTGCTGAATCCTCAGCTAGGAATACTGCTGCTGCTCTTATGGCTGGTGTTGCCTCTAGGATAGTCTCCCTGGGGATTCTTTGCTCTAGCTGATCCTCCAGGTTATTAATCCATATCTTAAGGGATCTAACCACACCAGTGGCCGCGATGGCTGGTCTAAGTGTTTCAGCTGAGGTGTCCCAGGCTGTCTTTCTGTCAGAGGTTCTTTCTGGGAACCTAAATCCTTAAGGAGCAGGTTTTTGAGATCGCTACGTCAGTTTTTGAAGTCTCATCCCAGGATGAGGATGTCTGTTCCTTAAAAGGGTACCTCCTTTACAGGGAATTGATTATCTGGGACTTCCTCTCTGGTTTTCCCCATTCCCTTTTAATGAGTCCTTGCCACTGTTAGTATAATAGGGAAGGCTCTATGTTTTCTTTATAGCAAGCTTGTCGAACATGAGTTCTATGGCTCTCGCATCTACCAGCCCCATGGTAGGTCGGAGTGTTTTAATAAGATTTGTCCGTACTGTATCCTCAACTAGGAATGTATGTTTCTCATCTGAGCTACTTTCTCAGTAGCGAGATTTAGCTGAGTCCTCCTCTGATCCCTATGGAGTCCTCCTGAGGGATCAGTGAGGGGCTGGCCTATCCCTTGCTTTGCTATCCATGTTCGTTGACTGCAAAGCCCTTCCTGATGAAGGAGCCCCTTCTCTGCTGCAGCGTTCACCGGCAATGTGAATTCCGGGTGAGACGGAGCGGCGTGGTGGGGGGAATGGAGCGGCGGGGGGGGGAATGGAGCAGCAGCGGCGGGATGGGGGTAATGGAGCGGCGGGGAGGATTTGTTACTGGACGGGGAGGGCTTCTTCATGTGGACGGGGAGGGCCTGTAGCTATGGAGGGTGGGGTTGTTGCTATAGAGGACATGTTTTGAGTAGAGTAGGAGGTTACGGCTAGTTCTCATTTCAATGCCATAACACCCCCCCTTGGACGTTCTGTTCAGAATATCTAGAAAACCGTGCAAACTAGTGACAGAAAGTAAATTACTTATTGTCACCATTCTGCAGCCCGGATATGCACTGAGATTATGTGAAAAGCCCGGACAACCCATTTTTAGGGGTCAAAACGCTTCAGAAACGCTTAAAATAAGCTTCCCATTCATTTTAATGCTTTTTGGCCTTTTTGTGCCAATGGATGCGTTTTTTTTCCGCTTAGGGAAACGCTTAGCTGTTAAAAACGCAGCATGCTCATTAATTTTGCCACGTTTTTAGCTATTTCCTATGGTCCAGGAGACGCGCGGAAAAAAACGCGCGTTTTCTGGGAAGGAGTCCGGTTTTGTGTCAGGTTTAAAATGCTAACTTGGACACATATCCTAAGGCGGCCACTTGGTCCTCTCCGTTTACCGTTGTCAGGCATTATAGGTTAAACCTATTTGCAACCTCTGATCTCACATTCGGGAGAAGAGTGTTACAAGCAGTGATCCCTCCCTGAGAGAATACAAATCTCTGTAACTCTCTCGTGGTGCCGTCATGTAGAATGGAAAAACACGGGTATTACATACCTGGTAATGTGTTTTTTCATGAGACATGACGGCACCCTTATATTCCCTCCCTATTGATCACATCATTACTGGAATGCATTATTAGCATTACACTCCCTTTTAGTAGTGTAAAGGATGTATTATTTATATGTACACTAACCTGCGGAGTTCCTCTCGTGCTCTGTAAAGCAACTGATGCGGAGAGAGGAGCCGCCCCCTTTAATCTTGAAGGTTTCCTGTCCTTGTTGGGCGGATCCCCTCTCTCGTGGTGCCGTCATGTCTCATGAAAAAACACATTACCAGGTATGTAATACCCGTGTTTTTGCATTTCTTTATTCTACGAGCTATAACTTTTTTATTTTTTCGCTGATGACGCTGTATGGTGGTGGCGGCTTGTTTTTTGCAGGACAGGATGACGTTTTCAGCGGTACCATGATTATTTACATCTGTGTTTTTGAATGCGTTTTATTGCACTTTTTATTCGGCGGTATGATGATAAAGCATTGTTTTTTGCATTTTTTTTATTTTTTTACGGCGTTCACTGAAGCGGTTAACTAATGGGACAGTTCTATAGGGCGGGTCGTTACGAACGCGGCGATACCAAATATGTGTACTTATATTGTTTTTTTATGTACATAAATATTTCCCCAATAAATACGTTTATTTTATTTTTTTCTATTTTTGGGGATTTTTAAAAAATATAATTTTACACATTATAATATATTTTTTTACTTTATTACATTGTCCCATTATTGGGACATCACTATATCATGTCAGATCGCTGATCTGACACTTTGCACAGCTCAGTGCAATGCACTCCCCTTTCTACATCGACTGAAAACTTGCTAAAACCTTATTAATTCCATATCTCAGGCGGGAAGCCTCGCAGAGCGACGGTGGGACCATCACCAATCTTGTTGTCAAATTAGCTATCAAATCCAAACATGGAGTAGATGTATGACCCGGTTAAGCAGAAATCCATTTCTTGGATCCTGCTGCTCAGCGGAGCTTCTAAACTCACTGGTGTGTGGTTCTGCCCGTGGACATGCCAAAAATGTAAGTTTTTCACTTATATCAATAATCGGTGCCAGTGTATTTGGATCTTAAAGGACCACGGTACTAGAACAAAGGAATCTTGATTTGCCATGTGCACGGTTGGTGGGCTGCTCACAACACATTCTCGAGGGAGGTGGAAGGAAGGAGAGAGAATTACATGCAGGCTGGCAGGGAGAGCGAGGGGCTGTGAGGGGGATCAAATCTGCAGCGTGTGTCTGCATGAGGCTTTGTGTGTGTGCGTACTGTAAACACCTAATGGGGGAAGGGAAGCACGTGTGTGTGCTAGCACAATAAAGAAAAAAAATGTCATATTTCCTGACAGAAACCTTGTTGCTTTTCAACTAATAGTGCGGTAACCTCTGTTTTTCCATTGACAGATGATGGACCTGAGTGGGGACTTGTTTTTTGCGAGATGAGAATTGGTATTATTTTCGCCTACATAACATTAATTGGTTTCTTTTTATTCAATATTTGGGAGGTAGGGGCAGTGCGGTCTGGTCCAGTGGGTGTTGCAGGTCCGGGTCCAGCACCTCCCATCTTCTTGCGATGCCGCCCTCCTGCTTGAGTCATGGCTCAAAGCAGTAAAGTACTGCAGTGCGCAGGCGCCGGGCCTCTCTTACCTTTCCCGGCGCCTGCACACTGCAGTACTTTCCTCTGCCCTCAACAGGGCAGATAAGTACACCTGCGCAGGAGCTCGATGCCGGGGAGCCATGACTCAAGCATAAAACTCAAGGATATTTTATAAAAAAAAAATAATTGTTTTTTTATCTTAGCAGAAGACTGTACCAGGAGATCAGAGGGACCGGTGGCTCCAGATATACCATCATCCATTCACAGCAAATATCTGTCATCTGATCCTATGAAACAGGTCCCGTCTTCTGATTCATTACCGACTACAAAGGCAAATCAAAGTCACAAAATAGGCATTAAAAAACAGACTGCTTCTAAAGCAAATAAGTCACTTTCATGTTCAGAATGTGGGAAATGTTTTTACCAGAAATCAGATTTGGTTAAGCACCAGAGAACTCACACAGGGGAGAAGCCTTTTTCCTGTTCAGAATGTGGGAAATGTTTTGCACAGAAATCAAATTTTGTTACCCACCAGAAAACTCACACAGGGGAGAATCCCTTTTCGTGTTCAGAATGTGGGAAATGTTGTAACCAGAAATCAGATTTGGTTAAGCACCAGAGAACTCACACAGGGGAGAAGCCTTTTTCCTGTTCAGAATGTGGGAAATGTTTTGCACAGAAATCAAGTTTTGTTACCCACCAGAGAACTCACACAGGGGAGAAGCCCTTTTCATGTTCAGAATGTGGGAAATGTTTTAACCGGAAATCGGTTCTTGATAATCACCAGAGAACCCACACAGGGGAGAGGCCTTTTTCATGTTCAGAATGTGGGAAATGTTTTAAACATAAATCAGAGCTTGTTACTCACCAGAGAACTCACACAGGGGAGAAGCCTTTTTCCTGTTCAGAATGTGGGAAATGTTTTGCAAAGAAATCAAATTTTGTTACCCACCAGAAAACTCACACAGGGGAGAAGCCCTTTTCGTGTTCAGAATGTGGGAAATGTTTTTACCAGAAATCAGATTTGGTTAAGCACCAGAGAACTCACACAGGGGAGAAGCCTTTTTCCTGTTCAGAATGTGGGAAATGTTTTGCACAGAAATCAAATTTTGTTACCCACCAGAAAACTCACACAGGGGAGGAGCCCTTTTCGTGTTCAGAATGTGGGAAATGTTGTAACCAGAAATCAGATTTGGTTAAGCACCAGAGAACTCACACAGGGGAGAAGCCTTTTTCCTGTTCAGAATGTGGGAAATGTTTTGCACAGAAATCAACTTTTGTTACCCACCAGAGAACTCACACAGGGGAGAAGCCCTTTTCATGTTCAGAATGTGGGAAATGTTTTAACCGGAAATCGGTTCTTGATAATCACCAGAGAACCCACACAGGGGAGAGGCCTTTTTCATGTTCAGAATGTGGGAAATGTTTTAAACATAAATCAGAGCTTGTTACCCACCAGAGAACTCACACAGGGGAGAAGCCTTTTTCCTGTTCAGAATGTGGGAAATGTTTTAACCGGAAATCGGTTCTTGATTATCACCAGAGAACTCACACAGGGGAAAAGCCTTTTTCCTGTTGAGAATGTGGGAAATGTTTTGCAAAGAAATCAAATTTTGTTACCCACCAGAGAACTCACACAGGGGAGAAGCCTTTTTCCTGTTGAGAATGTGGGTAATATTTTGCACAGAAATCAAATTTTGTTACCCACCAGAGAACTCACACAGGGGAGAAGCCTTTTTCCTGTTCAGAATGTGGGTAATATTTTGCACAGAAATCAAATTTTGTTACCCACCAGAGAACTCACACAGGGGAGAAGCCTTTTTCCTGTTCAGAATGTGGGTAATATTTTGCACAGAAATCAAATTTTGTTACCCACCAGAGAACTCACACAGGGGAGAAGCCTTATTCATGTTCAGAATGTGGGAAGTGTTTTCACCAGAAATCAGATTTGGTTAAGTACCGGAGAACTCACACAGGGGAGAAGCCTTTTTCATGTTCAGAATGTGGGAAATGTTTTAACCGGAAATTGGTTCTTGATAATCACCAGAGAACCCACACAGGGGAGAGGCCTTTTTCCTGTTCAGAATGTGGGAAATGTTTTAACCGGAAATTGGTTCTTGATAGCCACTAGAGAACTCACACAGGGGAGAAGCCTTTTCCATGTTCAGAATGTAGGAAATGTTTTTACCAGAAATCAGATTTGGTTAAGCACCAGAGAACTCACACAGGGGAGAAGCCTTTTTCCTATTCGGAATGTGGGAAATATTTTAACCAGAAAGAGCATCTTGTTAGGGTGTGTGCACACGCTGTGGATTCTGCTGCAGTTCCGCAGCGGATTTGGCCGCTGCGGATCCGCAGCAGTTTTTGCTGCGGTGTACAGTACCATAATATCCAATGGAGATTAAAAACCGCAGTGTAGACGGTGCGGATTTTTCTGCGCGGTTTTTCTGTGGTTTTGAAACCGCAGAAAGAATTGACATGTCAATTCTTTCTGCGGATTCCGCTGCGGTTTGCCATCTCCTCCATTGTGGAGATGAAAAACCGCAGGGCAAAACCGCAGAGCAATCCACAGCGTGTGCACGTACCCTTAGACATCAGAGGAGAAGCCTTTTTCATTTTCTTAATGTGGGAAATGTTTTACTTGGAAATCAACTTTTAATAAACATCAGAGATGTCACATAGGGGAGAAGCCTTTTTTATGTTCAGAATGTTGGTATCGTTTTAATTAAAATTGGATCTTCTTAAAGGGGTTGTCTCTTGTCATTCCTCATGTTTGGCATGTTTCACACTTCCGTTTTCAGGCGTCAGTCACAATCCGCCGTTTGAGGAAAAAAATGATCTGATGGATTTGCCTGGCGGATCCGTTTTTCCCCCATAGACTTGTATTGGCAGCGGATTGTGATGGATGGCCTTCTGTTGCATCCGTTATGCGGCGGATCCGTCATAAAATAGGGGTCCGTCTGGCAGAAAAAAGTCCATAGAAACGTTTTTTGTCTGCGTCAAAAAGGCGGACGGTGACAGATCCGTCGCTGTCCGTCGTCTGGTAGAATGGATGCCTATGGGCGACGGATCCGTCCCTGTCCGTCATATGACGGAATCAGTTAACGGATTCCGTTTCTTTAAACTGAGCATGCCGGAAGAATTTACTTTCATGAAATTTTAACCCCAAAACCCGTTCTGGCACAAATTCTCTCTTTCATCTGTCCCTTTAAAATTCCACCAACTACTGCTTCAACGGATCCATCAGAAAACGGATCCTGTGCATCAGTTTTTTGCAATCTGCAACGGATCCGGTTTTTCAACACTGACGGATTGTGACTGATGCCAGAAAGCTGAAGAGTGAAACAGGCCTTTGCTGACAAAAGAATAAAACTAATAATAATCTTTATTTTTATAGAGCGCTATCTTATTCCGCTGCGCTTTACATACATTATCATTGCTGTCCCCGATGGGGCTCACAATCTAAATTCCCCATCAGTATGTCTTTGGAATGTGGGAGTAAACCGGAGAACTCAGAGGAAACCTATGCAAAGACACGGGGAGAACATACAAACTTCTTGCAGATGTTGTACTTGGTGGGATTTGAACCCAGGATTCCTACACTGCAAGGCTGCAGTGCTAACCACTGAGCCACCGTGCTGCCCTATAAACTTTATTAATTTCTGCGTAGCACTCATGTGGTGTAACAACCTCACATAAGCCCCGGGAAGGTGAGTCTCGACACCGCTGAAGAGGAGACAGCATGCCAACAGAGTAGGAGTGATTTTGTAATGCTGCTGCAGTGCAGTATAGTGCAACCTCCACCCGGGGGAGATGGTGAGAGAGAAGAGGCTGCACCCACAGTGTATCACCACCGTGCAGCAGCACAGGAGCCACTAGGTGTCGAGAAAGTGGTCAGATGAGCCGGGTCAATACATAGACTGTAGCGTAGTACCAAAGGAATCAACTCAGGGTCAAGGACAAGCCAGAAAAGTCAACAACGGTCAGGAGTGGATTAGCCAAAGATGAGAGACAGAAGCAGGTCAGGATACAAGCCAAGTCAAAACCAGGGAATCGCACACTAAAGGGGAACACTGAGTCAGGACGGAAAAAGGGGATAACAGAGACACGGGTTCAGACAAAAGTAGCAGGGCAAACTAGACCAATCAGAGTCAGCTACAGCGGCCATAGACAGAACTATGACATTAGTCTGCAGGAAGCGCCAGCTATAAATAGTCAACCTGAACTCAAACTGAGGCTGGGAAAGGTTAATCCCTGTCATGACCAGACTGGAAAAAGGGGAAAACAACACAAAATCTGGTCCAGATCATGACAGTACCCTCCTCTCAAGGGAGGACCACCAGACCCCCAGGTTACTGCGCATGAAACGCATGAACCGATCGTGCCAGAACCCAGGATTGATCCTCAAGACCGTACCCCCTCCAGTGGACCAAATACTGCAATGAACTGTGGACTGACACAGTCCAGTTCTTGGATCTGTGTCAGATTCTGGATTCCCTCATTTAAACCCTTTTTTTTTTTCCTTTCAGGCATTTGGGGCTTAATATGGGTTTTTGCCCCCGGTGGTGACTGGGGTTATTACATGTCTGTTTGGTTTCTCTGCTGATGGTGAAAGCTCCCCTTTCCTATATAAGGTCACCTGGTGTATCCGCTGATGTTGGTTATATCAGGTCCTTTGTGGATTCCAACCACAGTGAAGTTAGCAGCTGGCTCTGAGGTGTTTAGCCACTGCTGAAAGCATGGTGCTGAACTCTGCAGCAGAGAAAGATAGTGAAGGTAAAAGCTGGCTCTGAGGTGTCGAGCCACTGCTGAAAGCTAATCTGGTGCTGAACTCTGCTGCCTGGTGACTGCAGCAGAGAAAGATAAGTGTTTTGTTGTTTTCCCCCGTTTGGTGTATTTTCCTTCGTGTGTATTAGTGCAGCGGTGGGACCAGTGTCCGCACTATCCAGTTCCCTAGTAAGGGATAGGTGCAGGGATAGTGAGGGATTCAGGTATCCTGGTCGGCGACAGGTGAAGAGCTTGTGTAGGGAACGTTAGGAGTGTTCAGGGACACTGCCTCAGGGGAGTGCAGGAGGTCCCCACCGTTGTATCTGTTTCCCCAGTATTCCCCTGTTATCTTGTGTCAGTTACCGACCTGCGGGTCGTGTCACACAGGACAGGTACACATGACACGGACCATGCGTGAATCCACAATCCGTTCCACCTCATACTCAGTCTGACCATCTACAGAGACCGGAGGTGGAGGGGATCAAGACCCAACAGAGGAAGGTACAAATGACTTCAGAAGAGACTTATGGAACACATTGGGGATCCGAAGCGAAGGGGTTAGGCGTATGCAAAAGGCAACTGGCTTGACAACCTCAATTATTTCATAAGAACCTATAAATCTGGGACCTAGCTTAGCAGAAGGAACTTTCAGCCGAATGTCCTTGGTAGACAGCCATACTTTATCTCCCACCAGGAACATAGGTCCTGTAGATCTTCGCTTATCAGAAAAATGTTTGTCTGCCCTGAGCCTTCCCAATGTTCCTCTGGACCTCCCTCAACTGCTGAATGGTCGAATCAGCCGCAGGATACCCAGATTCCATCCTGGAAAATTCACCAAAATGGGGGTGAAAGCCGTAATTACAAAAAAACGGAGAGGTGCCCGTGGACTGACTAATACGATTATTAAATCAAACTCAGCCACAGGTAATGCAGAGCACCAATCATCCTGCTGGGATGTGGCAAGACATACCAAAATTTGTCCAAGGGACTGATTGGTCCTCTCTGACCGTTGGTCTTGGGATGATAGGCTGGGTAGAAGGCCAACGTAATGCCTAACCTTTCATAAAAAGCCCTCCAAAACTTGGACACAAATTGTACTCTTCTATCTGAAACAAGACACACCATGTAATTGCACCATGTGTTAGGAACGGCGGAACGCACTAAATAAAATTATAAATAAAGTGCGTTCGCCGCTCGGGGTCCACCATGCAGTAGGTGTTAAACCCGCTGCTAGTGAAGGCAGAGCAATCTGGCGGTAATGTGCACAGGGTTTGATAGCACCCAGATGCACTGAGCAAGCTCTGTTTTAATCACAGAGCTGCATACATAAAACACAGAAACGCTGAGTCTGTTTAAGGTCACAGAACCTCAGCGATGCACACGCGGTATGTGGTCACAGAAGTAGCCCTAGATCACAGTACTAACTCCGTCTAGACCTACCGTAGAGAATCGTGTGCGTGGCGTCGCAACTGCGAACGCACGGCAGGACTGCAACTGCAGCGCGGCGAGAACTAAACCGCTGGCAAGACGCCGCTATAACGCTGGCGCGATGTAGACGCTAGCAGCTGTGGCAATGATGCAATAGCGCGCTGGTACTGGCTAAAACTCAATCCCTCACACAGACGTAATATCAAAGGGAAGGGGGTTTCAAATGAGTCATTCACCAGATCATGCATCCATCAACATACACACAGCAGCAAGTATGACTATACTAGCGCATGGTGGAACAGCCATGCGCGCTTTTTATAGCAAGAAATCTCCAGGTCTCCAAGAGGAGCCAATGGGATCCGGAGCAGGACCTGAGCACCTGACTCCCGAACTCCAATGGGAGTTCGTCCCATGAGCATGCTCAGATGAGGGAATGAAGGACTTAGCCTCTGGGGAGAGTTGCCACGGGACAATCTCCTCTGCAGTGGAAGAAGAGCAGGAGACTGCAGAATGTTAGGATCTAGACTTCAGCATGGAAGAGGCAGAAATCTGACTCCTAACACCATGTTTTCAACAAACAACCTGGAAAGTGTTTCAGCATTAGGTAGTCCTGACAGAGGTACAAAATGTGCTTGCTTGCTGAATCTGGTCACCTCTACCCACAGATCACAGCTTTGCCATTGGACGGAGGGAGATCAGTGATAAAGTCCATGGACAAATGAGTCCAAGGTCTATCCGGAATTGGCAATGGCACCAATTCCCCGGCCGGCCGGTTATGAGAGCTCTTAGCACTGGCACAAGTATCACATGAGGACACAAACAAAGCTACATCAGAGGCCAAAGAGGACCACCAAAACAGCATAGCAATAGCTCTACGAGTGGCCGAGATTCCAGGATGTCCACTAAGAGCAGAATCGTGTAATTCCTGGAGCAGCCTCAACTGGTACTGAGCAGGGACAAAGAGTTTATTGTCAGGCAATGACAGAGGAGCAAGGGACTGAGCCTCACGAATCTCCCGCTCCAATTCTGAGGACACTATTGCCAAAACCACCCCATGCAGAAGAATGGAGGAGGGAGGTTCGGGAGGTGATATCGGATCCAAGCTGCAAGATAAGGCATCCACCTTGACATTCCTGGAACCTGGTCGAAAGGTAATGGAAAAATTAAAGCGTGAAAAAAAGCGACCACCTGGACTGTCTGGGAGTCAAACGTTTGGCAGACTCAATATAAGACAGATTCTTGTGGTCCGTAATCACTGTGATCCAATGAACAGTCCCCTCCAAAAAGTGCCTCCATTCTTCAAAGGCCAACTTTATGGCCAAAAGCTCCCGATTCCCGACATTGTAATTTCTATCAGCTGGATAGAATTTCTTAGAGAAAAAGGCACAGGGTCTCAGGTTAGTCAAAGTGGCGGGTCCTTGGGACAACGCCGCCCCCACCCCCACCTCAAACGCGTCCACCTCTACAATGAACGGTTCAGATGGATCAGGCTAGACCAAAACAGGGGCAGACGTAAAGCATTTCTTCAATAAAGCAAATGCCGCCACTGCTGGAGCTGACCAGGTTTTGAGAGCCGCCCCCTTATGAGTAAGATCAGTGAGGGGCTTGACCACCTGTGAAAACCCCTTAATGAATTTCCTGTAATAGTTTGCAAATCCCAAGGAACACTTCAGAGCCCTCAAGTCCCTGGGTTGCATCCAATCCATAATGGCCTGTACCTTCCCAGGGTCGATCCGAGACCCCTTGTCAGACAGGATGAACCCCATGAAGGACAACTCTTGGACAAAAAAATGAGCGTTTTTCAAAAAGCGACTTCTCCCGTAACCTCTGGAGAACCGCACGTAGATGATCCATGTGCACTTGTTTGTCCGATGAAAACATAAGGATATCATCTAGAAACTCTACCATAAAGCACCAAATAAAATAAAAAAATACATGGTTAATGAAATTCAGAAAAACGGCAGGCGCATCAGTGAGATCAAAGGGCATAACCAAATTCTCAAATAACCCTTCAGAAGTGAAAAATGCTGTTTTCCACTCATCCCCCTCCCGAATACAGTTAAGATTGTATGCTCCCCTGGGGTCCAATTTGGAAAATCACTTAGCCCCCGATAATTGGTTGTACAGATCAGGAATAAGCAGGAGAGGATAAGTGTTTCTCACTGTGATCTTATTTAACTCCCGAAAATTGAGGCACAGGTGCAGACCACCATCTTTTTTCTTTACAAAAAAGAATCCAGCCGCCACAGGGGAGACAGAGGGACGGATGTGGCCTTTACGCAGACTTTCAGAAATATATTTCATAGCGGTACGTTCCGGGCTGGAAAGTTTGTACAGACGAGCCTTGTGCAATTTGGCTCCTGGAACCAGATTGATAACACAGTCAAACGGGCCGTGTGGTGGTAAGACTTCGGCCTCCTTTTTGGAAAAACCATCCTCAAAATCCGTCAGGTACTCCAGAATACCTTCCAGATTAACAGATGACAAGTACAGTTGAAAGACTACCTTTAAAACAATTAGGACCCCTTTTAACAATATAACGTGATTCCCAGTCAATCACAGGATTGTGCAATTGTAATCAAGGGAACCCCAACACTAGTCCTGCAGGAAGATTGTCCAAAACGAAACATGAAATACGTTCCTGATACAAAGCGCCCACCTTGAGGAGAAACTCCTCCGAGACAAGTTTAATGGCATTTTTAGCCAGCGGTGTTTTGTCAATGGCAACAATATGAATAGGAATCTCCAGCCTAACTGTCCCTAACTTACACTTGGTCAACAAGTCAGAGTCAATAAAGTTCATGGACGACCCGCAGTCCACGAAAGCTGAAGTGGGCGTGAAGCCACTCCCACAACATTGTTCCACTTCCAACCATATTTTGGAAAATGAGGAAAAAGGTACCTGAGAGTCTGGGTTACCTCGACCATCACCCAGACTCGGCAGCTTGCTAGTCGGAGGACAGGAGGGGCAGTCCTTCCAATGTCTGGGATCTCCACAGTAAAAACATAGCTTCCCTTCACTTCGCCATCTCCTCTCCTTGAGGTTGGTGGTGTAATGACTCTGGACAGGATGGTGCCGCCTCCATCCTGATCAGGTCAGGGTTAATTTTAGTCCGCCTCGCTTTGGTTCTGGGGCGGCTATTTAATGTTGGCAGTTCCTGGATTGTGTGTCGATGATATTTCCGTATACTCGTCTGGTGGTTGCTGCCCCAGGTTACTTGTCCATAAACGTTGTGCCTCTGTTTGTGCGCCTTGCTGTGTATGACTCAGTTCTGTTCCCTGACTTCTGTCTTTGCATTCTGCTTTGTACTGCCCTGTCCCTCTGGGTAATCTGACCCCTTGGCTTGTCTCCGCTTACTCTTTGTCTTATCCCTAGGTACTGCGCTCTCGTCTGGCTTTTGACCCTCGGCTCTCCTTGATTACGTTTTCTGTCTGTGCCCTGCGCACTTTGTGTTCAATGTCCTTCCCTGCACTCACGTGAGGTGACTCAGCCCCCTTGGTCACGTGATCGCTTAGTGCTAGGTCTTGTGCTCACTGCATTAGTCTCAGATTTTTTCTCACTGCGTGCCGGGTTCCTGCGCTCATTCACATGCTCCCTGATAGCGCCCTGTAGGCAGCAACGGTGACACCTTAGGTGTCATCACATTATCACCAACTCATACAATTTTTCAGGTTTTTTTTTGTGTGTATTTGTTATGGACCCGCTGCATGCTCTGACAGATCAGGTATCTAACCTGACCAAGATGATGCTGAATCTTTCTGTTGAGCGAAGAGCGTTGGTTGCCTCTCACCAATGGGTACAGAGGGAGCTGGCAGATATGGTTAATGCTGTTCGGGGTGCCTCTTCCTCATCTGGCAAAGTGGATGGTACTGTGTCTGATGTTTTCTTATCCTCTCCTGAACCCTCTATCAAACTTCCGAATACCTTTTCTGGAGATAAGAAAAAATTCAGGGAATTTAAAGAGAGCTGTAAACTACTTTTTTATTTGTACCCTCGGTCCTCGTGATGAGAGTCAAAGGGTGGTGATAGTTATTTCCCTGTTACCTGAGGGGCCGCAATCCTGGGCTTTCTCCCTATCTCCTACCTCGCCGGAGCGAATGTCTGTTGATCGATTCTTCGAGGCCTTGGGTCTTATATACAATGAATATGATCTTGTGAGACTGGCAGAGGACACAGTTATGAGTCTTTCCCAGGGAAAGCGCTCAGCTGAGTGGTACTGTTTCGCGTACAGGCGATGAGCATCCAAGGTTTCCTGGAAAGTTGTGGCACTCGGGGCTATTCCGACGGGGTCTCTCTGAGCATTTAAAGGATGTGTTGGCCCTGCACCCACCGCCCAACTCTCTGCAGGAAGCCCTGACCCAGGCTGTCCGTATGGACCACAGGCTGAGAGACAGAGGTGTTGTGGAACGTGATGCTCCTCTGTTGCCAGTGAAGTCGGAGCCTTCATCATCGGTTGAGCCTATGGAGGTGGGGCTAGCTCCATGAAGGAAAAGGAGAGTAGATGCCGCAGAGAGAAAAAACTCTGCTTCTATTGTGGAGAGCCAGGTTATTGGATTAAGGACTGTCCCTCCTGTCCCCCAGATTCCAAGGTCTCAGGATACGACTAGGTCTGGGTAACTGCCAAGGAGGTTACCCAGACCCACAGGTACTTTTTTCCTCAGCCTTCAAACTACTGTTAAAGGTGGAAGTAGGTGTGAACAATTGTTTTTTTACTCTTCTGCTTTTCTGGATTGCGGGTCTTCAGTGAGCTTGATTGACTCGTGGTTGGTGGCCCACTGTGAGATAGTGACAGTCAGGTTGGACAAAGCCATGAGAGTGGTGGCTATTGACT
This sequence comes from Dendrobates tinctorius, assembly GCF_039654945.1. Classification (NCBI taxonomy): domain Eukaryota; kingdom Metazoa; phylum Chordata; class Amphibia; order Anura; family Dendrobatidae; genus Dendrobates; species Dendrobates tinctorius. The sequence continues at coordinate 2,420,224 of NW_027361824.1, forward strand.
CAACCCCATTCACCAAGGACGGGATCCGCTCTGTTACGAAAAAGTTCATCCTTAAGGTGGGGTCTGTTCATTTGAAGCATAAAGCCTGTTTCGTTCTGGACAATCTCCCTGCTGGTTTGGTTTTGGGATTTCCTTGGCTGCAATGTCATAATCAAGTCATTGACTGGGAGACCCGCGAGATTGTTCAATGGGGATCCAACTGTGAAAACAAGTGTCTGAATTCTGTGTCTGTGTCGTCTGTCAGTCTGGAGGGTATTCTGGACTACCTGAAAGACTTCGAGGACATGTTCTCTGAAAGTCAAGCCGAGGGGTTACCACCGCACCACCCTATTGATTGTGCCATTAACCTGATCCCTGGGGATAAATTGCCAAAAGCCCGATTGTTTAATCTTTCGTGTCCCGAGAGGGTCGCCATGAAGAATTACATATCTGAGAGTTTCTGCATGGGGCATATTCGCCCTTCCGGGCCTCCTGTTGCTGCTGCAGGTGTTTTTCTTGTAAAAAAACAAAACAAAAAGACTATGGTCTCTGCCCATGCCTTGACTTTCAGGAACTAAGTAAGATCACTGTAAGAAACACATATCCCCTCCCACTCATTCCTGATTTGCGTAACAATTGTCCGGGGCCAAATGGTATTCAAAACTTGACTTGCAGGGGGCATATAACCTAATCTAGGTGTGGGAGGGGGATGAGTGGAAGTCTGCGTTTCTCACCTCAGAGGGGCTGTTTGAAAATGTAGTTATGCCGTTTGGTCTGACCAATGCCCCTGCAGTTTTACAAAACTTCATCAATCATATGTTCTGATTTTATTGGGCAGTTAGTGGTTATATATTTAGATGACATTCTAGTTTATTCACTTGACAAACTGTCACAGATTGGTCACCTTCAGGCGGTTCTTCAGGGAAAACCAACTTTTCGCTAAGCTAGAGAAATTTTGAAAAAAAGTTCAAAACTAACATGTTAATCAAAAGTGGCCAGGAACCAGTTAGAAATACCAAGGTAGTTCCCCCACCAAATAATAAGGACTAACCATCAATCGTGGAGTACTCACAATCATATGCAAATAGAAGATAGGAATTGAGTAACCATAAACCACAGCAAAAAAGTATGAAAAAAGTAAGAGCAATCTTTATTTAATCACATTAAAAGAGAATATCAAACATTCATAATTACATTTGAGGTGAAAAAAGGAAAAGACAGTCCTGATGACAGAGAGGGTAATCACCCCTACCTACAATCAGAGTGACAATAGGCCATAAAGACCACACACAAAATTGAGGTCATAACGTATAAAAATTGCTTAGATAATAGACACAACAGTCAGTGACTGGCAATAAATGGCCCCCCAAAAAATTATATAACATCGGTAACAAATACCTTAAGTGACAGCAGCATGTACTTCCAAAATAAAGGTTAATCGGTTAATACCAAAAGCATACCCAGTACCCAGCTGCCATAGTCACTCACCCATGATGTTGCTGTATAGGAGGGGGGACGGCCCACTCGACCCCGACGCGCGTTTCGCCACGGCTTTCTCAAGGGGAGGTGTCTGTCTGGCAACATCTATCCATGTTAAATAAGCGGCGTTCCAGGTGTGGGTAATCAGAGCGGCGCATGCCCGGCTGAACCGAGCGGTTAACTTGCGATGCCTCACCGCCATCCCTGAGTCACACGCATAGGTGGAAAAATGTCCACTCAGACGCCATCAATATGCGCGCGACCCACGTCATGATGGCCCGAGCATCGCACACCATAATCGGCCAAGCCGCGCATGCGCACATGATCAGCGCCATTTTCATGAAGACTCACTGGGAGCAGCCATAATACAGGTGTCTAAATAAGGCCACGGTGTCGTCCTAATTCGTGCTATTATCAAATATCGGGATTAAATATATTGTATACCCAATGCATCCTCACAAAAATCTCCACAGCCCATAGTATAATAACCAGGCAGTATGTGACATATCTGTGAGGAAAGCGCGCACACACTAAACGTCATATTTAGGGGGATCTTTAATACATTACCAAAAATAACCACTATAACCCCTCTAAAATTATAACAAAATAAGGCGCCTAACACATAAAAAATCTCCCTAACCGATTGCACAAAAAGGTGAAAACTTAGGCATAGATAATAAAGTCAATGCACAAGATCGACATTTAGGCTTAAAGAAACATTTAGGCTTATGACTATAATATTAGTAAGTACATCATAAAAATATCAGCCCAACAAAATAACATCCCCACCCAGACGAGTTACATCTCCTCCTTGGATGGAAGATGGCGCGAAGAAATCCCCAAGGATATTCAATTCTCGAATACTTGAAATGTCCACTTCAATATAACTTCATGTGGTTGTATCCAGGATGTGGGGAGCCGAACAATAAGCCATATCCCAGAACAAAACATCCGTGACAAGCTGCTGATCCAAGAAACCCTGAAATGTGCCGAAGAGCCAACCCGCATATCAACATGGATAGAAAGAGAATTATAAATGCCTGATAATTAAAAAACACAAGACAAACACAAATTAAAATCACAACAGGGACACACACGCATCTAATTAATAACGGAACAAGACAAGATGTTGCCAGACAGACACCTCCCCTTGAGAAAGCCGTGGCGAAACGCGCGTCGAGGTCGAGTGGGCCGTCCCCCCTCCTATACAGCAACATCATGGGTGAGTGACTATGGCAGCTGGGTACTGGGTATGCTTTTGGTATTAACCGATTAACCTTTATTTTGGAAGTACATGCTGCTGTCACTTAAGGTATTTGTTACCAATGTTATGTATTTTTTTGGGGGCCATTTATTGCCAGTCACTGACTGTTGTGTCTATTATCTAAGCAATTTTTATGCGTTATGACCTAAATTTTGTATGTGGTCTTTATGGCCTATTGTCACTCTGATTGTAGGTAGGGGTGATTACCCTCTCTGTCATCAGGACTGTCTTTTCCTTTTTTCACCTCAAATGTAATTATGAATGTTTGATATTCTCTTTTAATGTGATTAAATAAAGATTGCTCTTACTTTTTTCATACTTTTTTGCTGTGGTTTATGGTTACTCAATTCCTATCTTCTATTTGCATAAGCTAGAGAAATGCTCGTTTTTCGCCCAGGAACTGCCTTTCTTGGGGTTCATTATTTCTAGTGAAGGGTTTTGTATTGATCCCAAAAAGGTGCAGACCATTGTAGATTGGGTTTAACCCTGGGGCCGGAAGGGCCTTCAGCACTTCTTGGAATTCGCCAATTACTACCGGAGGTTTATTAAAGAGTTCTCTCAGGTGGTCAAGCCCCTCACTGACTTGATACAGAAGGTGGCTGACGTTAAGAACTGGTCTACTTCAGCGGTAGCAGCGTTCCTAACTCTCAAAAAATGTTTTATGACTGCCCCGGTTCAAGTCCAGCCTGATACATCTGAACCTTTTGTGGTGGAGGTTGATGCCTCGGAGGTGGGAGTGGGGGTGGTGTTGTCCCAGGGGCCCGCCACTTTGACCAATTTGAGACCATGAGCCTTCTTTTCCAGGAAGTTCTCCCCGACGGAGAGAAATTATGACGTTGGTAATCGGGAACTTCTTGCGGTTAAGTTTACCTTTGAGAAATGGAGGCATTTTTTGGAGGGGGCGGTTCACCCCATTACTGTAATTATGGACCACAAGAACCTGATGTATTGCTAAAAGGTTGACCCCCAGGCAAGCCAGATGGTCACTTTTTTTTCCCGGTTCCAGTTCTCAATCACTTTTCGTCCGGGATCCAAAAAAGTGAATACGGAAAACTTGTCTGGAAGTCTGGACCCAGTTTCTCCCCCCGAGCCTCCATCCTCCATTCCTCAACCCGGGGTGGTGGTGACTGATGTGTCTGCAGGTATGGAACGGGAGATTCGAGAAGCCCAGTCGGTGGGAAAATTGTTTGTTCCGGTTCAACTTTGACTGAAAATCCTCCAGGAGTTCCATGATTTGGCATTGAGTTGACATCCGGCGATTTCGGCCACTTGTGGGGCCATCGTGAGAGGTTTTTGGTGGGCCTCGCTTACATCTGATGTGAGTAAATAGCACCAAAAGAGAAACAACGAAGGAACATATAGATCCAAAAATGCAGTTTTATTCATATAAAGTTTAAAAAGCATATCATTGCAACACAATACCAATTATTAATGAGATACAGAGTACATAAAGGGTGGTAAATACCTTACCCTAGTTCACTAATCATAGCTGTGAATACCAAACAATTGTTAAAGGTCACGCAGGCCAGACCATTAGGCAATAATAGATTGTTAGGGTGTTGCTCTCGCTATATATCACATAACAGGGACAAATGCCCCATATATTAAACCCTAATAATTGTTATGGCCAAACATTGCGATTTTCAGTGCTCTCTTAACCATTTCCATAAATGGGGAAGGCTAGTAGATATATACAGCTAGCCACTATAATGAAAGCAAGTGGAAGAAAGTCACCATCTATGCTGTGCAATAGATAACGATTTTCAGGGGTCTCATAACCATTTCTATAAATATGAATAATGGAGAAGGCTAGTATATATATACAGCTAGCCACTATAATGAAAGCAAGTGGAAAAAAGTCACTATAAATGCTGTGCCTATTTACCTGCAGTCATATTGACGTCTGGCTGTGTGGACCTGTGACGCACTTAATATAATAATAATAACTTTTATTTTTATAGCGCCGACATATTCCGCAGCACTTTACATTTCAGAGGGGACTTGTACAGACAATAGACATTACAGCATAACAATAATCACAGAGATCATAACAGATACCAAGAGGAATGAGGGCCCTGCTCACAAGCTTACAGTCTATGAGGAAAGAGGTAGACACGAAAGGTGGGTGGTAACAATTGCCCTGATTGTTTGGACCAGCCATAATGTTAAGTGTGTAACAGTACAGACGCAGAGGGCTAATGGATGCATAAAGCATGTGGGAACATGATGCGGGGAACCTGGTTATGGTAAAACTTTTGGCTGTGCCACCCAGGGATAGATTAGGTTAATGTGTTGAGGTGGTAGGCCAGTCTGAATAAATGCGTTTTCAGGGCACGCTTAAAATTGTGGGGATTGGGGACTAATTGTATTGACCTGGGAAGTGCATTCCAAAGAATTGGCGCGGCACGTGTAAAGTCTTGGAGACGGGAGTGGGAGGTTCTGATTATTGAGGATGCTAACCTCAGGTCATCAGCAGAACGGAGGGCACGGGTAGGGTGGTATACTGAAACAAGGGAGGAGATGTAGGGTGGTGCTGAGCCATGGAGGGCTTTGGGGGTGAGGGTAATAAGTTTATACTGGATTCTGGAGTGGATGGGTAGCCAGTGTAATGACTGGCACAAGGTAGAGGCATCGGTGTAACGATTGGCGAGGAATATGATCCTGGCTGCAGCATTCAGGACAGATTGGAGAGGGGAGAGTTTGGTAAGAGGGAGACCGATTAGAAGAGATTTACAATAGTCCAGACAAGAATGAATAAGAGAAACAGTAAGAGTTTTTGTGGAATCAAAAGTAGGAAAAGATCGAATTCTAGAAATGTTTTTGAGGTGCAGATAACAAGAGCGAGCCAGTGATCGAATGTGGGGGGCAAAGGAAGCTCGGAATCAAGTATGACCCCAAGACAGTGGGCATGTTGTTGGGGAGTAATAGTGGAACCACACACGGAAATGGCACTTGCTTTCATTATAGTGGCTAGCTGTATATATATACTAGCCTTCACCATTATTCATATTTATGGAAATGGTTATGAGACCCCTGAAAATCGTTATCTATTGCACAGCATAGATGGTGACTTTCTTCCACTTGCTTTCACTTTAGTGGCTAGCTGTATATATCTACTAGCCTTCCCCATTTATGGAAATGGTTAAGAGAGCACTGAAAATCGCAATGTTTGGCCATAACAATTATTAGGGTTTAATATATGGGGCATTTGTCCCTGTTATGTGATATACAGCGAGAGCAACACCCTAACAATCTATTATTGCCTAATGGTCTGGCCTGCGCGACCTTTTACAATTGTTTGGTATTCACAGCTATGATTAGTGAACTAGGGTAAGGTATTTACCACCCTTTATGTACTCTGTATCTCATTATTAATTGGTATTGTGTTGCAATGATATGCTTTTTAAACTTTATATGAATAAAATTGCATCTTTGGATCTATATGTTCCTTCGTTGTCTCTTTTGTAGCTATGATCTGATTTTGAAGGGATCATTATTTATGGTGATTTGAGGTTCACAATTGTTTGGATTGGTTTTGATGTGAGGAAGTTTGTGTCTGCCTGTGAAGTGTGAACCCGCCCTAAAAGCTCTCATAACCGGCCAGCCGGAGAATTGGTGCCTTTGCCAGTTCCTGATAGACCATGGACACATTTGTCCATGGACTTTATCACCAATCTTCCTCACTCCAAGGGTAATACTGTCATCTGGGTGGTGGTGGACAGGTTTACAAAACAAGCACACTTTGTACACTTTGTACCCTTAGTGGCTCTACCCTCTGATGAGACCTTGTCTAGGTTGTTCGTTCAACATGTGGTTCATTTGCATGGTGTGCCCTTGAATGTGGTGTCTGACCGTGGTGTGCAGTTTGTGTCCAGGTTCTGGAGGGCGTTTTGTAGAAGGTTGGGTACTGAGTTGTCCTTTTCGTCTGCTTACCATCCAGAGACCAATGATCAGACCGAACAGGTTGGGAACTATGGTGCCCAATGGTTTAAATGAAAAATTATCCTTCGCCTACTTGTAATAGGGTGCCCTATTAATTTCCTCTCCTCTCTTTCTTTTCGTTTTAATGGTGTGCTGTTTTTATATTTCTTTTTCTTTTTTGCATTTATTGTAGTAACTGTTAATGGATGACGTGATCTATCCAGATGTATGCCTGACAGCAGTGGTGGGCATCAGCTCCTTTGTTATGGACTTTGGATACTCTTGAGTAGATGATCCACGGGATTGAATCAACCTGGTGACCTATGACTGTGGCATTGATCTTCATCATCGATTTTTTTGAGAACCACCATGGACTATTTCTATATAAAATGTTTAATACTCAAATTTTGTTGTCTCTCAATGCTTATACTGTAAACAGATGATGTGCCTATGGTTAATAGTGGTCTATGATATCGGTTTATGGTTGTTTTGTTTTTTTTGTCATTTTTTATTATTTCTATGTATTTCTTTTTCTCCCCCCCTACTTTCTTTTTTCATAATAATGTAACCCTATGGGCTTCATGCTCTCATAATAAGAGTGTTATACAAGATCCTTTATATTGCCATACATCGGGCTTCCTTGCCCATTCTCTTGCCAGTCACAGACATGTCCGCCGCGGGGGTGCGCATGCGCGGGCGGCTCCGTAATCTCGCGTCTCCTAAGGCCTCCATGTAATGATAACGCGGGTCATTGACGTCACAGGAAACTTTTCCTGGCCTGCGCTGTCATTGGAGGGTCGGTGGTGACGCGGTGTTTGCGGAAGTTCCGCCCCTCATGCGCCGCTTTACCACGGCTGATTTCATACACCTGGTTTGCGGGCTACTTAAACCCGGTTAGCATGCCTGTCCACACTGCCCCCCGAGGAAGCCAAATAGGCAAAACGTGCGTCGGGGCACGTTCCTGGAACCGAGATACTCACCTAGATGGGTAAGCACTAAGCAGCATTTTAACTTGAACTGTCACTTTATGTATCAATTGACACCTTTTTGACATATAGATCTGTCCTTGGGATGTCTATTTTAGGCTAGCCACACCATTTATTATCTCTCCATAGTTCTTCTACCACTTAATGGACTTCTACCTGTGATACATGTGGAATCTCAATAGATAAATTATCTGAATATATTTGCGGGTAGAGGCTCTCTTTCTGGTAACTGTCTACCCTATTACTGTGGCTCGTTCTGTAGCTTTACTCTTCTCCCTTGGATGGTTATTTTTCGTATTTAGACGGTGCATATTATGGTGTCTATGCTCTGAGTGGTTCCTGGGAATTTCTTGTTTGTTTCCTTATACCAACCACTGCATCTATTATAACTACGATTATTGTGTTTTTATGCGATGATTAATAAAAGATATATTTTTAGCGTAATTTTGCGTCTTGGTTTATGTTGGGCTGGATGCTCTGTAAATGTGTAAATTCTGATTATGTTTGGAGTTGCCCATCCCCCTAGGGGAATATGGAGTCTTTCTATCACCCATTGTTTCGGTTATATTAAATTGATTATACCCCTAGTATTTTATGGTCTAGGCCCATTTATACTCTGTAGCTGGGGTCACGCAGCTGTCTGCCAGCTTGGTGCATTAGCATCTGTAGTAGCAAACAGGTATGAAGCGCACATCTCAAAATGGTGAATGTTGTGAGTTGTCTTGCTCAGAAGAGACCTGGATGCCTATTTACTGGTCTTAGGGGTTTAGAAATAATCTAAGTGTGGTACGGTGGAGAAAGGATGATACCACTGGTCAGAGGATTTGCTTGAAACTGGATGCAACATGGTATTGGGTGTGCTTGATGGCAGAATACTGAATGGGGGAATTGTGGGAATCCTTGGATCTGGGTATACTGCTTCAGGATGATTGCTGTGGAAAAGCTTTGGTTATCATTATACCCATAAAGGGGGCTTTGGTTGCCACTACTGTGAGGATGGAAAGAGCTGGATGTGACTCCCAACCCTCGCTCAGAGCTGAATGTGGCTATCAAGGTCAGAAAGGTTGGAGACCACTGCTCTGGGCTTTAAATTGGCCTAGGCCATTTCATACCAGCTCATGCCCGATTATACCGCCTCCCCCCTTTGATATCAGCAACATTGAGTGATATACATAAGAATTACTTAATTTTCCAACATCTTATTGGGGGCTCAGGTTTGTCAGGTAGGTTATGTGAGAAGCTAACTCACTTATAGCTTAAAGTTTTAAACACATAGACTTTTATTACTTGAACCAGAAAAACTTCAATCAGTAAAAATATTAGACTTCTACAAAGATCTAATGTGGTAAAGAATCTACCGCACTTCTCAGTAGTTACACATTACAAGCAGCTGTGTTTCTGAGTATGATGGAAAGAGATTTCCACACTTGTCACCCAATCAGAGACAGGGTGAGAAATCCAGTGAAGGGATAAGACCAGGTCACCACTGCATGCTAAGGGGAAAGCACTTCCCTTACTGGACACCAGTGTAATCTCCAGTGTAATGACTGTTGTTCTTACCAGTCACATTGTATTGTAACATCAATCTTCATCATGTGATTAACAACACAAATATCTTCCCACTACGGGGAAGTCAGGATTAACTTATTAAACAACGGCATCTAAAATCTCTCATTTACAAGGGCTCATAAAATAGAGGGCCATATTGTAGCCTGGAGGGGAGAAGTTCGGCCTTGGCTATTTTACACCCCCAAGTATTATTTGGCCTAGGACCAGCTATCTCCTGGGGTATACTCTGGCCTGGGACAAACTATACCCAGGTGTAATCTGGACAGGGGTTAATTTGTCCTGTTACACCAGATATCTTCCAGCATCCTTCTGTACATCTCATCTGAGTAGTTCCATATCATGTGATTGGTTCAGGATTACTTCCAAACTCCTGTGTATAGCATCTGATTCTGGATCAGGTGAAGCCTTCTTCTGTATAGTCCATCGGAGTGGATCTGGATCACTTCCACCCTCCTCCTGTGTAGAACAACCGAACTGCTCTGGTCTCCTCCTGTACAGCCTTGTGAAACAGGCCAAATTAACCCCTTTCCATATTAAACCTGTAATACTGTGGAAACTGGGGAGCAAAACAAGCGCAATAGGGTCTTAACTGGTAACAAAATAGGGGTGCTAACTCAACTGGTAAGGTTGCAAATTAGCAACATGTTAAACACATAAACCAGCTGCAACAAGACACAGGTCAGGGAAAAGTGTCTCAATCTGTGCTGCTGAAGAATCCAGGATAACAACCATTTCTTTGGATGACTAGACAACTATAACAGCAGCACCCAGCCAGTCTTCAACTCCATTTGCCATTCGGTCGCTATCCTGGATTCTTCAGCAGCGCAGATACAGACACTTTTTCCTTTGATCAAGTATCAGATTAAACCTGGTGTGAGGGACGGGGGAGACTCCGTTTTGATTTATTAATTTCAGGCCCAATATATTATTCAGAGATCTCCCTCCATTCCTGAGCTGTGTCACCCACCCAGCGTCGGACTGTAACACCTTGGGTTCACCAGAGAAAATTGTTCTTGGGTCCCATTATGTAGCTACATGGAAATAAATACAAGACCACCAATTGTGAAGTACAACATGCTAATATCCGGGTATAATATTATTATTATTTATTTATATAGCACCATTGATTCCATGGTGCTGTACATGAGAAGGGGTTACATACAAATTACAGATATCACTTACAGTAAACAAACTAACAATGACAGACTGATACAGAGGTGAGAGAGGATGGTGGGGAAGGAGACAGTAGGTTGGTGGGTTGCAGCTGTTCCGGTGTTGGTTGAGGTGATATCACCGGTAGTGGTGGGAGAGAAGGAGGTAGCGGGGTCATTGCAGCCTGTAGGCTTTCTTGAAGAGGTGGGTTTTCAGGTTCCGTCTGAAGGATCCAAATGTGGTTGATAGTCGGACTTGTTGGGGCAAAGAATTCCAGAGAATAGGGGCTATTCGGGAGAAGTCTTGGAGGTGGTTGGGTGAGGAGCGAATAAGTGTGGAGGAGAGAAGGAGATCTGGGGAGGACCGGAGATTACGTGAGGGAAGGTATCGGGAGATTAGTTCAGAGACATATGGGGGAGACAGGTTATAGATGACCTTGTAGGTCAGTATTAGTAATTTGAACTGAATACGCTGAGGGAATGGGAGCTGTTATGAATGAGTCACCGTAGGAGGCAAAAACAGAAATACTAGCTAAGTCCAGAAAACCAGAGAAGTTGACAGCTATCGGATTGCAGACCCCTGAACCTAAGAACAACTAGCAGTAGCCGTGGGGGGTTCCTACGGTGCCCTAGACCCCTCGATCACAGCCGGAGAACTACATAGCCTAAAGACAGAAAGGGAAATCTAAACTGCCCCAGAGCAGACCCCAAAGCAATAGGCAGCCCCCAACATATAATGACGGTGAAGCAAGATGAAAAAACACTCACACAGATAGAAAGATAGGCTGAGCAAATGATGGGGCCCAAGCTAACTAAATAGGACAGGATAGAAAAGCTGCTGTCTGCAATTCGCCAAAACCCTCTCAAAACAAGAGCCAACAGACTGATAGGGAAAAAAGCCCTGAAGACGCTAGGCTTCAAAAAGACTATATCAGTACTCAGGTATTTTCTGAAGACACAGCAAAAAGGAATTCAGCTCACCCAGCAGGGGAAGGCAGAAATCCAGAAAAACAAGGCAAAACAAAACCAAAACACAAATGCAAAAAGCAGAGCAGAAAACTTCGCTTTTGAGGAGCAGGAATCAGACTGGTCTCCTAGAATCCCTCAGAGAAATCACCCGCAAGGCAGAAGGGCGTCGGCAGCCTTATATCCAGTCAGCAATTCCAGTCACCCAGTCATCATCATTCTGCTCAGGTGCTTTGTAATCAGCCTCACTACCTTCCTTCACCAGAAGAGGGAGTTCATCAGACCTCAATGGTGAAGGGGAAAATGAACTCACAACAGTACCTCCCCCTTGAGGAGGGGTCACCGAACCCTCATCCACGCCACCAGGGCGATCAGGGTGAGCCCGATGAAAGGCACGCACCAATCTTTTGGCATGAATATCAGAGGCAGAGACCCAGGAATTATCCTCCTGACCATAACCCTTCCACTTAACCAAATACTGGAGTCTCCGTCTAGCCAGACGGGAATCCAGTATCTTCTCTACCTCATATTCCATGTTACCTTCAACTAATACAGGGTCCGGAGGTACAACCCCAGGAACAACTGGTTCAACAAACCTCTTCAACAAGGACTTATGAAACACATTATGAATTTTAAATGTGACAGGAAGAGCCAAACGAAAAGAGACCGGATTAATAATCTCCAAAATCTTGTAAGGTCCAATAAAGCTAGGCTTAAACTTAGAAGCCACCTTCAAAGCGATATTTTTTGATGATAACCAAACCATATCACCAACCTTAAACTGGGGACCAATGGTCCTATGTCAGTTGGAAAACCGCTGGGCCTTTTCCTGGGAGAGAGACAACTAATCCACCACTTGGTCCCAGATCTGGTGCATTCTCTCCACCACAGTGTCAACACCTGGGCAGGCAGAAGGCTCCACCTGCCCTGAAGAAAATCGAGGATGAAACCCAAAGTTACAAAAAAAAGGTGACATCAAAGTGGCAGAACTAGCTCTATTATTTAAAGCAAATTCGGCCAAGGGCAAAAATGAAACCCAATCATCCTGATCAGCGGAAATAAAACATCTCAAATACGACTCCAAGGTCCGGTTTGTTCTCTCCTTCTGCCCATTGGTCTGAGGGTGAAAAGCAGAGGAGAAGGACAACTGAATTCCCAGCTTGGAACAGAAAGTCCTCCAAAATCTAGACACAAACTGAACTCCTCTGTCAGATACAATGTTCTCAGGAATCCCATGCAAGCGAACCACCTGTTGCAAAAACAGGGGCACCAACTCAGAGGAAGATGGCAACTTAGGGAGTGGTACAAGATGAACCATCTTAGAGAACCTATCACAAATCACCCAACTAACAGTCATTCTCTGAGAGACAGGCATATCAGAGATGAAATCCATTGAAATATGGGTCCATGGCCTCCTGGGGACTGGCAAAGGCATCAACAACCCACTAGAGCGAGAACAAGGTTTAGACCGGGAGCAAGTCCCACAGGACTGCACAAAATTCCTGACATCACGAGACAAGGCGGGCCACCAAAAAGACCGACTCACCAGATCTCTAGTACCAAAAATACCTGGATGACCAGCCAATGCAGAGCAATGAACTTCAGACATCACTCTCTTCTTCCACTGGTCAGGAACATACAACTTTCCACTGGGACAACGCTCAGGTTTGTCCTCCTGGAACTCTTCCAGAGCACGTCTCAAATTGGGCGAGATGGCAGAAAGAACTACCCCTTCGCCTAAGATGGTAGCAGGCTTGGTCACCACAGGAGAATCAGCAAAGAAGCTCCTAGAGAGGGCGTCTGCCTTGACATTCTTAGTGCCAGGAAGAAAAGAGACCACAAAATCAAAACGTGTAAAAAACAAGGCCCACCTAGCCTGTCTAGGGTTCAAGCGTTTGGCCGACTCCAGGTAAATCAAATTCTTGTGGTCAGTGAGGACCACGACTTGATGTTTAGCTCCCTCCAACCAATGTCTCCACTCCTCAAATGCCCATTTCATGGCTAACAGTTCCCGATTCCCCACTTCATAGTTACGTTCAGATGGAGAGAACTTTCGGGAAAAGAAAGCACAGGGATTCATTTTAGATGTTACAGGATCCTTTGGGGACAAAACAGCTCCTGCACCAATCTCAGAAGCGTCCACCTCTACCTGGAACGGGAGTGAGACATCAGGTTGACGCAAAACCGGGGCAGAAGTGAATCTTCGCTTCAGCTCCTGAAAGGAAGAAACAGCCTCCGGAGACCAATTCAACACATCAGCACCCTTCTTAGTCAGATCAGTCAATGACTTGGCAATACTAGAAAATTTTGCTATAAATTTCCGATAAAAATTAGCAAAACCCAAAAACTTCTGGAGGGCCTTCAAAGAAGTGGGCTGAACCCAATCATAAATGGCCTGTACCTTGGCCAGGTCCATTTCAATAGTTGACGGAGACAAAATAAATCCCAAAAATGAAATCCTCTGTACCCCAGAAAGGCATTTCGATCCTTTGACATATAGGGAATTCTCCCTCAAGATCCGGAACACAGTCCGAACATGTTCCACATGAGAATCCCCATCCTTGGAGAAGATCAAAATATCCAGATAGATAATCAAAAATTTATCCACAAAGTCTTGGAAAATGTTGTTCATGAAGCACTGGAAGACAGAAGGGGCATTAGTGAGCCCAAAAGGCATCACTAGGTACTCAAAATGTCCCTCCGGAGTATTAAACGCCGTCTTCCATTCATCCCCATGCTTAATGCGGATAAGATTATACGCCCACCTGAGGTCAAGCTTGGTAAACCAGCAAGCACCTTTAACTCTGGAGAATAGATCCAAAATCAGGGGTAATGATATTTAATAGTAATTTTGTTGAGGGCACGATAATCAATACAAGGCCTTAATGAACCATCCTTTTTGGCCACGAAAGAAAACGGCACCTAAGGGTGAAGAGGATGGTCTAATATGACCCTTCTCCAACGCCTTCTTAATATAGGATCGCATAGCCTCGTGCTCGGGTACAGCTAAATTGAAGAGCCGACCCTTGGGAAATTTACACCCCGGGCTCAGTTCAATTGCACAGTCATAACTCCTATGAGGAGGCAAAGACGCAGACTCATTCTCACTAAATACATCATAAAAGTCCGCCAAATAGTCAGGAACATCATGCGAATGAGGAGAGGTGGAAAAAAACGGAGCCTCACTAAGGGCATACCGCCAACCCCAACTCGCCACAGGATTTCCAATCCAAAACTGGATTATGAATTTGCAACCAGGGAAACCCCAGAACAATGGAATCATGCAAATTATGCAACACCAAAAATCTGCAATTTTCTTGATGGTCTAGGGCGACCCGCATTACCACCTGGGTCCAAAACTGAGGTTTATTTTTCGCCAAAGGAGTAGCATCAATCCCCCTCAAAGGGATAGGCGTCCGCAGAGGTGTCATCGGAAATCCACAACGTTTAGCAAAATCCAAGTCCATTAGGTTCACGGCTGCTCCCGAATCCACAAAAGCCTTGGCGGAAAATGTGGACAGGGAGCAGATCAGAGTAATTGCCAGAAGAAACTTAGGTTGAACACCACCAACAGAAAACGTGTGTGCAAAGCGTTTCTCTCGTTTAGGACAGACAGAAATAATATGCGAGGCATCTCCACAAAAAAAACACAGCTTATTACGCCTTCTGAACTCCTGACGTTGCTCCCTGGACAAAACTCTATCACATTGCATAGGTTCAGACACTTGTTCAACAGGTGGCAACACCTCTCGTGCAGTCCTGCGTTCACGTAAACGCCGATCAACCTGAATGGCTAATGACATAGAATCGTCAAGACCAGAGGGAACAGGAAATCCCACCATAGTATCTTTTATGGCTTCTGACAAACCCTTCCGAAAGAGAGCTGCCAAGGCATTATCATTCCAGGTAGTAAGGACCGCCCACTTTCGGAATTTTTGACAGTACAATTCTGCAGAATCTCGACCCTGGCTCAATGCCAACAGGGTCTTTTCAGCCTGATCAATAGCATTAGGTTCGTCATACAACAAACCCAAGGCTTGAAAAAATGCGTTCACATTAGTCAGAATAGGATCATCTTGTTTCAAAGAAAACGCCCAATCCTGGGGATCGCCACGCAGCAAAAAGATGACAATTTTAACCTGTTGTGCGGAGCTCCCTGACGAGTTAGGCTTCAGGGCAAAAAATAATTTACAATTATTTTTGAAATTCAAAAATTTAGACAGATCCCCAAAAAACACATCAGGAGTAGGGATCTTTGGTTCAGCAGCATGTGAATGAGCAAGGTAGGCGGAAATTCCCCGCACTTCCGCAGCGAGCTGCTCCACACGATCAGACAATTGCTTTATCTCCATTGAGATAAAAAAAATTCCCCCTACGGCCTCAGAGATATAGAGGAAAAAATATACACACTTTTTTTTATTTTTTTTTTTACAATTCTTTCCTGCTATTGAGTACCCTAGGATCTGCGGTATGGCGGGTGATTCTGTTATGAATGAGTCACCGTAGGAGGCAAAAACAGAAATACTAGCTAAATCCAGAAAACCAGAGAAGTTGGCAGCTATCGGATTGCAGACCCCTGAATCTAACAACAACTAGTAGTAGCCGTGGGGGGTTCCTACGGTGCCCTAGACCCCTCGATCACAGCCGGAGAACTACATAGCCTGAAGACAGAAAGGGAAATCTAAACTGCCCCAGAGCAGACCCCAAAGCAATAGGCAGCCCCCAACATATAATGACGGTGAAGCAAGATGAAAAAACACTCACACAGATAGATAGGCTGAGCAAATGATGGGGCCCAAGCTAACTAAATAGGACAGGATAGAAAAGCTGCTGACTGCAATCCGCCAAAACCCTCTCAAAACAAGAGCCAACAGACTGATAGGGAAAAAAGCCCTGAAGACGCTAGGCTTCAAAAAGACTATATCAGTACTCAGGTATTTTCTGAAGACAGAGCAAAAAGGAATTCAGCTCACCCAGCAGGGGAAGGCAGAAATCCAGAAAACAAGGCAAAACAAAACCAAAACACAAATGCAAAAAGCAGAGCAGAAAACAGCTTTTGAGGAGCAGGAATCAGAGTGGTCTCCTAAAATCCCTCAGAGAAATCACCCGCAAGGCAGAAGGGCGTCAGCTGCCTTATATCCAGTCAGCAATTCCAGTCACCCAGTCATCATCATTCTGCTCAGGTGCTTTGTAATCAGCCTCACTACCTTCCTTCACCAGAAGAGGGAGTTCATCAGACCTCAATGGTGAAGGGGAAAATGAACTCACAACAGGGAGCCAGTGAAGAGATTTGCAGAGGGGAGAAGCGGAGGAGTAGCGAGGAGATGAATTAGTCGGCGGCAGAGTTAAGGATGGACTGGAGAGGTGCGAGGGTGTTAGCAGGGAGACCACAGAAAAGGATGTTGCAGTAGTCAAGGCAGGAGATGATGAGGGCATGCACAAGCATTTTAGTAGATTGAGGGTTGAGGAAAGGACGGATGCTGGAAATATTTTTGAGCTGGAGGCGACAGGAGGTAGAAAGAGCTTGGATGTGCGGTTTGAAGGACAGGGCAGAGTCAAAGGTTACTCTGAGGCAGCGGACTTCTGGTACTGGGGAAAGTGTAATATCATTAATTGTTATAGCTAGGTCGGGTAAGGAAGATCTGTGAGATGGAGGAAAGATGATGAGTTCAGATTTGTCTACATTGAGTTTGAGGAAGCGAGAGGAGAAGGAGGATATGGCTGATAAGACACTCTGGGATTCTGGAGAGCAGAGAGGTGACGTCTGGGCCAGAGAGGTAGATCTGAGTGTCATCAGCATAAAGGTGGTACTGGAATCCGTGGGACTTTATGAGTTGCCCCAGACCAAGTGTATAGATTGAGAAGAGTAGGGGTCCTAGAACAGAGCCTTGGGGGACTCCAACACAGAGAGGGTGGGATGAGGAAGTGGTGTGGGAGACGCTGAATGTGCGGTTGGAAAGGTATGAGGAGATCCAGGATAGGGCAAGGCCTTTGATGCTGAAGGAGGAGAGGATCTGCAGTAGGAGGCAGTGGTCAACTGTGTCAAATGCAGAGGACAGGTCTAGAAGCAGGAGTATAGAGTATTGTCCATTTGATTTGGCTGTAAGTAGGTCGTTAGTAATTTTGGTCAGGGCTGTCTCAGTGGAGTGATGGGGGCGGAAACCAGATTGTAGATTGTCAAAGAAAAAGTTAGATGATAGGTGGAAAGTTCAGCGTGGACGTGCTGTTCCAGGAGTTTGGAAGCGAATGGAAGCAATGATATTGGGCGATAGCTGGACATAGCGGTTGGGTCGAGGGTTGGCTTTTTAAGGATAGGCGTGATTGTGGCATGCTTGAAAGCAGAAGGGAAGGTACCGGACGTTAGCGATAGGTTGAAGAGGTGGGTTAGGGATGGGATAAGTGTGGTGGTGAGGTTGGGGAGGAGGTGGGATAGAATGGGGTCAAGTGCACAGGTTGTGAGGTGCGATTTGGAGAAGAGGTGACTAAGCTCCCCTTCAGTGATGTTGGAGAGTGAGGTTATGGAGTTTGGGCATTGGTCTGGTATACAAAGGGGTTGTGGTGGTTGAGTGATGAAGACTTACCTTGTTTGGTCCAATCTTGTTTTTGAAGTGTGTGGCAAAGTCCTCGGCAGAGATGAGGGAGGTTGGAGGAGGCAGTGGTGGGTGGAGGAGGGAGTTAAAAGTTTTGAATAACTGTTTTGGGTTGTAAGATAGGGAAGATACGAGGGTTGTGAAGTAGGCCTGTTTAGCAGAGGTGAGGGCAGATTTGAAATCGAGTGTTGCCTGTTTGAATGTGGTGAAGTCATCTTGCAAATTTGTTTTCTTCCAGCGCCGCTCTGCAATCCTGGACACTTGCCGGAGCTTCTTACTGGTGTTATTGTGCCAGGGTTGTCTGTTGATACGTCGCATTCTGCCATGAACGAGAGGGGCAACCGTGTCAATAGCTGATGCGACAGTGGCATTGTAGAAAGCAGTGGCACCCTCTGTGTCATGGAGTGAGGATATTGTTGCCAGTGGTAGAATAGAGTCAGAGAGCGCGTGGGTGTCTAGGTGTGCAAGGTTTCTGCGGGGGTGTGCGTGTTGCTGGACATGGGTGCCAGGTCAGGAGGACAAGGATGAGAAAGTGAGATGATGGTCAGATAGAGGGAGAGGGGAGTTGGTGAAGTTAGAAAGAGAGCAGAGACGGGTGAAGACCAGGTCTAATGTGTGTCCATCTGTGTGGGTGGCTGAGGAGGACCACTGAGTAAGTCCAAAGGATGAAGTAAGGGACAGGAGTTTGGAGGCTGCTGACTGAAGGGTATCAGTGGGGATGTTGAAGTCACCCATGATGATAGTGGGGGTGTCAGTTGAAAGAAAATGAAGAAGCCAGGTAGCGAATTGGTCAATGAAGGCAGTGGTCGGGCCTGGAGGTCGGTATATGACGGCCACTTGGAGGTTGGAGGGAGAGTAGATGCGGACAGAGTGGACTTCAAAAGAGGGGAGGATTAGGGAGAGAAGAGGTGGGATTGGGTTGAAGGTGCAGTTGGAAGAAAGGAGAAGACCCACTCCTCCACCGTGTCTGTTGCCAGACTAATATAAGATAGTACATGTCTTATGTAGCATGGGTTGAGGTAGCCCCCTCATAGAATTTAATGCAGCTCTCATATATTGTGATGCAGCCCCATAGAATATAATGCAGCCCCCATAGAATATAATGTAGCCCCCTCATAGAATATAATGCATTCCCCTCATATAGCATAGTGCAGCCTCCCACAGAATATAATGTAGCCCCCTCAGAGTTTAATGCAACCCCCTCATAAGGTATAATGCAGCCCCCCATAGAATATAATGTAGCTCCCGCATAGGGTATAATGCAGCCCCCCTGATATAGTATAATGCAGCCCCCCCTCACAGGGTATAATGCAGCCCCCAACAGAATATAATGCTGCACCCTTAAAGGGTATAATTCAGCCCCCTCATAGAGTATAATGTAGCCCCCCCACAGAATATAATGCAACCCCCTCATAGAATATAATGAAGCCCCACTTGTAGGGTATAATGCAGCACCCCCATACGGTATAATGAAGCTCCCCTTATATAGTATAATGCAGCCCACTCATACGGAATAATGTAGCCCGCCTCACAGGGTATAATGCAGCCCCCCCACAGAATATAATGCAGTCCCTCATATGGTGTAATGCAGCCCCTCTCAGGGTATAATGCAGGCCCTCAGATTATAATGAAGCCCCCTCATAGGGTATAATGCAGCCCCCTCATAAGTTATATAGCAGCCCCCCTCATATAGTATAATGTAGCCCCCACAGAATATATTGCAGCCCCCTCATAGGGTATAATGCAGCCCGCTCATAGTGTAAAATGCAGCCCCCTCATAGGGTATAATGCAGCACGCCTCAAAACAGTAGCATAATACAGCCCCCTCATATGGTATATTGCAACCCCTTTTTAGGGTATAATGCAGACCCCCTCATAGGGTATAATGCACACCCCCTCATATAGCATAATGTAGCCCCCAACAGAATATAATGTAGCCCTCACAGAATGTAATGTAGCCCTCTCATAGCATATAATGCAGCCCTTCTCATAGGGTATAATGTAGTCCCTCCCCACAGACTATAATGCAGACCCCTCATAGGATATAATGCACACCCCCTCATATAGCATAATGTAGCCCCCAACAGAATATAATGTAGCCCTCATAGAATGTAATGAAGCCCTCTCATAGCATATAATGCAGCTCCCTCAAAGGGTATAATACAGCCCCCTCATATAGTATAATGCAGCCCACCAACAAAATATAAATCAGCTCCCCTCACTGAATATAATGGAACCCCCTCATATAGTATAATGCAGAACCCCTCATAGGATATAATGAAGCCCCCCCGAGAATACAATGCAGCTTCCTCTCAGAATATAATGCAGCCCCCTTCATAGGATATAATGCAACCCTCCTCATGGGGTATAATGCAGCCCCCTCGTAAACGCATGTCTCCTCTCCCACTCGCGGCTCTGCTCCGTACGCCTCGTACACGCGCGGCTCCGCTCCTTACGCCTCGTACACGCGCGGCTCCGCTCCTTACGCCTCGTACACGCGCGGCTCCGCTCCGTACGCCTCGCACACGTGCGGCTCCGCTCCGTACGCCTCGTACACGCGCGGCTCTGCTCCATACACCCGCGGCTCCGCTCCGTACACCTCGTACACGCGCGGCTCCGCTCCTTACGCCTCGTACACGCGCGGCTCCGCTCCTTACGCCTCGTACACGCGCGGCTCCGCTCCGTACGCCTCGCACACGTGCGGCTCCGCTCCGTACGCCTCGTACACGCGCGGCTCTGCTCCATACACCCGCGGCTCCGCTCCGTACACCTCGTACACGCGCGGCTCCGCTCCGTACGCCTCGTACACGCGCGGCTCCGCTCCGTACGCCTCGTACACGCGCGGCTCCGCTCCGTACCCCTCGTACACGCGCGGCTCCGCTCCGTACCCCTCGTATACGCGCGGCTCCACTCCGTACGCCTCGTACACGCGCGGCGCCGCTCCGTACGCCTCGTATACGCGTGGTACGCCTCGTACACGCACGGCTCCCCTCCGTACGCCTCGTACACGCGCGGCTCCCCTCCGTACGCCTCGTACACGCGCGGCTCCGCTCCGTACGCCTCGTACACACGTGGCTCCCCTCCGTACGCCTCGTACACGCGCGGCTCCCCTCCGTACGCCTCGTACAAGCGCGGCTTCGCTCCGTACCCCTCGTACACGCGCGGCGCCGCGTGGTACGCCTCGTACACGCACGGCTCCCCTCCGTACGCCTCGTACACGCGCGGCTCCCCTCCGTACGCCTCGTACACGCGTGGCTCCGCTCCGTACGCCTCGTACACACGTGGCTCCCCTCCGTACGCCTCGTACACGCGCGGCTCCCCTCCGTACGCCTCGTACACGCGCGGCTCCCCTCCGTACGCCTCGTACAAGCGCGGCTCCGCTCCGTACCCCTCGTACACGCGCGGCTCCGCTCCGTACGCCTCGTACACGCGCGGCTCCGCACCGTACGCCTCGTACACGCACGGCTCCGTTCCGTACGCCTCGTATACACGTGGTACGCCTCGTACACGCACGGCTCCCCTCCGTACGCCTCGTACACGCGCGGCTCCCCTCCGTACGCCTCGTACACGCGCGGCTCCGCTCCGTACGCCTCGTACACGCGCGGCTCCCCTCCGTACGCCTCGTACACGCGCGGCGCCGCTCCATACGCCTCATACACGCACGGCTCTGCTCCGTACACCTCGTACACACACGGCTCCGCTCCATACGCCTCGTACACGCGCGGCTCTGCTCCGTACACCTCGTACACGCGCGGCTCCCCTCCGTACGCCTCGTACAAGCGCGGCTCCGCTCCGTACCCCTCGTACACGCGCGGCGCCGCACTGTACGCCTCGTATACGCGTGGTACGCCTCGTACACGCGCGGCTCCCCTCCGTACGCCTCGTACACGCGCGGCTCCACTCCGTACGCCTCGTACACACGTGGCTCCCCTCCGTACGCCTCGTACACGCGCGGCTCCCCTCCGTACGCCTCGTACACGCGCGGCTCCCCTCCGTACGCCTCGTACACGCGCGGCTCCGCTCCGTACGCCTCGTACACACGTGGCTCCCCTCCGTACGCCTCGTACACGCGCGGCTCCCCTCCGTACGCCTCGTACAAGCGCGGCTCCGCTCCGTACCCCTCGTACACGCGCGGCTCCACTCCATACGCCTCGTACACACGCGGCTCCGCACCGTACGCCTCGTACACGCACGGCTCCGTTCCGTACGCCTCGTATACACGTGGTACGCCTCGTACACGCACGGCTCCCCTCCGTACGCCTCGTACACGCGCGGCTCCCCTCCGTACGCCTCGTACACGCGCGGCTCCGCTCCGTACGCCTCGTACACACGTGGCTCCCCTCCGTACGCCTCGTACACGCGCGGCTCCCCTCCGTACGCCTCGTACACGCGCGGCTCCCCTCCATACGCCTCGTACAAGCGCGGCTCCGCTCCGTACCCCTCGTACACGCGCGGCTCCGCTCCGTACGCCTCGTACACGCGCGGCTCCGCACCGTACGCCTCGTACACGCACGGCTCCGTTCCGTACGCCTCGTATACACGTGGTACGCCTCGTACACGCACGGCTCCCCTCCGTACGCCTCGTACACGCGCGGCTCCCCTCCGTACGCCTCGTACACGCGCGGCTCCGCTCCGTACGCCTCGTACACGCGCGGCTCCCCTCCGTACGCCTCGTACACGCGCGGCGCCGCTCCATACGCCTCGTACACGCACGGCTCTGCTCCGTACACCTCGTACACACACGGCTCCGCTCCATACGCCTCGTACACGCGCGGCTCTGCTCCGTACACCTCGTACACGCGCGGCTCCCCTCCGTACGCCTCGTACAAGCGCGGCTCCGCTCCGTACCCCTCGTACACGCGCGGCGCCGCACTGTACGCCTCGTATACGCGTGGTACGCCTCGTACACGCGCGGCTCCCCTCCGTACGCCTCGTACACGCGCGGCTCCCCTCCGTACGCCTCGTACACGCGCGGCTCCACTCCGTACGCCTCGTACACACGTGGCTCCCCTCCGTACGCCTCGTACACGCGCGGCTCCCCTCCGTACGCCTCGTACACGCGCGGCTCCCCTCCGTACGCCTCGTACACGCGCGGCTCCGCTCCGTACGCCTCGTACACACGCGGCTCCCCTCCGTACGCCTCGTACACGCGCGGCTCCCCTCCGTACGCCTCGTACAAGCGCGGCTCCGCTCCGTACCTCTCGTACACGAGCGGCTCCACTCCGTACGCCTCGTACACGCGCGGCTCCGCACCGTACGCCTCGTACACGCACGGCTCCGTTCCGTACGCCTCGTATACACGTGGTACGCCTCGTACACGCACGGCTCCCCTCCGTACGCCTCGTACACGCGCGGCTCCCCTCCGTACGCCTCGTACACGCGCGGCTCCGCTCCGTACGCCTCGTACACGCGCGGCTCCCCTCCGTACGCCTCGTACACGCGCGGCGCCGCTCCATACGCCTCGTACACGCGCGGCTCTACTCCGTACACCTCGTACACACACGGCTCCGCTCCATACGCCTCGTACACGCGCGGCTCTGCTCCGTACACCTCGTACACGCGCGGCTCCCCTCCGTACGCCTCGTACAAGCGCGGCTCCGCTCCGTACCCCTCGTACATGCGCGGCGCCGCACTGTACGCCTCGTATACGCGTGGTACGCCTCGTACACGCGCGGCTCCCCTCCGTACGCCTCGTACACGCGCGGCTCCCCTCCGTACGCCTCGTACACGCGCGGCTCCGCTCCGTACGCCTCGTACACACGTGGCTCCCCTCCGTACGCCTCGTACACGCGCGGCTCCCCTCCGTACGCCTCGTACACGCACGGCTCCCCTCCGTACGCCTCGTACACGCGCGGCTCCGCTCCGTACGCCTCGTACACACGTGGCTCCCCTCCGTACACCTCGTACACGCGCGGCTCCCCTCCGTACGCCTCGTACAAGCGCGGCTCCGCTCCGTACCCCTCGTACACGCGCGGCTCCGCTCCGTACGCCTCGTACACGCACGGCTCTGCTCCGTACACCTCGTACACACACGGCTCCGTTCCGTACGCCTCGTATACGCGTGGTACGCCTCGTACACGCACGGCTCCCCTCCGTACGCCTCGTACACGCGCGGCTCCCCTCTGTACGCCTCGTACACGCGCGGCTCTGCTCCGTACACCTCGTACACACACGGCTCCGTTCCGTACGCCTCGTATACGCGTGGTACGCCTCGTACATGCACGGCGCCGCTCCGTACGCCTCGTACACGCGCGGCGCCGCTCCATACGCCTCGTACACGCGCGGCTCTACTCCGTACACCTCGTACACACACGGCTCCGCTCCATACGCCTCGTACACGCGCGGCTCTGCTCCGTACACCTCGTACACGCGCGGCTCCCCTCCGTACCCCTCGTACACGCGCGGCGCCGCACTGTACGCCTCGTATACGCGTGGTACGCCTCGTACACGCGCGGCTCCCCTCCGTACGCCTCGTACACGCGCGGCTCCCCTCCGTACGCCTCGTACACGCGCGGCTCCGCTCCGTACGCCTCGTACACACGTGGCTCCCCTCCGTACGCCTCGTACACGCGCGGCTCCCCTCCGTACGCCTCGTACACGCGCGGCTCCCCTCCGTACGCCTCGTACACGCGCGGCTCCCCTCCGTACGCCTCGTACACGCGCGGCTCCGCTCCGTACGCCTCGTACACACGTGGCTCCCCTCCGTACGCCTCGTACACGCGCGGCTCCCCTCCGTACGCCTCGTACAAGCGCGGCTCCGCTCCGTACCCCTCGTACACGCGCGGCTCCGCTCCGTACGCCTCGTACACGCGCGGCTCTGCTCCGTACGCCTCGTACACGCACGGCTCCGTTCCGTACGCCTCGTATACGCGTGGTACGCCTCGTACACGCACGGCTCCCCTCCGTACGCCTCGTACACGCGCGGCTCCCCTCTGTACGCCTCGTACACGCGCGGCTCTGCTCCGTACACCTCGTACACACACGGCTCTGCTCCGTACACCCCGTACACGCACGGCTCTGCTCCGTACACCTCGTACACACACGGCTCTGCTCCGTACACCTCGCACACACACGGCTCTGCTCCGTACACCCCGTACACGCGCGGCTCCCCTCCGTACGCCTCGTACACGCGCGGCTCCGCTCCGTACACCTCACACGCACACGGCTCCACTCCGTACACCCCGTACACACGCGGCTCTGCTACATCCACACTGTTAAACCCCTCCTGACCGAACACAGAAACCCCTCATCCAGCACCATGACAACCAGCAAGCAGAGGCTCCTGATCACGTGACCACTGACTCCTCCCCTTCTGTGACCTCATCACAGGTCCTGTGCCACAGACCAGTCATCGCCTTCCACCTTCTAGCCCGCCAGTGCCTCAGGGACAGAGCGCGCTCCTGAATGCGCGCCTTCGCTGCCCTGATGCACCAATCAGCGTCAGGCCAATTGCATCCTGGCAGCCAATCAAAGCACGGAGCTGCACAGCCAATAAGCGGCTGCAGTTCCAGAGACTGCCACTCCCTTGACACGCCCACTACACTCACCTTCAGAGAGCAACTTGGCGACCAGCAGATGACTAAGGCCCCGCCCCTTCCGGTGACGTCATCTCCTCATTGGCACTTTCGGGCTGGAAGTTCCGTTATCTCCCGTGGATTCTTCCCGGTGACCCGGTGCGCGGCTCTGCAGGGGGAGGTCTGTGCAGAGTCCTCGGCATCCTCTGTGCGGGGCATTTATCCCTCCTCCTCCTATATCGCCTCCAGACTCCGCAGCGCTGTACACGAGGTATTCTCACTCTCACTACAGCGCTTATTCACACCTGGGGTTCCTGGCTGCGTCTGTGCACTGATTGCGGTTTCCTCTTTGCCTCCAGATAGTAATGTCCTCCCCTCAGGGCCAGCAGACCAGGCAGCTGCTATGGGCCCCTGTGAGACGGGGCCATACCCGCCCTGAGGGCTGAATCCCCCCCTCCGCATAGAAGGAGGCAATGATGGAGGCGCCTCAGCTGACTCTTCCTCTCCCATCATTCTCTGCTCTGCCACTGACACAGCGGGTGCTCATCGGGCACTCTGCACACCGTGTGCCAGGCAGAGCGGGAGTCGGGAGCAGCACGAGCACGTTGTGTGTGCTGGACTGTGGGGCCATTCTGGAAGGGGCTGTATACCATGTGGTGCTGGGCTGTATACCATGTGTGGCTGGGCTATATACCATGTGGTGCTGAGCTGTATACCATGTGGTGCTGAGCTGTATACCATGTGGTGCTGGGCTATATACCATGTGGTGCTGGGCTGTATACCATGTGTGGCTGGGCTATATACTATGTGGTGCTGTGCTATATACCATGTGGTGCTGTGCTATATACCATGTGGTGCTGTGCTATATACCGTGTGGTGCTGTGCTATATACCGTGTGGTGCTGGGCTATATACCGTGTGTGGCTGGGCTATATACCGTGTGTGGCTGGGCTATATACCGTGTGGTGCTGGGCTATATACCGTGTGGTGCTGGGCTATATACCGTGTGGTGCTGGGCTATATACCGTGTGGTGCTGGGCTATATACCGTGCGGTGCTGGGCTGTATCCCGTGCGGTGCTGGGCTGTATCCCGTGCGGTGCTGGGCTGTATCCCATGCGGTGCTGGGCTGTATCCCATGTGTGGCTGGGCTGTATCCCATGTGTGGCTGGGCTGTATCCCATGTGTGGCTGGGCTGTATCCCATGTGTGGCTGGGCTGTATCCCATGTGTGGCTGGGCTGTATCCCATGTGTGGCTGGGCTGTATCCCATGTGGTGCTGGGCTATATCCCATGTGGTGCTGGGCTGTATCCCATGTGGTGCTGGGCTGTATCCCATGTGGTGCTGGGCTGTATATCATGTGGTGCTGGGCTGTATATCATGTGGTGCTGGGCTGTATATCATGTGGTGCTGGGCTGTATACCATGTGGTGCTGGGCTGTATACCATGTGGTGCTGGGCTGTATACCATGTGGTGCTGGGCTGTATACCATGTGGTGCTGGGCTGTATACCATGTGGTGCTGGGCTGTATACCATGTGGTGCTGGGCTGTATACCATGTGGTGCTGGGCTGTATACCATGTGGTGCTGGGCTGTATACCATGTGGTGCTGTATACCATGTGGTGCTGGGCTATATACCATGTGGTGCTGGGCTGTATACCATGTGGTGCTGGGCTGTATACCATGTGTGGCTGTATACCATGTGGTGCTGGGCTATATACCATGTGGTGCTGGGCTGTATACCATGTGGTGCTGGGCTGTATACCATGTGGTGCTGGGCTGTATACCATGTGGTGCTGGGCTGTATACCATGTGGTGCTGGGCTGTATACCATGTGGTGCTGGGCTGTATACCATGTGGTGCTGGGCTGTATACCATGTGGTGCTGGGCTGTATACCATGTGGTGCTGGGCTATATGCAGCTGTGTTACATACCATGGAGAGTACATTTT
Source organism: Dendrobates tinctorius (assembly GCF_039654945.1). Classification (NCBI taxonomy): domain Eukaryota; kingdom Metazoa; phylum Chordata; class Amphibia; order Anura; family Dendrobatidae; genus Dendrobates; species Dendrobates tinctorius. The sequence continues at coordinate 2,447,591 of NW_027361824.1, forward strand.
TAATTATATTCTATGGGGGGAGGCTGTGTTATATAATATGGGGGGCTACATTTTATTCTATGTAAGGTGGACTGTATTATATTCTATTTAGGGCTACATTATATTCTTTGGGGGGCTGTATTATATTATATGATATTTTATGGGGGTGATAGCATCATACTCTGAGGGGGCTACATTATACTATATGAGAAGGCTGCATTATATTCTATGGGGGCTGCAATATACTCTAATAGGGGGTTGCACTATAGTATATGAGTGGGGCTACATTATATTCTATGGGGGTGTTACATTATATTCTGTGGGGTAGCTGCATTATGCTCTATGGGATGGCTGCATTATACTATAAGAGAAGGGCTGCATTATATTCTATGGGGGTTACATTATACTGTATGGCGAGGCTGCATTATGCTCTATGGGGTGGCTGCATTATACTATATGTGGGCTGCATTATACTGTATTGAGGACTATGGAGCATTATACTATGGGAACGAAGGAAGTTCTATTCCGAAACGCGCGTCGGGGCGCGTTCTCAGGCATCCCCAGGCATCATCCACTGGCTCATTAGGTATTATCTCATTCCCAGCTCCCTTTTCTTCTTTTTTCACATTGTGTGGCACTCCAGTAGTGTCTTTTTTTGTGCACAGCACATTTTTTCATTTTTTTTATTTTTCATTGCACTTCCCTTTTTATTATATACTGTCTGCACAGCAGTTGTTGTTATTATTTTTTGTACACTGCGCATATATAACTTTTGGATATTTATTATTATATGGTGCACTGCATGCATATTTCTTTCTGGGGGCTGTATTAAGCACTTTTCTTTCTTCATAGCATTGAGCCTGTGCCTTATGGGTATATATCTAACCCTATGTTGTGGGTTATTATAATCCAACATTACGTATTGATTTGGGATGCCTTTTTATTTATTTTAAGTGTACACCCATTTATATTTCAATAAAGGTGTTTTTATTTATCTTCACGTGTTGCTGTATATATTACCTCCATTTGGCACTCTGTCAGCATCATCTTCCACCATACTCATCGGTATTTTGTCTTTTCACCGGATGGTCTGCCATCCACATTTCTAGAGGGGTTGTGGATTTTTATTATTCTTTTATTATTTTTATTAGTATATTACCTTCATTGTTCTAAGACCCCATATATTAGTAATGTCCCCTATGTGACCCCAGTCATTACTCTTGCTACCCATCCACTCCAGAATCCAGTACAAACTTATTACCCTCACCCACAAAGCCCTCCATGGCTCAGCACCACCCTACATCTCCTCCCTTGTTTCAGTATACCACCCTACCCGCGCCATCCGTTCTGCTGATGACCTGAGGTTAGCATCCTCAATAATCAGAACCTCCCACTCCCGTCTCCAAGACTTTACACGTGCTGCGCCAATTCTTTGGAATGCACTTCCCAGGTCAATACGATTAGTCCCCAATCCCCACAATTTTAAGCGTGCCCTGAAAACGCATTTATTCAGACTGGCCTACCGCCTCAACACATTAACCTAATCTATCCCTGTGTGGCACAGCCAAAAGTTTAACCATACCCAGGTTCCCCGCATCATGTTCCCACATGCTTTATGCATCCATTAGCCCTCTGTGTCTGTACTGTTACACACTTAACATTATGGCTGGTCCAAACAATCAGGGTGTCACATCGCCATCGAATACAGGGACTGCTGTTCGTGCTTCGGACACTAGGAGGCACCAGACTGGCACGTCGCCGTCAGATCTGTGCTCTGCTATTCCGGTCTTGGCCTCTGGGAGGCGCCGGACTGTCATGTCACGGTCAAACTCGGGGACGGCTGTTCCTGCCTCGGCCACTGGGAGGCGCCGTGGTCCACCCGTGGGTACTGCTAACAGGGAGGAGGCTCCTCTGCAGGCTGCGCTCCTCTGTCGGTCATGAAGGGGTTGGTGCATCACCATCTGGCCTGGTCCTGGGGGCGGTCCTAATGATGTCATCAGACCGTGAACCTGTGAGGGATGATCTGATCCCTCAAATACCTTGGGGCTGGTCTTGCAGGCCGCCAGATATAGTCTTGGTTTCCCCAGTGTGCTAGTTTGTTATTTGCTATCTTTGACTCTGACCTTTGCCTGGATTTCTGACTCTGCTCCTGCCTAACGATTTTGTACCTCTGCCTCCCTCCCAGTTTATGACTCTGACCTTGGCCTGGATTTCTGACTCTGCTACCTCTGCCGTTTTTGTACCTCTGCTGCCCTCCTGGTTTAGACTTTGATTCCTGACTACGCTTTTGGTCCCATTTTTTAACCCCTTTCTGGCGACCGTCCTGCTCTGGTCCGCTGCTCTTATCCAGACAGCTACCTCCTGGGCTCTACTGTAAATCCAGATCCCTTTTTAGGGGTAGGGGGTATCGGGGTTGCTCGGGGTGCTGTCTTACTGCAGCCCAGACTCGCAGACTGACGACACATTATATCTGGCCCAAAAAAAACGTTTTTGTATATATCCAACATATATAAAAGCAGTGTCCCTGAACTTTTTTTTTCCTCTCCCTTCTCCTGCCTGAGTTGATTCTTTGACCTAACACCTGTTACCTGCTTCAGTGCACAGCCTGGAGGAGCACTCTCATCCTCCTAGACAAGCATGCTGCAGTCTGGAGACTTCAGGGAAAACGCCGGACGTCAGAGATCCACAGTCCTGGGACATCGGCCCCTGGGTAGCTCTGGTCAAACCTGCCGGGGGGCTCAGGTATTGCCCGCAAATGCGGCTAAAGTTTTGTTACCCGTCTCTCTCTTATTTTGTAAGAAATCTCTGTGCTTGAAGGCTTATGCTAATTATGCAAATTGTCTCTTCAGAGAGGAAGAGGACTAGAACTCTAGTGCGAAGGCTTATGTGGATAGTGGCTCTGAGGGAAATGTCATGGATTCTTTGGTTGCCAGGAATCTGGGTGTACCGCTACTGAGGCTTAGTGCCCCTATTAAAAGCACTGCTATCAATGGCACATCTATTGTCCAGGGTGGAGTGGAATTCGTTACTCCAGGAATTGCTATGTCAGTGGGGGCATTACAAACTGAACATATCTCATCTTTTGTGATTGATGATTTATCAGTCGCAGTTATTCTGGGTATGCCATGGTTACACAAGCACAATCCTGTCATTGACTGGCACCTTGGTGATATTGTGCGCTGGAGTCCACAGTGTCAGGATAACTGCATATTGCTAGCAGTGAACCAGGTTAATGTTACAACCCCCTGTCATACCGTTTGCTTTCAGGGACTATGAGGATGTCTTTTCTGAAGTGGAATCTGAGAAATTACCCCTCATAGAGAACATGATTGCCCTATAGACTTGACTCCGGAAGCCCGTCTCCCAAAGGGGAGAATATTTAATCTCTCCGGTCCAGAGCGTCAGGCCATGAATGACTACATAGCAGACAGTTTACCAAAAGGCTTTATTAGACCGTTCACTTCACCAGTTGGGGCCGGGTTCTTTTTTGTGGAAAAGAAAGATGGTGGTCTCAGACCCTGCATTGACTACCGGGAATTAAACGCAATCACTGTAAAGAACCAGTCTCCACTTCCACTCATCCCTGATCTTTTTAATCAGCTTATGGGAGCTCGTTGGTTTACTAAACTTGACCTCCGGGGGCATATAATCTAGTCCGCATAAGAGAGGGAGATGAGTGGAAAACCGCGTTTAACACCCCCCTTTGTCACTTTGAGTACCTCGTAATGCCGTTCGGACTCAGTAACGCACCGGCCGTGTTTCAAAATTTTGTGAATGATATTTTCAGAGACATTTGTGGGGTGTATGTAGTCGTGTATTTGGATGACATCCTGATTTACTCTGCTGACCCTGTGACACAAGCTCAACACGTCTGTTCTGTGCTCCAAAGACTGCGAGAACATTCTTTATTTGCTAAACTAGAGAAATGTTTTTTTTTGTTTTTTTTTTGCTGAGGAGGTACAGTTTCTGGGGTACATGGTCTCAGGCAAAGGTTTCCGCATGGATCCTGCCAAGATCCAACCCATTAAAGCATGGGTACAACCCAAATCGCTAAAAGCGCTGCAGCGATTCTTAGGGTTTGCTAATTACTACCGCAAATTTAGCAAGGGTTTCTCAGAGATTGCAAAACCACTCACGGATTTGACCCGGAAGGGGGCAGACGTGGCTAATTGGAAACCTGAGGCACTTCAGGCATTTTCTACCTTAAAGGAGTTGTCACGGTCCCCGTGCCTCCTGTCGCTCACCACACCAGCCCCCCCGTCGCGAGCGCTCATACTCACCCTGCGCCGCTCCCTCTTGCTCCAGTGACGCCATCCTCCTCTGACCGGCCCGCGGCCTGTGATGTCACTGCGAGCCCTGCGCATGCGCCATAGGCCGCGGCCGGCTCACCGCCTATGATCTTATCCTCCGGCGGTGCCCTGACCCGGTAGCACCGCCGGACCAATTGGGGGCACATCTGCATGTATATGAGGCCGCCCTCCCATAATGGAGGCGCCTGATCGTTGTTGTTCTAGCATCCATCTACGTCCTGTGGTTTGCCTAGCGTTTGGCTTCCACTCTCTCTTACTGCTTTGTGCTTCCTTGCAGTTCTGCCTATCTGTGCCCGTACCTGCTGTCCTACTCCGGTCCTGCCTATCTGTGTCCGTACCTGCAGTCCTGCTCCAGTCCAGTCTACCCGTGTCTGCACCTGCTGTCCTACTCCAGTCCTGCTTACCTGTGTCCATACCTGCAGTCCTGCTCCAGTCCCGCCTACCCGTGTCTGAACTTGCCGTCCTACTCCAGGCCTGCTTTACCGTGTTAGTCCCTGTACTCCATTCCGAGCCGCCCCTCTTGGTTCCGGTTACCGTGGCATTCGAACCCCTGGACCTGCTCCTAACGATCCCTGTACAGGGGTCGGTATGGTTGCTCATCCGGGGCCCCTCGGTGCCACGGCCCAGAGGGTCCACTCCGGGAAGTCCGCCTTGTCTAGCACGGAGCTAACAGTAGTGTTTTGTGGCTAACCCGGTACTAATCCAGCCTGACCTAGACCGGCCGTTTGTGGTAGAAGTGGATGCCTCTGAGGTTGGAGTAGGGGCAGTGCTTTCACAAGGCACGGCAGCCCTTACGCAACTTCGTCCATGTGCTTTCTTTTCCCGAAAGTTCTCTCCTACGGAGAGGAATTATGATATAGGGAATCGGGAATTGTTGGCCATAAAATGGGCCTTCGAGGAATGGCGTCACTTCCTCGAAGGTGCTAAACATAAAATTACAGTGATCACAGATCACAAGAATTTGACCTACCTGGAGTCAGCCAAAAGACTGAATTCTAGACAGGCAAGGTGGGCCTTGTTTTTCTCGAGATTTGACTTTGTAATCACCTTTCGTCTAGGTACTAAAAACGTAAGGGCTGATGCCCTCTCTCTGTTTTTGCCCCTCACAAGCCGAGGACTCTGAACCAGTTCCAATATTGGCCAATGGGATTGTTGTTTCGGCTGTGTCTTTGGACCTTCTGGAGGCGATCCGTAGGTCCCCAGAACAAGCCCCTGACATGATGCCCCCCAAAAAAATTGATCGTTCCGGCCACGTTTCGCCTGCAAGTTCTGAAAGAGTCGCACGACTCTGTTCTGGCAGGCCATCCTGGTGTCAATAATACCACCAGACTGGTGACTAGGAATTTTTGGTGGCCTACGGTGGTTAAGGATGGTAAAGATTATGTGTTAGCTTGTGAAATCTGTGCCTGCGCCAAGTCCCCCCATAATCGCCTTGCCGGCTGGCTCCAGTCCTTGCCCATCCCTGAGAGTCCATGGACCCACATCTCCATGGACTTCATTACTGACTTGCCGCCCTCAGAAGGGAAGACGTGTATCTGGGTGGTGGTGGATAGGTTCAGTAAGCAATGTCATCTTGTTCCCCTTTCTGGTTTACCTAATTCTGAAACTTTGAGTAAGCGCTTCATTGTTCATGTTATACGATTGCACGGCGCTCCGGTGAATATTGTGTCCGACAGGGGTACCCAGTTTGTTTCCAAGTTCTGGTGGGCGTTCTGCAAACGCATGGGCGTTGAATTGTCCTTCTCCTCTGCCTACCACCCTGAGACCAATGGTCAAACTGAACGCACCAACCAGGCTCTGGAGCAGTATCTCCGCTGTTACATATCGGAGCATCAATCCTGATTGGGTGGAACTTCTGCCGTTAGCTGAGTTCGCCCTGAACAACCAATACCAGGAGTCCATCAAAACTACCCCTTTCTACTGCAATCACGGATTGCACCCACACTTTGGTTCATTTTCGGCCAGGTTGTCGGAGCTCCCGGGGGGTAGAAAAATCTTTACATTGATTAAAGACTATCTGGTCAGAAGTAAACACAAACTTGAAGGGGTCCCAGGTTAGACAAGCTTTGGCTGCAAATAGATGGCGATCCAAGGGATCGCACCTGGAAGTTGGGGACAAGGTCTGGCTTTCCACCAAGAATATCAAGCTTAAAGTGCCGTCTGCCAAACTAGGTCCCAGATTTATTGGTCCATATGAAATATTGGAAGTGATTAACCCGGTAGCTTTTCGTTTAAAACTCCCTCAGTCTTTTAAATTGCCCAATGTTTTCCACAAATCTCTTCTCAAGTTGTACCGCTCTCCAATCCATCCTGTCCAGTCCCCTCCTCCTCCAGTTTTGGTCAGGGGCACCTTGGAATACGAAGTCCAGGGTGTTCTTGACTCCCGCTTAGTGAGAGGTTCCGTGCTGTACCTGGTGCACTGGAAGGGCTACGGCCCGGAGGAAAGGTCCTGGTTTCCCGCTAGTGACATCCTCGCCAAAGGTTTGATTAGAAAATGTCACCTCCTTCACCCTAACAAACCTGGTTTTGAGGGTCTAGAGGCCCCTCTTAGAAGGGGGGGTACTGTCACATCGCCATCGAATACAGGGACTGCTGTTCCTGCTTCGGCCACTAAGAGGCACCAGACTGGCACATCGCCGTCAGACCCGAGCTCTGCTATTCCGGTCTCGGCCTCTGGGAGGCGCCGGACTGTCATGTCACGGTCAAACTCGGGGACGGCTGTTTCTGCCTCGGCCACTGGGAGGCGCCGTGGTCCGCCCGTGGGTACTGCTAACAGGGAGGAGGCTCCTCCGCAGGCATCTGGCGGCCGCAGGCTGCGCTCCTCTGTCGGTTATGAAGGCGTTGGTGCATCACCATCTGGCCTGGTCCTGGGGGCGGTCCTAATGACGTCATCAGACAGTGAACCTGTGAGGGATGATCTGATCCCACAAATACCGTGGGAATGGTCTTGCAGGCCGCCAGATATAGTCTTGGTTTCCCCAGTGTGCTAGTTTATTTGCTATCTTTGAATCTGACCTTTGCCTGGATTTCTGCCTCTGCTCCTGCCTAACTATTTTGTACCTCTGCCTCCCTCCCGGTTTATGACTCTGACCTTGGCCTGGATTTGACTATGCTACTGTCTGCCGTTTTTGTACCTCTGCTGCCCGACTGGTTTAGACTTGGATTCCTGACTACGCTTTTGGTCCCGTTTTTTATCCCCTTTCTGGTGACCGTCCTGCTCTGGTCCACTGCTCTTATCCAGACAGCTACCTCCTGGGCTCTGATGTAAATCCAGATCCCTGTATAGGGGTAAAGGGTCTCGGGGTGCTGTCTTACTGCAGCCCAGACTCGCAGACGGACGTCACACAGGGCAATTGTTACCACTCGCCTTTCGTGTAACCTTTTTTTTTTCCTTTGGCTGTGTGCCAAAGGTGGTTTTGCCCCCGGCGGCCATTAGGGTCATTGCATTGTGGTGATTTCAGTTGTAGTTTTCCCCCCGGTGACCTTTAGGGTCGTTGCACTCTGGTTACCTTAGTTTGTGCACGTGATTATGTAACAGGTGTGATTGCTCTATAAAAGAGTGTCAGGTATGTCAATCACTGTTGGTGATAGTTCCTCATTTGCAAGCAAGCCTGGGTGAAGGATGGAGCTGAACGAGAGTCCTGGGCAGCCCAGTCAGAGTGCTGGAGTAGCAGCTATGGTGTCTGCAAGGAGGGCTGGCATGGCTTGGTGGAGTGTCAGCTATGGTGTAGAGCTGCACTCAGGATGCTGGACTCGGTTGCTGGAAAGCTGGACTCAAAATGTTGGACTCTTTGGCAGAAAAGCTGGACTCATTTGCTGGACTCTATTTCTGGACAGCTGCACGCAGGGAGTGGACTCTGTTTGCTCCAAGGCTGCACTATGATGTTGGATCCGGTCGGAGGAAAAGATGCACGCAGATGGTGGGCTCTGTTGCTGGGAGCGTAGGCAACAGAGCAAAGTTAAGTGGTGTTTCCCCTGTTTTGTCACTTTTCCTTATGGGTGTTTAGTGCAGTGGTGGGATTAGTTTCCGTACCGACCATTTCCCTAGTGAGGGTTTAGGTGCAGGGCGAGTCAGGGTTTTTAGGTTCCTGATCGTCGCCCGGTGCGGAACGGCCTAGGGAACGTTAGGAGTGTAGAGACACTGACTCGGGAGTGCAGGAGGTCTCCACGTCCCCGTTCCCTATCGCAGGGCCACCATTGTTATTGTTACCCAGGTTTTCCCTATTCCCTGTGTCTTGTTGTATTAGTTACCGGCTGTGACGGGGTATACGACAGAGCAAGAAGGGACAACAGGCCGAGGGACGATCCAACGAGATTTATTAAGGCAGGGAGCATACAACATCAAATATCCATAATGTCCTTGGAGTCCATGAGAAGTCCACAATAAGTCCACACAATGGAAACAAATCCGGGCACCTCACGATAGTCCTTGTGCCAGATACGATAACAATAATCCTTGCAATAGTCCACAGGATTCCACACAATCCCACGGACGTCACGAGCTGGCCTCAACTCAGTTCGTGACTCCTTCCACATCCGCACTCAAATCACAACTGATCTTAAAACAAGAATATATTGTCAGGGCTCCTGGGATCAGCCCATCTGAAGGGGGTAGGGGTCACACCTACTATTCAATGGTTTGGTCCATCAGAAGATTCTAGAACTGTAAGGGCTCCACTGAGTCTACAGGATGTGTATTGTAGGTTATCTTCTGCTTAGGAAAGCAATAGCCAAAGTTCCACTAGCTGACACAAGCCTAAATTAGATTATGGTCCAGGTACATCACAAGACATTGCAAAGTATTGGGGGAAGGAGACATGGTTAATTTACAGCAAATACAACCAGGTAAAGTTAAATGACATATTATACAAAATACAGGACAGGGCAAAACTACAAATCATGACACCGGCCTGCGGGCCGCGTCACACAGGACGGGGCACGTGTCACCTCTTTCCTCATAGACTGTAAGCTTGCGAGCAGGGTCCTCTTTCCTCTTGGTATCTGTTATGATCTATGTGATTATTGTTATGCTGTAATGTCTATTGTCTGTACAAGTCCCCTCTGAAATGTAAAGTGCTGCGGAATATGTCAGCACTATAGAAATAAAATTTATTATTATATTATTATTAGTAATGTCCTCTATGTGCCCCCATATATTAGTAATGTCCCCTATGTGCCCCCATATATTAGTAATGCCCCCTGTGTGCCCCCATATATTAGTAATGTCCCCTATGTGCCCCCATATATTAGGAATGTCCCTTATGTGCCCCATATATTAGTAATGCCACCTATGTGACCCTATATATTAATGTCCCCTATGTGCCCCATATATTAGTAATGTCCCCTTTGTGCCCCATATATTAGTAATGTCACCTATGTGACCCGCATATTAGTAATAAATAACAAAAGATTGACTGCCACATCCAAACATAAATTAGGTCTGAACAGGTGCTTTCCTAGAGTCGCCAACTCATATATACATTCAAACAAAAAGCAGCACTCTGTAATGCTAAAACATGAAATATGGAGATTGAATTGCATTACTGCACTAGAGAAATGAAATGTTGAGAATTGGTCAATTCATGCGTACCCGGCAGCCACGATAAGGCGATTCTCGTTGCCAGGACCTAATTCTAATCCTCTCTTAGACTGAAGTCTATATCTCTATGGAGGGGTAGGATCCTGCTGCAATTAAAACCGCCTGATGCAATTTTGGAGCCAATTTTCTTTAGAAACATTTTCCTTTTTTTTTTTTCTGGTATTTTTCTTGCAATATAGGAAAGCCTAAGACCAGAAATAAACCCCATAAAATAATAATAATCTTTATATAGCGCCAACATATTCCGCAGCGTTTTACAGTTTCAAAACACAAGTCATAAGTAACAACGTTACCAATACAATAATTAAAGCAAAATAAGACGACCCTGCTCGTGAGAACTTACAATCTACAATGAGGTGGGGGAGATACAGAGTACAGGTGTGTATATACAATGGTGGTCCAGCCATCTTGGAGTGGGGGATAGATATAGTGAATGGGCTACACACACACTTACACATAAAATGACTTTGATTAGTGAACGTGGTAGGCCGCTCTGAACGGATGCGTTTTGAGGGAGCGCCTAAAACTGTGCAAATTGTGTATAGTCCTAATTTCTTTGGGTAGAGCATTCCAGAGGATTGGCGCAGCGCGGGAGAAGTCTTTGATCTTGGAGTCGGAAGTGGGAGGTGCGGATTAGTGCAGAGGATAGTTGAAAGTCGTTTGCAGAGCGCAGCGGTCAGTTAGGCCGATAGACAGAAATGAGGGAGGAGATGTAGGGGGGTGCCACACTGTGGAAAGTTTTATGGGTGAGAACAGGTACTTTGAATTGGATCCTATAATGAATGGGCAGCCAGTGTAACGATTGACGAAGAGTGGACACATCCAAGTACCAATTAGCCAGATAGATGACCCTGGCTGCTGCATTAAGTATGGAGTGTAGAGGGGAAAGTCGAATAACGGGGAGGCCAATTAATAGAGCGTTGCAGTAGTCCAGGCGGGAGTGGATCAAGGCGACAGTAAGGGTTTTTGTTGTTTCCATGGTGAGAAAAGGGTGGATTCTGGAGATGTTCTTTAGGTGTAAGCGGCAAGAGATTGTATATGGGATGTGAAGGACAGGTTGGTGTCAAACATAACACCCAGACAGTGTGCCTTATGCCGGGGTGTTATTATGGTGCCACCCACGGAGAGGGAAATGTCAGTTTTAGGGAGGTTAGTAGATGGCAGAAGCAGAAGTAGTTCAGTTTTTGAGAGGTTAAGTTTCAGATAAAGAGCGGACATGATGTTGGAGACTGTGGACAGATAGTCACTGGCGTTCTGTAGTACAGCAGGGGTAAGGTCTGGGGATGATGTATATAGTTGTGTGTCATCAGCATAAAGATGGTACTGAAAGCTAAATCTGCTGATGGTCTGTCCAATTGGGGCCGTGTAGAGAGAGAAGAGAAGGGGGCCAAGGACTGAGCCCTGAGGTACCCTGACAGTGAGAGGAAGAGGAGATGATGTGGAGCCAGAGAACAAAACACTGAAGGAGCGGTTAGAAAGATAGAAAGAGAACCAGGAGAGAGCGGTGTCCTTAATGCCTTGTGACTGGAGCCTAGAGAGTAGGAGACAGTGGTCAACAGTGTTGAAAGCTGCAGAAAGGTCGAGAAGAATGAGCCGAGAGTGGTCACCGTTACATTTTTCTGTCAGAAGGTCATTGGTAACTTTGAGTGCAGTTTCAGTTGAATGTAGGGGGCGGAAGCCGGACTGTGAAGGGTCTAGGAGGGAGTGAGTGGAGAGGTAACGGTTAAGGCGAGAGTAGACTAGGTGCTCCAAAAGGTTAGAGATGAAGGGGAGATTGGAGACTGGTCTGTAGTTGTTTGTGCAGAATGGGTCGAGAGCGGATTTCTTTAGTAATGGAGTAACGTTGGCGTGTTTGAAGGAAGATGGGAAAATGCCCGAGGAGAGGGAGAGATTAAAGAATGTAGTTAGGTGAGTTGTGACGACTGGAGGAGATGTGAGGGAATGGGGTCGGTAGTGCATGTAGTCAGAAGAGAAGAAGAGGAGTCTGAAGACTACTTCTTCTGTGATTGGATCAAATGTGGAAAGTGAGGTAGGGGAAATGCAGGGAGGGATGGGAGTCACAGTACTTGGTGGTTGGGAGTGGATTTCCTGACGGATATTATCTATTTTCTCTATAAAGTGGGAAGCCAGGTCATCAGCACAAATGTCTGTGATAGGGGCTTGTGCTTTTGGCCAGGGCTGTGGAGTTGGAGTCGTGGAGTCGGAGCTCATTTTGATGGAGTCTGAGTCGGTAGAAAATGTACCGACTCCGACTCCTAAAATATATAATAAATTGGGTACAGTAGTTCAATGCAGGATGTGCTGAATATTTTTTCATAGGAATTTGGGAAAGTTATGAAATGTCCTATAAATGGCTGTTCTATTCCTGATCTAAGGCTACATTCACACACAGCGTTTTTCCTGCGTTTTTTGAGGATACGTTTTTCAGCTGCAAAAGCAGATCAGCTTCTTAAAAAAACGCTTCACCTGAAAGGTATTTGAGCTCATAGATAATGTTTTCAATAGCAAAAGCAGATTAGAAATCTGCTCTATCCATTTATCCATATCTGTCTATCCATATCATATCTGTACCAACAAGAATGAAAGCCGGGTAGCACACAGACTAAAGGGCATGTCACACTAAGCAATATCGCTATAACTTGTGACGTTATAGCGATATTGCTAGCGATATAGCTGTGTGTGATACTTACCTCCCGACCGCTCCCCCGCTGCTTATTACTGATCGCGCGAGAACAGGCTGGACTGTTTCTCGTCGTCAGCTTCCTGCGGCGCTTCCTGTGGAGAGACGAGCGACGCGTGGAGCCGGGCGGGAGGACGCAGGATCGCCTCATCTGACAGGTAAGTAGCGACCCCCGTCCCCAGCGATGTCGCTGGTGAGATCTGCCTGTGTGGCAGCTCACTAGCGACCACTTAGCGATGTACCAGCGATCCTGACCGCGTCATATCGCTGGTCGGGATCGCTGGTACATCGCTAAGTGTGACAGTACCTTAACACTCCTTTTTTTTTTTTTTTTTTAGCACCAGTCAGGTACACCTCATAGCTGCCCAAAAGGACTCCCAGGACAGGCATTGCTCATCTTCAGTATCACATCAACATCAATTGATAGTTGGAATACATAGACTGCATTCACCACATCTTAAGGTGCAGGCTTTATTTTCAAGTGTAGAGGTGTGCAGTATAAGGTTCTGCAGCAGCTGAGGAGTATTAGATTCTGCAGAACAGTATGAGGTTCTGCCCCCCCTAGTTTTGATCCTGGCTAAAACCGTTTCTTATAGATATGGCGAACCCTCAGGTAACCCTAAATGAAGGTCAATGGACACAGGTGGCTGAATTGAAGGAATTGCTTAACCCCTTCACCCCCAAGGGTGGTTTGCACGTTCATGACCGGGCCAATTTTTACAATTCTGACCACTGTACCTTTATGAGGTCATAACTCTGGAACGCTTCCATGGATCCCGGTGATTCTGACTTTGTTTTCTCGTGACATATTGTACTTCATGTTAGTGGTAAAATTTCATTCAAATAACTTGCGTTTATTTGTGAGAAAAATGGAAATTTGGCGAAAATTTTGAAAATTTCGCAATATTCCAACTTTGAATTTTTATGCCCTTAAATCACAGAGATACGGCACGCAAAAAACTTGATATCTAACATTTCCCACATGTTTACTTTACATCAGCACAATTTTGGAACCAAAAATTTTTTTTGTTAGGAAGTTATAAGGGTTAAAAGATGACCAGCGATTTCTCATTTTTACAACACCATTTTATTTTTAGGACCACATCACATTTGAGGTCACTTTGAGGGGTCTATATGATAGAAAATACCCAAAAGTGACACCATTCTAAAAACTGCACCCCTTAAGGTGCTCAAAACCACATTCAAGAAGTTTATTAACCCTTTAGGTGCGTCACAGGAATTTTTTTGAATATTTAAAAAAAAAAATTGAACATCTAACTTTTTTTCACAAAAAAAATACTTCAGGTTCAATTTTTTTTATTTTACCAAGGGTAACAGGAGAAATTGGACTGCAAAAGTTATTGTGCAATTTGTCCTGAGTACGCTGATACCTGATATGTGGGGGGAACGACTGTTTCGGCGCATGGCAGAGCTCAGAATGGAAGGAGCGCCGTTTGACTTTTTCAATGCAAAATTGGCTGGAATTCAGATCGGACGCCATGTCACGTTTGGAGAGTCCCTGATGTACCTAAAAAATGGAAACCCCCTACAAGTGACCCCATTTTGGAAACTAGACCCCCCAAGGAACTTATCTAGATATGTGGTAAGAACTTTGAACCCACAAGGGCTTTACAGAAGTTTATAACGTACAGAGGTACAATTAAAAAATCATATTTTTTCCACAAAAATGATCTTTTCACCCCAATTTTTATTTTCCCAAGGGTAACAGGACCCTAAAAGTTATTGTGCAATTTGTCCTGAGTACGCTGATACCCCACATGTGGGGTAAACCACTATTTGGGCGCATGGCAGAGCTCGGAAGGGAAGCAGCGCCATTTGACGTTTTTGGCTGGAATTGAGATCGGACATCATGTCGCGATTGGAAAACCCCTGATGTACCAAAACAGTGGAAACCCCCCACAAATGACACCATTTTGGAAACTAGACCCCCTAAGGAACTTATCTAGATGTGTGGTGAGAACTTTGAACCCCCCAGTGCTTCACCGAAGTTTATAACGCCCGGGAGTGAAAATAAAAAATTTGTATTTTTTCCACAAGCATGATCTTTTAGTCACCATTTTTTTATTTTCCCAAGGGTACCAGGAGAAATTGTACCCCAAAAGTTGTTGTCCAATTTGTCATGAGTACGCTGACACCCCATATGTGGGAGAAATCTACTGTATGGACACACGTCGGGGCTCGGAAGGGAAGCAGTGACATTTTGGAATGCAGACTTTGATGGAATGGTCTGCGGGTGTCATGTGCGTTTGGAGAGCCCCTGATGTGCCTAAACTATTCAAACTCCCCACAAGTGACCCCATTTTCGACACTAGGCCCCCCACGGAACTTATCTAGATGTGTGGTGAGCACTTTGAACCCCCAAGTGCTTCACAGAAGTTTATAACGCTCGGGCGTGAAAATAAAAAAATCATTTTTTTCCACAAAAATGACATTTTTGCCCCCAATTTTTTATTTTCCTAAGGGTAACAGGAGAAATTGGACCCCAAAAATTATTTTGCAATTTGACCTGAAGAGGCTGATACCCTACATGTGGGGGTAAAACACTGTTTGGGCGCATGGCAGAGCTTGGAAGGGAAGGAGCACCATTTGACTTTTTCAACTCAGAATTGGCTGGAATTGAGATCAGACGCCATGTTGCATTTGGAGAGCCCCTGATGTGCCCAAGCAGTGTAAACCCCCAATTCTAACTCCAACCCGAACCCCAACACACCCCTAACCCTAATCTCAGCTGTAACCCTAGCCCTAACCCTAGCCCTAACCCTAATGGGAAAATGGAAATAAATACATTTTTTTAATTTTATTATTTTTCCCTAACTAAGGGGGTGATAACGGGGGGGGTTTGATTTACTATTTATGGCGGTTTTTATGTTTGGCAGCTGTCACACGCTAAAAGACGCTTTTTATTGTAAAAATAGTTTTTGCATCACCACATATTGAGAGCTCTAATTTTTCCGTATTTTGACCCACCGAGTCATGTGAGGTCTTATTTTTTGCGGGACGAGTTGACGTTTTTATTGGTACCATTTTCGGGCACGTGACATTTTTTTATCGCTTTTTATTCCGATTTTTGGGACGCAGAATGAACAAAAACCAGCGTTTTCATGAATTTCTTTTGGAGGGGTGCGTTTACACCGTTCCGCGTGCGATAAAATTGATAAAGCGGTTTTATTCTTCGGGTCGGTACGGTTACAGCGATACCTTATTTAGGTCTTTTTTTATGTTTTGTCGGTTTTATGCAATGAAAACTATTTTATATAAAAAATAATTATTTTTGCATCGCTTTATTCTGCGAGCTATAACTTTTTTATTTTTTTGCGGATGATGCTTTGTGGCGGCTCGTTTTTTGCGGGACAAGATGATGTTTTCAGCGATACCATGGATATTTATATGCGTCTTTTTGATCGTGCGTTATTACCCTTTTTGTTTGGCGGTATGATAATAAATCATTATTTTTTGCTTCGTTTTTTATTTTTATTTTTTAAGGGGTTCGCTAAAGGGGTTAACTAATGGGACAGTTTTATAGGGCGGGTCGTTACGGACGCGGCGATACCTAATGTGTACTTTTATTGTTTGTTTTTTTTATTTCTAAAAAATGGATTTATTTGGGGGAATATTTTTTTTTTTTTCTAATTTATTTGGCGATTTTTTTTAATTTATTTTAACACTTTTTTTTTTTTTTTTTTTTTTTTTTTACTTTATTAAATAGTCCCAGGTGGGACATCACTGTACTGTGACAGATCGCTGATCTGTCACATCACAGATCACTGTGACAGATCAGCAATCTGTCACAGGCACTGAGAAAGGCTTCCTCATGCCTGCGCTTTGCAGGCACTGAGGAAGCCAGCTTCCTGCAGGCCCCCGAAGGCCCCCGTCGCCATCTTGGATTCGGGGGCCTGCAGGAAAGGAGCCCTCGGCAGCAGCGCTGCACATATGTTGATCGCGGTGTGCAAGGGGTTAACGTGTCGGGGGTGGTCCGTGACCGCCCCTGACACATTGTGCCGGGTGTCAGCTGTGATAATCAGCTGACACCCGGCTGCGCTCACCACGTGGGCGCCGCTGATCGCGGTAGACGTACTATCCCGTCCATGGGCATAGGGGCCCGTGTCCCATGGACGGGATAGTACGTCTCATGTCAGGAAGGGGTTAATCACCTATTTACCGTGACTAAAAAATTACAAGCTGAGGATTTAACTCCTGGCATTTTCATAAGGGACTGGAAGAACTTGCTATTCTGCCTGTCCCAAAGAGGAGAATTAATCGCAGATGGCATTTCTGCTTCAATGAAACGGAGAGAGACACAGCTATTGGAAAATAAAATTTTTCTGGCAGCTGTTTATGTGGACCCAAGTCATCGTATATTGCTTGATGATCAACAGCTTACTAAAGGAAAAGAAGCTCTGACTGAGGTAGCAGTTAGGATGAGTGACCTACAGGAGGACTGCCAGGCGTAAGAGGACTTGGGTCCTGACAGTGCTACTGCTGCCATATCTTCATCCTCATCAGATGAGGAGTTTGACTTTGACAAGTATTTGGATGATATGGAGCAGGCAAAGCGTTGCTGCAAGGAAAAAGATTTCACTCCGTCTCCTATAGCAGCAGATTGACCATATTTCAGCAAAATGTTTCACTTGCTCTCAAAGAAAAAGAAAAATTCAACCGTTCATCAAAACTGACTGTGCACTAGGCAATTCCTTTATACCCGGAAATTGTTAGAGATGTTCCCATGTGGTTACGGCTTTGCCTCCAACCCAAGTTAGTGTAGAGAGGTTGTTCTCTGGTCTTAAAATTATTAGGTCAGATTTTAGGTCATCTATGAAGGAGAATCTGATGGAGGCAATTCTATTTCTTAGAACAAATTCATAGACTGCACAAATGTTATTTAGTATGTTTTTGTTGAAAACTGTTTTTTGCCACTTACATAGTTTATTACATATTTACAATTTATTAGTTTTTTGTGTTCTAAAGTTGTGTTCCAATAAATATATATTATGTTCTATCTAAATGTCTTGATTATTGTATCATAAAAATGATTAAATGTCTGATGTTCACATTGTACTACAATAAATTTTTCACTTAAATATAAGCAATATATGTTGGAGTCAGTGGAAGGGAAATTGAGGAGTCGGAGTTGCAGGTTTGGCTTACCGACTCCACAGCCCTGCTTTTGGCCTGAGGAGGGATTGAAAGGTGTCAAAAAGTTTCTTGGGGTTGTTGGCTAGTGAGGAGATCAGGGTGGAGAAGTAGGTCTGTTTGGCAAGGAGAAGGGCAGAGTTATAGGTTCTTAACATAAATTTGAAGTGGATGAAGTCTGCTGATGTGCGGGATTTTCTCCATCTGCGTTCAGCACTCCTAGACCCTCGCTGGTGAAGTCGAGTTTGCGATGTGAGCCAGAGCTGTTTTACTCTGTGTTTGGAGGTTCTGAAGGTGAGAGGCGCTACCTGGTCAAGTGTGCTTCTAAAAGTGTCGTCGTAGTGATAAACAGCCAGATCAGGACAGGGAAGATTGTAGGGAGTCTGAAAGTGTCTGAGGGTTAATGGCTTGTAGATTTCTGAATGTGTGGTAGGTAGGAGTGTGCTGGGGTGGGCGAGGATTTGTGAGCGTGAAGGAGAGAATGTTGTGGTCAGAGAAGGGAAGCAGTGAGTTATTTAGGTAGGAGATTGAGCAGAGCCGGACAAAGACCAGGTCAATGGTGTTACCGTCTTTGTGTGTCTCAGAGGTTGAGAGCTGTGAGAGCCCAAGAGAAGTGGTTAGTGATAGAAGCTGGGATGCAGCTGTGGAAGTGGGGCTGTTAATGGGGAGGTCACGGGGTCCTTCTCCGATACCACACAATCAACAGAGCGAGGGGAGTGTGAACAATTCCAAGACCTTTATTAGTAGGCAAAACTAAAAGGTCCATAAGCAATCCACCACACTGAGGATACAATAGTCCAGAACACGAATGTAGTTCAGTAACCGGATGAATGTCCAAGGAGATGAGTCCAATAATCAAGCAGACAGAGGATAAAATGGGTCCATATGCTTCTCCTTCTCTCTGACGTGCTGTCTTCACACGATCATCACCATACAGGGTCTGACTTGTACAGCTCCTGTCCTCCCCAGCCCCCTCCTTATGTCCAGGGGTAGTCAGACAGGTTGGGGTGGTTTTCAGGCCTCCCAGACCTGACAAAGGTGCCTTGGGGTTTAAGGCACTACAGGGGGTTGATCAAGAGGCATAGATAGTCAGGCTGCAGACAGTAAGTGAGATAATTCAATTATCAGACTTTTGGAAGGTAATTGGGACGCTAGACAATATGGGGAATACACGGATACAGGCAACAAAAGAACACTATGGAAATCCGTAAAATATAAAAAGACACAAAATGATACCTACATAACATATCACACCATCACAACCTCTCCCCCCTCATAATAAGTGAGCACGCCATGAGGTCTACACAGACCTCTGGCCTGCTCACTTTAGTCCACATTGCTCAATCGTTTATAGTTCCTTATACAACAATGGCAGGTTTAGGTCGGCCTGGGGGCCTATGATTCTTCTTGTCGAGACAGTCCATCGGCGTTCTGGTGTTGGCTTTGCTGCTTGTATTGGATGGAGAAGCTGTAGGGTTGTAAGGACAAGCTCTACCGCAGCAATCTTCCATTGTCTCCCGATACGCGGTTCAGCCATGTGAGGGGGTTGTGGTCTGTAACAATTGTAAAGTCTCTGGTATACAAGTATGGCTGCAATTTTTTTTTTTTTTTTTGCGCCCATACGATGGCAAGGCACTCCTTTTCAATAGTGGCACAGGCAACTTCCCGATCCAGTAATTTCCGACAGGCAAAAGCAGCAGGATGTTCTTCTCCAGCGGTATTCACTTGGCTAAGCACTGCCTCAATCCCAAAGGTGGATTCATCTGTCTGCACGAGGAACCTGCACTTATAATCCGGGGCAGCCAAGACAGGAGCAGTGATGAGGGCGGTCTTTAACGCTGAAAAGGCATCCTCGCATGCAGGCGTCCACGTCACATTCCTAGGCATGTTCTTGCGGTTCATGTCGGTTAGTGGCTTCGCCAAGGTGCTGAAATTAGAAACGAATTTTCGATAGTAACCAGCAGTTCCTAAAAATGCAAGTACCTGGTTTTTAGTCTGGGGTCTACACCAGTTGCTAATGGCTTTTACCTTGGCAGGCTCAGGCCTTAGTGTCCCACCCCCTACTCTATGCCCGAGGTACTGCACCTCAGCCATCCCTATTTGGCACTTATCAGGGCGAATGGTCAGTCCTGCAGTAAGGATACAGTCCAGCACTATGCCCAAGTGTTTAAGATGTTCCTCCCAGGTTGTGCTAAAAATAGCAATGTCATCCAAGTAAGCACAGGCAAAGTCCTGACATTGTTCTAACAGACGATCCACCAGTCTCTGGAAAGTAGATGGGCAGTTTTCATCCCAAAGGGCATTCCCAGGAACTCATAAAGCCCAAATGGAGTAATGAAGGCTGAGCGCTCCCGAGCGTCCTCCGTTAGGGGTAACTGCCAGTACCCCTTGCTCAAGTCTAACGTGGTCACAAATTGGGCACTGGCCAGACAATCCAATAGACCATCAATCCTGGGCATGGGATAAGCATCACTCTTGGTGGCATTATTTAGTCGTCTGTAATCCACACTGAATCGTGTTGTACCATCCTTCTTGGGGACCAGGAAGACAGGAGAGGCCCAAGAACTGTGAGATGGCTGACCAACTCCCAGTCGTTTCATCTCCTCCAGTTGGTCCTTTATCATGACTTGAACAGCCTCTGGAACCCGGTAGGCAGCCTGCTCGATGGGGCGTTGTCCGGGGGTTTCCTCATGGTGGCTGGTGAGCGTAGTCTTCCCCGGCTTTGAGGAGGAAGCAGCAGCCCTTGGCCTTAGTACGGCGACAATATCGTCCTTTTGTATATCCGATAAATGGAAGCCCAGGGGCTCTTGTTCCAGTGATCCTCCCGTTTGGGCGACCTGGAGAAGATTGTGGAGACACTCCTCGTTGGCAATACTACTAGGGGGTTGGCAGATGGCTAGAACAGGCAGAGATCGGTTGTGGTATTCTTTCACCCCTGTGTTGACCCCTTAAGCCCCAAGGGTGGTTTGCACGTTCATGACCGGGACAATTTTTACAATTCTGACCACTGTCCCTTTATGAGGTCATAACTCTGAAACGCTTCCATGGATCCTGGTGATTCTAACATTGTTTTCTCGTGACATATTGTACTTCATGTTAGTGGTAAAATTTCATTCAAATAACTTGCGTTTATTTGTGAAAAAAGCGGAAATTTGGCGAAAATTTTGAAAATTTCGCAATTTTCCAACTTTGAATTTTTATGCCCTTAAATCACGGAGATATGGCACACAAAAAACTTGATAAGTAACATTTCCCACATGTTTACTTTACATCAGCACGATTTTGGAACCAAAATTTTTTTTTTGTTAGGAAGTTATAAGGGTTAAAAATTGACCAGCGATTTCTCATTTTTGCAACACCATTTTATTTTTACGGACCACATCACATTTGAAGCCACTTTGAGGGGTCTATATGATAGAAAATACCCAAAAGTGACACCATTCTAAAAACTGCACCCCTTAAGGTGCTCAAAACCACATTCAAGAAGTTTATTAACCCTTTAGGTGCGTCACTGGAATTTTTTGAATATTTAAAAAAAAAAAATGAACATTTAACTTTTTTTCACAAAAAAAAAAATAATTCAGGTTCAATTTTTTTTATTTTACCAAGGGTAGCAGGAGAAATTGGACTGCAAAAGTTATTGTGCAATTTGTCCTGAGTACGCTGATACCTGACATGTGGGGGGGAACCACTGTTTCGGCGCATGGCAGAGCTCAGAAGGGAAGGAGCGCCGTTTGACTTTTTCAATGCAAAATTGGCTGGAATTTAGATCGGATGCCATGTCACGTTTGGAGAGCCCCTGATGTACCTAAACAGTGGAAACCCCCCACATGTGACCCCATTTTGGAAACTAGACCCCCCAAGGAACTTATTTAGATGTGTGGTGAGAACTTTGAACCCACAAGGGCTTCACAGAAGTTTATAACGTACAGCGGTACAATTGAAAAATCATATTTTTTCCACAAAAGTGATCTTTTCACCCCCAATTTTTATTTTCCCAAAGGTAACAGGACCCTAAAAGTTATTGTGCAATTTGTCCTGAGTACGCTGATACCCCACTTGTGGGGGTAAACCACTATTTGGGCGCATGGCAGAGCTCTGAAGGGAAGCAGCGCCATTTGACGTTTTTGGCTGGAAT
This sequence comes from Dendrobates tinctorius, assembly GCF_039654945.1. NCBI lineage: Eukaryota > Metazoa > Chordata > Amphibia > Anura > Dendrobatidae > Dendrobates > Dendrobates tinctorius. The sequence goes on from NW_027361824.1 coordinate 2,469,448, forward strand.
TGAGATTAGACACCATGTAGCGTTTGGAAAACCCCTGATGTACCAAAACAGTGGAAACCCCCCACAAGTGACCCCATTTTGGAAACTAGACCCCCAAGGAACTTATCTAGATGTGTGGTGAGCACTTTGAACCCCCCAGTGCTTCACAGAAGTTTATAATGACCGGGTGTGAAAATAAAAAAATCGTATTTTTTCCACAAACATGATTTTGTAGTCACCAATTTTTTTATTTTCCCAAGGGTACCAGGAGAAGTTGTTGTCCAATTTGTCCTGAGTACGCTGACACCCCATATATGGGAGAAAATTACTGTATGGACACACGTCGGGGCTCGGAAGGGAAGTAGTGAAGTTTTGGAATGCAGACTTTGATGGAATGGTCTGCGGGTGTCGTGCATTTGGAGAGCCCCTGATGTAACTAAACTATTGAAACTTCCCACAAGTGACCCCATTTTGGAAACTAGACCCCCCCCACGGAACTTATCTAGATGTGAGGTGAGCACTCTGAACCCCCAAGTGCTTCACAAACGTTTATAACGCCCGGGCGTGAAAATAACAAAATCATTTTTTTCCACAAAAATTATATTTTTGCCCCCAATTTTTTATTTTCCTAGGGGTAACAGGAGAAATTGGACCCCAAAAGTTGTTTTGCAATTTGTCCTGAGTAGGCTGATACCCTGTATGTGGGGTGTGGTGTAGTGACCACTGTATCCGCTAGGGGGCGCTGTGTGGGTGTCCCAGGATGGGTGTACAGGCACATTCAGTGTGGTAACAGGAGCAGGGTCCTAAATGACCATTATGTGTCTCAAGGTGGGTGGCCTTGGGATGCAGGCTCGAGTATTGATCAGCAGAGGTACTGCTATTTCTGTTAGTGTGTCAGGGAAGCCTGTGTGTGTCTGTGTGCAATAGAACCTTTAGTGAGGTCATAGCCATGTGATCACCTGTGGGTGAGGTTATAGGGCTATGTAATTGAGGTGTCTAGCACATGTGAGGGAGTGAGAGGGAGTCTGTCAGAGTGTGGACAGACTTCCATGTGTCCAGCTGGGACACTACCGAAAGTGGCCTGTGTATATTGGCTATAGGTGAGGACGGATAAGCCTCCTCTGTTTGCTGAGGCTCCAGGACTGAGCCTGAAACAATGGACACATATGCTGGTTCTTGCCTGAGCTAAAGGCTGTTCCATGTGTCCAGGTGGGACCCTACAGAAAGTGGTCTGTGTTCCAAGGAAGGAGAAGCCTTCCTGTGTCTGCGGCTGCAGATAGAGCGCTGCTCTGGACATTGCCCTGGCCAGTGTGCACAGGACCGGAGGGAACACAGCCCAGCTAAGGACTGTTTATGTGCTGTCTATGGTTTATGAAGCAATAAACCCTATGAACTTTTAAAGGAACGTGCCTCATGTTTGTGTCCCGCTGCACCTAAGCGAGTGGAAACCCCTACAGGGGGGGTAAAACACTGCTTGGGCGCATGGCAGAGCTTGGAAGGGAAGGAGCACCATTTGACTCTTTCAGCGCAGAATTGACTGGAATTGAGATCAGACGCCATGTTGCATTTGGAGAGCCCCTGATGTGCCCAAACAGTGGAAACCCCCAATTCTTACTCCAACCCGAACCCCAACACACCCCTAGCCCTAACCCTAATGGGAAAATGGAAATAAATACATATTCTTTTAGTTTTATTATTTTTCCCTAACTAAGGGGGTGATAACGGGGGGTTTGATTTACTATTTATGGCGGTTTTTATGTTTGGCAGCTGTCACACGCTAAAAGACGCTTTTTATTGTAAAAATAGTTTTTGCATCACCACATATTGTGAGCTATAATTTTTCCGTATTTTGATCCACCGAGTCATGTGAGGTCTTATTTTTTGCGGGACGAGTTGACGTTTTTATTGGTGTCATTTTCGGGCACATGACATTTTTTGATCGCTTTTTATTCCGATTTTTAGGACGCAGAATGAACAAAAACCAGTGTTTCATGAATTTCTTTTGGGGGGTGCGTTTACACCGTTCCGCGTGCGGTAAAATTGATAAAGCGGTTTTATTCTTCGGGTCAGTACGGTTACAGCGATACCTCATTTAGGTCTTTTTTTATGTTTTGTCGGTTTTATGCAATGAAAACTATTTTATATAAAAAATAATTATTTTTGCATCGCTTTATTCTGCGAGCTATAACTTTTTTTTATTTTTTTGCGGATGACGCTGTATGGCGACTCGTTTTTTGCGGGACAAGATGACGTTTTCAGCGGTACGGATATTTATATGCGTCTTTTTGTTCGCGCGTTATTGCACTTTTTGTTCTGCGGTATGATAATAAATCATTATTTTTTGCTTCGTTTTTTATTTTTAAGGGGTTCACTAAAGGGGTTAACTAATGGGACAGTTTTATAGGGCAGGTCGTTACGGAGGTGGCGATACCAACTAAGTGTACTTTTATTGTTTGTTTTTTTGTTTTGTTTTTTTTATTTCCAAAAAATGAATTTATTGGGGGAATTTTTTTTTTTTTTTTTTTTTAATTGGCGATTTTTTTAAAAAAAAATTATTTTAGCACTTTTTTTTTAACTTTATTACATAGTCCCAGGTGGGACATCACTGTTCTGTGACAGATCGCTGATCTGTCACATCACAGATCACTGTGACAGATCAGCGATCTGTCACAGGCAGTGCTGCAGACTTCCTCATGCCTGCGCTTTGCAGGCACTGAGGAAGCCGGCTCCCTGCAGGCCCCCGAAGGCCCCCGTCGCCATCTTGGATTCGGGGGCCTGCAGGGAAGGAGCCCCCCGCAGCAGCGCTGCACATTGCACTGCCGTGGGGGGCTCAGGGAAGCACGGAGGGAGCCCCCTCCCTGCCGATGCTTCCCTTTAACCCCCGGTACACCGCGATCATGTTTGATCGCAGTGTGCATGGGGTTAACTGTTATGATGAGTCACCGAAGGAGGAAATAACAAAATACCAGCTAAGTCCAGAAAAACCAGAGACGTTGGCAGCTATCGGATTGCAGACCCCTGAACCTATCCACAACAACTAGCAGTAGCCGTGGGGGGTTCCCCTAGACCCCTTGATCACAGCCGGAGAACTACATAGCCTAAAGACAGAAAGGGGAAAAACTAAACTGCCCCAGAGCAGACCCCAAAGCAATAGGCAGCCCCAACATATAATGACGGTGAAGCAAGATGAAAACACTAACACAGATAGAAAGATAGGTTGAGCAAATGATGGGGCCCAAGCTAACTACATAGGACAGGATAGGAAAGCTGCTGTCTGCCATCTGCAAAAACCCTATCAAAATGAGCCAACCGACTGATAGGAAAAACAGGCCCTGAAGTCGCTAGGCTTCAAAAGACTATATCAGCACTCGGGTATATTCTGAAGACAGAGCTAAAGATCAACAGATCCTAGACAAAAATGGAATTCAGCTCACCCCCGGCCGGGGATGGCAGAACTCCAAAAAAACAAGGCAAAACAAAAACAAAACTGAAGAGTACAAAGCAGAGCAGAAAAACTTAGCTTTGAGATGCAGGAATCAGACTGGTCTCCAAGAATCCAGCAGTAAAATCACCAGCCAGGAAGAAGGGTGTCGGCAGCCTTATATCCAGTCCTCAATTCCAGCCACCCAGTCATTATCTAGCTGCCCAGGTGTTTGGTAATCAGTCTCACTACCTTCCTTCACTAGAGGAGTGAGTTCATCAGACCTCAATGGTGAAGGGAAAAATGAACTCACAACAGTTAACATTGTGCCGTGTGTCAGCTATCATAATTAGCTGACACCCGGCTGCGATAAGCGGCGTTCACCACGTGGGCGCCGCTTATCTTTATGACGTACTATCCCGTCCCTGGGAATTAAGTCCCAGGGCACATGGACGGGATAGTACCTCATATGGCAGTAAGGGGTTAATGTGGACGGTTTTCTGTCGTTGACCACTAGAGTCCAGGGCAATAACGTTGTTAGTGTCATTAATTTTCTTGACAACCTGATAAGGGCCTTCCCACACTGCTTGAAGCTTGTTGGCAGGGGAAGCAGTAATCATGAGCACTTGTTGTCCTTCCATAAATTCCCGGTTCCTGGCATTACGGTCATACCAGGTTTTTTGTCTGGACTGGGCCATTCGCTGATGTTCTTTAGCCAAGGTAGCTAGCTGGGCGAGACGATCTCTGAACTCTAGAACATAGGGAACGGTGGGCACCCGATATCTGAGATGTCTCCCTCTAAATGTTCTTTCAGAAGAGTGAGAGGCCCACAGACCTTCCAGCTAAACAGTAGTTCGAAGGGAGAGAACCCCGTGGACTCTTGGGGAACCTCCCGATAGGCGAAGAGGAGATGTGGCAGGTACTTTTCCCAGTCTTTTTCAACGTCAACAAAAGCTCTCAGCATATTTTTTAGGATTCCATTAAAGCGTTCACATAGTCCGTTGGTCTGCGGGTGTTATGGGGTGGTGCGAATGGCTCGAACACCACAGGTATCCCATAGGGACTGGACCAGATCTGACATGAACTGAGTGCCTTGATCCGATAATATTTCACTAGGAAACCCTACCTGGGTAAAGATGGTAACAAGGGCCTCGGCTACCTTTACTGCTGTAATACTGGACAGGGCCACAGCTTCAGGATACCTAGTGGCATAGTCCACCACGGTCAGGATATATTTTTTCCCCGACCGGCTGGGGTGGGCCAGAGGACCTATGATGTCGACAGCTACACACTGAAATGGTTCCTCAATTATGGGCAGGGATTGCAGGGGACCTTATGTTGAGCTGGATGCCGCATTCGCTGGCACGCATCGCAGGTGCGGCAATAATGGGCTACCGACTGCGAGACACCCGGCCAGTAAAAACTTTGGGTGAGTCTCTTTTCAGTCCTTTTCCTCCCTTGATGTCCAGCCAAGGGGATGTCATGGGCCAGTTGGACTAGCTGTCCTCTGTACTTCTGAGGGACAATGAGTTGCCTGGTCGTTGCTTCAGGGTTGCCTTTGTCACTGACTTTTGTTACATGATAATACAGTCCGTTTTCTCGAGTGAAGCCATCCCCATTATCCCCATGTGCCCAGTTTCTGCCTTTCGCCTAAGGGCGGTAGTGTCACCCTCTATTTCTCTCCTAAACGCCTCTCTGTTCCAAGACTCTCTCAATGTAGTAGCAGCGAACGTATTGCTTACCACCTCTGATGCGGTTCGTGGTGGTTGCTCCCCGGTGAGGTCCGGATGATGTAGTGCTTGACGGGCCTGTAGTCGGGTGACTGCTCCCACAAATTGGCACTGTAACTCCCCAATGTCGTTCCCAAGGAGGATATCTGCAGGAAGTCCTCCCAGAACTCCATTCCAACAGTTTTTCTCCACAACCATAATCCAAACGCACAGAAGCTTGCTATATATATTTGCGGGCACCCCCTGCCAGGACAATGGGATTTCCCGGATCCTGGTGAATTGCCTCGGGTCGAACCACACGGGGGTCAGCGATAGTCAGGAATGCCCCCGTGTCACTAAATACTGACACTTTGTATCCTTCAATTAAGACATCCTGCAGGTGGCGTTGCCGTTCCTCTGGGTAGCTAAAGGACAAAGGCCGGAGTCCGTACACTCCAGGAGGGGTATCTATGGTGCCGTGGTCGTTGGCCCACTCTGGTGAGGGTGGTGGTAGCTCTTCCTCAGACGGGATGGAGTGCACAAGATGCACTGGACGAGGTGGGGCTCCCTCCGAATCCTTGAGGGACAGCCAAACTGCAAATGTCCAGGTTGCCCACACCCATAACATCTCCTCTCTGTGATACCCCCAGGTCGTGGTCGGAACTGTTGGGCCCAGAATTGTGAGGCGTGATTGTCATCGGCTTGCGACTAGGTAGAAGGGCAGATATAATCGGAGGGGGACAGGGCGCGGGAGCAGGCCATGATTCATTGACCAGAAGCCTCCTCCATTGCGGTCGGATAGTAAGGGCTTCGGCCAGAGCTGCAGCTCTGTCCACAGTACACGGCGTGCGCTCCCGGACCCATTCCCGCACCTCTGCGGGGCAATTGGCAAGAAATTGTTCTATAAGGAACGCCTGTATAGCATCTTCCACAGTAAAGGCATTTTCTGCTTCCAGCCATCTTCGACATGACATACCTGGGACATCTTATGTGCATACATACTAAACGATCCCCCCCGTGGTGCATGGGAGGTCTCGGAACTTGGCCCTATATGTGTCTGGGGTGATAGCATGGTAATCCAGGATAGTCTGCTTTACAGTGTTATAATCCCGATTCCGCTGTGAGTAAATGGTTCGGTAAGCCTCTGCCATGCTTCCGTTCCCACTAACAAACGCATCCAGCCAGAGTGGGGCACCTCCATCACAGCATAGTGCTGCTCAAAGTCCTTGAAAAACCCCTCCACATCTCCGGCCTCATCAAATGGCTTAAACTCTGTCCGGGTGATCCGTACAGGCTCCCGGATCGCTGAGTTTACACTCCACATTGCATTACTCCCTCTTTCAAGCTCCATTGCTTCTTGTCTCCGCTGTGCCCAGCTGGCAGCCTCTTCCTTATACTCCTGAGAGACACCAGGGCCCAGAACCACCATCTCTTCTTCGTACCACACCAACCACTGGTTTTTTGGGGCGGGGATCCCTGTCTCCAGTGCTTAAGTGTCCTTCAGACATCTGGGAGGAGGTAGCCGGGCTAGCACCCACCAGTTGTTCAATTAAGGCTTCTTTAGTCAGTCCCTGGTAGTTCAGGCCCATGTCTCTGGCTCTCTCCTGTAAACTGGATACAGTCCAATTTCTGAACTCTCTCTGTGTGTGGTTCTCCATTGGGTTACACTCTGTTGATCCCACCACTGCCACCAGTTGTAACGGGGTCCTTCTCTGATACCACACAATCAACAGAGCGAGGGAAATGTGAACAATCCCAAGACCTTTATTATAGGCAAAACTAAAAGGTCCATAAACAATCCACCACACTGAGGATACAATAGTACAGAACACGAATGTAGTTCAGTAACAGGATGAATGTTCAAGGAGATGAGAGTCCAATAATCCAGCAGACAGAGGATAAAATGGGTCTATATGCTTCTCCTTCTCTCTGACGAGCTGTCTTCACATGATCATCACCACACAGGGTCTGACTTGTACAGCTCCTGTCCTCCCCATCCCCCTCCTTATGTCTAGGGGTAGTCAGACAGGTTGGGGTGGTTTTCAGGCCTCCCAGACCTGACAAAGGTGCCTTGGGGTTTAAGGCACTACAGGGGGGTTCATCAGGAGGCATAAATACAGTCAGGCTGCAGACAGTAAGTGAGCTAATTCAATTATCAGACTTTTGGAAGGTAATTGAGACTCCAGACAATATTGGGAATACACGGAATGATACAGGGCAACAAGAGAACACTATGGAAATCCGTAAAATATAAGTAGACACAAAATGATACCCACATAACAGATCACACCGTCACAGGGGATGTTGAAGTCTCTCAGGATAAGGGTTGGTAGTTCTGAGGACATGAAGTGCGGCCAGGCTGAGAAGTGGTCAAGGAAGTGAGTGGGTGAGCTTGGGGGCCGGTATATGACTGCTACTCTGAGGTGGAGGGGATGGAAGAGCCTGATGGTGTGGACCTCAAAAGAAGGGAATGAGAGTGATGGAACTGGGGGGATGACCTAGAAAGTGCATTGTGGGGAGTATGCCGACTCTATCACCAGGTCTGCTTGTTGGTCTCGTGGAATGGGTGAATTGTAAGCCACCATGGAAATGGCAGCAGGGGAGGCAGTGTCAGAGTCCTGAATCCAGGTTTCAGTGAGAGCCAACAGATTCAGAATGTTGTTCAGAAAGTAGTTGTGCAGGAAAGGAAGTTTGTTACATACAGACCTGGATTCCAGAGGGCACAATTAAAAGGAGCTGAAGGAATGCAAGTAATATTAATAAAATTTTTATGGTTTTGATATGGGGTAGGGGTTGAGGGATGGTGGTCTGGGGTTGGGGGAGATGTCCCCTGAAATCAATAAAAGTAGGAACATAAGGAGCAAGTAGTTCTTTGAAATGTTAGGAGTTTTTTTGTGCAATGTGTTTGGGCAAGATGGGCTTAGGTTTTTCAGGAAGGTGAGAAGTGCATGGGAGCTGAACATGGGAGAGGGAAGTATAGAGGGGCTGATGTGTATAAGTGGTGATGGAGGAGGGATGGGGCGGTGAATGTGGATGGCAAGGGAACACCGGAGGATAGAAATGAAGGACATGGTTAAAAAGCAAAGCAAAATGTTGGTTACCTGACTGCTGTCCTGACTGTCATGGAGTAACTGTCTTTTGCTAGATGCTTAGCTAATGTGATGCTTTGCTTAATGCGTGCAACCCCCTCACATGCGTGTTCCCCTTAGAATGAAACACTGTACATGGAGATTTTGGGATCAGATCATTTCTGTCCATGATGTTTATGGAAACAAAAAAGCTTTTATAAAACTTCATCAAACTTCTGTGTGTGAATCAGAGCTGAGATCTAACGTGACAGAAGATTCCAGTGCGGGGAAGACGGGAAACCTTCATATAGACGGCTGGTGGGGATGGGGTCAGTGACCGACTCTGGCCAAATGTGTTTCTAGAGCCGTAGTAGAAGATGAAGATGTCGTCCTCATCATGAAGGAGTTATTTCTCATGTCGCGTGTAATGAATGTCTCCTGCAGTATTGCTAATGCCGATTCCAGTGTCTGTAAATGAGACGAGAATTAGTGTTATGGAAGATGAGTCTATGAGGAACGTGTTCAGCTGCCGACTCCGAGGAGGAAACTGCTTGTTGTCTGTGGCCTAAATATATAGGTTTTATTAGTAGATATCAGGGAAGAAAACTAAATACTGTAAAATAATAAATCTCCTCATATGTTTCCCTTATTATCTCCGGTAATTCTATTATTACACAGGATTCTTATGGTGTTACATCGGATCATCTTCTTCTCATTCAGGTCTCTACAATATCGGATCCTCTCAGTGAAGATCTTCTATAGAAGAGAATTTTCCTGATTTACCCATCAAGGATGGATATGGACAGAGACAAGATGGCGGAGAGGATATTACACCTCACCCTAGAGATCCTCTTCCGTCTCACTGGAGAGGTGAGAGATTCTGATGATGTCACATTACATCATTCTTATCTATGGGAATAACGGACAGAACTGGAGAGGTGAGGACTCTGGGAATGTCTGTAGTGAGATTTATTAATGTGTCTCTCCATAACCAGGATTACACAGTGGTGAAGAAGACCTCTAGTGATCGCTGTCAGGACCCTGTGTCTGAGGGATGTGGAAGACCCCTGAGCCCAATCACGGGGCCTCCACCTCACCCCCTGATCCATGAGGACATCAAAGACCAGAAGATCCTAGAACTCATCTACAAGATGATGGAGCTGCTGACTGGAGAGGTGACACTGCTGGGAATGCTGGGACATTATACAGTAACACTATGAAGGGATCGGGGGATGACGGTATCATTGTATGTGTCAGGTTCTTATAAGGTGTCAGGATGTCGCTGTCTATTTCTCCATGGAGGAGTGGGAGTATATAGAAGGACACAGAGATCTGTACAAGGACGTCATAATGGAGGTTCCCCAGCCCCTCATATCACCAGGTAATAGACAGGACTAAATACACACGGCCTATAATTATCTGTATGTAGAGAATGAATTCAGTCCCTGTGTGTTTCCTCCAGATCTATCCAGTAAGAGGACAACACCAGAGAGATGTCCCCGTCCTCTTCTTCCACAGGATTGTAAACAAGAAGATGCCAGTGCTCCTCAGGATCATCAGGTAGATGGAGAGAAGGTGTCAGGAGATCTCCCCTATGATGTGTAGACGGCTGTGAAGGTCTTGTGCTCAGTCTTGTTTTATCCACCAGTATTATATGTTTTATATCTGTGTAATAAGAACGGTATATATTAATACTGTCCCCTATGTGCCCCCATATTAGTAGTGCCCCCATATAGTAGTAATGCCACCTATGTGCCCCATATAATAGTAATTCCCCTTATGTGCCCCTATATTAGTAGTGCCCCCATATATTAGTAATGTCACCTATGTGCCCTGTATATTAGTAATGCCACCTATGTGCCCCATATATTAGTACTGTCCCCTATGTTCCCCCATATATTAGTAATGCCCCTTGTGTGCCCCCATATATTAATAATGTCACCTATGTGCCCCCATATATTAGTAATGCCACCTATGTGACCCCATATATTAGTAATGCCACCTATGTGACCCCATACATTAGTAATGTCACCTTTGTGACCATATAGATTTGTAATGTCCTTTATTTGCCTCCATATATTAGTAATGTCCCCTATGTGAAATCATATATTAGTAATGTCCTCTATGTGCTCCATCTATTAGTAATGCCACCTATGTGCCCCATATATTGGTAATGTCCCCTATGTGCCCCCCATATATTGGTAATGTCCCCTATGTGCCCCCCATATATTGGTAATGTCCCCTATGTGCCCCCCATATATTAGTAATGTCCCCTATGTGACCCCATATATTAGTAATGTCCCCTCTTTGACCCATATACTAGTAATGTCCCTTAAGTGCTCCATATATTAGTAATGCCACCTATGTTCCCCATATATTAGTAATGTCCCCTATGTGACCCCATATATTAGTAATGTCCCCTATGTGACCCCATACAGTGGGGCAAAAAAGTATTTAGTCAGTCAGCAATAGTGCAAGTTCCACCACTTAAAAAGATGAGAGGTGTCTGTAATTTACATCATAGGTAGACCTCAACTATGGGAGACAAACTGAGAAAAAAAAATCCAGAAAATCACATTGTCTGTTTTTTTTTTTCATTTTATTTGCATATTATGGTGGAAAATAAGTATTTGGTCAGAAACAAGCAATCAAGATTTCTGGCTCTCACAGACCTGTAACTTCTTCTTTAAGAGTCTCCTCTTTCCTCCACTCATTACCTGTAGTAATGGCGCCTGTTTAAACTTGTTGTCAGTATAAAAAGACACCTGTGCACACCCTCAAACAGTCTGACTCCAAACTCCACTATGGTGAAGACCAAAGAGCTGTCAAAGGACACCAGAAACAAAATTGTAGCCCTGCACCAGGCTGGGAAGACTGAATCTGCAATAGCCAACCAGCTTGGAGTGAAGAAATCAACTGTGGGAGCAATAATTAGAAAATGGAAGAAGACATACAAGACCACTGATAATCTCCCTCGATCTGGTGCTCCACGCAAAATCCCACCCCGTGGGGTCAGAATGATCACAAGAACGGTGAGCAAAAATCCCAGAACCACGCGAGGGGACCTAGTGAATGAACTGCAGAGAGCTGGGACCAATGTAACAAGGCCTACCATAAGTAACAAACTACGCCACCATGGACTCAGATCCTGCAGTGCCAGACGTGTCCCACTGCTTAAGCCTGTACATGTCCGGGCCTGTCTGAAGTTTGCTAGAGAGCATTTGGATGATCCAGAGGAGTTTTGGGAGAATGTCCTATGGTCTGATGAAACCAAACTGGAACTGTTTGGTAGAAACACAACTTGTCGTGTTTGGAGGAAAAAGAATACTGAGTTGCATCCATCAAACACCATACCTACTGTAAAGCATGGTGGTGGAAACATCATGCTTTGGGGCTGTTTCTCTGCAAAGGGGCCAGGACGACTGATCCGGGTACATGAAAGAATGAATGGGGCCATGTATCGTGAGATTTTGAGTGAAAACCTCCTTCCATCAGCAAGGGCATTGAAGATGAAACGTGGCTGGGTCTTTCAACATGACAATGATCCAAAGCACACCGCCAGGGCAACGAAGGAGTGGCTTCGTAAGAAGCATTTCAAGGTCCTGGAGTGGCCTAGCCAGTCTCCAGATCTCAACCCTATAGAAAACCTTTGGAGGGAGTTGAAAGTCCGTGTTGCCAAGCGAAAAGCCAAAAACATCACTGCTCTAGAGGAGATCTGCATGGAGGAATGGGCCAACATACCAACAACAGTGTGTGGCAACCTTGTGAAGACTTACAGAAAACGTTTGACCTCTGTCATTGCCAACAAAGGATATATCACAAAGTATTGAGATGAAATTTTGTTTCTGACCAAATACTTATTTTCCACCATAATATGCAAATAAAATGAAAAAAAAACAGACAATGTGATTTTCTGGATTTTTTTTTCTCAGTTTTTCTCCCATAGTTGAGGTCTACTTATGATGTAAATTACAGACGCCTCTCATCTTTTTAAGTGGTGGAACTTGCACTATTGCTGACTGACTAAATACTTTTTTGCCCCACTGTATATTAGTAATGTCCCCTATGTGAACCCAGTATATTGGTAATGTCCCCTATGTGCCCCCCATATATTGGTAATGTCCCCTATGTGCCCCCCATATATTAGTAATGTCCCCTATGTGACCCCATATATTAGTAATGTCCCCTCTTTGACCCATATACTAGTAATGTCCCTTAAGTGCTCCATATATTAGTAATGCCACCTATGTGCCCCATATATTAGTAATGTCCCCTATGTGACCACATATATTAGTAATGTCCCCTATGTGACCCCATATATTAGTAATGTCCCCTATGTGAACCCAGATACAGTACAGACTAAAAGTTTGGACACGCCTTCTCATTCAAAGAGTTTTCTTTATTTTCATGACTATGAAAATTGTAGATTCATTCTGAAGGCATCAAAACTATGAATTATCACATGTGGAATTATATAATTAACAAAAAAGTGTGAAACTGAAAATATGTCTTACATTCTAGATTCTTCAGAGTAGCCACCTTTTGCTTTGATTACTGCTTTGCACACTCATGGCATTCTCTTGATGAACTTCAAGAGGTAGTCACCAGAAATGGTCTTCCAACAATCTTGAATGAGTTCCCAGAGATGCTTAGCACTTGTTGGCCCTTTTGCCTTCACTCTGCGGTTCAGCTCACCCCAAACCATCTCGATTGGGTTCAGGTCTGGTGACCGTGGAGGCCAGGTCATCTGGCGTAGTACCCCATCACTCTCCTTCTTGGTGAAATGGCCCTTACGCAGCCTGGAGGTGTGTTTGGAGTCATTGTCCTGTTGAAAAATAAATGATGGTCCAACTAAACACAAACCGGATGGAATAGCATGCTGCTGCAAGATGCTGTGGTAGCCATGCTGGTTCAGTATGCCTTCAATTTTGAATAAATCCCCAACAGTGTCACCAGTAAAGCACCCCCACACCATCACACCACCTCCTCCATGCTTCACGGTGGGAACCAGGAATGTAGAGTCCATCCGTTCACCTTTTTTGCGTCGCACAAAGACACGGTGGTTGGAACCAAAGATCTCAAATTTGGACTCATCAGACCAAAGCACAGATTTCCACTGGTCTAATGTCCATTCCTTGTGTTCTCTAGCCCAAACAAGTCTCTTCTGCTTGTTGCCTGTCCTTAGCAGTGGTTTCCTAGCAGCTATTTTACCATGAAGGCCTGCTGCACAAAGTCTCCTCTTAACAGTTGTTGTAGAGATGTGTCTGCTGCTAGAACTCTGTGTGGCATTGACCTGGTCTCTAATCTGAGCTGCTGTTAACCTGCGATTTCTGAGGCTGGTGACTCGGATGAACTTATCCTCCGCAGCAGGGGTGACTCTTGGTCTTCCTTCCTGGGGCGGTCCTCATGTGAGCCAGTTTCTTTGTAGTGCTTGATGGTTTTTGCCAATGCACTTGGGGACACTTTCAAAGTTTTCCCAATTTTTCAGACTAACTGACCTTCATTTCTTAAAGTAATGATGGCCACTCGTTTTTCTTTACTCAGCTGCTTTTTCTTGCCATAATACAAATTCTAACAGTCTATTCAGTAGGATTATCACCTGTGTATTCATCAGACTTCTGCACAACACAACTGATGGTCCCAACCCCATTTATAAGGCAAGAAATCCCACTTATTAAACCTGACAGGGCACACCTGTGAAGACCATTTCCGGTGACTACCTCTTGAAGCTCATCAAGAGAATGCCAAGAGTGTGCAAAGCAGAAATCAAAGCAATAGGTGACTACTTTGAAGAACCTAGAATATAAGACATATTTTCTTTTCAAATAATATTTTATTAATTTTAATTCATAAGGGAAAGAAGGGGTAACAAGGGGTAAGGGAAAGGAAATTAAATAAAAAAAATAGAGAACTCCACATTGATACAGAAATAGATACAATATACAGTCCAGACTTAATGCATAAAATAATACTGTTTCTAGAGTGAGAACAAGGTTACATAAAGATAGAATTCCAGACAGCCCATTTGAGATGGTATTTAGACAAGCCATTGTTATTGAGAGCAATTCTTTCCTCCATCTGGCTATGCAGTCGTAAATTGTCAACAACGGTGGAAAAAGGTGGCGCATCAGGGTTCCTCCACCAAAGAGCTATTATGTTTTTAACTGTAATAAACAAGTGTAACAACACATACTTTATTGAAGCATCCACCTGTTCCATGTCCATTGATAACAGTACCATCTGGGGCGTAACAATAATGTTAACTGGTGATAGCTTTGCCACATGAGCTTTAACCTCTAACCATAACAATTTTAGCTTAGGACAAGTCCAAAAAATATGATAAAGGTTCCCTGCTAAATGGCAATCCCTCCAACATAAAGAAGAAGCATCCTGACTTATATGGGCTCATTTCGCTGGGGTATAGTACCATCTGACTAATACCTTGTAATAAGTTTCCATCAAGACCATGGATGCAGTAGATCTATATGAGTGATCTATATATAAGGCCTACTTTCAGTTGTTTCACACTTTTTTGTTAATTATATAATTCCACATGAGATAATTCATAGTTTTGATGCCTTCAGAGTGAATCTACAATTTTGATAGTCATGAAAATAAAGAAAACTCTTTGAATGAGAAGGTGTGTCCAAACTTTTGGTCTGTACTGTATATGTCCCATATATTAGTAATATCCCCTATGCTCCCCATATATTAGTAATGCCCCCTATGTGACCCCATATATTAGTAATGTCCCCTATGTGACCCCATATATTAGTAATGTCACCTATGTGTCCAATATATTAGTAATGTCCCCTATGTGACCCCATATATTAGTAATGTCACCCATGTGCCCCATATATTATTAATGCCACCTATGTGACCCCATATATTAGTAATGTCCCCTATGCTCCCCATATATTAGTAATGTCCCCTATGCTCCCCATATATTAGTAATGTCCCCTATGTGCCCCATATATTACTAATGTCCCCTATGTGCCCCATATATTAGTAATGTCCCCTATGTGCCCCATATGTCACCTATGTGTCCAATATATTAGTAATGTCCCCTATGTGCCCCATATATTACTAATGTCCCCTATGTGCCCCATATATTAGTAATGTCCCCTATGTGCCCCATATGTCACCTATGTGTCCAATATATTAGTAATGTCCCCTATGTGACCCCATATATTAGTAATGTCACCCATGTGCCCCATATATTATTAATGCCACCTATGTGACCCCATATATTAGTAATGTCCCCTATGCTCCCCATATATTAGTAATGTCCCCTATGCTCCCCATATATTAGTAATGTCCCCTATGTGCCCCATATATTACTAATGTCCCCTATGTGCCCCATATATTAGTAATGTCCCCTATGTGCCCCATATGTCACCTATGTGTCCAATATATTAGTAATGTCCCCTATGTGCCCCATATATTACTAATGTCCCCTATGTGCCCCATATATTAGTAATGTCCCCTATGTGCCCCATATGTCACCTATGTGTCCAATATATTAGTAATGTCCCCTATGTGACCCCATATATTAGTAATGCCACCCATGTGCCCCATATATTAGTAATGCCACCTATGTGACCCATATATTAGTAATGTGCCCTATGTGACCCCAAATATTAGTAATGTCCCCTATGTGACCCCATATATTAGTACTGTCCTCTGTGCCCCATATATTAGTAATGCCACCTATGTGTCCCATATATTAGTAATGTCCCCTATGTGCCCCATATATTAATGTCCCCTAGGTGCCCCATATATTAGTAATGCCACCTATGCGTCCCCATATATTAGTAATGCAACCCATGTGTCCCATATATTAGTAGTGTCCCCTATGTCCCCCATATATTAGTAATGTCACCTATGCGTGCCATTTATTAGTAATGCCACCTATGTCTCCGCATATATTATTAACCCTTTCACTCCCGGAGCTTTTTTTTAATTTTTCGTTTTTCACTCCCCTTCTTTCCAGAGCCATAACTTTTTTTATTTTTCCTTCAATATGGCCATGTGAGGGCTTATTTTTTGCGGGATGAGTTGTACTTTTAAATGACACCATTGGTTTTACCATGTGATGTTGTGGAGGACAGGACCCAGTTCCTCCCACGTCACCAGTGTGACGTAACTACGCAGACAGCTCTCCGGCGCCCCCTTAGTCTCTCAGGTCAGTAAGGGAACTGCACCTAGAGCAAATGGCCGTCGGGGAGGATGTCCTGTTACCCGCTGGGTATTCTAAGATTTGTAATCAGAGTAAAAGCATCAGCCCATGATTAATTTTATGGTTTAATTGCCTTAAGGGCGCACTAGATAATTGCAGAAATATACATTAAGCTATACAATGGAATTACAGTGGATTTGCAGTCAGAGTAAAATGTAACAATAAGGGTACAAGACTTAGAGATATTAAGCTGGAGGTCAATTTACCAGGTTGCAGGTTGCATGCGGATGCCGGGAGCTCTGCAGTCCACAGGTACAAGAATCTTAGTTGCCCGACAGACCCCAAAGCGCAGGCCGCTGCTCCCCTTGGCAGATCTGTCCCCAGTTCCTTCTTAGATCATTATCGTCTGGTTCTTCTGTGAGAGTGTGACTCTCTGCCATGTGCTGCTAATTCTTAAGCATGCTGGTTTCCTCCCCCTGTGTCAGAAGGTGGGCTAATAATCTCCACCCTTTAGCTCCCTGCAGAACTTATTCCCAATATCCAAGAAAGGGGGTAACTTTCTACAGCAAGATCGGATCAGGATACGAGAGGTACCAGTGAATGCGGATTGTTTTGCCTGTCGTGTGGAGAGCAAACATGGCCCCAATGGGTCGCTGTGGATGGCCAATCTCTATATCTCAGGTCCCAGAGCCCTCACCGACTCAGGAGTCGCACTGCCAGATGCGAGATTTCCTCAGGGTCACGCGGATACTTTTTATGAGTCTATAACTCGAAAGGTGTGCTCATAATCCATGATCCTAGGATGGAGCCGGAGTGGCTGGGAGAGACAATGGATGTGTATTTCTGTGTCCACTGACAGGTATATTCTAATTGAAGCCCCCAGGCACCTTCCTGTCCCATGCTGGCATGGCTCCTACTCAAGGTTTGAAGTTCTGCTTTGGCTTTATCTCATTGTCATACTAAAAGGCCTTGCTATTCAATCTTGGAGCACTAAATCCTGCTTTCTTCAATATTCTTACAGGCCATGGGGGGGTAGGAGCAGTTAGCTCCTTCATCACACTTCCCTGCTTTAGAGGGCGCTAGGGGGTATCACATTCCGGTGTTCCCCCATGCGCCCTTCCGCACCCTCTCCTTGCCAGGACAACCCATCAGCGTTACCATGGACCCTGCCTCTTTTGTGGCGAATGGTGAAGTGATACTGCTGGAGAGAGATGCTCCAGCGTAGCAACCTCCCATCCGTCCCAGAGACCGTGTGTAACCAGCTGAGGGGGTTGTGGTCTGTTTCCACGGTAAATTGGCATCCGTACAAGTATGGCTGCAGACCCCACACAATTGCCAGACATTCCTTCTCCATCGTGGAATAGGCCACTTCCCTTGGCAGGAGCTTCCGGCTCAGGTACAGAACGGGGATGTTCATGCCCCGTAGTGTCGACCTGACTGAGCACAGCACCGAGGCCGAAGGCGCTGGCGTCGGTCTGCACTACAAAAAGCTGCGTGAAGTCGGCCGCCTGTAGCACAGGAGCTAGAAAGGGCGGTCTTGAGCGCCTGGAAAGCTGTCTCGCAGGCGACTGTCTAGTCAACTGCGACGGGCAGCCTCTTCTTGGTGAGGTCCGTCAGGGGCTTGGCCAGGGCACCACAGTGTGGAACAAACCTATAGTACCCGGCAGTCCCCAAGAAGGACATCACCTGCTTCTTGGTCCTGGGGGTGGGCCAGGATGCGATGGCATCCACCTTCCCGGGCTCTGGCTTCAGAGCTCCCCCACCTACCCTGTGTCCCAGGTAGTGGACCTCGCTCATATCCAGCTGGCATTTTTCCGGCTTAATGGTCAAGCCTGCTCACTGGATCCGCCCGAGCACCTGCGCCAGGTGCTCTAGGTGATCCTCCCAGGTGTGACTGAAGATGGCAATGTCATCTAGGTACACGGTCGCATACCCTTCCAGTCCCTTGAGCAGCGTGTTGACCATCCTCTGAAAAGTGGCAGGGGCATTCTTCATGCCCAGTGGCATCACCGTGGACTCGTACAGTCCGAATGGGGTGATAAAGTCAGAGCGTTCCCGTGCCCCTGGGGTCAGGGGAATCTGCCAATACCCCCTGCTCACTGCTCAGATCCATGATGGTCCGTTACTTGGCCACGGCCAGCTGATCGAGCAGGTCATTGATGCGCGGCATTGGGTACGCATCAGTGACCGTCACAGCGTTGAGCCCCCAGTAGTCCACGCAGAACCGCGTAGATCGGTTCTTTTTAGGGACGAGGACTACAGGCGAAGCCCAAGCGCTGTTGGACACTTGGATCACCCCCAGCTTCAGCATCTCGTCTATCTCTTGGCGCATGTGCTGCTGCATCTCAAGAGAGACCCGATACGCTGAACGCCGGATCGGGGGGTGATTGCCGGTGTCCACGTCATGGACGGCTGTCTCAGTCCTTCCGGGCAGGCTGCTGAACAGCTCCCGAAAGGGGTGTAGGGTGACCCCCAGCTGGGAACGTTGGTCCTCCGAGAGTTGGTGGCCAACCCACACATCCTCGATGGATCCACCCGCCTTGGCTTGGGTGAGCAGATCCAGGAGGGTTTCTACCTCTCCTTCCTCGGGAAGGTTGCACACTGGGTGGGCACAAGCCTCCCGCTCATGATGGGCCTTCATCATGTTCACGTGGAAGGCCTTCCTCCTTCCACGGGGGGTGGTCCAGGGTGACCAGATAGGTGACAGCGTTAAGCCGCTGGTGCACGAGGTATGGACCCTCCCAGGCCGCCTGAAGCTTGTTTTGAGGTATGGGGACCAGTATCCACACCTTTTGACCCACCTAGTAGGTCCACTCACAAGCATTCTGGTCGTACCACGACTTCTGGTCAGCCTGGGCTTGGGCTATATTGTCATGCACCAGCCGTGTCAAGGCCATCATTCTGTCCCGGAAGCGCACGACATACTCAATGACCGACACTCCAGGGGTGGCCAAATCCCCTTCCCATGCTTCCTTCACCAGAGCAAGGGGCCCTTGTACACGTCGCCCGTACAAGAGCTCAAAGGAGGAGAACCCCGTTGAGGCCTGTGGGACCTCCCGGTAGGCAAACAGCAGGTGTGGGAGATACCGCTCTGTCTTTCCCGTGGGAGTTGACCAACATCTTCAGCATCTGCTTTAAGGTGCCATTAAACCGCTCACACAGGCCATTGGTCTGTGGGTGGTACAGGCTGGCTACCAGATGTTGCACCTGTATCTGCTTACAGAGAGACTCCATCAGCTGCGACATGAACTGGGTCCCTCGGTCGGTGAGCATTTCCTGGGGGAACCCCACTCTGGAGAAAATCTCCAGTAAGGCAGTGGCCGCTTTGCCGGCCCGAATGGACGACAAAGCTACCGCCTCCGGGTACCGGGTGGCATAGTCTACTACCGTTAGTATGAAGCATTTCCCGGAGAGGCTGGGAGTGGACAGAGGTCCAATGAGATCCACAGCCACCCTCGAGAAAGGCTCTTCGATGATGGGCAGAGTTACCAGTGGGACTTTGGGGTGCCGCCCCGCCTTCCCAACCTTCTGACAGGTGTCACACGAACGGCAGTAGGCAATCACCTCGGTCCTAATTCCCGGCCAGTAGAAATGCTGAGCTAGCCTGGCCCTGGTTTTAGTGATTCCTAGGTGTCCGGCCATGGGAATCTCGTGTGCGATCCGCAACAATTCTGCCCTGAAAGGATAGGGTACCACTAACTGTCGGTCCCTGGGCCACGCCTCTGGTGAACCCTGCTGGACCGTTACCCGGTACAGCTGTCCCTGGTCCCAGACCACTCGCTCGCGGTTGGATTCCAGGGGAGGCTGTGCCGCCTGCTCCTTGAGAGCTTTCAGGCTAGCGTCAGCTTCTAACGCTGCCTGAAATCCCTGACTCGATGTGGCAAGAATTGACGAAACTGCCACATCCTCTGTCAGCTCCCCGGGATCGGTCTCTTGGCCGCTGTCTGACTCGGCAGCCACTTGGTCGGAGAGGGGGAAACCGTCGGACCTCCGCAAGGCTCCTTGGGCTCCGGCGCTCCTACTCCTGGTAACAGCGGCCACGACCGCTGAGACCACAGGTACCGCCTGCTTCCCCTCGGCCCCTGACCAAGTCGCTGGGTCAGGCAGACTTCCCTGGCCTCCTGACATCCCGGATGCGGGGAACTCCTGCCCTGGGGTCTTACCTTGTGGCTCCTCTCCCGGGATGCCCCTCCCCCATGGCCTGTTCCTCTTTCTGCAGAGGCCCTAGACTCAGCAGGCTGGATTCACTTAGGGGCCTACACTGCGCAGCCCCTCCCTCCACCTCTGAGCTCTCCACTGTAGTCTTATCACCTGTCCTCACTGTGAGCCCTGTGTGTGTAGTGTCAGTGCATGGCTTACCATCAGGTTTCACTCCCTCCTCCACTTTTGGAGGCACATTCAACACATTAACATTAGCATTCACAGTAGAGTCGTGACATTCTTGGGGAACCGGACTTGGGGGTTCAGTGGCCACATACTGAGACACTAGCCGCCCCAAATCGGTCCCAAGCAACACATTGGCAGGAATATTTGGCATTACTCCCACCTCCCGCATTCCCCTCCCGGCGCCCCAGTCCAAAAACACCTTGGCGACAGGCAGCGCCGGTTCAACGCCTCCAATTCCGGAGACGGAAAGGGTTTTCCCAGTTACCAAGTCTTGAGGGGACACCACCTCAGGACGTACCAGGGTTCGTTCAGCGCCTGTGTCCCGCAGTCCCATGACCGCTGAGCGGCTGATGGTGACGGGTTGGTAATTGTCCAGGGACCTCCTACCACCCCCTCCCACACACAAAACAGTGGATGGTTTCTGGGACAGAGATGGGGCCTTATGGCGCTGGGGACACGCAGCCTTAGTGTCCCGGCTGGTTGCAATGATGACAACATCTGGGTTCTGCTCCTGGCCTGGAGAGGGCAGCAGGGGGGTACACCCCTTGCACTCTGGGGGCTAGGGGGACAGGCTCAGAGGCCCTGTTGCTGGCATACTCGTCTGCCAGGGCGGCTGTAGCAGAAGCCCCCTTTGGTTTCCGGTCACGGAGGAACTGCTGGAGGTCCTCTGGGCAGTTCCACAAGAACTGCTCCGTGACGAACAGTTCCTGGACCTCCTGGCGGTTGTTGAGCTCTAGACCCGAGGTCCAGTGCTCTGCAGCTCTCAGCAGTGCCCGCATGTGGTCAGTCCAGGTATCCTTTGAGCCCCGCTGCAGGCTCCGGAACTTCCTGCGGTACGACTCCGGGGTGAGGTTGTAGTGCTGGATCAGGGCCCGCTTGATGCTGTTGTAGTCCTGCTCCTCCCCGGCAGGTAAGTCCCCTAAAACTTCCAGGGACTTACCCCTCTAACGGGGGGTCAGGTACCTTGCCCACTGATCCAGGGCCAGATGGTGTTGGAGGCAGGTTCTCTCAAAGGCCAGCAGAAAGGAATCCAGGTCTCCATCCTTTTCAAGCAGGGGGAAGTCCTCCGCCCGGACCTTGGAAGCCTTGGTCCCCGGTGGGGCTGGAGCGTCCAGCGGGAGCCCGTGTTGAGCCATCTCCAGTCGGTGCCGGCGCTCTGCAGCTTCACGGCGTTCTGCAGCACACGTTCGGCATGCTCACGCTCCGCTGCTTTCTCTGCCGCCACCAGGAGTCTGTCATGGGCAGCGTCGTTACCAGCCTCGAGCTGTGCCATAGCCGCTTTGAAAAGGGCCTCCGATCTGGACAGGCTGGGGTGGGCAGGTGGTGGACAGTCCACTGCAGGACTGAGCACGGGGGTCTGGCTCCTTGGGGAGCCCTGGCTGAGCTCCCCCTCGCCTTCATTGGTATTGTCCTCCACCACCTCCTCATAGACCATAGCATTGGCCTCCCCCTTTGCCTTACTCCTGGTGTCTTCCGCCATCTTGGGAACCTCTGGTTACTGACACAGCTGCAACCCTGACCTCGCACACAATTTATTATATTTGAACCCTGACCGTCTAGTGCTGGGCTGACCTCAAGACCCCAGCAGTGAAAGTTACCTCTGGTAGTCTTTAGTGTCTGGGAGTAGGGGTCCCATGCACACTATTACTCTGATCCCACCGCTGCCACCAATGTGGAGGACAGGACCCAGTTCCTCCCACGTCACCAATGTGACGTAACTACGCAGGCACAGCTCTCCAGTGCCCCCTTTGTCTCTCAGGTCAGTAAGGGAACTGCACCTAGAGCAAATGGCCGCTGGGGAGGATGTCCTGTTACCCGCTGGGTATTCTAAGATTTGTAATCAGAGTAAAAGCATCAGCGCAAGATTAATTTTATGGTTTAATTGCCTTAAGGGCGCACTAGATAATTACAGAAATATACAGTAAGCTATACAATGGAATTACAGTGGATTTGCAGTAATAGTAAAATGTAACAATAAGGGTACAAGACTTAGAGATTTTAAGCTGGAGGTCAATTTACCAGGTTGTAGGTTGCATGCGGATGCCGGGAGCTCTTCAGTCCACAGGTACAAGACTCTTAGTTGCCGGACAGACCCCAAAGCGCAGGCCGCTGCTCCCCTTGGCAGATCTGTCCCCAGTTCCTTCTTAGATCATCATCGTCTGGTTCTTCTGTGAGAGTGTGACTCTCTGCCATGTGCTGCTAGTTCTTAAGCATGCTGGTTTCCTCCCCCTGTGTCAGAGGGTGGGCTAATAATCTCCACCCTTTAGCTCCCTGCAGAACTTATTCCCAATATCTAAGAAAGGGGGTAACTTTCTACAGCAAGATCGGATCAGGACACGAGAGGTACCAGTGAATGCGGATTGTTTTGCCTGTCGTGTGGAGAGCAAACATGGCCCCATTGGGTCGCTGTGGAGGGCCAATCTCTATATCTCAGGTCCCAGAGCCCTCACCGACTCAGGAGTCGCACTGCCAGATGCGCAATTTCCTTAGGGTCACGCGGATATTTTTTGTGAGTCTATAACTCGAAAGGTGTGCTCATAATCCATGATCCTAGGATGGAGCCGGAGTGGCTGGGAGAGACAATGGATGTGTGTTTGTGTCCACTGACAGGTATATTCTAATTGAAGCCCCCAGGCACCTTCCTGTCCCATGCTGGCATGGCTTCTACTCAAGGTTTGAAGTTTTGCTTTGGCTTTATCTCATTATCATACTAAAAGGCCTTGCTATTCAACATTGGAGCACTAAATCCTGCTTTCTTCAATATGCTTACAGGCCATGGGGGGGGGGTAGGAGCAGTTAGCTCCTTCATCACAGATGTACTCTAAAACGGGAAAAAAATTCCAAGTACGGTGAAATTGCAAAAAAAGTGCAGTCACACACTTGTTTTTTGCTTGGCTTTTTTGCTAGGTTCACTAGATGCTAAATCTAGCCTACCATTATGATTCTCCAGGTCATTACGAGTTCATAGACACCAAACAAATGTTGTTCCTATCTTCAAAAAGGGGAAGAAGGTGGACCCAGGCAACTATAGGCCGGTGAGTCTGACTTCTATACCAGGAAAGATCTTTGAACAAATTATTAAACAACATGTATGTCAGTACCTGGATAAGAATGAAGTGATTAAACAGAGTCAGCATGAGTTTGTAACTAATAAGTTATGTCAGACTAACTTAATTTCCTTCTATGACGGAATCACTGATTGGGTGGATCAAGGAAATGCTGTAGACATAGTATATCTTGATTTCAGCAAAGCATTTGACAAAGTATCTCATACAATCCTTATTGAAAAAATGACTAAGTATGGAATGGACAAGGCAACTGTTAGGTGGATTCATAACTGGCTTAGTGATCGGACCCAAAGAGTGGTCGTAAATGGCTGCACATCCAGTTGGAAGAATGTCTCACGTGGGGTACCACAGGGCTCTGTCCTGGGCCCTGTATTGTTCAACATCTTTATCAACGATTTAGATGAAGTAATTGAGGGTAAACTGATTAAATTTGCTGATGACACAAAGCTAGGAGGGATAGCTAATACTAGAGAAGAGAGAGAGAGGATTCAAAAAGATATAAATTACCTGGAGAAGTGGGCAGCAACTAACAGAATGTTTTTAACAGGGAAAAATGCAAAGTACTACATCTGGGCAATAAAAAACCATGTACAGAATGGGAGGAATAGGCCTAAGCAACAGCACATGTGAAAAAGACTTGGGTATACTAATAGATCACAGACTGAATATGAGTCAACAGTGTGATGCAGCAGCAAAAAAGGCAAATGCAATTCTAGGATGTATTAACAGAAGCATACAGTCTAGATCACGTGAAGTCATTATTTCCCTCTACTCCTCTTTGGTCAGACCTCATCTGGAATATTGTGTCCAGTTTTGGGCACCACATTTTAAAAAAGACATCAACAAACTGGAGCAAGTTCAGAAAAGAGCAACCAGAATGGTGACCGGTCTGCAAAGCCTGTCTTATGAGGAAAGGTTGCAGGATTTGGGATTGTTTAGTTTGCAAAAGAGAAGACTGAGAGGAGACTTAATAGCTGTCTACAAATATCTAAAGGGCTGTCACATTGTAGAAGGATCAACTTTATTCTCATTTGCACAAGGAAAGACTAGAAGCAATGGGATGAAACTGAATGGGAGGAGACACAGATTAGATATTAGAAAAAACTTTGACAGTTAGAGTGATCAATGAGTGGAACAGGCTGCCACGAGAAGTGGTGAGTTCTCCTTCAATGGAAGTCTTCAAACAGAGGCTGGACAGACATCTGACTGGGATGATTTAGCCCAGGAGGTCCCTTCCAACTCTACGATTCTATGAAACATGTCTATCTTCTCTTTTATCTAAGCGGTAAAAAAAAATTCCAAAGTTTGCTTAAAAAAAAATCTCGCAATTTTCTGAGACCTGCAGCGTCTCCATTTTTCGTGATCTCGGGTTGGGTGAGGGCTTATTTTTTTGCGTGCTGGTCTGACATTTTTAATGATACCACTTTTGTGCAAATACGTTCTTTTGATCGCCCATTATTGCATTATGCAATGTCGCGGCGACCAAAAAAAACGCAATTCTGGCGTTTTTTATTTTTTTATCGCTACGCCGTTTAGCAATCAGGTAAATGCTTTTTTTATTGATCGGGCGATTCTGAACGCGGTGATACCTAATATGTGTATGTGGGATTTTTTTTAATTTTATTTTGATTGGGGCGAAAGAGGGGTGATTTGAATTTGTTTTGTTTTTTTATTTTTAAACATTTTTTTTTTACTTTTTAGCTAGCTTCAATAGCCTCCATATGAGGCTAGAAGCATGCACAACCCGATCGGCTCTGCTACATATGGGCGATGAGCAGATCGCCCATATGTAGCAGATTTACTGCTGTGCCTGCAACAACCATAGCGGTCTCTGAGACCTGTGGTTATCCAGGCAATGCGTCGCCGACCCTCGATCACGTGACGGGAGTCGGCAATGAGCTCATTTCCGGCCCGGCGGCCGTAAGTACTATTTAAATGACCGCTGTCAGCTTTGACAGCGGGATTTAACTAGTTAATAGGCGCGGGCACATGTCAGCTGTTCATAACAGCTGACATGCTGCGGCTTTGAGGTGGACTCATCGCTGGAGCCCACCTGAAAGCAGATGATGTACTATTCCGTCATCGGTAAGGAAGGGGTTTGTCCCCTATGCGTCCCATATATTAGTAATGTCCCCTATGTGCCCCATATATTAGTAATGTCACCTATGTGCCCCATATATTAGTTATGTCCCGTATGTGTCCCATATATTAGTAATGTCCCCTATGTGCCCCCATGTATTAGTAATGTCCCCTATGTGACCCCATATATTAGTAATGCCACCTATGTGCCCAATACATTAATAATTCCACATATGTTCCCCCATATATTAGTAATGCCCCCTATGTGCCCCATATATTAGTAATGCCCCCTATATTAGTAATGTCACCTATGTGCCCCATATGTTGGTAATGTCACCTATGTTCCCCATATATTAGTAATGTCACCTATGTGACCCCATGTATTAGTAATGTCCCCTATGTGACCCCATATATTAGTAATGTCCCCTATGTGCCCCATATATTAGTAATGTCACCTTTGTGTCCCATATATTAGTAATGTCACCTGTGTGCCCCCATATATTAGTAATGTCACCTGTGTGCCCCCATGTATTAGTAATGTCACCTATGTGACCCCATATATTAGTAATGTCACCTATGTGACCCCATATATTAGTAATGTCACCTATGTGACCCCATATTTTAGTAATGTCACCTATGTGCCCCATATATTAGTAATGTCACCTATGTGCCCCATATGTTGGTAGTGTCACCTATGTTCCCCATATATTAGTAATGTCACCTGTGTGCCCCATATATTAGTAATGTCACCTATGTGCCCCATATATTAGTAATGTCACCTATGTGCCCCATATGTTGGTAATGTCACCTATGTTCCCCATATATTAGTAATGTCACCTATGTGACCCCATGTATTAGTAATGTCCCCTATGTGACCCCATGTATTAGTAATGTCCCCTATGTGACCCCATATATTAGTAATGTCACCTATGTGCCCCATATATTAGTAATGTCACCTATGTGCCCCATATATTAGTAATGTCACCTATGTGCTCCATATATTAATGTCACCTGTGTGCCCCCATGTATTAGTAATGTCCCCTATGTGACCCCATATATTAGTAATGCCACCTATGTGCCCAATACATTAATAATTCCACATATGTGCCCCATATATTAGTAATGTCACCTATGTGACCCCATATATTAGTAATGTCACCTATGTGACCCCATATATTAGTAATGTCACCTATGTGTCCCATATATTAGTAATGTCACCTATGTGACCCCATATATTAGTAATGTCACCTATGTGACCCCATATATTAGTAATGTCCCCTGTGTGCCCCATATATTAGTAATGTCCCCTATGTGCCCCATATATTTGTAATGTCCCCTATGTTCCCCATATGTTGGTAATGTCACCTATGTGACCCCATATATTACTAATGTCACCTATTTGACCCCATATATTACTAATGTCACCTGTGTGCCCCATATATTAATGCCACCTATGTGCCCCATATATTAGTAATGCCACCTATGTGCCCCATATATTAGTAATGCCACCTATGTGCCCCATACATTAATAATTCCACATATGTGCCCTATATATTAGTAATGTCCCCTATGTGCCCCATATATTAGTAATGTCCCCTATGTGCCCCATATATTAGTAATGTCATCTATGTGCCCCATATATTAGTAATGTCTCCTATGTGTCCCATATATTAGTAATGTCCCCCATATATTAGTAATGCCCCCTATGTGCCCCCATATATTAGTAATGTCCCCTGTGTGCCCCATATATTAGTAATGTCCCATATGTGCCCCATATATTAGTAATGTCCCCTATGTGCCCCATATATTAGTAATGTCCCCTATGTGCCCCATATATTAGTAATGTCATCTATGTGCCCCATATATTAGTAATGTCACCTATGTGTCCCATATATTAGTAATGTCCCCTATGTGCCCCATATATTAGTAATGCCCCCTATGTGCCCCCATATATTAGTAATGTCCCCTGTGTGCCCCCATATATTAGTAATGTCCCCTATGTGCCCCATATATTAGTAATGTCACCTATGTGCCCCATATATTAGTAATGTCACCTATGTGCCCCATATATTAGTAATGTCACCTATGTGCCCCACATATTGGTAATAAATAAAATATTCACTGTCACATCCAAACATAAATTAGGTCTGAACAGGTGCTTTCCTAGAGTCGCCAATTCATATATACATTTAAACAAAAGCAGCACTCTGTAATGCTAAAGCATGAAATATGGAGATTGAATTGCATTACTGCACTAGAGATATGAAATGTTGAGAATTCTTAGCGCATAAATTGGCCAATCCATGAGTACCCGGCAGACACGATAAGGCGATTCTCGTTGCCAGAACCTAATGCTAATCCTCTCTTAGACTGAAGTCTATATCTCTATGGAGGGGTAGGATCCTGCTGCAATTAAAGCCGCCTGATGCAATTTTGGAGCCAATTTTCTTTAGAAACATTTTAAAATCTGTTTTATTCTGGTATTTTTCTTGTAATATAGGAAAGCCTAAGGCCAGAAATAATCCCCGTAAATCACTGTACATGGAGACTTTGGGATCAGATCATTTCTTTCCATGATGTTTGTGGAAAAAAAAAAGCTTTTATAAAATTTCATCAAACTTCTGTGTGTGACTCAGAGCTGAGATCTAATGTGATAGAAGATTCCAGTGCGGGGAAGACGGGAAACCTTCATATAGACGGCGATGGGGATGGAGTCAGTGACCGACTCTGGCCAAATCTGTCTCTAGAGCCGTAGTAGAAGATGAAGATGTCGTCCTCATCATGAAGTAGTTATTTCTCATGTCGCGTGTAATGAATATCTCCTGCAGTATTGCTAATGCCGATTCCAGTGTTGGTAATGAGACGAGAATTAGCGTTATGGAAGATGAGTCTATGAGGAACGTGTTCAGCTGCCGACTCCGAGGAGGAAACTGCTTGTTGTCTGTGGCCTAAATATATAGGTTTTATTAGTTGACTAGGTGAAGAGCCCGGCGTTGCCCGGGCATAGTATCTAACTGTGGGTCCCGCTCTCTCCCTTAACAGCCCCACTCTCCACCCGCCGTCCCATTCTATCCCTCCGCTGCGGCTCGCTACATCCGTGTCCTGCTCTCTCCTTCCACAGCTCACCCCTAATATCCCACATCGTTAAAGCAACAAATATAAACCTAGCGCTCAACTTAAAGGTATTTGCTGGTGGACATCACATCTGGAGGCATGTTTGCCCCTCTCCTATATACTGACAAGCTCATTACCTTAGAGAGATTATTCTCCTCAATGCTTAAAGCACCATCGTCCTTTCTGATAGATGCCTATAAGCTCTACACAATCTATATACCACACGTAACTGAAGAAGGTCACATTGACCGAAACGTCTTTTTTCGTGTACTACAATAAACCACCTTGTAAATACCTTTAAGTTGAGTGCTAGGTTTATATTTGTTGCTTTAACGGTTTGGGAACCTAACCTTAGCACCATCTTGAGTTGTGCTCACGGTGTTCTTTCTATAATATCCCACATCATCTCGTCAGAGCCACCGGACTACTACCCCTAATATCCCACATCATCCCGTCAGCCAGAGCCACCGGACTACTACTCCTAATATCCCACATCATCCCGTCAGCCAGAGCCACCGGACTACTACCCCTAATATCCCACATCATCCCGTCAGCCAGAGCCACCGGACTACTGCCCCTAATATCCCACATCATCCCGTCAGCCAGAGCCACCGTACTACTACCCCTAATATCCCACATCATCCCGTCAGCCAGAGCCACCGGACTACTACCCCTAATATCCCACATCATCCCGTCAGAGCCACCGGACTACTACCCTTAATATCCCACATCATCCCATCAGCCAGAGCCACCGGACTACTACCCCTAATATCCCACATCATCCCGTCAGCCAGAGCCACCGGACTACTACCCCTAATATCCCACATCATCCCATCAGCCAGAGCCACCGGACTACTACCCCTAATATCCCACATCATCCCGTCAGCCAGAGCCACCGGACTACTACCCCTAATATCCCACATCATCCCATCAGCCAGAGCCACCGGACTACTACCCCTAATATCCCACATCATCCCTTCAGCCAGAGCCACCGGACTACTACCCCTAATATCCCACATCATCCCGTCAGCCAGAGCCACCGGACTACTACCCCTAATATCCCACATCATCCCTTCAGCCAGAGCCACCGGACTACTACCCCTAATATCCCACATCATCCCATCAGCCAGAGCCACCGGACTACTACCCCTAATATCCCACATCATCCCATCAGCCAGAGCCATCGGACTACTACCCCTAATATCCCACATCATCCCGTCAGCCAGAGCCACCGGACTACTACCCCTAATATCCCACATCATCCCGTCAGCCAGAGCCACCGGACTACTACCCCTAATATCCCACATCATCCCGTCAGCCAGAGCCACCGGACTACTACCCCTAATATCCCACATCATCCCATCAGCCAGAGCCATCGGACTACTACCACTAATATCCCACATCATCCCATCAGCCAGAGCCATCGGACTACTACCCCTAATATCCCACATCATCCCGTCAGCCAGAGCCACCGGACTACTACCCCTAATATCCCACATCATCCCATCAGCCAGAGCCATCGGACTACTACCACTAATATCCCACATCATCCCTTCAGCCAGAGCCACCGGACTACTACCCCTAATATCCCACATCATCCCGTCAGCCAGAGCCACCGGACTACTACCACTAATATCCCACATCATCCCATCAGCCAGAGCCATCGGACTACTACCCCTAATATCCCACATCATCCCTTCAGCCAGAGCCACCGGACTACTACCCCTAATATTGTCGGGGTCGTAAACGACAATGAATCCTCATTCACCAGTCATTCCAAATCATTGTGCGAGCGCAAAACATCTGGTACCGATTAAGAATGACTCAGACATGCAGCTGATTCAGTCTTAGCTAATGTCCTGCATCCACACCTGTCAGGAGCAGTACAACAACTGGCTTTTATTT
This sequence comes from Dendrobates tinctorius, assembly GCF_039654945.1. Classification (NCBI taxonomy): domain Eukaryota; kingdom Metazoa; phylum Chordata; class Amphibia; order Anura; family Dendrobatidae; genus Dendrobates; species Dendrobates tinctorius. Next base: position 2,500,356 of record NW_027361824.1, read on the forward strand.
ACAAATACACAATACTATATTGAGTGTTAGGGGAAGGCGTGCATTAGGCGGGGTTTATGCAGTATACATCTAGTGTCCAGTCTCTCTCTGATTCGTCAAAACGTCTCCCGATGGTTACTTCTTCTTCACATTCCTGAGTTATCTTTTTTTAGGAGAAATGAAACTTAACTTAACTCTTTAGACACTGAATTTAAGTGAAAGTGAACACTGGCAGCCATCTTTAATACAGTTACATTTGCATTAGCAAGCAATTAGGAAAAACTTATTGTTTCACAGTATAAAAATATAAAAGTTATATAAGAAAATATATTTTCACCTTGACAATATCCCACATCATGCCGTCAGCCAGAGCCACCGGACTACTACCCCTAATATCCCACATCATCCCGTCAGCCAGAGCCACCAGACTACTACCCCTAATATCCCACATCATCCCGTCAGAGCCACCGGACTACTACCCCTAATATCCCACATCATCCCGTCAGCCAGAGCCACCGGACTACTACCCCTAATATCCCACATCATCCCGTCAGCCAGAGCCACCGGACTACTACCCCTAATATCCCACATCATCCCGTCAGCCAGAGCCACCGGACTACTACCCTTAATATCCCACATCATCCCGTCAGCCAGAGCCACCGGACTACTACCCCTAATATCCCACATCATCCCGTCAGCCAGAGCCACCGGACTACTACCCTTAATATCCCACATCATCCCGTCAGCCAGAGCCACCGGACTACTACCACTAATATCCCACATCATCCCGTCAGCCAGAGTCACCGGACTACTACCCCTAATATCCCACATCATCCCGTCAGCCAGAGCTACCAGACTACTACCCCTAATATCCCACATCATCCCGTCAGCCAGAGCCACCGGACTACTACCCCTAATATCCCACATCATCCCGTCAGCCAGAGCCACCGGACTACTACCCTTAATATCCCACATCATCCCGTCAGCCAGAGCCACCGGACTACTACCACTAATATCCCACATCATCCCGTCAGCCAGAGCCACCGGACTACTACCCCTAATATCCCACATCATCCCGTCAGCCAGAGCCACCGGACTACTACCCCTAATATCCCACATCATCCCGTCAGCCAGAGCCACCGGACTACTACCCCTAATATCCCACATCATCCCGTCAGCCAGAGCCACCGGACTACTACCCCTAATATCCCACATCATCCCGTCAGCCAGAGCTACCAGACTACTACCCCTAATATCCCACATCATCCCGTCAGCCAGAGCCACCGGACTACTACCACTAATATCCCACATCATCCCGTCAGCCAGAGCCACCGGACTACTACCCCTAATATCCCACATCATCCCGTCAGCCAGAGCCACCGGACTACTACCCTTAATATCCCACATCATCCCGTCAGCCAGAGCCACCGGACTACTACCACTAATATCCCACATCATCCCGTCAGCCAGAGCCACCGGACTACTACCCCTAATATCCCACATCATCCCGTCAGCCAGAGCCACCGGACTACTACCCCTAATATCCCACATCATCCCGTCAGCCAGAGCCACCGGACTACTACCCCTAATATCCCACATCATCCCGTCAGCCAGAGCCACCGGACTACTACCCCTAATATCCCACATCATCCCGTCAGCCAGAGCCACCGGAGTACTACCCCTAATATCCCACATCATCCCGTCAGCCAGAGCCACCGGACTACTACCCCTAATATCCCACATCATCCCGTCAGCCAGAGCCACCGGACTACTACCTCTAATATCCCACATCATCCCGTCAGCCAGAGCCACCGGACTACTACCCCTAATATCCCACATCATCCCGTCAGCCAGAGCCACCGGACTACTACCCCTAATATCCCACATCATCCCGTCAGCCAGAGCCACCGGACTACTACCCCTAATATCCCACATCATTCCGTCAGCCAGAGCCACCGGACTACTACCACTAATATCCCACATCATCCTGTCAGCCAGAGCCACCGGACTACTACCCCTAATATCCCACATCATCCCGTCAGCCAGAGCCACCGGACTACTACCCCTAATATCCCACATCATCCTGTCAGCCAGAGCCACCGGACTACTACCCCTAATATCCCACATCATCCCGTCAGCCAGAGCCACCGGACTACTACCCCTAATATCCCACATCATCCCGTCACCTAGAGCCACCGGACTACTCCCCCTAATATATGGGTATATGGGCAGGGAGGGGGTGATTCATTTCTGTCCTGTGCTCTCTGCTCCTTTCTGTGGGGCAGACAATGGCTGGGAGCTTATGTTCCCAGGGATGCTAGATGTCTCCCACCATGGCAGTGTCTGCTGAGGTGTTGTCGCCTACATTCACTTTCATATATAGTGATATGCTTTCATTATGCTCCACACCCTTCTATCATTCACATTGCTGTTCCCCAGCTCACCCACCTCTCTGTCCTTCTAACTCCTATAGACTTTCAGCCCTACATTTTTATTGAGCCCTGAATTTGAAGAAATGTCTCCCTCTACTGGTCTGCTTCGTGATTGGTTGGTGATACACACACATACATATATACATACATTCACTTTTATATATAGAGATGTAAAGAAGAAAACTAAACACTATAAAATAATAAGTCTCCTCATATGTTTCCCTTATTATCTCCAGTAATTGTATTATTACACAGGATTCTTATGATGTTACATCAGATCATCTTCTTCTCATTCAGGTCTCTACAATATCGGATCCTCTCAGTGAAGATCTTCTACAAAAGAACATTTTCCTGATTTACCCATCAAAGATGGATATGGGCAGAGACAAGATGGCGGAGAGGATGTTACACCTCACCCTAGAGATCCTCTTCCGTCTCACTGGAGAGGTGAGAGATTCTGATGATGTCACATTCCATCATTCTTATCTATGGGAATAACGGACAGAACTGGAGAGGTGAGGACTCTGGGAATGTCTGTAGTGAGATTTATTATTGTGTCTCTCCATAACCAGGATTACACAGTGGTGAAGAAGACCTCTAGTGATCGCTGTCAGGACCCTGTGTCTGAGGGATGCGGAAGACCCCTGAGCCCAATCACGGGGCCTCCACCTCACCCCCTGATCCATGAGGACATCAATGACCAGAAGATCCTAGAACTCACCTACAAGATGATTGAGCTGCTGACTGGAGAGGTGACACTGCTGGGAATGCTGGGACATTATACAGTAACACTATGAAGGGATCGGGGGATGACGGTATCATTGTGTGTGTCAGGTTCCTGTAAGGTGTCAGGATGTCGCTGTCTATTTCTCCATGGAGGAGTGGGAGTATTTAGAAGGACGCAAAGATCAGTACAAGAACGTCATAATGGAGGTTCCCCAGCCCCTCACATCACCAGGTAATAGACATGACTAAATACACACGGCCTATAATTATCTGTATGTAGAGAATGAATTCAGTCCCTGTATGTGTTTCCTCCAGATCTATCCAGTAAGAGGACAACACCAGAGAGATGTCCCCGTCCTCTTCTTCCACAGGACTGTAAACAAGAAGATGCCAGTGCTCCTCAGGATCATCAGGTAGATGGAGAGAAGGTGTCAGGAGATCTCCCCTATGATGTGTAGACGGCTGTGAAGCTCTTGTGCTCAGTCTTGTTTTATCCACCAGTATTATATGTTTTATATCTGTGTAATGAGAGCGGTGGAGATGGCAGGATTAGAGCTGAGCGTAGATGGGACTTCTAAATCTGTGACTTTTACAATATTTGTTTCAGGGTGAAGATCTGACCCATATTAATACTACAGAGACATATGTGAGGGGTGATGAGCGGTGTAAAGAGGAGATTCCCACATATGACTACCCAGGTGAGTAGTGACCACTGACTGCAGAGAAGTCACAGATTCCTCTCAGTCACCGGCTGTGGCTGCTTTATCGGTGGTGTAGTCCGGCCGTATCACAATCGTGTGATCACCATTTTGCCTCCCGACCACAACATTCTCCTCCACCCAAAACTGTTCCAATGACTTGGGCATTGAAAGCCCTTTCCTATAGAACTTACAACCTGGAGGATCCACCTACCCCCTGGGATTAGGAGACGCTGACCGTTACCTGCCCAGGACTGTAAACTACGAAGCCAAATGACAGCGTACGTAGAATGTGCTGACAAGTTAGAAAATCACTTCAAGAAAAGTATTATGATGGATCAGAGAAAGCGGAGGGTAATTGTAATGTAAAATGTCTGTAAGGTAGAAGCTTTAGAAATCTCCCCTTTCTTTCTGAGTTACATTGTACCCTGTAAGCTTATAGCAGTCCCTTCCCCCAAGTCTTCAGCTGTGCCAGCATGTGAAACCTGAACCCGTCCACTTCCTATCGAAGCCCCTCCATCCCCCCTCGCTGGACAGCTAAGTGTAACAGATGTTCCTTTGTCTAAGTCCATGTGGCCGAGTAGAACTATAAGAGACTGCATGGCAAAAACCATACATGACAGAGAAATAATAATCATATTTTTGTGATCTGAGCGGTCCCAGCTTCGCTGTGGTGGCTTTTGCATAGTTCTCGGGCTCCCAGAGACTGAGATATGGGTTGCGCCCAAATGCAGGGCCCTATCTCGTGCATTCTTGATGTTTTCTTGATGGACTCATTACGCTGGGAAACATGATACCACTGGTGAGTCCATACAGGCTTCCCCCATAGAGTTATGATCTTCATAAGTTTTGTAATTTGATTCTAAATCCAAGAGTAGGGGGCAGACCCTCTCCAGACCGCCCCTCTTGGTGATGTCACACACCTGGGTCTATAAGGTAGCCCTCCCGTACAGGGAGCTCAGATCAACTCAAGTCCTCGTGCCAGAGAGACGTGCAGATGAGCGGCGACGTTTGGTTAAGTGCCGCCCCTCCCCCCAGCCGCATGGTTTTGCCTAGTCATGAACAACCGTGAGTGTACCTTCTGTTTTCATCCATTTTGCTTTATACTTGTATTTGTACATATTTGATGTTTCAATTTTATAGCAATTTTTATCTCTATAATCACTGCCCTCATTCGGGGAATAAATGATAAAATCTATTTAGTCTGCCTTCATGCTCTAGAAATCGAACTATATGCCTTTGTTAGATAATTACGCTACTGTTCGGGTTGGCTTCGAACCCCTCCCTTGAGTCTATAACTTAAGCGGAGAAACTATGAGCTGGTGGCAGCGCGTTGTTCACGGTTATTGCGGCTTGCTGGCAGTCCAGAAAGGTCTTATATTGCTGAATGAGGGGCTGCGGCCACAGCATTGATAATTCCCTCACTGCAGAAGCCTAATTGCCCGCTCACAACTAGCAGCCCGTCCGGCGACCAATTATCCTAGGTGCAGTTCCCTGACTGACCTGAGGGTAAGGGGGGCGTCGGAGAGCTGCGAGTTCCAAAGTGGAACTGAGAAAGTGGGATATCCATAAATCCCCGCAGTTCGTAGAAGGTTATAGTAGAGGTGGGGCACCCAAAATACCCCCCTGCGGCAAATTGTTAGAGCGAGATAAGCTTGCTGGATATTTTTGTCACATGGTGCCAGTGGTGGGATAACTAAGATAAGCCCCCGCTGTGCCTGTGATAGCCGTGTGCCGGCAGTGTGTCACGTCCCTCCGTCGACTGATACACCCGTGTCAGTGGTGGGATTGCTGACATATTGGTGGCACAGGGTCCAGCCGTTCGTCACATATTGGTGGCAGCGGCGTGCCTACTGCTTGCGTTCATCACAGTAATGATGCTGTTGGCTTCCTAGATCCCTTATATCTTATTGGATGACTCTACTCTCCCTTCTGTGCTCATGTGGCCCCTACAGGACCAGGTCGTGTCTTTCTGGCCAAACTTCACTTTTATGATCGACAACAGTAAATCTTTATCTGAAGTTTTCAGTTAATGAGATTTTCGTGCTCTAGGGCGGGGCTGTGGGCGGGGCTTTATGTGGCGCTCTGCATACACGGCGAATAGGCCTCCTTACCTTGACAAGCCAGAGCTGGTATGTCACTCTCCACAAGGAGAAACCTTATCCCTTAGAAAAAAATATTGGAATATTTTAAAAAAAGATGTGATTCTTGGAAAAATGCTTCCTTGTGAACCATGAATAACTTTTAGGAGAGGGGCGACAGTGAAAAATATTGTAGCTCAAAGTAAATTAGAGGTTACAAATAAAAAATATGAAAGGAAATAATACCAATGTGAATGGAGGGAAGGTAAATACGGGAGTATACAGGTGCTCTTCAAACAAAGTAACGTATATACGCGCGTATAAGCCGAGATTTTCAGCCCATTTTTTGGGGGCTGAAAGTCCCCCACTCGGCTTATACGCGAGTCATGTAGGTGGGGGAGGGGAAGCGGGGGTGTCAGATCATACTGACCCCCCTGGCACGTCTCTGCAGCGCCCCTGCTTGTCCCACGGTCTCCCTTCCTTCCTACAGAGGTCACATGGTACCGCTCATTAAAGTCATGAATATGTGCATGTTTATGACTTTAATGAGCGGTACCACGTGACCGCTGAAGCAAGGAAGGGAGAACGGGGCTGCAGAGACGCGCCAATGGGAGGTAAGTATATGCTATATTCACCTGTCCCGGTTCCAACGCTGCTCGCCGCTGTGTGCCCGCCGGGTCAGTGATGATCAGGCAGCAGAGGGCGCGCTGATGTAGTCAGTGCGCGCCCTCTGGCAGAACAGTCACTGACAGAGGGACCGGCGGGCAGACAGCGGTGAGCAGCGTTGGAACCGGGACAGGTGAATATCTCAGGTGGCGGGTCCTGAGCCAGAGGCGACACCTGTCCCCCATAGTGCGCCGGTGTCTCCGCCTGCTCAGCATACCGGCACCTGGCCCCCAGGGACAAGAGGTGAGTATGTCTTTTTTTTTTTTTTTTTTTTTTTAGTACCTGCAGTAGCGGCAGCAGCAATATATGGGGGCATAGTCAATGGAGCATCATATGGAGGCAGCATATGGGGGTATAGTCAATGGAGCATCTTATGGGGCTTATATGTGAGTCAATAAGTTTTCCCAGTTTTTTGTGGCAAAATTAGGGGGGTCGGCTTATACACAAGTATATACGGTAAATGTTGTAAGATCATTGACCCTGGAGCATAGAGTATTCGATCTAATACCACTGGGGGTTTAATTAAAATAAATCTGAGACTCATGTAGTGACTTGCAGATGCGGGCTTCAATACGTGGGACGAACTTCCCAGGAACTGAGTGCCCAGATGAACAGTCACCGCTATAATTCAAAGAACGGGCAGAGTAACCATAGTCTGTCCCGTCATCTTCTGCTGAAGCACAAAAATGCTTCTGTATCACGGTTACACCATTGGAACATATACCGAAAGGGGTTAATAATAGGAATAAATTATTAAATCAAAAGGAGTCGTTTTAGGGTATGTGCACACATTGCAGATTTGCCTGCAGAATTTTCTGCACAGAATCTGCACCTCTTGACAGAAAACGCAGGTAAAAATCCACGCGTTTTTGATGCAGATTTTCCTGCGTTTTTCATGCAGATTTGTATGCGTTTTTGTAAACTAAATAAAGATGTTATTTAACCCCTTTCTGACATCTGACGTACTATCCCGTCCACGGTACCCGGGCCCCTATGACTGGGGACGGGAGAGTACGTCATCGAGATCAGCGGCGCCCCCGGGTGGAGCGCCGCTGATCGCGGCGGGTGTCAGCTGATTATCACGGTGTCAGCTGATTATCACAGCTGACACCCGACACTGTGTCAGGGGCGGTCACTGCACATTAACCCCCGACACACTGCGATCAAACATGATCGCAGCGTACCGGAGGTTTAGGAAAGCATCTGCAGGGAGGGGGCTCCCTCCGTGCTTCCCTGAGACCCCCACAGCAGCACGATGTGCAGCGCTGCTGGGCGGGCCTCCTTCCATGCAGGCCTCGGATCCAATATGGCTGCAGTGGCGGGTATTGATGCGAGACTCGTGCGAGTTTCTCGTAAGTGACCCCGGCCTTAAACGCAATATCTGTTTAATTTTTAAAAAAATTGCGTGGGTTCCTCTGCAATTTTCTTGTCCAGAGAGGGAAAGCCAGTGACTGAGGGCTGATGTTGATAGCCTGGGAAAGGGGTAATACCCATGGATCTTCCCAGGCTATGAATATCAACCCGCAGCTGTCTGCATAGCGTTTACTGGCTATTAAAACAGGGGGGCCCCAAATAAAAATGACGTGGGGTCCCCCTATAATTAATAGCCAAAAAGGCTATGCAGAGAGCTGCGGGTTGATATTTATAGCCTAGGAAGGGGCCATGGATATTGCCCCCTCCATCTACAAACACCAGCCCGCAGCCGCCCCAGAAATGGCGCATCTATAAGATCTGTTTTACATCTGCGGTTTTGCTGCGGATGTGCCTGACTCAATGGAAGTCAATGGGTGCAGAAACGCTGCAGATCCGCACAAAGAATTGACATGCTGCGGGGAAAAAAGCGCGTTTGTGTGGATTTTTCCACAGCGTGTGCACAACAAAGCTCCATTTCCCATAGATTTACATTGGCTGTGCACTACGCTGCGGATTTGATGCAATTCCGCGCGTCCAAAAACGGTGCGGATCCGCAACGTGTGCACATACCCTTAAAGTTTTACTTTCCTCCTTTAGTGAAAAACGAGTGATTGCGCGCCCTTTGGCCGCGTTCTGGGATTACGAACCACGAAATGGGGTGTAATCACGCACCAGACTGACCTCGCAATGGGGTGTAACCACGCAACAGACTGACCTCACAATGGGGTGTAACCACGCAACAGACTGACCTCACAATGGGGTGTAACCACGCACCAGACTGACCTCACAATGGGGTGTAACCACGCACCAGACTGACCTCACAATGGGGTGTAACCACGCACCAGACTGACCTCACAATGGGGTGTAACCACGCACCAGACTGACCTCACAATGGGGTGTAACCACGCACCGCACTGACCTCGCAATGGGGTGTAACCACGCACCGCACTGACCTCGCAATGGGGTGTAACCACGCACCAGACTGACCTCGCAATGGGGTGTAACCACGCACCAGACTGACCTCGCAATGGGGTGTAACCACGCACCAGACTGACCTCGCAATGGGGTGTAACCACGCACCAGACTGACCTCGCAATGGGGTGTAACCACGCACCAGACTGACCTCGCAATGGGGTGTAACCACGCACCAGACTGACCTCGCAATGGGGTGTAACCACGCACCAGACTGACCTCGCAATGGGGTGTAACCACGCACCAGACTGACCTCGCAATGGGGTGTCACCACGCACCAGACTGACCTCGCAATGGGGTGTCACCACGCACCAGACTGACCTCGCAATGGGGTGTAACCACGCACCAGACTGACCTCGCAATGGGGTGTAACCACGCACCAGACTGACCTCGCAATGGGGTGTAACCACTCACCAGACTGACCTCGCAATGGGGTGTAACCACGCACCAGACTGACCTCGCAATGGGGTGTAACCACGCACCAGACTGACCTCGCAATGGGGTGTAACCACGCACCAGACTGACCTCGCAATGGGGTGTAACCACGCACCAGACTGACCTCGCAATGGGGTGTAACCACGCACCAGACTGACCTCGCAATGGGGTGTAACCACGCACCAGACTGACCTCGCAATGGGGTGTAACCACGCACCAGACTGACCTCGCAATGGGGTGTAACCACGCACCAGACTGACCTCGCAATGGGGTGTAACCACGCACCAGACTGACCTCGCAATGGGGTGTAACCACGCACCAGACTGACCTCGCAATGGGGTGTAACCACGCACCAGACTGACCTCGCAATGGGGTGTAACCACGCACCAGACTGACCTCGCAATGGGGTGTAACCACGCACCAGACTGACCTCGCAATGGGGTGTAACCACGCACCAGACTGACCTCGCAATGGGGTGTAACCACGCATCTGACTGGCGTATGTGCAGACTAACAGCAAACACAAATACCTGGTGTACCTCTTCTGCCACTCCTACCTTGCCATCGTTGAGTGACTCTTGCATTTTGGACACGTCTTCATCTTGTTCTCGTCCGTGTGAAATTTGTGTATCACTTTGTGCATTGCGTGTTGCTCGTTGTCGTGCAGCATTAGATGTTCTACGTGATTCAGTTACTTTCTTCGTTTCTCTTGCTCTGGCCGCCCTCTGTCAGGCTGCATCAGCAGTTCTTCGATAATTTCGTTCGTCTTCTGTTTCATTAAGACGCAGGTTACACATCTGTCTGCGATTCGCTTCTCTGCGTGCAGCAGCGCCATCAATTTGATCCATCTTTGCAATGTTGCCCCTCACAGGCTAACGTTCAAAAAAGGCTTATGCCTTAACTCATCACCAGGGAGAGCTCCTCTCCTTATTAGATATGTCACTTAACTCCTACACAGGGCCTTTCAGTACTTAGGTATCCATGGATACGCCCACGCATATAGTCAGTTAGCTGCTAGTGGTAGTAACTATAGATACCTAAGTTACTGTTGAGCTGTGGATGACTCATTGCGCATGGACACGTCCAAATTTGGTATATGGATTTGTTTTTAAAAAACTTTGGGAATTTTTTTTTGAAAAGTTTGTTTTTTTCCCCTTTTTGGAATTTTTCAAAATGTTTTTTTTTTTTTTTTTTTTTTTTTACATTGCTTGCTTTTGATTCATGTAGAGATAATAGTAGTGTGTTTGATAGTGCATTCAAGTGAATTATATTTACAATCATATTTATGCTTACACTTTAAAATATTTTTATGATTATTCACATCAATGCACTGTAAAAATAGCAGCCGAAACACGTTGTACTGCATTTTAGAAACATTTAAAAAATTTATTTTATTTTTTGTTGTTGTTTAGTAACAGATTTTCACTGGATGTATTCAAGAAATCCTAAGGTGATTAGCGACACATACGCTTGGAGTTTCTTTTTACGTGGAATAGTTTGCAGACACACTGTACTGGGTCACCTGGCAGCTCAGAAGATGTCCACCATGAACATGCTTGGCCCTATGGCTCTATATTCTCTGCTTTCCATATCCCAAGGATTGCCTTGCTCATCGCCCTTTAACACCCTTACATGGATCTGAGCTTACACTGGGACCCCAAGGCTTGGACCATGGTGTTACCTGCTATTCTGTGGTGTTAGATTGTAAGAAGAATAGTCAGGTAGCTGGGTCAGAACCAGAAGGACAGAATCAGAAGACACAAGAGTAGTCAGTAAACGGACACGGTCAAAGCAGCGAGCTGAGCACAGAGGACTGAACCAGAGGAGAGCAGCGCGGTATCTGGCAGATTCCAGCCATGTGCTTTCAGCTTTAGTAGGGTGTGGTACTTTCCAATTGGCTGAAGCAGGGAGCAGATTACTCCAGCTGGACAGCAGGAACAGATCCCAGGTGTGATTGGACACACCATATGCAGAGGCCCTAACATAATATAACTGAAAACCAGAATTGTCGAAATATCCATAAAGTGATTCCAGTTTGTAAATTAATTCACTGAGGGTTACAACCTATAGGAGGAGTGAATATTTTGACTCCACAGCCACTTTCCGGAAATTAACACGCAGTGGATGTTGGAGAGTGAAAATTACACATTTGCCATTTTCTTACCCAGCACTTAGTGCCCAGATTGTGCTCCAGGAGACACAAACCATAAATAAAGTGGATTCTTCTCACTATATTGCTAAATACAGGGATCCTAATGTTGTTTGCGCACACTGCAAGACTCGGAAGTGAGAGCGGATTTTGCTGGATTGGTTTATAGAAACCTTGTTGCTTTTCAACAGCCTTTGAGCCACTAATAGTGTGGGAACCTCTGTTTTTCCATTGAGAGACGGAGGACCTGAGTGGGGACTTCTTTTTTGTGCGATGAGAATTGGTATTATTTTCGCCTACATAACATTGATTGGTTTCTTTTTATTCGATATTTGGGAGGCAGAATGAACAAACAGTTGAACACCGCACACTACTGGCTCATCCAACAAGGTTTTCTATTATGACTGTGAACTGTCATTGTCTTGGTACATAATTAACCCCTTTCTGACAGTGGACGTACTATCCCGTCGAGGTGCCCTGGGCCTGAATGCCCATGGACGGGATAGTACGTCATACGCGATCAGCCATGCTCGGGACCGCTCCTGGCACTTTAACCCCCGGCACACTGCAATCAAACATGATCGCAGTGTTCCAGAGCGGCAGACGAGCTGTCAGAAGCATTGCGCAGGTAGGGGCTCCCTTCGTGCTTCCCTCAGAACAACGCAATGTAAGATGGCCGTGGAGAACTTTCCGGGTCCTGCAGGGAGGTGGCTTCTCAGAGCAGGCACTGGCAAGCCTCCTTCACTGCCTGTCAGAGCGCTGATCTGACACAGTGCTGTGCAAAGTGTCATATCAGTGATCTGACTTGATATAGTGATGTCCCACCCTGAAACAATGTAAAATAATTTAAAAAAAAAAAAAAGGAAAAATTTTTTTTTTAAATTCCGGATACATTATTATGTAAATAAAAAAAAAAACAATAAAAGTACTCATATTTAGTATCGCCGCATCCGTAACGACCTGCTCTATAAAACTGTCCCACTAGTTAACTCCTTTAGTGAACCCCATAGAAAAGGCAAAAAAACCAATGCTTTATCATCATACCGCCGAACAAAAAGTAGAATAGCACGCGATCAAAAAGACGGATATAAATAAACATGGCACCGAAGAAAACGCAAAAAATGAGCCACCATACAGCATCATCCAGCGAAAAAATAAAGTTATAGCTCGCAGAATAAAGCAATGCAAAAATAATAATTTTTTCTATAAAAGTTTTTATTGTATAAAAGCGCTAAAACACAAAAATAAATCTAAATGAGGTATTGCTGTAATCGTACTAAACCGAAGAATAAAACCGCTTTATCAATTTTACCACACGCGGAAAGGTATAAACGCCCTCCTCCCCAAAGAAATTCATGAATTGCTGGTTTTTGTTCATTCTGCCTCCCAAAAATCGTAACAAAAAGCGATCAAAAAATGTCATGTGCCCGATTATAGTACCAATAAAAACGTCAACTCGTCCCGCAAAAAACAAGACCTCACTTGACTTTGTGGGCCAAAATATGGAAAAATTAGAACTCTCAAAATGTGGTGATGCAAAAACTTTTGCACTAAAAAGTGTCTTTTAGCGTATGACAGCTGCCAAACATAAAAATCCGCTTTAAATAGTAAATCAAACCCCCCGATATCACCCCCTTAGTTAGGGAAAAATAATAAAATAAAGTATTTATTTCCATTTTCCGGTTAGGGTTGGGGCTAAAGTTAGGGTTGGGGTTTGGATTAGGGTTAGTTTTATGGCTAGGGTTATAGTTAGGACTGGAATTAGGGTTAGGGGTATGTTGGGGTTAGGGTTGGAGTGTTTCCACATCAGGGGCTCTCCAAACGTGACATGGCGTCCAATCTCAATTCCAGCCAATTTTGCATTGAGAAGTCAAACGACGCTTCTTCTTTTCCGAGCTTTGCTGTGCGCCCAAACAGTGATTTACCCCCACATTCACTATCGTTCAAAAGTTTGGGGTCACCCAGACAATTTTGTGTTTTCCATGAAAACTCATACTTTTATTAATCAAATGAGTTGCCAAATGCATTTAAAATCTCGTGCAGACATTGACAAGGTTCGAAAAAAAGATTTCTGTTTGAAATAATAATTTTCTCCTTCAAACTTTGCTTTCGTCAAAGAATGCTCCCTTTGCAGCAATTCCAGCATTGCAGACCTTTGGCATTCTAGAAGTTAATTTGCTGAGGTAATCTGGAGAAATTTCACCCCATGCTTCCAGAAGCCCCTCCCACAAGTCGGTTTGGCTTGGTGGCACGTTTTGCGTACCATACGGTCAAACTGCTCCCACAACAGCTCAATGGGGTTGAGATCTGGTGACTGCACTGGCCACTCCATTACAGATAGAATACCAGCTGGCGGCATCTTCCCTAAATAGTTCCTGCATAATTTGGAGGTGTGCTTTGGGTCATTGTCCTGTTGTAGGATGAAATTGGCTCCAGTCAAGCGCTGTCCACAGGGTATGTCATGACGTTGCAAAATGGAGTGATAGCCTTCCTTATTCAAAATCCCTTTTACCTTGTGCAAATCTTCCACTTCACCAGCACCAAAGCAACCCCAGACATCACATTACCTCCACCATGCTTGACAGATGGCGTCAGGCAGTCTTCCTGCATCTTTTCAGTTGTTCCGCGTCTCACAAATGTTCTTCTGTATGATCCAAACACCTCAAACTTGGATTCGTCTGTCCATAAAACTTTTTTCCAATCTTCCTCTGTCCAATGTCTGTTCTTTTGCCCATATTGATCATTTCCTATTATTAGCCAGTCTCAGATATGGCTTTTTCTTTGCCACTCTGCCCTGAAGGCCAGCATCCCGGAGTCGCCTCTTCACTGTAGACGTTGACACTGGCGTTTGTGTGTACTATTTAATGAAGCTGCCAGTTGAGGACCTGTGAGGCGTCGATTTCTCAAACTACAGACTCTAATGTACTTGTCTTGTTGCTCAGTTGTGCAGCGGGGCCTCCCACTTCTCTTTCTACTCTGGTTAGAGCCTGTTTGTGCTCTCCTCTGAAGGGAGTAGTACACACCGTTGTAGGAAATCTTCAGTTTCTTGGCAACTTCTCGCATGGAATAGCCATCATTTCTAAGAACAAGAGTAGACTGTCGAGTTTCACATGAAAGTTCTTTTTTTCTGGCCATTTTGAGAGTTTAATGGAACCAATAAATGTAATGCTCCAGATTCTCAACTAGCTCAAAGGAAAGTCAGGTTTATAGCTTCTCTAATCAGCCAAACTGTTTTCAGCTGTGCTAACATACTTGCACAAGGGATTTTAAGGGTATTCTAACCATCCCTTAGCCTTCTTACACAGTTAGCAAACACAAAGTACCATAAGAACACTGGAGTGATGGTTGTTGGAATTGGGCCTCTATACACCTATCAAGATATTGCATTACATAAATTTCTGACCAACAAAGAGATCATTCTGAAGAGCAGAAAATTATTAATGAATTTTCCGACATGAATTTTAAGGAACAATTAGCGCTAGTCAGTTGGCAGGACTTGGATCCTCTTTTTTTTTTTTTTTTTTTTTTGTCTAATACTGATAAAATTGATCAATCTCATGATTTTGTTACCAAAAACCTATACTTCTATCCGGTGCAAGCCCGGTCTGAATATATGGAACGTTTTCAGGAAATGGTGGAGAAAGAATTGCATGCTCTATATGATCGAGTGAAATCCACCACTAAATCAAAGAGGAATTTTTCTAATAGGCAACAACAAGTATTGAAAGAATTAAAGGAAATGTCTAATCTGGTCATAAAGATGTCAGACAAAGGTGGGGTGGTGGTAGTGTTGAGTTCAGATGATTACTATATGAAAATTATGGAGTTATTGTCTGACACGGCTGTTTACAAGAAATTGAAATGTAATCCTCTGCATGATTTCAAGAAAAAAAGTGATATTATTATTAAAGAGGGTCTTGACATAGGATTTCTGGAGGTGAAAAACTCTGTTCTGCCTATCATACATGGGGTCCCCAAAATCCACAAAACTGATGGTATTTCCCCAATGCGACCCATAGTATCGGGAATTGGCTCGACCAATGAACATTTATGTCAATGGGTCGATTCATTACTCCAACCTTTAGTTCAGAGAACACCAGGATATATTAAAGATTCAAAACAAATTCTTGAAATTTGTTTCTAAAAAAATCTGGTCTTCTAAAACTGTATGTTGTAATATCATTGTACACTTGTATTCCCCATGACATAGCTATTCGTGCATTATATTTTCACCTGCAGAAATTTAGCAATTTTTTTTCCAAATTGCAGAACTACATTGTACAAGTTGTTCAATTTTTGATGTCTCACAATTTTTTCGCATTCAATGGTGAATTTTATCTACAACAAACGGGAGTGGCAATGGGGGCAAAATTTTCACCTTCTCTTGCCAAACTGGTAATGTCTTTTTGGGAATCAGAATTTATTCTGCCTCCAATCCATTTTTTGAGCATATCCATTGGTATGGTAGATACATTGATGATACCCTAATTATATGGGGTGGAGATGTATCTGCCATACCAAGTTTTGTTCACTATCTTGATTCTAACAATTATAACATCAAGTTTACCTACAAACATGATCCCAAAAATATCTCATTCTTGAATTTGAATTTAATTGGAGTAGATGGTGACATCATATCCACAAAAACGCACCAAAAACCATTCAGTGGGAGTACCATCCTACATGCTGCAGGCAGTCATAACAAGCATACTATTAAATCAATCCCAGTAGGGGAATACACTCGAATTAAACGAAATTGCAGCTCCAATAGTGATTTGAAACAAAAATTTGATCTTGTTACTAATAAACTAAAAAATCGCAGGTATCCTCATTGGGCTCTGAACAGAGCACAAAAAATTGTACAGCATAAGGATCGTAGTGAATTATGACATCTAGTAGTAAAACAGGAATTCAGAATATAGAGAAAAAACCCTATATCTGCTTTCAGGATAGTCCACAATTTTCACGCATCAAAAAAATCATTAATAAATATCTACCGATTTTGTATGAAGATGATAAACTTGTACAGATTTTAACACCAGGCATTAGTGTAGTGTCCAGAACTGGCTAAACTGCACTGGCTTCTACAAGTGCGGTGCCAATAGCAGCAAAACTTGCGAACACGCGCGTATTTCCAAAGAATTTAGCAATAATGACAGTACATTAAAATAAGACACTACATTAACTGTAATTCTAAAAATGTAGTGTACAAAATAGACTGCACCGTATGCGATCTGTCTTCTATAGGTTGCACTTCGAGGAATCTTACGAATTAGAGAGCATTTCTATGACATAATTAACACCAATAATTTTGGGCGGAATGTTTCAGCAGCAGCCAAACATTTTATAACACATCATGCTAGAAATACTTCATGTCTCCTAGTACAGGGAATTGAACATGTTAAGTCATCATTTCGGGGAGGAGATGCCAGGCGGCGTCTTCTCACCCGAGAAGCTTTTTGGATTTTTCAATTGAACACTAGATCTCCCGGTGGCCTCAATAAACGGCATGATTTAATGTTGCATTATTCTTAACCATGCATGTGAAATGATTTTATATTTATTCTTTTCTTCATGTGTTCCCTCTTGTGTATGGTTTTTGCACGTTTACCCTTTTAGAAAGGACCTTTCATAATGTGTCACATGACCTTGTAATGTTTTCTTATTGGTGAGTTCTTTCTATATAGAGAATCATGCATAGAACTCAGTATGGCTTTGACAAAGACCGTACAGGTCGAAACACGTAGCCTCTGTCTGGCGTGTGGCTACAATGTGGAGAGTCTTTCGAATTTACCGATTTTAACAGGGTTTAATACAGAAGAATTTTAACGCAACTGGAGCTATCAAGGTTTTCATGATTACAAACCAGACGTTTTCCGCTAGAATAGTCATTTACCACATTAACAATGTATAGTGTATTTCTGAATCATTTAATGTTAGCTTCATTGGAAAAAAAACCGCTTTTCTTTAAAAAAAAAAAAAAAAAAAAAAGTAAATTTCTAAGTGACCCGAAACTTTTGAATGGTAGTGTATAGGGTATCTTCTTACTCAGGACAAATTGTACAACATTTTTTGGGGTCCAATTTGCCCTGTTACTCTTGTGAAAATAAAAAATCGGGGGCGAAAAGATCATTTTTGTAAAAAAAAAAAAAAAATTTTATCTTTAAGGCTGTACGTTGTAAACTTCTGTGATGCACTTGGGGGTTCAAAGTGCTCACTATACATCTAGATAAGTTCCTTCTGGGGTCTAGTTTCCAAAATGGTGTCAATTGTGGGGAGTTTCCAGTGTTTAGGTACATCAGGGGCTCTCCAATGGCGACATGGCGTCCAATCTCAATTCCAGCTAATTTTGCATTGAAAAGTCAAACAGCGCTCCTCCCCTTTCAAGCTCTGCCATGCGCCCAAACAGTGGTGTACCTGCACATATCAGGTATCCGCGTACTCTGGACAAATTGTACAACAACATTTGGGGTCCAATTTCTCTGGTACCCTTGGTAAAATAAAAAAAATTGGATCTGAAGTACATTGTTTTGTGAAAGTTAAATGTTTGTTTTTTTTAACATTCCAAAAATTCCTGTGAAGCACCTGAAGGGTTAATAAACTTCTTGAATGTGGTTTGGAGCACCTTGAGGGGTGCAGTTTTTAAAATGGTGTCAGTTTTGGATATTTTCTATCATATAGGCCCCTCAAAATGACTTCAAATGTGATGTGGTCTCTAAAAAAATGGTGTTGTAAAAATGAGAAATCGCTGGTCAACTTTTAACACATAACTTTCGAACAAAAAAAAATTTGGTTCCAAAATTGTGCTGATGTAAAGTAAAGATGTGGGAAATGTTACTTATTAAGTATTTTGTGTGACGTATCTGTGATTTACGGGCATGAAAATTCAAAGTCGGAAAATTGCGAAATTTTCAATCTTTTCGCCAAATGTCTGTGTTTTTTTTCACAAACGCAAGTCATATCACATAAATTCTACCACTATCATGAAGTACAATATGTCACGAAAAAACACTGTCAGAATCACCGGGATCCATGGAAGCTCCAGAGTTATTACTTCATAAATGGTAAAGGGGTTAAAGCAAACTTGCCAGCTGTTTTGGCCGATATAAGCTGCGGCCACTGCCTGTCAGGGCTTATCTACAGCATTCTGTAAAGCATTCTGTAATGCTGTAGATAAGCCCCCGATCTAACCTGAAAGATAAGAAAAATATCTTTTATTACACTCACCCGGGAGGCGGTTCTGTCCGGCCCGATGGGTGTCTCAGGTCCGGCGCCTCCCATCTTTTTGAGATGCCGCACTCCTTGCATCATGGCTCCCCGGCATCGCGCTCCTGCGCAGGCATATTTATCAGCCCTGATGAGAGCAGAGTAAAGGACTTCAGTGCGCAGGCGCTGGGCCTCTCTGACCTCTCCCGGGGTCTGCACACTGCAATACTTTACTCTGCCCTCAAAAGGGCAGATAAGTACGATTGTGCAGGAGTGCGATGCTGGGGAGACATAACGCAAGCAGGAGGGCGGCATCGCAGGAAGATGAAAGGCACCCGACCCGGACCGCCCCAATGGGTGAGTGTAATAAGTAATTTTTCTTATCTTTCAGGTTAGATCAAGGGCTTAGCTACAGCATTTAGAATGCTGTAGATAAGTCCTGAAAGGCAGTGGCTGCATCTTATATCGGCCAAAACTGCTGACAGGTTCCCTTCAAAGTTTTTTACATAGCTTGCCATTTTATGGACAGTTTAAGTTGAAATGTTCAAAAGTATAAAACGCAAGGATATTTTATAAAAATTTTTTTTTTTTTTTTTTTTTTTTATCTTAGCAGATGACTGTACCAGGAGATCAGAGGGACAGGTGACTCCAGATATACCATCATCCATTCACAGCAAATATCTGTCATCTGATCCTATGAAACAGGTCCCAACTTCTGATTCATTACCGACTACAAAGGAACATCAAAGTCATAAAAGAGGAATTAAAAAACAAACTGCTCCTAAAGCAAATAAGTCACGTTCATGTTCAGAATGTGGGAAATGTTTTAAGTATAAATCAGATCTTGTTAATCACCAGAGAACCCACACAGGGGAGAAGCCTTTTTCCTGTTCAGAATGTGGGAAATGTTTTTCACGGAAATCAAATTTTGTTACCCACCAGAGAACTCACACAGGGGAGAAGCCTTTTTCATGTTCAGAATGTGGTAAATGTTTTAAGATGAAATCGTCTCTTGATAAACACCAGATAACTCACACAGGGGAGAAGCCTTTTTCCTGTTCAGAATGTGGGAAATGTTTTAACCAGAAATCGGCTCTTAATAGACACCGGAGAACTCACACTGGGGAGAAGCCTTTTTCATGTTCAGAATGTGGGAAATGTTTTAAACATAAATCAGAGCTTGTTCCTCACCAGAGAACTCACACAGGGGAGAAGCCCTTTTCATGTTCAGAATGTGGGAAATGTTTTAAACATAAATCAGAATTGGTTAAGCACCAGAGAACTCACACAGGGGAGAAGCCTTTTTCCTGTTCAGAATGTGGGAAATGTTTTACACAGAGATCACATTTTGTTACCCACCAGAGAACTCACACAGGGGAGAAGCCCTTTTCATGTTCAGAATGTGGGAAATGTTTTTACCAGAAATCAGAATTGGTTAAGCACCTGAGAACTCACACAGGGGAGAAGCCTTTTTCATGTTCAGAATGTGGTAAATGTTTTAAACATAAATCAGAGCTTGTTCCTCACCACAGAACTCACACAGGGGAGAAGCCCTTTTCATGTTCAGAATGTGGGAGATATTTTAACCGGAAAGAGAATCTTGCTAAACATCAGAGCACTCACACAGGGGAGAAGCCCTTTTCATGTTCAGAATGTGGGAAATATTTTAACCGGAAAGAGAATCTTGCTAAACATCAGAGAACTCACACAGGGGAGAAGCCTTTTTCCTGTTCAGAATGTGGGAAATGTTTTGCACAGAGATCACATTTTGTTACCCACCAGAGAACTCACACAGGGGAGAAGCCCTTTTCATGTTCAGAATGTGGGAAATGTTTTTACCAGAAATCAGATTTGGTTAAGCACCTGAGAACTCACACAGGGAAGAAGCCTTTTTCAAGTTCAGAATGTGGGAAATATTTTAACCGGAAAGAGAATCTTGCTAGACATCAGAACAGTCACACAAAGGAGAAGCTTTTTTCATTTTCTTAATATGGGAAATATTTTACTTGGAAATAAACTGTTGATAAACATCAGAGATGTCACATAGGGGAGAAGCCTTTTTTATGTTCAGAATGTTGGAATTGTTTTAATTAAAATTTGATCTTCTTTAAGGGGTTGTCTCTTGTCATGTTTGCTGACAAAATTATAAAGCTAATAATAATAATCTTTATCTAGCACTATCTTATTCTGCAGCGCTTTACATACATTATCATTGCTGTTCCCGATGGGGCTCACAATCTAAATTCCCTATCAGTATGTCTTTGGAATGTGGGAAGAAACCCATGCAAAGACACGGAGAGAACATACAAACTCCCTGCAGATGTTGTCCTTAGTGGGATTTGAACCCAGGACTCCTACGCTGCAAGGCTGCAGTGCTAACTACTGAGCCACTGTGCTGCCCTATAAACTTTATTAATTTCTGTGCATGGCTCGTGTGGTGTAACAAAAAGTGAGTCTTGACACCGCTGATGAGGAGACGGCACGCCAGCAGTGTCAGTGGAGTTTTAGTCTTCCAATGAGAAATCGTCCAGACCTGAATAAGTAAGATGATTTGTTCTTTATTGATCATGCCGGCATGGAGAGAGAATGACGGCCGCACCAGATGTGAGCAGTCACCTGTCTGACCCAATATAGATTCTTAGAGTTTAAGTAGAAGAACAGAAAGGCGTTCAAAATACAAAGTTTGCAAAATAGTACATATGATGGAATATGCTTAACTGTCAGCTTCCCTTATCTACGTTACCAGAGAAGTAAAAGGGATGACAGTTTATTTGTACGCAAGACAAGGAAAGTAAACTAAGCATTCACAAAAGGAACACCCATGTCTTCTCAACACGTCAGCTGAAAGGAGTTTCTAAGTCTAGGAGCAGAAATGTCATACATGCAATCATGTGTATATATTCATACATAAAAGAAAGGACTCTATAACAATTATTACAACATTCCCTCATCTTGTAATAAAATCATTTATCTGTACACATTGGGGACAGATTTCTTTTTCACAGATTTCACAGAAGATCTTCATTCCTTGTTACATACAACCAGTCTTTGAACAAGTCCTCTAAGGCTGGAGTCACACACAACGTAATAAAAAATCGGTCCGATTTTGACGGACCACAATCGCACAAATGTTTCATGAACAGTGATCTATCTGTCATCCGATTTTCATGCGAGGATGTGATCTCGCATCTGAGCGTCCGTGTGACAGCCGTCTGGCGAGATTTAGTCGGCGGCTTGCAAAATGGACATATAATGGAGCCCAATGACAGATTGAAACACAAATGTATAAGTTCTACATAGCATAATAGCCGCTAAATCAATTGCCGGCTTCTGTAAAATCATTCCAAAACCCGACATGAAATGGCACATGGTTTACATACAGTTAGCCATTTCATTTTTTTTTCTATGTCTTTGACTAATAATTAGATTAGGGTTTGTGTGCAAAATTTGGGACATGTACATGTTAAATTAAGGGGTTAATTCATTAAAAAGAAATAGTGTGGGCTCCAGCAGCAATTTCTCACCAAGAGAGGTAAAGCCAGGGAGTGAGGGAAGAGATGTGAGAGTCTCCTGAAGTGAGTGTCCCTCACTGCTGAGTATTTGGGGCAGTGTGGCAGGAAGTGGGTCTCATCCTCCAGAGCCTCCTGGTCACAGTGTTGGCACAGTCTTTCCTCCCTGGGCTTGTAGCTCTGCCTGTGTCGGCTGGATTCGATGACCAGACTGTGGGCACTGAGTCTATATCGGCTCAGGATCTTGCGGTCTCTGGGGTCCGGGAGTTTCTCCAGATATGGGGCCAGTCTGTAGTCTCTGTAGACTCTGGTACTTGGTCAGTTTCTGTGAGCTGATGATGTCGTTCTTCCAGTCACGTACCTCTCCTGGCCTTCGTCTACCATCTTCCTGATTCTGGCTTTTGTCAGATTGTTGTGATTGGTGTTCTGGTCAGGTTGGGTTTGGGTGAGCTGTTCCAAGGGTCCGGGTTTTCTGTTCCACCTACATGTGTCGGGGCTTTATAGTGATGGGAGCTTGAATTGCTCCTACGTAGGTGAGCCCGGAATGACAGTGC
Organism: Dendrobates tinctorius; assembly: GCF_039654945.1. Taxonomy (NCBI): domain Eukaryota; kingdom Metazoa; phylum Chordata; class Amphibia; order Anura; family Dendrobatidae; genus Dendrobates; species Dendrobates tinctorius. The sequence goes on from NW_027361824.1 coordinate 2,523,175, forward strand.
CCTCTTTAGAACCATTAGGTGTAGAGGGAATCTGCCCAGCTCGGCCCGGCAAGCACAGTTGGAGGTCCTCCGATGGACTTGGAGAAGGTGCTTGCAGAATTCCAGGTGAAATATTTCTGTTGGGCTGGAATCCCACCTTGACCAGTCTGGGTAGGTGTGAGGACCCCAGACTTTGCTTCCATACAGGAGGATTGGGGCGATGATAGTCGAAGATTTTTAACCAGACTCTCACTGGTGGCTTCAGATGGTAGAGTTTCCTTCGGAAGGCATACAAGGTTTTGCAGGCCTTGTCTTTCAGGGTCTCTATGGCTTGTTTGAAGCTCCCTGACCGGTGAATCTCTAGGCCCAGGTAGGTATATTTGTCCGTTCCTGTAAGGGCGCAGTTGTTGAGGACAAATGAAGGGTGCTGGTCTGTTTTCTCTTTCTCTTCTCGAACACCATGGTGTTGGTTTTCTTTAGGTTGACCGGTAGTGCCCAGGTGGAGCTGAATTTCTCTAAGATTTTCAGGTTGTCTTGGAGGCCTTTCTCAGTTGGTGACAGAAGCAGCAGGTCAACTGCATACAGCAGGAATTTCACCTGCGCGTCGTGGTGGGTGAGACCTAGTGTGGAAGATTCCAGAGCTGTAGCCAGCTCATTCATGTAAATGTTGAAGAGCGTTGGGCTTAGGCTGCAGCCTTGTCTGACTCCCCAGCTCTGCTGGAAATAAGCTGTTCTTCTGCCGTTTACACTCACACTGCAGAGGTTCTCTGTGTAGGAGCTTTTGATAACATCATAGGGCTTTCCTATTCCTCTCTCCAGCAGTTTCAGGAATAAGCCTGGGTGCCACACCGAATCAAAGGCCTTTTTAAAGTCCACGAAACAGGCGTATATCTTCCCGTTCTTTGTATTGTGGGCGTGACTCTGAATGAGGCTGTGCAGATGTGGTCAGTCGTGCAGTGGTTTGGCATGAACCCTGCTTGGCTCTTGCTGAGGACGTTGTGCTCGGTGAGGAAACTGAGGATCCTCTTGTTCAGGATGCTGTTGTACAGTTTTCCCAAGGTTGCTGCTCCACAGGACTCCGGTGCGTATAAATCGGACGGCATACGCATGGTGTTTTGCCCGATATTTTCTCGCAGCCATTGACTTGCATTGCCAAGTCTCGTCTGAGACACGCAGCATGCTGAGATTTTTTTCTCAGTCCTATTTCATCTGACATAAAACTTGCAGATGAGATGTCACCTATTGAATAACATTGGTCCAATGTTTTATCCGTTTTTTATGGGATTGCACTCGTGCGTTGTTCTCGCCAGTGGGTATGAGCCATAAGAATAATGCGATCAGGTCTCTCACCAAGACATGGAGCAATGCAGATGCGGCAATTTCTTGCTTTGGCACCACACATTACTTTGCTCGCTGTCATTTCATATGACTGTAGATGACATTTTGTGTCTGGCCAGAAGTCAGCCGGATTCCTGCCATCCCGCACTAGCTCTCGTCGGCTCCACTTTCCATGATGAAGCCGCTGTTATGTGCTGCCATGTCCCCGCTGTAAGGCAGCAGCCAGATGTGGGAGCAGTGGTTATTCCTCATGGTTCTCTCTGCTGCGGGGTTCATGGTTCCTGGTATATGGTGTGACGGCCGTTCTGGGGTGAAGAGGATGATTCAATGATAGGTCCAGTTTGCCTCAGGTTTATGTGACTGATTCACACATGAACGCTGCCCCCTATGTCCTTCTCATGGAATTTCTATAAGGGTGAGTCCACATTACTATAAAAACAAGGGCAAAAAATCCAATAAGGCCTTATTAATAACGGTGCCCTATAATACTGGATGCAGTCCCATTGGTGATCATAGCCACAAACCGCTGAAGTAGTGGAACTGCCATTCCATCCATTGGAGATCACACCATGACGGGATGTCTCCGCACATAGTGGACTTACATCCATTGTGAGAACTCATCGTTCCATGGTACAGGCTCCATAGTGACCCTGCATCCATTGTGAGAACGCATCTGATACAGGAGCGATACACCCAGATATTCATCAGATACCGGAGCGATACACCAGATATTCATCAGATACAGGAGTGATACACCAGGGGGAATATTCATCAGATAAAGGAGCAATATACCAGCGGGAATATTCATCGGATGCAGGAGCGATACACCAGGGGGAATATTCATCAGATACAGGAGCGATACACCAGGGGGAATATTCATCAAATACAGGAGCGATACACCAGGGGGAATATTCATCAGATACAGGAGCGATACACCAGGGGGAATATTCATCAGATACAAGAGCGATCCACCAGGGGGAATATTCATCAGATACAAGAGCGATCCACCAGATATTCATCAGATACAGGAGCGATACACCGGGGGGGATATTCACCAGATACAGGAGCGATACACCAGATATTCGTTAGATACAGGAGCGATACACCAGGGGGAATATTCATCAGATACAAGAGCGATCCACCAGGGGGAATATTCATCAGATACAGGAGCGATACACCAGGGGGATATTCACCAGATACAGGAGCGATACACGAGGGGGATATTCATCAGATACAGGAGCGAAACACCAGGGGGATATTCATCAGATACAGGAGCGAAACACCATGGGGATATTCATCAGATACAGGAGTGATACACCAGGGGGATATTCATCAGATACAGGAGCGATACACCAGGGGGATATTCACCAGATACAGGAGCGATACACCAGATATTCGTTAGATACAGGAGCGATACACCAGGGGGAATATTCATCAGATAAAAGAGCGATCCACCAGGGGGAATATTCATCAGATACAGGAGCGATACACCAGGGGGATATTCACCAGATACAGGAGCGATACACCAGGGGAATATTCATCAGATACAGGAGCGAAACACCAGGGGGATATTCATCAGATACAGGAGCGAAACACCAGGGGGATATTCATCAGATACAGGAGCGATACACCAGGGGAATATTCATCAGATACAGGAGCGATACACCAGGGGGATATTCATCAGATACAGGAGCGAAACACCAGGGGGATATTCATCAGATACAGGAGCGAAACACCAGGGGGATATTCATCAGATACAGGAGCGAAACACCAGGGGGATATTCATCAGATACAGGAGTGATACACCAGGGGGATATTCATCAGATACAGGAGCGAAACACCAGATATTCATCAGATACCGGAGCGATACACCAGGGGGATATTCATCAGATACAGGAGCGATACACCAGATATTCATCAGATACAGGAGCGATACACCAGGGGGAATATTCATCAGATACAGGAGCGATACACCAGGGGGATATTCATCAGATACAGGAGCGAAACACCAGGGGGAATATCAGATACAGGAGCGATACACCAGATATTCATCAGATACAGGAGCGATACACCAGGGGGAATATTCATCAGATACAGGAGCGACACACCAGATATTCATCAGATACAGGAGCGATCCACCAGATATTCGTTAGATACAGGAGCGATACACTAGGGGGATATTCATCAGATACAGGAGCGATACACCAGGGGGATATTCATCAGATACAGGAGCGAAACACCAGGGGGATATTCATCAGATACAGGAGCGAAACACCAGGGGGAATATTCATCAGATACCGGAGCGATACACCAGGGGGATATTCATCAGATACAGGAGCGATACACCAGGGGGATATTCATCAGATACAGGAGCGAAACACCAGGGGGAATATTCATCAGATACCGGAGCGATACACCAAATATTCATCAGATACAGGAGCGATACACCAGGGGGATATTCATCAGATACAGGAGCGAAACACCAGGGGGAATATTCATCAGATACAGGAGCGATACACCAGGGGGATATTCATCAGATACAGGAGCGATACACCAGGGGGATATTCATCAGATACAGGAGCGAAACACCAGGGGGAATATTCATCAGATACCGGAGCGATACACCAAATATTCATCAGATACAGGAGCGATACACCAGGGGGATATTCATCAGATACAGGAGCGAAACACCAGGGGGAATATTCATCAGATACCGGAGCGATACACCAGATATTCATCAGATACAGGAGCGATACACCAGGGGGATATTCATCAGATACAGGAGCGATACACCAGGGGGATATTCATCAGATACAGGAGCGATACACCAGGGGGAATATTCATCAGATACCGGAGCGATACACCAGGGGGATATTCTTCAGATACAGGAGCGATACACCAGATATTCATCAGATACCGGAGCGATACACCAGGGGGATATTCATCAGATACCGGAGCGATACACCAGGGGGATATTCTTCAGATACAGGAGCGATACACCAGATATTCATCAGATACCGGAGTGATACACCAGGGGATATTCATCAGATACAGGAGCGATACACCAGATATTCATCAGATACAGGAGCGATACACCAGATATTCATCAGATACCGGAGGGACACACCAGGGGGATATTCATCAGATACCGGAGCGAAACACCAGGGGGATATTCATCAGATACAGGAGCGATACACCAGGGGGATATTCATCAGATACAGGAGCGATACACCAGGGGGATATTCATCAGATACCGGAGCGATACACCAGGGGGATATTCATCAGATACAGGAGCGATACACCAGGGGGAATATTCATCAGATACTGGAGCGATACACCAGGGGGATATTCTTCAGATACAGGAGCGATACACCAGATATTCATCAGATACCGGAGCGATACACCAGGGGGATATTCATCAGATACCGGAGCGATACACCAGGAGGATATTCATCAGATACCGGAGCGATACACCAGGGGGATATTCTTCAGATACAGGAGCGATACACCAGATATTCATCAGATACCGGAGCGATACACCAGGGGGATATTCATCAGATACCGGAGCGATACACCAGGGGGATATTCATCAGATACCGGAGCGATACACCAGGGGGATATTCATCAGATACCGGAGCGATACACCAGGGGATATTCATCAGATACAGGAGCGATACACCAGGGGGATATTCATCAGATACAGAAGTGATACACCGTGTTCGTCGAGCAAAGTTTTTAACAAAGCGACGGTAATATCCGGCCAGTCCCAGAAACGCCTGCACATCCTTTACCAAAAACATACTGATAGGGAATATAGATTGTGAGCTCCTTCGGGGACAGTGATAATAATGTGTGCAAACTGTAAAGCGCTGTGGAATATGTTAGCGCGATATAAAAATAAAGATTATTATTACTATTTACCGTCTCGGGGGTAGGCCACTCCTGTATCACAGCGATCTTCTCCCGAGACGGTCACACGCCTTCAGAGGAGACAACGTTCCCCAGATACTCGATCTGAGTGCGAAACAGGTGGCATTTCTGGGGTTTTCTCCTTCAACCGGCACGCCTGCAGTCGACAATGCACCTGCCCTAACCGGTACAGGTGGTCCTCAAAAGTGGCAGCATATATGATGATGTCGTCGAGGCAGATCAGCGTGGCCTCGAATTTCAGGTCGCCCAAGCATTGGAAGGTCCCCAGGGCATTGGCCAGACCGAAGGGCATCCGACTGAATTCAAATAGGCCTATGGGCAAGATGAAAACCATCTTCGCCCAGTCCTGTTCTGACATGGGTACCTGCCAATACTCACTGGCCAGATCTAGAGTGGAAATGTACTTTGCTTTCCCCAATGCGGACAAGGATTCTTCGATTCGAGGAAGGGGGTAATAGTCTTTGATGGTACAGGCACTGAACTTCCGATAGTCCACACAAAACCGCAATGTTCCATCTTTTTTCCGCACCAGCACGATGGGAGCGGCCCAAGGGCTTTGACTTTCCAGGATGACCCCCTTTTGCAGCATTTGGCCCAGCAAGATCTTCACCTCCTGATACAGTTGCGGGGGAATCGGCCTGTAGCGCTCTCTGATGGAGGTCTTGCTTTCAGTGGGGATCCTGTGAGTAATGGCTGTGGTGCAGCCGAAGTCCTCTTCGTGGCGATCGAACACTTCCTTATATTGAACTAGAAGAGCCTCCACTTGCTGTACATGGGATTGCCCTAGGCCAGAGAGCTCTGCCCGCATTTGTTCCAGGATGGCTCGCCCTTCTTGTTCAGGCAGGAGCTCCGAGGCCTGGGTTGAGTTTACAGTCACGGCCCAGGGTTCCCCTCGGGCATATCCCTAGCTGCAGTGTCAAAGGTGGCTGCACCACCTCCAGCGGCTTTCCTACTTTGGCCATCTCGCAGCGGGGTCTCATGATGATATCTTGGTCTTCCAGATTGACACAGTGTAAAAGCACTGTCCCCTGCCTCACGGTGGCCAGGGCGCAGGCCACTAGGAGACCCAGGGGTAACTGTTCCGCCCACGAAGGTTCCACTTGTACTTCTACTCCGTCCAAGGCGACTTGGGCTCGGATGAGCAATGAGACCACTGTATGACAAGGTGGTAACACGAGATGAGCAGCCGTGGGCGTGATCACCTTTACCAACACTTCTCCTTCCTGGCAGGTCTCCTGGACTTGCGTTCCTCGCACCAACTGGGTGGTCTGGGTGCTCCATTGTTTCAAAGTCTCCTGGGCAGGATCACTGAGGAGGCTGCCAAAGTGTTTTAGCACGTTCATGCCCAGGGTGTCAGTGTGTCCGCCGCTCACCTCCCCTTTGATCAGGACCACTCCCCGACACCCCAGCTCTTTGCCACACATAGAGATCTGCATCCATGCTACCCCGGCAACACAGAATATAATGTAACCCCCTCATAAGGTATAATGCACCCCCTCATATAGTATAATGCAGAACCCCTCATAGGGTATAATGCAGCCCCCTCGCACGTCTCCTCTCCCACTCGCGGCTCCGCTCCGTACACCTCGTACACGCGCGGCTCCGCTCCGTACACCTCGTACACGCGCGGCTCCGCTCCGTACACCTCGTACACGCGCGGCTCCGCTCCGTACACCTCGTACACGCGCGGCTCCGCTCCGTACACCTCGTACACGCGCGGCTCCGCTCCGTACACCTCGTACACGCGCGGCTCCGCTCCGTACACCTCGTACACGCTCGGCTCCGCTCCGTACACCTCGTACACGCGCGGCTCCGCTCCGTACACCTCGTAACGCTCCGCTCCGTACACCTCGTACACACGCGGCTCCGCTCCGTACACCTCGTACACGCTCCGCTCCGCACACCTCGTACACGCGCGGCTCCGCTCCGTACACCTCGTACACGCGCGGCTCCGCTCCGTACACCTCGTACACGCGCGGCTCCGCTCCGTACACCTCGTACACGCGCGGCTCCGCTCCGTACACCTCGTACACGCGCGGCTCCGCTCCGTACACCTCGTACACGCGCGGCTCCGCTCCGTACACCTCGTACACGCGCGGCTCCGCTCCGTACACCTCGTACACGCGCGGCTCCGCTCCGTACACCTCGTACACGCGCGGCTCCGCTCCGTACACCTCGTAACGCTCTGCTCCGTACACCTCGCACACGCGCGGCTCCGCTGCGCACACCTCATACACGCGCGGCTCCGCTGCGCACACCTCATACACGCGCGGCTCCGCTGCGCACACCTCGTACACGCGCGGCTCCGCTGCGCACACCTCGTACACACGCGGCTCCGCTCCGTACACCTCGTAACGCTCCGCTCCGTACACCTCGTACACACTCCGCTCCATACACCTCGTACACGCTCCGCACACCTCATGCGCGCGGCTCCGCACACCTCATACACGCGCGGCTCCGCACACCTCATACACGCGCGGCTCCGCACACCTCATACACGCGCGCGGCTCCGCTCTGTACACCTCGTACACGCGCGGCTCCGCTCTGTACACCTCGTACACGCGCGGCTCCGCTCTGTACACCTCGTACACGCGCGGCTCCGCTCTGTACACCTCGTACACGCGCGGCTCCGCTCTGTACACCTCGTACACGCGCGGCTCCGCTCTGTACACCTCGTACACGCGCGGCTCCGCTCTGTACACCTCGTACACATGCGGCTCCGCTCCGTACACCTCGTACACACGCGGCTCCGCTCGGTAGACCTCGTAACGCTCCGCTCCGTACACCTCGTAACGCTCCGTACACCTCGTACACACGCGGCTCCGCTCCGTACACCTCGTAACGCTCCGCTCCGTACACCTCGTAACGCTCCGTACACCTCGTACACACGCGGCTCCGCTCCGTACACCTCGTACACACGCGGCTCCGCTCCGTACACCTCGTACACACGCGGCTCCGCTCCGTACACCTCGTACACACGCGGCTCCGCTCCGTACACCTCGTACACACGCGGCTCCGCTCCGTACACCTCGTACACACGCGGCTCCGCTCCGTACACCTCGTACACACGCGGCTCCGCTCCGTACACCTCGTACACACGCGGCTCCGCTCCGTACACCTCGTACACACGCGGCTCCGCTCCGTACAACTCGTACACACGCGGCTCCGCTCCGTACACCTCGTACACACGCGGCTCCGCTCCGTACACCTCGTACACACGCGGCTCCGCTCCGTACACCTCGTACACACGCGGCTCCGCTCCGTACACCTCGTACACACGCGGCTCCGCTCCGTACACCTCGTACACACGCGGCTCCGCTCCGTACAACTCGTACACACGCGGCTCCGCTCCGTACACCTCGTACACACGCGGCTCCGCTCTGTACACCTCGTACACACGCGGCTCCGCTCCGTACAACTCGTACACACGCGGCTCCGCTCCGTACAACTCGTACACACGCGGCTCCGCTCCGTACACCTCGTACACACGCGGCTCCGCTCCGTACACCTCGTACACACGCGGCTCCGCTCCGTACAACTCGTACACACGCGGCTCCGCTCCGTACACCTCGTACACACGCGGCTCCGCTCCGTACACCTCGTACACACGCGGCTCCGCTCCGTACACCTCGTACACACGCGGCTCCGCTCCGTACACCTCGTACACACGCGGCTCCGCTCCGTACACCTCGTACACACGCGGCTCCGCTCCGTACAACTCGTACACACGCGGCTCCGCTCCGTACACCTCGTACACACGCGGCTCCGCTCTGTACACCTCGTACACACGCGGCTCCGCTCCGTACAACTCGTACACACGCGGCTCCGCTCCGTACAACTCGTACACACGCGGCTCCGCTCCGTACACCTCGTACACACGCGGCTCCGCTCTGTACACCTCGTACACACGCGGCTCCGCTCCGTACACCTCGTACACACGCGGCTCCGCTCTGTACACCTCGTACACACGCGGCTCCGCTCCGTACAACTCGTACACACACGCGGCTCCGCTCGGTAGACCTCGTAACGCTCCGTACACCTAGTACGCGCGCGGCTCCGCTACATCCACACTGTTAAACCCCTCCTGACCCAACACAGAAACCCCTCATCCAGCACCATGACAACCAGCAAGCAGAGGCTCCTGATCATGTGACCACTGACTCTGCCCCTCCTGTGACCTCATCACAGGTCCTGTGCCACAGAGCAGTCAGGGCCTTCCACCTTCTAGCCCGCCAGTGCCTCAGGGACTGCTGCACCAATCAGCGTCAGGCCAATTGCAGCCTGGCAGCCAATCAAAGCGCGGAGCTGCACAGCCAATGAGCGGCTGCAGCTCCCAAACAGTCACTCCCCTGACACTCCCTCTACACAACGCAAACTCTCGGCCAGCAGAGGTTAAGACCCCGCCCCTTCCGGTGACGTCATCCCCTGGCAGGACTCTCCGGGCTGGAAGTTTCCTTAGGTTGAGCGCAGAGTGTATAGGCTCCTTCCAGGTCCTAACTGCAGCCCATACAGTCTAGCCGGCTCACTACTAAACCCTCCTGTCTGTCACTGACCTCACTCCACACTGCTGACAGCCGCCGGCACCAGAGAGACAGCTGAGACACGTGTGTAATGGAGGCTTCTCTCTCTGCCTTTGCTGTCAGAACACGCCCCCCGGTATGACACGCCCCCAGAACTGACATCACACCTGGAAGGAGCCCATACAATCTAGCATTTGCCCTTCCACCTTCTAGCCTGCCAGTGCCTCAGGGACAGAGCGCGCTCCTGAATGCGCGCCTTCACTGCCCTGCTGCACCAATCAGCGTCAGGCCAATTGCAGCCTGGCAGCCAATCAAATGAGCGGCTGCAGCTCCCAGAGGCTGCCACTCCCCTGACACTCCCACTATACAATGCAAACTCTCGGTCAGCAGAGGACAAGGCCCCGCCCCTTCCGGTGACGTCACCCCCTGACAGGATTCTCTGGGCTGGAAGTTCCGTTATCTCCCGTGGATTCTTCCCGGTGTCCCGGTGCGCGGCTCTGCAGGGGGAGGTCTGTGCAGAGTCCTCGGCATCCTCTGTGCGGGGCATTTATCCCTCCTCCTATATCGCCTCCAGACTCCGCAGCGCTGTACACGTGTTATTATCACTCTCACTACAGCGCTTATTCACACCTGGGGTTCCTGGCTGCGTCTGTGCACTGATTGCGGTTTCCTCTTTGCCTCCAGACAGTAATGTCCTCCCCTCAGGGCCAACTCCCCCCCCTCTCTCTGCATGGAAGGAGGTAATGATGGAGGCGCCTCAGCTGACTCTTCCTCTCCCATCATTCTCTGCTCTGCCTGTGCCACAGAGGGTGCTCATCGCGCACTCTGCACACCGTGTGCCAGGCAGAGCGGGAGCAGCACGAGCACGTTGTGTGTGCTGGACTGTGGGGCCATTCTGGGGTGGGGGGGGGGAATGATATACCATGTGTGGCCTGGGCTGTATACCATGTGTGGCCTGGGCTGTATACCATGTGTGGCCTGGCCTGTATACCATGTGTGGCCTGGCCTGTATACCATGTGTGGCCTGGCCTGTATACCATGTGTGGCCTGGCCTGTATACCATGTGTGGCTGGGCTGTATACCATGTGGTGCTGGGCTATATACCATGTGGTTCCGGGGTATATACCATGTGTGGCTGGGCTATATACCATGTGTGGCTGGGCTGTATACCATGTGTGGCCTGGTCTGTATACCATGTGTGGCCTGGTCTGTATACCATGTGTGGCCTGGTCTGTATACCATGTGTGGCCTGGTCTGTATACCATGTGTGGCTGGGCTGTATACCATGTGTGGCTGGGCTGTATACCATGTGGTGCTGGGCTATATACCATGTGGTGCTGGGCTATATACCATGTGTGGCTGGGCTATATACCGTGTGGTGCTGGGCTATATACCGTGTGGTGCTGGGCTGTATACCATGTGGTGCTGGGCTATATACCATGTGTGGCTGGGCTATATACCATGTGGTGCTGGGCTATATACCATGTGGTGCTGGGCTATATACCATGTGGTGCTGGGCTGTATACCATGTGGTGCTGGGCTGTATACCATGTGGTGCTGGGCTGTATACCATGTGTGGCTGGGCTGTATACCATGTGTGGCTGTGCTGTATACCATGTGGTGCTGGGCTATATACCATGTGGTGCTAGGCTGTATACCATGTGGTGCTGGGCTGTATACCATGTGGTGCTGGGCTATATATACCATGTGTGGCTGGGCTGTATACCATGTGTGGTCAGGGCTATATACCATGTATGGCTGGGCTGTATACCATGTGTGGTCAGGGCTATATACCATGTGTGGCCTGGGCTATATACCATGTGTGGTCTGGGCTATATACCATGTGTGGCCTGGGCTATATACCATGTGTGGCCTGGGCTATATACCATGTGTGGCCTGGGCTATATACCATGTGTGGCCTGTGCTATATACCATGTTGTGCTGGGCTATATACCATGTGTGGCTGTGCTGTATACCATGTGGCTGGGCTGTCTACCATGTGTGGCTGGGCTGTATACCATGTGTGGCTGGGCTGTATACCATGTGGTGCTGGGCTATATACCATGTGTGGCTGGACTGTATACCATGTGTGGCCAAGGCTGTATACCATGTGTGGCCAAGGCTATATACCATGTGAGGCTGTGCTATATACCATATGGTGCTGGGCTGTATACCATGTGTGGCTGGGCTATATACCATGTGTGGCTGGGCTGTATACCATGTAGTGCTGGGCTGTATACCATGTGTGGCTGGGCTATATACCATGTGGTGCTGGGCTATATACTATGCGGCTGTGTTTTATACCATGGAGGGTACATTTTAAATTATATTCTATGGGGGAGGCTGTTATATAATATGGGGGGCTGTATTATATTATATTTTATGGGAGGTGATTGCATCATACTCTGAGGGGGCTACATTATACTATATGAGAAGGCTACATTGTATTCTACGGAGGGGGTACATTATACTATAGGGGCTGCATTATATTCTGTGGGGGGCTGCACTAGAGTATATGAGGGGGGCTACATTATATTCTATGAGGGGCTGTATTATATTATATTTTATGGGGAGTGATTGCATCATACTCTGAGGGGGCTACATTATACTATATGAGAAGGCTACATTGTATTCTACGGAGGGGGTACATTATTCTATGGGGGGCTGCACTAGAGTATATGAGGGGGGCTACATTATATTCTATGAGGGGCTGTATTATATTATATTTTATGGGAGGTGATTGCATCATACTCTGAGGGGGCTACATTATACTATATGAGAAGGCTACATTGTATTCTATGGAGGGGCTACATTATACTATATAAGGTGCTGCATAATCTATGGGGGGCTGCACTATAGTATATGAGGGGGGCTACATTATATTCTGTGGGGTAGCTGCATTATGCTCTATGGGATGGCTGCATTATACTATAAGAGAAGGGCTGTATTATATTCTATGGGGGGTTACATTATACTGTATGGCGAGGCTGCATTATATTCTATGGGGGTTACATTATATTGTATGGCAGGGCTGCATTATGCTCTATGGGATGGCTGCATTATACTATATGTGGGCTGCATTATACTGTATCGAGGACTATGGGGAATACATTATATGACGAACTATGGGGAGCATTATACTATGGGAAGTGAATTGTACTACATGGATGACTGGCGGTGTACAGTATTATACTATATGGAGGACTATGAGGAGTGTATTATACTATATGGAGGAATATGGGGCACATTATATTATATGGAGGACTATAAGGGGTAAACTGTAGATAACATGATACTGTATGGTAATCTGTTAGTGATCCATTAGTGATCGTTCTGTCCCCATCTTTCTTTCTCAGACAGTGGAAAGAGGCCGGGAAACAATTGTTGAACGACTTCAGTATTGTCGATCACACTCGTTTAGGCTAGTTTCACACTAGCGTTTCCTGGAGCTGCAGAGGGATGCGCACGGCCGCCATGAAGCTCCGCCCACGGCCGCACCTCCTACGGTCAGCTCCGCCTATGGGCGCATGACGCTGCATGCGACTTGCGTCCCCTATTTTTAGCGTTGGATACGCAGGCCGTGTGCAGGTATGCGTTTGCCGGTGCATGCATCCTTTTCACGGAATCGCACCGTATTGCATTTTGGTGAGATTGGCGCACCATCAAATGGACGCCTGCGCCGGCAAACGCATACCTGTGCACGGCCTGGGTACCCAATGCTAAAGATAGGGTCCACAAGTCGCATGCAGCGTCATGCGCCCATAGGCGGAGCTGACCGGAGGACATGCGGCAGTGGACGGAGCTTCATGGCGGCCGTGCGCATCTCTCCGCAGCTCCAGGAAACGCTATTGTGAAACTAGCCTTAGCGGCCTGAACTCAGCACATGTAGCTACAACCGAAATGCTTCTGTGTAATGTGCAATATGTTAGCATTTGGGGCCCCATTTTAAACTTTGCCTAGGGCCCCACTTTGCCTAAAACCGGCCCTGCCTCACCCTTTGTCCCGACCACTGTAATAATTCTCCCTTCTTCCCCCCACATGATAATATTCCCCTATTCACCTGCAGGCGGCCATAATTCCTTCTATGTGCCCCTACATAGTATTACTGCCCCTTGTGTGCCCCCATGTATTAGTAATGCCGCCTATGTGCCCCCATGTATTAGTAATGCCCCCTATGTGCCCCATATATTAGTAATGTCCCCTATGTGCCCCATATATTAGTAATGTCCCCTATGTGCCCCCATATATTAGTAATGCTCCCTATGTGCACCCATATATTAGTAATGCTCCCTATGTGCCCCCATATATTAGTAATGTCCCCTATGTGCCACATATATTAGCAATGTCCCCTATGTGCCCCCAGTCATTACACTGGCTACCCATCCACTCCAGAATCCAGTATAAACTTATTACCCTCACCACAAAGCCCTCCATGGCTCAGCACCACCCTACATCTCCTCCCTTGTTTCAGTATACCACCCTACCCGCGCCCTCCGTTCTGCTGATGACCTGAGGTTAGCATCCTCGATAATCAGAACCTCCCACTCCCGTCTCCAAGACTTTACACGTGCTGCGCCAATTCTTTGGAAAGCACTTCCCAGGTCAATACAATTAGTCCCCAATCCCCACAATCTTAAGCGTGCCCTGAAAACGCATTTATTCAGACTGGCCTACCACCTCAACACATTAACCTAATCTATCCCTGGGTGGCACAGTCAAAAGTTTTACCATAACCAGGTTTCCCACTTCATGTTCCCACATGCTTTATGCATCTATTAGCCCTCTGTGTCTGTACTGTTACACGCTTAACATTATGGCTGGTCCATACAATCAGGGTGTCACATCGCCATCGTATACAGGGACTGCTGTTCCTGCTTCGGCCACTAGGAGGCATCAGACTGGCACGTCGCCGTCAGATCCGTGCTCTGCTATTCCGGTCTTGGCCTCTGGGAGGCGCCGGACTGTCAAGTCACGGTCAAACTCGGGGATGGCTGTTCCTGCCTCGGCCACTGGGAGGCGACGTGGTCCGCCCGTGGGTACTGCTAACAGGGAGGAGGCTCCTCCGCAGGCATCTGGCGGCCGCAGGCTGCGCTCCTCTGTCGGTCATGAAGGGGTTGGTGCATCACCATCTGGCCTGGTCCTGGGGGCGGTCCTAATGACGTCGTCAGACCGTGAACCTGTGATGGATGATCTGATCCCTCAAATACCTTGGGGCCTGTCTTGCAGGCCGCCAGATATAGTCTTGGTTTCCCCAGTGTGCTAGTTTGTTATTTGCTATCTTTGACTCTGACCTTTGCCTGGATTTCTGACTCTGCTCCTGCCTAACGATTTTGTACCTCTGCCTCCCTCCCGGTTTATGACTCTGACCTTGGCCTGGATTTGACTCTGCTACTGTCTGCCGTTTTTGTACCTCTGCTGCCCACCTGGTTTAGACTTGGATTCCTGACTACGCTTTTGGTCCTGTTTTTTAACCCCTTTCTGGCGACCGTCCTGCTCTGGTCCGCTGCTTTTATCTAGACAGCTACCTCCTGGGCTCTGCTGTAAATCCAGATCCCTGTATAGGGGTAAAGGGTATCGTGGTTGCTCGGGGTGCTGTCTTACTACAGCCCAGACTCGCAGACGGACGTCACATTATATCTGGCCCAAAAAACCGTTTTTGTATATATCCAACATATATAAAAGCAGTGTCCCTGACCTTTTTTTTCTTCTCCCTTCTCCTGCGTGAGTTGGTTCTTTGACCTAACACCTGTTACCTGCTTCAGTGCACAGCCTGGAGGAGCACTCTCATCCTCCTACACAAGCATGCAGCAGTCTGGAGACTTCAGGGAAAACGCCAGACGTCAGAGATCCACAGTCCTGGGACATCGGCCCCTGGGCAGCTCTGGTCAAACCTGCCCGGGGGCTCAGATATTGCCCGCAAATGCGGCTAAAGTTTTGTTACCCGTCTCTCTCTTATTTTGTAAGAAATCTTTGTGCTTGAAGGCTTATGTGGATAGTGGCTCTGAGGGAAATTTCATGGATTCTTTGGTTGCCAGGAATCTGGGTGTACCGCTATTGAGGCTTAGTGCCCCTACTAAAACCACTGCTATCAATGGCACATCTATTATTCAGGGTGGAGTGGATCTCGTTACTCCAGGAATTGCTATGTCAGTGGGGGCATTACATACGGAACATATCTCATCTTTTGTGATTGATGATTTATCAGTCGCAGTTGTTTTGGGTATGCTGTGGTTACACAAGCACAATCCTGTCATTGACTGGCACCTTGGTGATATTGTGCGCTGGAGTCCACAGTGTCAGGATAACTGCATATCGCTAGCAGTGAGCCAGGTTAATGTTACAACCCCCGTCATACCGTTTGCTTTCAGGGACTATGAGGATGTCTTTTCTGAAGTGGAATCTGAGAAATTACCCCCTCATAGAGAACATGATTGCCCTATAGACTTGATTCCGGAAGCCCGTCTCCCAAAGGGGAGAATATTTAATCTCTCTGGTCCAGAGCGTCAGGCCATGAATGACTACATAGCAGACAGTTTACAAAAAGGCTTTGTTAGACCGTCCACTTCACCAGTTGGGGCCGGGTTCTTTGTGGAAAAGAAAGATGGAGGTCTCAGACCCTGCATTGATTACCGGGAATTAAACGCAATCACTGTAAAGAACCAGTATCCGCTTCCACTCATCCCTGATCTTTTTAATCAGCTTATGGGAGCCCGTTGGTTTACTAAACTTGACCTCCGGGGGGCATATAATCTAGTCTGCATAAGAGAGGGAGATGAGTGGAAAACCGCGTTTAACACCCCCTTGGCCACTTTGAGTACCTCGTAATGCCGTTCGGACTTAGTAACGCACTTGCCGTGTTTCAAAATTTTGTGAATGGTATTTTCAGAGACATTTGTGGGGTGTATGTAGTCATGTATTTGGATGACATCCTGATTTACTCTGCTGACCCTGCGACACGCTCAACACATCTGTTCTGTGCTCCAAAGACTGCGAGAACATTCTTTATTTTCTAAACTAGAGAAATGTGTTTTTTTTTGCTGAGGAGGTACAGTTTCTGGGGTACATGGTCTCAGGCAAAGGGTTCCGCATGGATCCTGCCAAGATCCATCCCATTATAGCATGGGTACAACCCAAATCGCTAAAAGCGCTGCAGCGATTCTTAGGGTTTGCCAATTATTACCGCAAATTTATCAAGGGTTTCTCAGAGATTGCCAAACCACTCACGGATTTGACCCGGAAGGGGGCAGATGTGGCTAATTGGAAACCTGAGGCACTTTAGGCATTTTCTACCTTAAAGGAGTGTTTTGTGGCTAACCTGGTACTAATCCATCCTGACCTAGACCGGCCGTTTGTGGTAGAAGTGGATGACTCTGAGGTTGGAGTAGGGGCACTGCTTTCACAAGGCACGGCAGCCCTTGCACAACTTCGTCCATGTGCTTTCTTTTCCCGAAAGTTGTCTCCTACGGAGAGGAATTATGATATAGAGAATCGGGAATTGTTGGCCATAAAATGGGCCTTTGAGGAATGGCGTCACTTCCTCGAAGGTGCTAAACATAAAATTACAGTGATCACAGATCACAAGAACTTGACCTACCTGGAGTCAGCCAAAAGCCTGAATTCTAGACAGGCAAGGTGGGCCTTGTTTTTCTCGAGATTTGACTTTATCACATTCCGTCCAGGTACTAAAAACGTAAGGGCTGATGCCCTCTCAGTTTTTGCCCCTCACAAGCCGAGGACTCTGAAGCAGTTCCAATATTGGCCAATGGGATTGTTGTTTCGGCTGTGTCTTTGGACCTTCTGCAGGTGATCCGTAGGTCCCCAGAACAAGCCCCTGACATGATGCCCCCCAAAAAAATTATTAGTTCCGGCCACGTTTCGCCTGCAAGTTCTGAAAGAGTCGCACGACTCTGTTCTGACAGGCCATCCTGGTGTCAATAATACCACCAGACTGGTGACTAGGAATTTTGGTGGCAGACGGTGGTTAAGGATAGTAAAGATTGTGTTAGCTTGTGAAATCTGTGCCCGCGCCAAGTCCCCCCATTATCGCCCTGCCGGCTGGCTCCAGTCCTTGCCCATCCCTGAGAGTCCATGGACCCACATCTCCATGGACTTCATTACTGACCTGCCGCCCTCAGAAGGGAGGACGTGTATCTGGGTGGTGGTGGATAGGTTCAGTAAGCAATGTCATCTTGTTCCCCTGTCTGGTTTACCTAATTCTGAAACTTTGAGTAAGCGCTTCATTGTTCATGTTATACGATTGCACGGCACTCGGGTGAATATTGTGTCCAACAGGGGTACCTGTCATGATATGTATTTTTCCCCAATACTTTGCCATGTCTTGTGTATACCTGTAACAATATGTTTCCTTTCCCCATTGCCTGTGTCTCTGGGACTATAATGTAATTATGTAAGTAACCTGTCTCCTTTCCACAAGACTTGTGTATCTAGACCATAATTGAATTCAGGCTTGGGTCAACACAGCTAGGGGAATCACCATTGTTCTCCTCAGCAGGGGGAGGACTCACAATACACATCCTCGTAGACACCTCGGAGCCATGCGATGGACCAAACCATTGACTAGGAGGTGGGAACTTCTACTCCCCTACACTTGGGCTGATCCCAGGAGCCCAAGACAATGGACTTATGTGTGACCCATCAGATGTGAGTTGGATGCTGAAAGAGAAGGGCGAGGCTGTCTGAGGAAGCCTCGGCCTTAGTGTGATCGTGGCGGATTTCTGGGACTCTAAAAGGACTATGGTTTTGTGATCTGGCACAAGGATTGTCGGGAGGTGCCCCCGAATCAGTTTCCTGTGGACTTATTTTGGGACTCTGCAAATTACCTTCGTGTTGTTCCTGTGTTCTGGTCAATAAATCTGTTGGATCGTTCCCAGGCCTGTTGTTCCTCCTTGCTCTGGAGAATACTCCCGTCACAGTACCCAGTTCGTTTACAAGTTCTGGAGGGCGTTCTGCAAACGCATGGGTGTTGAATTGTCCTTCTCCTCTGCCTATCACCCTGAGACCAATGGTCAAACTGAACGCACCAACCAGGCTCTGGAGCAGTATCTCCGCTGTTACATATTGGAGCATCAATCCTATTGGGTGGAACATCTGCCATTAGCTGAGTTCGCCCTGAACAACCAATACCAGGAGTCCATCAAAACTACCCCTTTCTACTGCAATCACGGACTGCACCCACGCTTTGGTTCATTTTCGGCCAGGTTGTCGGAGCTCCCGGGGGTAGAAAAATCTATACATCGGTTAAAGACTATCTGGTCAAGTAAACACAAACTTGAAGGGGTCCCAGCTTTTGCTGCAAATAGACGGCGATCCAAGGGACCGCACCTGGGAGTTGGGGACAAGGTCTGGCTTTCCACCAAGAATATCAAGCTTAAAGTGCCGTCTGCCAAACTAGGTCCCAGATTCATTGGTCCATATGAAATATTGGAAGTGATTAACCCTGTAGCTTTTCGTTTAAAACTCCCTCAGTCTTTTAAATTGCCCAATGTTTTCCACAAATCTCTTCTCAAGTTGTACCGCTCTCCAATCCATCCTGTCCAGTCCCCTCCTCCTCCTGTTTTGGTCAGGGGCATCTTGGAATACGAAGTCCAGGGTGTTCTTGACTCCCGCTTAGTGAGAGGTTCCGTGCAGTACCTGGTGCACTGGAAGGGCTATGGCCCAGAGGAGAGGTCCTGGGTTCCCGCTAGTGACATCCACGCCAAAGGTTTGATTAGAAAATTTAACCTCCTTCACCCTAACAAACCTGGTTTTGAGGGTCCAGAGGCCCCTCTTAGAAGGCGGGGTACTGTCACATCGCCATCGGATACAGGGACTGCTGTTCCTGCTTCGGCCACTAGGAGGCACCAGACTGGCACGTTGCCGTCAGACCCGAGCTCTGCTATTCCTGTCTGGAAGGCGCCGGACTGTCATGTCACGGTCAAAATCGGGGACGGCTGTTCCTGCCTCTTGGTTTCCCCCAGTGTGCTAGTTTGTTATTTGCTATCTTTGATTCTGACCTTTGCCTGGATTTCTGACTCTGCGCCTGCCTAACGATTTTGTACCTCTGCCTCCCTTTGGGTTTATGATTCTGACCTTGGCCTGGATTTGACTCTGCTACTGTCTGCCATTTTTGTACCTCTGCTGCCCGCCTGGTTTAGACTTGGATTCCTGACTACGCTTTTGGTCCCGTTTTTTAACCCCTTTATGGCGACCGTTTTGCTCTGGTCCGCTGCTCTTATCCAGACAGCTACCTCCTGGGCTCTGCTGTAAATCCAGATCCCTGTATAGGGGTAAAGGGTATCGGGGTTGCTCAGGGTGCTGTCTTACTGCATCCAAACATAAATTAGGTCTGAACAGGTGCTTTCCTAGAGTCGCCAACTCATATATACATTCAAACAAAAAGCAGCACTCTGTAATGCTAAAACATGAAATATGAAAATTGAATTGCATTACTGCACTAGAGATATGAAATGTTGAGAATTCTTAGCGCATAAATTGGCCAATTCATGCGTACCCGGCAGCCACGATAAGGCGATTTCTCGTTGCCAGGACCTAATGCTAATCCTCTCTTAGACCGAAGGCTCTATCTCTATGGAGAGGGGTAGGATCCGGCTGAAATTAAAACCGCCTGATGCAATTTTGGAGCCAATTTTCTTTAGAAACATTTTACATTTTTTTTCCTGGTATTTTTCTTGCAATATAGGAAAGCCTAAGGCCAGAAATAAACCCCATAAAATAATAATAATCTTTATTTATATAGTTATTTATATAGCGCCAACATATTCCGCAGCGCTTTACAGTTTCAAAACACAAGTCATAAGTAACAACGTTACCAATACAATAATTAAAGCAAAATAAGACGACCCTGCTCGTGAGAGCTTACAATCTACAATGAGGTGGGGGAGATACAAAGTACAGGTGTGTATTTACAATGGTGTATTTACAATGATGGTCCAGCCATCTTGGAGTGGGGGATAGATATAGTGAATGGGCTACACACACACATATAAAATGACTTTGATTAGTGAACATGGTAGGCCGCTCTGAACGGATGCATTTTGAGGGAGCGCCTAAAACTGTCCAAATTGTGGATAGTCCTAATTTCTTGGGGTAGAGCATTCCAGAGGATTGGCGCAGCGCGGGAGAAGTCTTAGAGTCGGAGGTGCGGATTAGTGCAGAGGATAGTTGAAAGTCGTTTGCACAGCGCAGCGGTTGGTTAGGCCGAAAGACAGAAATGAGGGAGGAGATGTAGGGGGGTGCCGCACTGTGGAAAGCTTTATGGGTGAGAACAAGTACTTTGAATTGGATCCTATAATGAATGGGCAGCCAGTGTAACGATTGGCGAAGAGGGGAAAAGCAGGGAGGGATGGGAGTCACAGTACTTGGTGGTTGGGAGTGGATTTCCTGACGGATATTATCTATTTTATCTATAAAGTGGGAAGCCAGGTCATCAGCATGAATATCTGTGATAGGGGCTTGTGCTTTTGGCCTGAGAAGGGATTGAAAGGTGTCAAAAAGTTTCTTGGGGTTGTTGGCTAGTGAGGAGATCAGGGTGGAGAAGTAGGTCTGTTTGGCAAGATGAAGGGCAGAGTAATAGGTTTTTAACATAAATTTGAAGTGGATGAAGTCTGCTGGTGTGCAGGTTTTTCTCCATCTGCGTTCAGCACTCCTAGGCCATCACTGGAGAAGTTGAGTTTGCGATGTGAGCCAGGGCTGTTTTACTCTGTGTTTGGATGTTCTGAAGGTGAGAGGCTCTACCTGGTCAAGTGTGCTTCTAAAAGTGTCGTAGTGATAAACAGCCAGATCAGGACAGGGAAGATTGTAGGGAGTCTGAAAGTGTCTGAAGGTTAATGGCTTGTAGATTTCGGAATGTGTGATAGGTAGGAGTGTGCTGGGGTGGGCGAGGATTTGTGAGCGTGAAGGAGAGAATGTTGTGGTCAGAGAGGGGAAGCGGTGAGTTATTTAGGTAGGATATTGAGCAGAGCCGGACAAATACCAGGTCAATGGTGTTACTGTCTTTGGGTGTCTCAGAGGTTGAGAGCTGTGAAAGCCCAAGAGAAGTGGTTAGTGACAGAAGCTGGGATGCAACTGTGGAAGTGGGGCTGTTAATGGGGATGTCACGGGGTCCTTCTCCGATACCACACAATCAACAGAGCGAGGGAAGTGTGAACAATTCCAAGACCTTTATTAGTAGGCAAAACTAAAAGGTCCATAAACTATCCACCACACTGAGGATACAGTAGTCCAGAACACGAATGTAGTTCAGTAACCGGATGAATGTCCAAGGAGATGAGTCCAATAATCAAGCAGACAGAGGATAAAATGGGTCCATATGCTTCTCCTTCTCTCTGGCGTGCTGTCTTCACACAATCATCACCACACAGGGTCTGACTTGTACAGCTCCTGTCCTCCCCATCCCCCTCCTTATGTCCAGGGGTAGTCAGACAGGTTGGGGCGGTTTTCAGGCCTCCCAGACCTGACATAGGTGCCTTGGGGACAGGGCTGTGGAGTCGGTAAGCCACAGTTGCGACTCCGACTCCTGGATTTTATCAGGCTCCGACTCCGACTCCTTCATAAATGGCCAATTCATAACAACAAATTTACTGTTGTAAAATATTAAACATCGTGCTTATTCAGTTTCTCACCATCATATAAGTAATCAGACCACTTAGAGCAAAAACTACATTTATTAGAATACAATTAGAATATAGCAAATAACTTTTATAAACTTTTCTAAACTGTAAGTAAATATGCAATAAACACTTTTATGCAGTTAATAAGAAGAAATCTATAAATTTGTCCTCAGAAAAAGTATTGCCTCTGTCAGATCCTCCTTCATGGATGCCCTCAAATCTGATCTAATTATTTTGAGAGCAGAGAACAAGCTCTCTACACTAACTTGTGTTGGTGGCAAAGCAGTAACCACTCGGGCAACATCTCTGACAATGTCAGGATACAGAGGAATCGCTTGTTGCACTGTTATTTTTGATGAACGGTCAAATTTCTCAATTTCTTTTAGTGCACATGAAAAATTCTGCTGAAATGTACTGGCTGTGTTCCTTGATGGGGATGACTCTTCTTCTATGCGGGAACGCTTTGCACGGTCCTTGTGATCCAAATTTTTTTCGAAATTAAATTCTTCATCAGTTGATGATGAGGGTGAAGATGTGGCAGGACGACCAAATTCTTCTTGTTCCTCCTGACTGTTCTGCAACCCTTTCATCCTTACTGCTATTTCAAACATAGCTTCTTTTCCTTTACTTAGCTGTTGATCATCTAGAAGAATCCGATGCATTGGGTCTACATAAACAGCTGCCAAAAGAATGTTATTTTGTAATAGTAGCTCCTCTCTCCGTTTCATTGATGTAGCAATGCCACTTGCAATTAACCCTCCTCTTTGGGACAGGCGAAACATCAGGTTCTTCCACTCCTTTAAGAAAATACCTGGAGTTAAGTCCTCTGCTTGTAATTTTTTAGTCATTGTAAATGGGTGCTCTAGCAATTTTTCCAGCTCAGTCACCTGATTCCACTGACTTTCATTTAGCGTCAGATGAGGGTTAGCCATGTCTACAAGAAAGGTTTTCATTTCAACCAAGCGCTGAATCATTAAGTAAGTACTGCCCCATCGTGTGGCTTGACCAATAATTGCCCCTTTTCCAGCACGTCTCTTCAAAATTGAGTCAACTTTAGGGGTTCTGGCAACAGTAGCCAATTTTCTCACCTTGCCAATCAGTGCAGCAGCATGTCCTTCTTGAAGACTGTCTCTTATAGCCAGCTGTAGCGTATGCACAACACAGCGCATGTGATGAATGAAAGAACATATTGACACAGTTTCAACAAGATCATCTAAACTATCATGTTGCTGTTCATCTGAAGCAACTTCAGTTTGCTCCTCAGTTACAATACTGTGTTCCTCTATTTCAAACATTTCTGTGTCTGTGGACCCAGAATGTTCTTTTAGCTGCTGGTCACATTAGCTTAATAGTACTTATCATATTTGAAGCATTGTCAGTTACGACAGAAAGAACTTGCTCTTTTTTACGTTCATAGTCTTGCAGAACCTTTTCCACCAAGACCTGGAGAAACTCACTGGTGTGATGAGCTTTGGTGTCTTTTACTGCCAATGTCTTGGTAACTATTTCATTTTTGTCACAAACAAATCGGACATTGATGGCAAAATAGTTCACTCTGTGACGTGTGCAGGCATCCATTTTAAGAAACAGAAAGCGTCCCTTGAGAGTTTTTTTAAGTTCTTCCTTTTGTTTAAAAGCTTCTTCGATTACTAATTTTCTAATACTCTCTCTCTCCAGAGAAACACCAAGCTTGCGGGCCATTTCCCCATTCAGACACATAAAAGCTGGTCGTGAAAATAATGAAATAGGCACACTATCCTTTACAACAAGCTCTATGATCTGTTTTTAAATGTATCTACTGTCATTGTCACAGTAACTTTGTCACTGACAAAATATCTTGCAACTGATGGCTGCAAAGTTCTCTGCTCCTTTGTTTGGCTGGAAGAGCTGGGCACTGGTTCATTGGTTTGGATGCAGGCTTTCAGTACTTCTGGATGAAAGCGCTGTAAATGTCTCTTTAGATTAGAAGCTCTGGTAGGAGCATTTTTATCTTTGCCTGAATATGCACTCATCTTGGCTTCACAGCATTTGTTTTCGTCTGGATCATTTGTCATACACTGACAGACATAATGTTTTCTATCTTGAGTGATGGTGAAATGTTCAAATACAGCTGATTTAATGTGATGCTTCTTTGACATTCTCAGGTTTTTAATTCTGCATTCACAATCCAAATGACAATTGTTTTTCCTAAAAACAATTGTACAAAATTATTGCCAGGTCGTACAACTGATATAGTGGTCAGTAATACTGTTATTATTCCTCATGTACTCACAGTTAACTGATGCAAAGTTTGTTGAAAGGATAATACTTCTTACAGTCTTCCTCTTCTGAGTAACAGGCAGCTGTGAGATGCTTGGAAGAGGCACACCTAGTATGATCTAGTCTAGAGGAGGAGCTTTACTACTAAGAATTTGCAACACATTTTCACTTTCAGTTTCATACATTGTAAGTAGGGGGGTTGGGGCAGCATGAGGTTAACCAAGTATAAGATTAGATAAGGGCAGTGGAGAACAGTGACACACAAGAAGTAAGAAATGTCTCTATCTCCAGCAGAACTGCTTATCAAGTCTCCAGGTCCAGATGAATTACACCCCAGAGTACTGAAGGAGATAGCAGAAGAAATTTTTGAACCCCTCTCCATAATCTTTGAAAATTCTTGGAGAACAGGAGAAGTACCAGAAGACTGGAGAAGAGCAAATGTTGTTCCTATCTTCAAAAAGGGGAAGAAGGTGGACCCAGGCAACTATAGGCCGGTGAGTCTGACTTCTATACCAGGAAAGATCTTTGAACAAATTATTAAACAACATGTATGTCAATACCTGGATAAGAATGAAGTGATTAAACAGAGTCAGCATGGGTTTGTAACTAATAAGTCATGTCAGACTAACTTAATTTCCTTCTATGACGGAATCACTGATTGGGTGGATCAAGGAAATGCTGTAGATATAGTATATCTTGACTTCAGCAAAGCATTTGACAAAGTCTCTCATACAATCCTTATTGAAAAAATGACTAAGTATGGAATGGACAAGGCAACTGTTAGGTGGATTCATAACTGGCTTAGTGATCGGACCCAAAGAGTGGTCGTAAATGGCTGCACATCCAGTTGGAAGAATGTCTCAAGTGGGGTACCACAGGGCTCTGTCCTGGGCCCTGTATTGTTCAACATCATTATCAACGATTTAGATGAAGGAATTGAGGGTAAACTGATTAAATTTGCTGATGACACAAAGCTAGGAGGGATAGCTAATACTAGAGAAGAGAGAGAGAGGATTCAAAAAGATATAAATAAACTGGAGAAGTGGGCAGCAACTAACAGAATGGTTTTTAACAGGGAGAAATGCAAAGTACTACATCTGGGCAATAAAAATGAAAAAAGCATATACAGAATGGGAGGAATAGGGCTAAGTGACAGCACATGTGAAAAAGACTTGGGTATACTAATAGATCACAGACTGAATATGAGTCAACAGTGTGATGCAGCAGCAAAAAAGGCAAATGCAATTCTAGGATGTATTAACAGAAGCATACAGTCTAGATCACGTGAAGTCATTATTTCCCTCTACTCCTCTTTGGTCAGACCTCATCTGGAATATTGTGTCCAG
The DNA here is from genome assembly GCF_039654945.1 of Dendrobates tinctorius. Taxonomy (NCBI): domain Eukaryota; kingdom Metazoa; phylum Chordata; class Amphibia; order Anura; family Dendrobatidae; genus Dendrobates; species Dendrobates tinctorius. Next base: position 2,549,176 of record NW_027361824.1, read on the forward strand.
TTTTGGGCACCACATTTTAAAAAAGACACCAACAAACTGGAGCAAGTTCAGAAAAGAGCGACCAGAATGGTGACCGGTCTGCAAACCCTGTCTTATGAGGAAAGGCTGCAGGATTTGGGAATGTTTAGTTTGCAAAAGAGAAGACTGAGAGGAGACTTAATAGCTGTCTACAAATATCTAAAGGGCTGTCACATTGTAGAAGGATCAACTTTATTCTCATTTGCACAAGGAAAGACTAGAAGCAATGGGATGAAACTGAATGGGAGGAGACACAGATTAGATATTAGAAAAAACTTTTTGACAGTTAGAGTGATCAATGAGTGGAACAGGCTGCCACGAGAAGTGGTGAGTTCTCCTTCAATGGAAGTCTTCAAACAGAGGCTGGACAGACATCTGACTGGGATGATTTAGCGAATCCTGCTTTGAGCAGGGGGTTGGACCAGATGGCCCAGGAGGTCCCTTCCAACTCTACGATTCTATGATTCTATGATCACTGTTGTTCATAGTTTGATAGAACATATATATTTGAGTAACATTTATAAAATTCATATGAAAGTTCAATTATGAAATATTAATACATTTTTTTTAAAGCTGGAGTCGGTACATTTCTACCGACTCCGACTCCAACCAAAACTAACTCCGACTCCACGACTCCGACTCCACAGCCCTGCTTGGGGATTAAGGCACTACAGGGGGTGGATCAAGAGGCATAGATAGGCTGCAGACAGTAAGTGAGCTAATTCAATTATCAGACTTTTGGTAGGTAATTAGGACACTAGACAATATGGGGAATACACGGAATGATACAGGGCAACAATATGGAAATCCGTAAAATATAAATAGACACAAAATGATACCTACATAACATGTCACACCATCACAACCTCTCCCCCCTCATAATAAGTGAGCACGCCATGAGGTCTACACAGACCTCTGGCCTGCTCACTTAAGTCCACATTGCTCAATCATTTATAGTTCCTTATACAACAATGGCAGGGGTAGGTCAGCCTGGGGGCCTATGGTTCTTCTTGTCGAGGCAGTCCATCGGCGTTGTGGTGTTGGCTTTGCCGCTTGTATTGGATGGAGAAGCTGTAGGCTTGTAAGGACAAGCTCCACCGCAGCAATCTTCCATTGTCTCCAGATACGCAGTTCAGCCATGTGAGGGGGTTGTGGTCTGTAACAATTGTAAAGTCTCTGCCATACAAGTATGGCTGAAATTTTTTTTTTTTTAGCGCCCATACGATGGCAAGGCACTCCTTTTCAATAGTGGCATAGGCAACTTCCCGATCCAGTAGTTTCCGACTGGCAAAAGCAACAGGATGTTCTTCTCCGGCGGCGTTCACTTGGCTAAGTACTGCCTCAATCCCAAAGGTGGATGCATCTGTCTGTACGAGGAACCTGCACTTATAATCAGGGGCAGCCAAGACAGGAGCAGTGACGAGGGCAGTCTTTAACGCTGAAAAGGCATCCTCGCATGCAGTTGTCCACGTCATATTCCTAGGCATGTTCTTGCGGTTCAGGTCGGTTAGTGGCTTCGCCAAGGTGCTGAAATTAGAAACGAATTTTCGATAGTAACCAGCAGTTCCTAAAAATGCAAGTACCTGCTTTTTAGTCTGGGGTCTACACCAGTTGCTAATGGCTTCCACCTTGGCAGGCTCAGGCCTTAGGGTCCCACCCCCTACTCTATGCCCGAGGTGCTGCACCTCAGCCATCCCTATTTGGCACTTATCAGGGCGAATGGTCAGTCCTGCAGTAAGGATACAGTCTAGCACTATGCCCAAGTGTTTAAGATGTTCCTCCCAGGTTGTGCTAAAAATAGCAATGTCATCCAAGTAAGCACAGGCAAAGTCTTGACATTGATCTAACAGTCCATCTACCAGTCTCTGGAAAGTAGCTGGGGCAGTTTTCATCCCAAAGGACATTCCCAGGAACTCAAAAAGCCCAAATGGAGTAATGAAGGCCCGAGCGCTCCGGAGCGTCCTCCGTTAGGGGTATTTGCCAGTACCCCTTGCTCAAGTCTAACATGGTCACAAATTGGGCACTGGCCAGACGATCCAATAGATCATCAATCCTGGGCATGGGGTAAGCATCACTCTTGGTGCCATCATTTAATCGTCTGTAATCAACGCTGAATCGTGTTGTACCATCCTTCTTGGGGACCAGGACGACAGGAGAGGCCCAAGAACTGTGAGATGGCTGACCGACTCCCAGTTGTTTCATCTCCTCTAGTTGGTCCTTTATCATGCCTTGAACAGCCTCTGGAACCCGGTAGGCAGCCTGCTGGATGAGGCGTTGTCCAGGGGTTTCCACATGGTGGCTGGTGAGAGTAGTCTTCCCTGGCTTTGAGGAGAAAGCAGCAGCCCTCGGCCTTAGTACGGCGAAAATATCGTCCTTTTGTATATCCTATAAATGGGAGCCCAGGGGCACTTGTTCCTGTGATCCTCCTGCTTTGGCGACCTGGAGAAGATCGTGGAGACACTCGTCGTTGGCAATATTACTAGGGGGTTGGTAGACGGCTAGAACAGGCAGAGATCGGTTGTGGTATTCTTTCAGCATGTTATTGTGGACGGTTTTCTGTCGTCGACCACTAGAGTCCAGGGCAATAACGTAGTTAGTGTCATTAATTTTCTTGACAACCTGATAAGGGCGTTCCCACACTGCTTGAAGCTTGTTGGCAGGGGAAGCAGTAATCATGAGCACTTGCTGTCCTTCCATAAATTCCCGGGTCCTGGCATTACGGTCATACCAGGGTTTTTTTCTGGACTGGGCCAGTTGCTGATGTTCTTTAGCCAAGGTAGCTAGCTGGGCAAGACGGTTTCTGAACTCTAGAACATAGGGAGCGATGTGCATTCCGGTATCTGAGTTGTCTCCCTCCAAATGTTCTTTCAGAAGAGTGAGAGGCCCATGGACCTTCCGGCTAAACAGTAGTTCGAAGGGAGAGAACCCTGTGGACTCTTGGGGAACCTCCCGATAGGCGAAGAGGAGATGTGGCAGATATTTTTCCCCAGTCTTTTTCAACATCAGCAAAAGCCCTCAGCATATTTTTTAGGGTTCCATTAAAGCGTTCACATAGTCCATTGGTCTGCGGGTGGTATGGGGTGGTGCGAATGGCTCGAACACCACAGGTATGCCATAGGGACTGTACCAGATCTGACATGAACTGAGTGCCTTGATCTGATAATATTTCACTAGGAAACCCTACCCGGGTAAAGATGGTAACAAGTGCCTTGGCTACCTTTACTGCTGTAATACTGGACAGGGCCACAGCTTCAGGATACCGAGTGACATAGTCCACCACTGTCAGGATATATTTTTTCCCCGACCAGCTGGGGTGGGCCAGAGGACCTATGATGTTGACAGCTACACGTTGGAATGGTTCTTCAATTATGGGCAGGGATTGCAGGGGTACCTTATGTCGAACTCCTGGATGCCGCATGCTCTGGCACACATTGCAGGTGCTGCAATAATGGGCTACTGACTGCGAGATGCCAGGCCAGTAAAAACTTTGGTTGAGTCTCTTTTCAGTTCCTTTCCTCCCTTGATGTCCAGCCAAGGGGATGTCATGGGCCAGTTGGACTAGCTGTGCTCTGTACTTCTGAGGGACAATGAGTTGCCTGGTCGTTGCTTCAGGGTTGCCCTTGTCACTGACTTTTGTTACATGATAATACAGTCCGTTTTCTCGAGTGAAGCCGTCCCCATGTGCCCAGTTTCTGCCTTTTGCCTAAGGGCTGCTAAGGTAGTTTCACCCTCTATTTCTCTCCTAAACGCCTCTCTGTCCCAAGAATCTCCCAATGTAGTGGCAGCGAACGTATTGCTTACCAAACCTGATGCGGTTCGTGGTGGTTGCTCCCCGGTGAGGTCCGGATGACGTAGTGCTTGAAGGGCCTGTAGTCGGGTGACTGCTCCTACAAATTGGCACTGTAACTCCCCAATATCGTTACCAAGGAGGATATCTGCAGGAAGTCGTCCCAGTTTTTCTCCACAACCATAATCCAAATGCACAGAAGCTCGCTATATATATTTTCGGGCACCCACTGCCAGGACAATGGGAATTCCTGGACCCTGGTGAATTGCCTCGGGTCGAACCACACGGAGGTCAGCGATAGGCAGGAATGCCCCCGTGTCTCTAAATCCTGACACTTTGTATCCTTCAATTAAGACATCCTGCAGGTGGCATTGCTGTTGCTCTGGGTAGCTAAAGGACAAAGGCCGGAGTCCATACACTCCAGGAGGGGTATCTATGGTGAGGGTGATGGTAGCTCTTCCTCAGACGGGATGGAGTGCACAAGATGCACTGGGCGAGGTGGGGTAAATGGTTCGGTAAGCCTCCGCCATGCTTCCGTTCCCACTATCAAACTCATCCAGCCAGAGTGGGGCACCTCCATCACAGCATACTGCTGCTCAGAGTCCTTGAAAAATTCCTCCACATCTCCGGCCTCATCAAATGGCTTAAACTCTTTCCGGGTGATCTGTACAGGCTCCCGGATCGTTGGGTTTACACTCCACATTGCATTACTCCCTCTTTCAAGCTCCATTGCTTCTTGTCTCCGCTGTGCCCAGCGGGCAGCCTCTTCTTTATACTCCTGAGAGACACCGGGGCCCAGAACCACCATCTCTTCTTCGTACCACACCAACCACTGGCTTTTTGGGGCGGGGATCCCTGTCTCCAGTGCTTTTCCTTCAGACATCTGGGAGGAGGTGGCCGGGCTAGCACCCACCATTTGTTCAATTAAGGCTTCTTTAGTCAGTCCCTGGTAGTTCAGGCCCAGGTCTCTGGCTCTCTCTTGTAAACTGGATACAGTCCAATTTCTGAACTCACTCTGTGGGTGGTTCTCCAATGGGTTACACTCTGTTGATCCCACTGCTGCCACCTGTTGTCACGGGGTCCTTCTCCGAAACCACACAATCAACAGAGCGAGGGAAATGTGAACAATCCCAAGACCTTTATTATAGGCAAAACTAAAAGGTCCATAAACAATCCACCACACTGAGGATACAATAGTACAGAACACGAATGTAGTACAGTAACAGGATGAATGTCCAAGGAGATGAGAGTCTAATAATCCAGCAGACAGAGGATAAAATATGTCCATATGCTTCTCCTTCTCTCTGACGAGCTGTCTTCACATGATCATAACCACACAGGGTCTGACTTGTACAGCTCCTGTCCTCCCCATCCCCCTCATTATGTCCAGGGGTAGTCAGACACGTTGGGGTGGTTTTCAGGCCTCCCAGACCTGACAAAGGTGCCTTGGGGATTAAGGCACTACAGGGGGTTCATCAAGAGGCATAGATACAGTCAGGCTGCAGACAGTAAGTGAGCTAATTCAATTATCAGACTTTTGGAAGGTAATTGAGACTCTAGACAATATTGGGAATACACGGAATGATACAGGGCAACAAGAGAACACAATGGAAATCCGTAAAATATAAATAGACACAAAATGATACCCACATAACATATCACACCGTCACAGGGGATGTTGAAGTCTCCTAGGATAAGGATTGGTAGTTCTGAGGACATGAAGTGCGGCAGCCAGGCTGAGAAGTGGTCAAGGAAGTGAGTGGGTGAGCCTGGGGGCCGGTATATGACCGCTACTCTGATGTGGAGGGGACGGAAGAGCCTGGTGGTGTGGACCTCAAAAGAAGGGAATGAGAGTGATGGAACTGGGGGGATGACCTGGAAAGTGCATTGTGGGGAGTATGCCAACTCCACCACCAGGTCTGCTTGTTGGTCTCGTGGAATGGGTAAATTGTATGCCACCATGGAAATGGCAGCAGGGGAGACAGTGTCAGAGTCCTGAATCCAGGTTTCGGTGAGGACCAACAGATTCAGAGTATTGTTCACAAAGTAGTTGTGCAGGAAAGGAAGTTTGTTACATACAGACCTGGATTCCAGAGGGCACAATTAAAAGGAGCTGAAGGAATGCAAGTAATATTAATAAAATTATTATGGTTTTGATATGGGGTAGGGGTTGAGGGAAGGTGGTCTGGGTTTGGGGGAGATGTCCCCTGAAATCAATAAAAGTAGGAACATAAGGAGCAAGTAGTTCTTTGAAATGTTAGGAGTTTTTTTGTGCAATGTGTTTGGGCAAGATGGGCTGAGGTTTTTCAGGAAGGTGAGAAGTGCATGGGAGCTGAACATGGGAGAGGGAAGTATAGAGGGGCTGATGTGTATAAGTGGTGATAGAGGAGGGATGGGGCCGTGAATGTGGATGGCAAGGGAACACTGGAGGATAGAAATGAAGGACATGGTTAAAAAGGAAAGCAAAATGTTGGTTACCTGACTGCTGTCCTGACTGTCATGGAGTAACTGTCTTTTGCTGGATGCTTAGCTAATGTGATGCTTTGCTTAATGCGTGCAACCCCCTCACATGCGTGTTCCCCTTAGAAAGAATCACTGTACATGGAGATTTTGGGATCAGATCATTTCTGTCCATGATGTTTGTGGAAACAAAAAAGCTTTTATAAAACTTCATCAAACTTCTGTGTGTGACTCAGAGCTGAGATCTAACGTGACAGAAGATTCCAGTGCGGGGAAGACGGGAAACCTTCATATAGACGGCCGGTGGGGATGGGGTCAGTGACCGACTCTGGCCAAATCTGTTTCTAGAGCCGTAGTAGAAGATGAAGATGTCGTCCTCACCATGAAGTAGTTATTTCTCATGTCGCGTGTAATGAATCTCTCCTGCAGTATTGCTAATGCCGATTCCAGTGTCTGTAAATGAGACGAGAATTAGCGTTATGGAAGATGAGTCTATGAGGAACGTGTTCAGCTGCCGACTCCGAGGAGGAAACTGCTTGTTGTCTGTGGCCTAAATATATAGGTTTTATTAGTAGATGTCAGGGAAGAAAACTAAACCCTGTAAGATAATAAATCTCCTCATATGTTTCCCTTATTATCTCCAGTAAGTGTATTATTACACAGGATTCTTATGATGTTACATCGGATCATCTTCTCATTCAGGTCTCTACAATATCGGATCCTCTCAGTGAAGATCTTCTATATAAGAGAATTTTCCTGATTTACCCATCAAAGATGGATATGGACAGAGACAAGATGGTGGAGAGGATCTTACACCTCGCCCTAGAGATCCTCTTCCGTCTCACTGGAGAGGTGAGAGATTCTGATGACGTCACATTACATCATTCTTATCTATGGGAATAACAGACAGAACTGGAGAGGTGAGGACTCTGGAAATGTCTGTAGTGAGATTTATTAATGTGTCTCTCCATTACCAGGATTACACAGTGGTGAAGAAGACCTCTAGTGATCGCTGTCAGGACCCTGTGTCTGAGGGATGGGGAAGACCCCTGAGCCCACTCACGGGGCCTCCACCTCACCCCCTGATCCATGAGGACATCAAAGACCAGAAGATCCTAGAACTCATCTACAAGATGAATGAGCTGCTGACTGGAGAGGTGACACTGCTGGGAATGCTGGGACATTATACAGTAACACTATGAAGGGATCGGGGGATGACGGTATCATTGTATGTGTCAGGTTCCTATAAGGTGTCAGGATGTCGCTGTCTATTTCTCCATGGAGGAGTGGGAGTATTTAGAAGGACGCAAAGATCAGTACAAGAACGTCATAATGGAGGTTCCCCAGCCCCTCACATCTCCAGGTAATAGACAGGACTAAATACACACGGCCTATAATTATCTGTATGTAGAGAATGAATTCAGTCCCTGTGTGTGTTTCCTCCAGATCTATCCAGTAAGAGGACAACACCAGAGAGATGTCCCCGTCCTCTTCTTCCACAGGACTGTAAACAAGAAGATCCCAATGCTCCTCAGGATCATCAGGTAGATGGAGAGAAGGTGTCAGGAGATCTCCCCTATGATGTGTAGACGGCTGTGAAGGTCTTGTGCTCAGTCTTGTTTTATTCACCAGTATTATATGTTTTATATCTGTGTAATAAGAACGGTATATATTAATACTGACCCCTATGTGCCCCCATATATTAGTAATGTCCCCTATGTGCCCCGATATAGTAGTAATGCCACCTATGTGCCCCCATGTATTAGTAATGTCACCTATGTGCCCTATTTATTAGTAATGCCACCTATGTGCCCCATATATTAGTACTGTCCCCTATGTGCCCCCATATATTAGTTCTGTCCCCTATGTGCCTCCATATATTAGTAATGCCCCTTGTGTGCCCCCATATATTAGTAGTGCCCCCATATTAGTAATGCCCCCATATATTAGTAATGTCACCTATGTGACCCCATATATTAGTAATGCCACCTATGTGCCCCATACATTAATAATTCCACATGTCCCCCATATATTAGTAATGTCCCCTATGTGCCCCATATATTAGTAATGTCCCCTATGTGCCCCACATATTAGTAATGCCACCTATGTGCCCAATATATTAGTAATGTCCGCTATGTGCCCCATATATTAGTAATGTCCCCTATGTGCCTCCATATATTAGTTATGTCACCTGTGTCCCCATTTATTAGTAATGTCCCCTATGTGCCCCATATATTAGTAATGCCGCCTATGTGCCCCCATATATTAGTAATGTCACCTATGTGCCCCACATATTAGTAATAAATAAAATATTGACTGTCACATCCAAACATAAATTAGGTCTGAACAGGTGCTTTCCTAGAGTCGCCAATTCATATATACATTTAAACGAAATGCAGCACTCTGTAATGCTAAAGCATGAAATATGGAGATTGAATTGCATTACTGCACTAGAGATATGAAGAATTGAGAATGCTTAGCGCATAAATTGGCCAATTCATGTGTATCTGGCAGCCACGATAAGGCGATTCTCGTTGCCAGGACCTAATTCTAATCCTCTCTTAAGGTACTGTCACACTAAGCGATATCGCTAGCAATATCGCTATAACTTGTGACGTTATAGCGATATTGCTAGCGACATCGCTGTGTCTGATACTTACCTACAACCCGCTCCCCCGCTGGTTATCTCTCATCGTGCGAGAACGTCCTGGACCGCTTCTCGTCGTCAGCTTCCTGTGGAGAGACGAGCGTGGACGCGGGCGGGAGGACGCAGGATCACCTAGTGTGACAGGTAAGTAGCGACCCCCCGTCCCCAGCGATGTCGCTGGTGAGATCTGCCTGTGTGGCATCTCACTAGCGACCACTTAGCGATGTACCAGCAATCCTGACCGCGTCATATCGCTGGTCGGGATCGCTGGTACTTCGCTAAGTGTGACAGTACCTTTAGACTGAAGTCTATTTCTCTAGCAACCTTCCACGACAGCATAGGAGGTTGTCTCCCCGACCGGAGGCCTCCCGCAGCTCTCCGGTCTCTCCTTCTCCTGTTGCACGCCGTGCGGTGACCCGGAAGTGACGTCACGCGCAGTCACTTCCGGGGTATGTATGACAACTTCTTGTCATGGTGGCCCCCATTCAGCTTCCAGCGTGCGGAGCTCGCCAGCACTTGCTGTGCCTGCCCCGGGACCCAGGGAGGAGGAGGGGGAAAATGAAAATACTGCGCTGAGGGCAGGATTAACCCTTTATTAACCCGCCGGAAGACGCCGACAGGTAAGGCAAATCAGTCAGTATGTACGGTTCTTCCTGCCCTGCGTCTGCAGAGCCCAGCGCTGCCACAGTAAGTATAACTGGGGTGGGTCCTAGTGTTGCGATCTTGGGCTAGAGGTCCTCAAAATACTTCTCCTTTTCTTATAGGGAGAAAAGTCTGCCCACAAAAGCACCAATACCACCAGCAAGTCGGCCAAATGTGCCATATGCAGTGCAAAACTCCCCTCAAATAGGGCGAAAAAATTATGTCAAGCTTGCATAGACAGGGTGGTCAGGGCTGAACACCCGTCACTAATTAACGAAATTCGCAGCCTGGTTACTCACCAGGTTCAGACTTCCCTGGCCGCACTGTCCCCCCCTCCACCTCCTCCACTCCCTCCGATTGTGGGCTCACCACCCCCAAAAAAACGGAAAATTCAGTTGGAAGACTCAGAGTCTGAATCAGAAAAATCATATAATTCAGGCTCCGAAGATTGGGAACAACCGGGAACCTCTAATTCAGCCGAATCTAGGAGATACCTCCTTTCCACAGAATATGTGGAGGAGCTGGTCGGCGCAGTACGGGCCACCATGGAACTAGAGGATGAGCCTGTTAATCAGTCAGCACAAGACCGCATGTTCGGGGCATTCGAGGGACCCAAGCGAACAGCTTTCCCAGTACATAGGAGCATAGTAGATATGATCTCCCAGGAATGGGAGTACCCAGAGAAGAGCTACTCAGCCCCTTCGGAACTCAGGCATAGATTCCCCCTGGAGGGAGAGGAGTTTAAATGGGACATCCTGAAAGTTGATGTCCAGGTGGCGAGGGTGGTGAAGAAAACGGTCCTTCCTTTTGATGACGCGTCCCAGCTTAGAGACCCGATGGACCATAAAGCAGAGAGCCTCCTAAGGAAAGCCTTGGAAACCTCTTCTTTTTCCTTAAAGTCAGGGTTTGCGTCCACATGCGTGTCTAGGTCTCTCTTCCAATGGATAGAGGAACTAGAGTCATATTTTTCGGGGAACCTCAAGAGGTGACCTCCTGAACTCCCTTCCTATACTACAAAGAGCTACAGGCTTCTTTGGCGGATGCATCGATGGAGATGATCTGCACCTCTGCCAGGGCTATGGTACAGTCCAATTCTGCCAGACGTGCCCTCTGGCTTAAAACGTAAAACGTGGAGCAGGGATGTTACCTCCAAGGTGAAGCTCTGCTCTTTGCCCTTCACGGGTGAACATGTCTTCGGCCCGGCCTTAGATGAAATTCTTGAAAAGGCCACAGACAAAAAGAAGGTACTTCCTGAGCAGAGGACTCCAAAAAAGCGGCTTTTTCGAGCCCCCCAGAATTAACAATCCCAGCCGAGAGGTAAGGGAAAGTTGGGAAGATGGAGTTATGCTAAGGGGAGAGGCAGGAATATCCTGGTCCCCCAGCAGCAACAGCCACAAGAGAAGCAATGACTCGACCCCGGTGAGGGGAAGGCTTTCGAGGTTCTTTCACTCTTGGCAGTTGATTTCCAACAGCCCCTGGGTCCTCAGTGTGATCAAAGAAGGCCTACTACTAGAATTTGAATCCTTCCCCCCGCGGGGTATAAGAGTTACCTCCCTACCACCTCGGGAGACTATAGCACTAAAATCCGGCATTCAACTCCTTCTACAATCAAACGCAATTTCTCAGGTCCCTGTGGAGGAACAAGGAAGGGAGCATTATTCCAGGCTGTTCCTAGTGAAGAAACCCACAGGAGAGGCAAGAATAATAATAAATCTCAAGGGCCTCAACCGACATATCGCATATCGCAGATTCAAGATGGAGTCGGTAAAGACCGCAATTCCTCTGATAGGGCCGTCTTACTTCATGGCAACCATAGATCTGAAGGATGTCTATTTTCACATTCCTATACATCCTTCTCACAGGAAGTACCTAAGGTTTGCGATCCGTCAGGGTCCAGACATCCGGCACTATCAGTACAACGTACTTCCCTTTGGAATATCCTCTGCCCCTCGAGTATTTTCCAAAATTATGGCGGAAACTGTGTCCCACATCAGAAGCCAAGGTATATACATTGTACCCTACCTGGACGACCTGCTGATAATAGGAGCCTCATACCAGACTCTGGTAAACCAGGTGACCCAAACTCTGGGTATTCTCCAATCGCTGGGGTGGATCCCGAATATAGAAAAGTCGCAGATCCAACCCTCCCAGCAGATAAAATTCTTGGGAATCCTCCTATATTCAAGGAAACAAATGTCCTTCCTCCCGGAGCAACATCAGAGGTCCATAATTTCAAGAATCTCGAGCTTCAGGAAAGAGGTCCCCGACCCTCAGGTCAGCTATGTCCATACTAGGGTCAATGACCTCCTGCATCCAGTCGGTACCTTGGGCGCAGGCTCACTCCACAATACTCCAGTCCCATATCTTGCGAAACTGGAACAGAGATCACACCTGCCTGAACAAAAGAGTCCATACCCCAGGAAGAGTGAAAGCTTCGCTAGCATGGTGGATGGACAAATCTGTGCAGGGGAATCAACTGGTCCCAAATCCCCTTGGTCACGGTAACATCGGATGCCAGCAAAAAAGGCTGGGGAGCCGTAGTGTCCCAACAACCATTCCAGGGGTTGTGGAGCCAGAGAGTGAGTGCAAAGTCCTCAAACTTCAAGGAACTGAAGGCTGTGGAGGAAGCTCTCCTGGCGGCAAGACACCTACCGTATTTTTCCGACCATAAGACGCACTTTTTTCCCCAAAAATTTGGGGGGAAAGCGGGGGGTGCGTCTTATGGTCGCAATATGCTAACCTCCGGGGCTCTGCGGTGCAGTGGTGGCGGCGGGCTGTGCTCCGGAGCAGGGGCGGCGGCTCCACCGGCATTTCCTCGCAGCCCGGAGGCCCCTGCACATCCCTTCCGGGAACATGGACGCCGGGAAGATGGCCGTCGGTCCGGGGTCGGCGCATGTGCAGGTTCAGATCTCGTCCCGAGATCTCAGGGGACGAGATCTCGTTGCCGAGATTTGAATCACGTCCCCCGAGATCTCGGGACGAGATATGAACCTGCGCATGCGCCGTCCCCAGACTGGCGGCCATCTTCCCGGCGGCCATGTTCCCGGAGGCCACCGCAACATGGCAGCGGCCAGCAAGGGATGTGCGGGGGCTTCCGGGCAGCGAGGAAATGCCGGCGGAGCCGCCGCCCCTGCACCGGAGCACAGCCCGCCGCCACCCTCACCCCGCAGAGCCCACCTGCCCCAGCTCAGCACAGCCCACCTGCCCCAGCACAGCTGCCCCAGCACAGCCCACCTGCCCCAGCCCCAGCGCAGCTGCCCCAGCACAACCCACCTGCCCCAGCACAGAGCCGCCACCGCACGAGCCTGGACCACTGAATGACTGCTGTGACTACTCCTCCACCTGTGCCGGATCCCTTCCCAGGTAAGCTGAATTCGGACTGTAAGACGGACCCCCATTTGACACATTATTTTTTTCCCTATTTTCCTTCTGAAAATTGGGGTGCGTCTTATGGTCCGGTGCGTCTTATAGTCCGAAAAATACGGTAGTTCAGGGCCATCATATCAGAGTCTACTCGGATAATGTAACAACAGTGGCCCATCTCAGACACCAAGGTGGTACAAGATCCAGCAGTCTAGAGGGCCTGTCTGGCCGAATATTTTCCTGGGCCGAAAGACACCTCCGGTCTCTAACAGCAGTCCACCTAAAGGGTACCTCCAATCTTCAGGCAGATTTCCTGAGCCGTAAATGCATCCAGCCTGGCGAGTGGAGCCTTAACGAAAAAATCTTTCAGAAGCTGGTCAACAGGTGGGGCCTCCCGGAGGTGGATCTACTGGCCTCAAGAGAAAATGCTCGGGTGAGAAACTATTTTTCCCTGAACCCCAGGGACAGATCCCTGGGGGGGTAGATGCCTTTGCCCATAAGTGGAGGTTTCGTCTGGCATATGCCTTACCACCAGTTCCAATCCTTGCCGCAACCCTGAGGAAGATCCAAGTAGCTCCTCTATGGCCAAAAAGGAGCTGGTATTCTCTAATTACAGAGCTACAGGTAGAGGGGCCAGTCCTCCTACCCCTGGAAAACGACCTTCTCTTACAGGGCCCGCTACATCACCCAAACCTCCGGGGAATGAGGTTAGCGGCCTGATTACTGAGACCCAGATCTTGAGGGCCAAGGGTCTATCAGAGGCAGTAATAAACACCCTCCAGAAATCCCGGAAGCTGATCACCATTGCTATATATAACAAAATATGGAAAAAGTTTTCCTCATGGTGTCTGCCAGATTTGCCTGACCCAGGAAACCCTAACATTTTTCGTATCCTGGATTTCCTACAGAGGGGGCTTGAGCTAGGTCTAAAACCTAGCACACTGAAAGTACAGATATCAGAATTAAGCTCCATGTTTGACTGTGACTTGGCCAATCACAGGTGGATAAGAAGATTCATTACATCAGCCACTAGGCTGCATCCAAAAAAGCTATTAAATCAAACAATATTCCGGACTAACATAATTTCTACTGCCGGAAAAAAGTGAAGAGATCCAGAAAAAATGTCTTTAATCAATTTATTAATAATATATTAAAAACAGAGAAAAATGCCCAAAAGGAGACGCAAAATACCCTACAGCAATCTTATATGAACAGGCATGATGATAATAAGGCACAAAAATCACACAAAAGCAGATATTGCACAATATAAGGGTTTAATAAAAGATGCAAATAATTCACACCAATCCTCAAAATGGTCTGCTATATATAAATGGTTAAATACCTAAATGAGTCTAAATCTAAGATCCCTAGGCGGCACAATGCATATAAAGTGTGAAATATAGCGGCAACATGACGGTGACGTCTAAGGCTAGTTTCACATTAGCGTTTACGGCCGCAGCGCCGGGCTGCGCACGGCCGCCGCTAAGCCCTGCCCACTGCCGCGCCTCCGCCGGTAGCTCCGCCTACGGACGCATGACGCTGCATGCGTCCTGTGTCTCCTATCTTTAGCACTGGGGACGCAGGCCGTGCGCAGTATGCGTTTGGCGGCGCATGTGTCCTTTTGACGGAGCGCACCAAATTGCAACCTGTTGCGTTTGGCGCTGGTCGGCGCAGCGTCAAAAGGACGCATGCGCCGCCAAACTCATACTGCGCACGGCCTCCGTCCCCAGTGCTAAAGATAGGGGACGCAGGACGCATGCAGCGTCATGCGTCCGCTGGCGGAGCTACCGGCGAAGGCGCGGCAGGGGGCGGGGCTTAGTAAACGCTAATGTGAAACTAGCCTTAGTCCTCATATTAATCTACCTACATGAACCGCTCCAAAATAGACCTAATTAAAAATAGTATAACCAAAATTGTATGCCTTAAATAACAATACTTGGTCACTGTAAGCTCAAAGAGACGTGGGCGCCGCAGCCTCCTCCACCCCAACGCGCGTTTCACAACAAGCTTCTTCCGGGGGCGCCCCCGGAAGAAGCTAGTTGCGGTTCCACCATGGGACTTGAACGTGGTTCTTACTGGACTCACTCAATCACCCTTTGAGCCCCTGCCATCCTGTACTTCTCAGCTGCTCTCCTGTAAGGTCGCCTTCCTTATAACAATAACCTCAGCAAGGCAAATAGGAGAGCTACAGGCTCTCTCAATCAGAGAACCCTACCTAACAGTCAGAGATGACTCCATAATTGTCTCCATTGATCCGTCTTTTCTACCAAAGGTCGTGTCGGACTTTCATAGATCACAGAATATAATTCTCCCCTCATTTTGTCAAAACCCAGCAAACCCTAAAGAAGAGGTGTTTCATACGCTGGACGTAAGGCGAATAATTCTCCACTACTTAGAGTGTGCCAAGCCTTATAGAATCGACCACAACCTATTCATCCATACCTCTGGTCCAAACAGAGGAAAGAAGGTGGCAAAAAACACTTGCCAATTGGATTAAAAAGGCTATCTCTGAAGCATACCTGGCGCAAAACATCACTCCCCTACAGGGATCAAAGCGCATTCAACACGATCTACCTCTACTTCATGGGCTGAGGGCAGGCGCATCTTCAGAGCAGATTTGTAAGGCAGCAACCTGGTCCTCCTTTCATATTTTTTCGAAACACTACAGGTTGGACCTTATGTCCAACAGGGATTTAGTCTTTGGCCGAAAAGTTCTTCAGGCCGTTGTCCCCCCCTAGTGCAGTATAGGTTGTTATGCCTCCTATGCTGTCGTGGAAGGTTGCTAGAGAAAATAGAATTAGACTTACCGGTAATTCGGTTTCTAGAAACCTTCCACGACGCCACTATTTCCCTCCCTGTAGTCTTGGACAAATTCTGAGAATCTTAAGGTAACCGGTGCTATGGTAATCAGTTATAAGTCACTGGTGAGAGGGAGGTGGGAGGGACCTCTTAACCTCTCGTGCTTCCTGTCCCCCATTAGGGCATGGAGACAACCTCCTATGCTGTCATGGAAGGTTTCTAGAAACCGAATTATCGGTAAGTCTAATTCTATTTTTTTTTTTCTGGTATTTTTCTTGCAATATAGGAAAGCCTAAGGCCCGAAATAAACCCCATAAATCACTGTACACGGAGACTTTGGGATCAGATCATTTCTGTCCATGATGTTTGTGGAAACAAAAAAGCTTTTATAAAACTTCATCAAACTTCTGTGTGTGACTCAGAGCTGAGATCTAACGTGACAGAAGATTCCAGCGCGGGGAAGACGGGAAACCTTCATATAGACGGCCGGTTGGGATGGAGGCAGTGACCGACTCTGGCCAAATCTGTCTCTAGAGCCGTAGTAGAAGATGAATATGTCGTCCTCATCATGAAGGAGTTATTTCTCATCTTGCATGTAATGAATATCTCCTGCAGTATTGCTAATGCCGATTCCAGTGTCGGTAATGAGACGAGAATTAGCGTTATGGAAGATGAGTCTATGAGGAACGTGTTCAGCTGCCGACTCCGAGGAGGAAACTGCTTGTTGTCTGTGGCCTAAATATATAGGTTTTATTAGTAGACTAGCTGAAGAGCCCGGCGTTGCCCGGGCATATTATCTAACTGTGGGTCCCGCTCTCTCCCTTAACAGCCCCGCTCTCCACCTACCATCACACTCTCTCCTTCCCCAGCCCCGCTCTCCACCTACCATCACGCTCTCTCCTTCCACAGCCCCACTCTCCACCCGCAGTCCCATTCTATCCCTCCACTGCGGCTCGCTACATCCGTGACCCGCTGTCCCTCCACAGCCCCGCTCTTTCCCTCCACAGCTCACCCCTAATATCCCACATCATCTCGTCAAAGCCACCGGACTACTACACCTAATATTCCACATCATCCCGTCAGCCAGAGCCACCGGACTACTACCCCTAATATCCCACATCATCCCGTCAGCCAGAGCCACCGGACTACTACCCCTAATATCCCACATCATCCCGTCAGCCAGAGCCACCGGACTACTACCCCTAATATCCCACATCATCCCGTCAGCCAGAGCCACCGGACTACTACCCCTAATATCCCACATCATCCCGTCAGCCAGAGCCACCGGACTACTACCACTAATATCCCACATCATCCCGTCAGCCAGAGTCACCGGACTACTACCCCTAATATCCCACATCATCCCGTCAGCCAGAGTCACCGGACTACTACCACTAATATCCCGCATCATCCCGTCAGCCAGAGTCACCGGACTACTACCACTAATATCCCGCATCATCCCGTCAGCCAGAGCCACCGGACTACTACCACTAATATCCCACATCATCCCGTCAGCCAGAGTCACCGGACTACTACACCTAATATCCCACATCATCCCGTCAGCCAGAGTCACCGGACTACTACCCCTAATATCCCACATCATCCCGTCAGCCAGAGTCACCGGACTACTACCCCTAATATCCCACATCATCCCGTCAGCCAGAGCCACCGGACTACTACCCCTAATATCCCACATCATCCCGTCAGCCAGAGTCACCGGACTACTACCCCTAATATCCCACATCATCCCGTCAGCCAGAGCCACCGGACTACTACCCCTAATATCCCACATCATCCCGTCAGCCAGAGCTACCAGACTACTACCCCTAATATCCCACATCATCCCATCAGCCAGAGCCACCGGACTACTACCCCTAATATCCCACATCATCCCGTCAGCCAGAGCCACCGGACTACTACCCCTAATACTCATCATCCCTTCAGCCAGAGCCACCGGACTACTACCCCTAATATCCCACATCATCCCGTCAGCCAGAGCCACCGGACTACTACCCCTAATATATGGGTATATGGGCAGGGAGGGGGTGATTCATTTCTGTCCTGTGCTCTCTGCTCCTTTCTGGGGGCAGACAATGGCTGGGAGTTTATGTTCCCAGGGATGCTAGATTTCTCCCACCATGGCAGTGTCTGCTGAGGTGTTGTCGCCTACATTCACTTTCGTATATAGAGATATGCTTTCGTTATGCTCCACACCCTTCTATCACTCACATTGCTGTTCCCCAGCTCTCCTACCTCTCTGTCCTTCTCCCTCCTATAGACTTTCAGCCCTACATTTTTATTGAGCCCTGAATTTGAAGAAATGTCTCCCTCTACTGGTCTGCTTCGTGATACACACACACACACACACACACACACACATACATACATACATTCACTTTTATATATAGAGATGTAAAGAAGAAAACTAAACCCTGTAAGATAATAAATCTCCTCCTATGTTTCCCTTATTATCTCCAGTAATTGTATTATTACACAGGATTCTTATGATGTTACATCAGATCATCTTCTTCTCATTCAGGTCTCTACAATATCGGATCCTCTCAGTGAAGATCTTCTATATAAGAGAATTTTCCTGATTTACCCATCAAAGATGGATATGGACAGAGACAAGATGGTGGAGAGGATGTTACACCTCACCCTAGAGATCCTCTTCCGTCTCACTGGAGAGGTGAGAGATTCTGATGACGTCACATTCCATCATTCTTATCTATGGGAATAACAGATGGACAGAACTGGAGAGGTGAGGACTCTGGGAATGTCTGTAGTGAGATTTATTATTTTGTCTCTCCATAACCAGGATTACACAGTGGTGAAGAAGACCTCTAGTGATCGCTGTCAGGACCCTGTGTCTGAGGGATGCGGAAGAGCCCTGAGCCCAATCACGGGGCCTCCACCTCACCCCCTGATCCATGAGGACATCAATGACCAGAAGATCCTAGACCTCATCTACAGGATGATTGAGCAGCTGACTGGAGAGGTGACACTGCTGGGACATTATACAGTAACACTATGAAGGGATCGGGGGGATGACGGTATCATTGTATGTGTCAGGTTCCTATAAGGTGTCAGGATGTCGCTGTCTATTTCTCCATGGAGGAGTGGGAGTATTTAGAAGGACGCAAAGATCAGTACAAGAACGTCATGTTGGAGGTTCCCCAGCCCCTCACATCACCAGGTAATAGACAGGACTAAAGACACACGGCCTATAATTATCTGTATGTAGAGAATTAATTCAGTCCCTGTGTGTGTTTCCTCCAGATCTATCCAGTAAGAGGACAACACCAGAGAGATGTCCCCGTCCTCTTCTCCCACAGGACTGTAAACAGGAAGATGCCAGTGCTCCTCAGGATCATCAGGTAGATGGAGAGAAGGTGTCAGGAGATCTCCCCTATGATGTGCAGACGGCTGTGAAGCTCTTGTGCTCAGTCTTGTTCTATCCACCAGTATTATATGTTTTATATCTGTGTAATGAGAGCGGTGGAGATGGCAGGATTAGAGCTGATCATAGATGGGACTTCTAAATCTGTGACTTTTACAATATTTGTTTCAGGGTGAAGATCTGACCCATATTAATACTACAGAGACATATGTGCGGGGTGATGAGCGGTGTAAAGAGGAGATTCCCACATATGACTACCCAGGTGAGTAGTGACCACTGACTGCAGAGACGTCACAGATTCCTCTCAGTCACCGGCTGTGGCTGCTTTATCGGTGGTGTAGTCCGGCCGTATCACAATCGTGTGATCACCATTTAGGTTCCCGACCACAACATTCTCCTCCTCCCAAAACTGTTCTATTGACTTTGGGCATTGAAAGCCCTTTTCTATAGAACTTACAACCTGTAGGATCCACCTATCCCCTGGGATTAGGAGACGCTGACCGTTACCTGCCCAGGACTGTAAACTACGAAGCCAAATGACAGCGTACGTAGAATGTGCTGACAAGTTAGAAAATCACTTCAAGAAAAGTATTATGATGGATCAGAGAAAGCGGAGGGTAATGATGGTGTTGGCTTCCTAGATCCCTGAGATCTTATTGGATGAATCTCCCTTCTCTCCCTTCTGTGCTCATGTGGCCCCTAAGAGACCAGGTCCAGTCTTTCTGGCCAAACTTCGCTTTTATGATCGACAACAGTAAATCTTTATTTGAAGTTTTCAGTTAATGAGATTTTCGTGCTCTAGGGCGGGGCTGTGGGCGGGGCTTTATGTGGCGCTCTGCATACACAGCGAATAAGCCTCCTTACCTTGACAAGCCAGAGCTGGTATGTCACTCTCCACAAGGAGAAACCTTATCCCTTAGAAAAAAATATTGGAATATTTTAAAAAAAGATGTGATTCTTGGGAAAATGCTTCCTTGTGAACCAGGAATAACTTTTAGGAGAGGGGCGACAGTGAAAAATATTGTAGCTCGAAGTAAATTAGAGGTTACAAAAATAAAAAATATGAAAGGAAATAATACCAATGTGAATGGAGGGAAGGTAAATACGGGAGTATACAGGTGCTCTTCAAACAAAGTACCGTATATACGCGCGTATAAGCCGAGATTTTCAGCCCATTTTTTGGGTGCTGAAAGTCCCCCACTCGGCTTATACGCGAGTCATATAGCCAGGGGGTAGTTGGGGGAGCGGGGGTGTCAGATCATACTGACCCCACTGGCACATCTCTGCAGTGCCCCTGCTTGTCCCACGGTCTCCCTTCCTTCCTACAGCAGTCACATGGTACCGCCCATTAAAGTCATGAATATGCACATATTTATGACTTTAATGAGCGGTACCACATGACCGCTGAAGCAAGGAAGGGAGAACGGGGCTGCAGAGACGCGCCAGTGGGAGGTAAGTATATGCTATATTCACCTGTCCCAGTTCCAACGCTGCTCGCCGATGTGTGCCCGCCGGGTCAGTGATGTTCAGGCAGCAGAGGGCGCGCTGACGTAGTCAGTGAGCGCCCTCTGCCAGAACAGTCACAGACAGGGACCGGCGGGCAGACAGCGGTGAGCAGCGTTGGAACTGGGAAATGTGAATATCTCAGGTGGCGGGTCCTGAGCCAGCGGCGACACCTGTCCCCCATAGCGCGCCGGTGTCTCCTGCTCAGCATACCGGCACCTGGCCCCCAGGGACAAGAGGTGAGTATGTCTTTTTTTTTTTTTTTTTAATACCTGCAGTAGCGGCAGCAGCAATATATGGGGGCATACTCTATGGGGCATCATATGGGGGCATATTCTTTTTTTTAAACCAGTTATTTTTATTTAGGTTTCAAAAGATTTTAAACAATAAACAGTGGATATCAATATACATGTAACAATTCACATATCTTGTAATAATACAATCAAAGCCATCCCCCCCTCCCCCAATACTCCTTATGCCGGGTATACTTGAGAGTCTTAGCAATCATATCACCGCCATCCAGGCGGACCATATTTTTTCGAAAGTTCCTTCACCATGCCTTTGCCTGTAAATGCTTTCCTCTAAATGCATTACCGTACGTGTCTGAGCCATAAATTCCCTCCTAGTGGGGGGTTATATGGGGGCATATTCAATGGAGCATCTTATGGGGCAGCATAAGGGGGCATATTCAATGGAGCATCTTATGGGGGCATAGTAAATGGAGCATCTTATGGAGACAGCATATGGGGGCATATTCAGTGGAGCATCGTATAGGGCAGCATATGGGGGCATATTCAATGGAGCATCTTATGGGGGCAGCATATGGGGGCATATTCAATGGAGCATCTTATGGGGGCATATTCAATGGAGCATCATATGGGGGCATATGCAATGGAGCATCTTATGGGGGCAGCATATTCAATGGAGCATCTTATGAGGGTAGCATATGGGGGTATATTTAATGGAGCATCGTATGGGGGCAGCATATGAGGGCATATTCAATGGAGCATCTTATAGGGACAGCATATGGGGGCATATTCTATGGAGCATCTTATGGGGCCTATTTTATGGAACATCTTATGGGGCCTATTTTATGGAGCATTTAATGGGGCAGCATATGGGGCATAATCTATGGAACATCTTATGGGGCCATAACCTTTATGGAGCAGCATATGGGGCATATTCTATGTAGCATCTTATGGGGCCATTATTAACCTTTGTGCAGCATTATATGGGGCGTATTTTGTATGGAGCATTATATGGGACTTCTGATTCAATATGGCTATTCAAAAACATTTAACCTACTGATGTCTCAATTAATTTTACTTTTATTGGTATCTATTTTTACTTTTGAAATTTGCCAGTAGCTTCTGCATTTTCCACCCTAGGCTTATATGTGAGTCAATAAGTTTTCCCAGTTTTTTGTGGCAAAATTAGGGGGGGGGTCGGCTTATACACGAGTATATACGGTAAATGTTGTAAGATCATTGACCATGGAGCAAGGAGTATTCGATCTAATACCACTGGGGGAACAATTAAAATAAATCAGAGTCTCAGATATAGGACAGATTTTGTTATCTATGTAGTGACTTGCAGATGCGGGCTTCAATACGTGGGACGAACTTCCCAGGAACTGAGTGCCCGGATGAACAGTCACCGCTATAATTCAAAGAACGGGCACATTAAACATAGTCTGTCCCGTCATCTTCTGCTGAAGCACAAAAATGCTTCTGTATCACGGTTACACCATTGGAACATATACCAAAAGGGGTTAATAATAGGAATAAATTATTAAATCGAAAGAAGTCCTATTGGATATATAGGCTACCAAGCCTCTATCCAAACGGACTTAATGACGTCATAGAGAATGTGTAAGGGATTGTCACGGGTAAGACAGTCGTTTTAGGGTATGTGCACACATTGCAGATTTGCCTGCAGAATTTTCTGCACAGAATCTGCACCTCTTGGCAGAAAACGCAGGTAAAAATCCATGCGTTTTTGATGCAGATTTTCCTGCAGATTTGTATGCGTTTTTGTAAACTAAATAAAGATGTTATTTAACCCCTTTATGACATCGGACGTACTATCCCGTCCACGGTACCCGGGCCCCTATGACTGGGGACGGGATAGTACGTCATCGAGATCAGCGGCGCCCCCGGGGGGAGCGCCGCTGATCGCGGCCGGGTGTCAGCTGATTATCACAGCTGACACCCGACACCGTGTTTGCGTTCACGGACCACCTCCGGCACATTAACCCCCGGCACACTGCGATCAAACATGATCGCAGTGTACCGGAGGTTTAGGGAAGCATCGGCAGGGAGGGGGCTCCCTCCGTGCTTCCCTGAGACCGCCACAGCAGCGCGTTGTGCAGTGCTGCTGGGAGGGCTCCATCCCTGCAGACCCCGGATCCAATATGGCCGCAGGGGCCTGCAGGGAGGCGGCTTCCTCAGTGCCTGCAGAGCGCAGGTATGAGGAAGCCTTGTGTAGTGTCTGTCAGATCGCTGATCTGTCAGCACTGTGTGACGTGTCAGATCAGCGATCTGACACAAGACAGTGATGTCCCCCCTGAGACAAAGTAATAAAGTGTAAAAAAAAAAAAAAATCGCTTAATAAAAAAAAATATTCCCTAATTCATTTTTTTGGAAATAAAAAAAAAAACAAAAGTACACATATTTAGTATCGCCGCGTCCGTAACGACCCGCCCTATGAAACTGTCCTACTAGTTAACCCCCTTAGTGAACCCCTTAAAAAATAAAAAACAGCAAAAAATAATGCTTTATCATCATACTGCCGAACAAAAAGTGCAATAATGCGCAATCAAAAAGACGCATATAAATATCCATGGCACTGCTGAAAACGTCATCTTGTCCCGCAAAAAAATGAGCCGCCACACAGCGTCATCAGTGAAAAAATAAAGTTATAGCTCACAGAATAAAGTGATGCAAAAATAATTATTTTTTATATAATTGTTTTTATTATATAAAAGCGCCAAAACATAAAAAAAAGACGTAAATGAGGTATCGCTGTAACCGTACTGACCCGAAGAATAAAACCGCTTTATCAATTTTACCGCACACGGAATGGTGTAAACGCACCCCCCCAAAGAAATTCATGAATTGCTGGTTTTTGTTCATTCTGCCTCCCAAAAATCGTGACAAAAAGCGATCAAAAAAATGTCACGTGCCCGAATGTGGTACCAATAAAAACGTCAACTTGTCCCACAAAAAACAAGACCTCACTTGACTTTGTGGGCCAAAATGTAGTGATGCAAAAGCTATCTTTTGCAATAAAAAGCGTGTTTTAGCGTATGACAGCTGCCAAACATAAAAATCCGCTATAAATAGTAAATCAAACCCCCCGCTATCACCCCCTTAGTTAGGGCAAAATAATAAAATAAAGTATTTATTTCCATTTTCCGGTTAGGGTTGGGGCTAAAGTTAGGGTTTGGATTAGGGTTAGTTTTATGGCTAGGGTTATAGTTAGGACTGGGGTTAGGGGTATGTTGGGGTTAGGGTTGGCGTTAGAATTGGAGTGTTTCCACATCAGGGGCTCTCCAAACGTGAAATGGCATCCAATCTCAATTCCAGACAATTTTGCATTGAAAAGTCAAATGGCGCTTCTTCCCTTCCGAGCTCTGCTGTGCGCCCAAACAGTGATTTACCCCCACATTCACTATCGTTCATAAGTTTGGGGTCACCCAGACAATTTTGTGTTTTCCATGAAAACTCATACTTTTATTAATCAAATGAGTTGCCAAATGCATTTAAAATCTCGTCCAGCCATTGACAAGGTTCGGAAAAAAGATTATTTGAAATAATAATTTTCTCCTTCAGACTTTGCTTTCGGCACAGAATGCTCCTTTGCAGCAGTTCCAGCATTGCAGACCTTTGGCATTCTAGCAAGTAATTTGCTGCGGTAATCTGGAGACATTTCACCCCATGCTTCCAGAAACCCCTCCCACAAGTCGGTTTGGCTTGGTGGCACTTTTTGCTCATCATACTGTCAAGCTGCTCCCATTACAGCTCAATGGGGTTGAGATCTGGTGACTGCGCTGGCCACTCCATTACAGATAGAATACCAGCTGCCGGCTTCTTCCCTAAATAGTTCCTGCATAATTTGGAGGTCTGCTTTGGGTTATTGCCCTGTTGTAGGATGAAATTGGCTCCAATCAAGCGCTGTCCACAGGGTATGGCATGGCGTTGCAAAATGGTGTGATAGCCTTCCTTATTCAAAATCCCTTTTACCTTGTACAAATCTTCCACTTCACCAGCACCAAAGCAACCCCAGACCATCACATTACCTCCACCATGCTTGACAGATGGCATCAGGCACTCTTCCTGCATCTTTTCAGTTGTTCTGCATCTCACAAATGTTCTTCTGTGTGATCCAAACACCTCAAACTTGGATTCGTCTGTCCATAACACTTTTTTCCAATCTTCCTCTGTCCAATGTCTGTTCTTTTGCCCATATTAATCATTTCCTTTTATTAGCCAGTCTCAGATATGGCTTTTTCTTTGCCACTCTGCCCTGAAGGCCAGCATCCCGGAGTCGCCTCTTCACTGTAGACGTTAACACTGGCGTTTGTGTGTACTATTTAATGAAGCTGCCAGTTGAGGACCTGTGAGGCGTCGATTTCTCAAACTACAGACTCTAATGTACTTGTCTTGTTGCTCAGTTGTGCAGCGGGGCCTCCCACTTCTCTTTCTACTCTGGTTAGAGCCT
This sequence comes from Dendrobates tinctorius, assembly GCF_039654945.1. NCBI lineage: Eukaryota > Metazoa > Chordata > Amphibia > Anura > Dendrobatidae > Dendrobates > Dendrobates tinctorius. Next base: position 2,574,517 of record NW_027361824.1, read on the forward strand.
GTTTGTGCTCTCCTCTGAAGGGAGTAGTACACATTGTTGTAGGAAATCTTCAGTTTCTTGGCAATCTCTCGCATGGAATAGCCTTCATTTCTAAGAACAAGAATAGACTGTCGAGTTTCACATGAAAGTTCTATTTTTCTGGCCATTTTGAGAGTTTAATGGAACCAAGAAATGTAATGCTCCAGATTCTCAACTAGCTCAAAGGAAAGTCAGGTTTATAGCTTCTCTAATCAGCCAAACTGTTTTCAGCTGTGCTAACATACTTGCACAAGGGTTTCCAAGGGTATTCTAACCATCCATTAGCCTTCTTACACAGTTAGCAAACACAAAGTCTCATAAGAACACTGGAGTGATGGTTGTTGTAAATGGACCTCTATACACCTATGAAGATATTGCATTACAAACCAGACGTTTGCCGCTACAATAGTCATTTACCACATTAACAATGTATAGAGTGTATTTCTGAATCATTTAATGTTAGCTTCATTGGAAAAAACTGCTCTTTTCTTTCAAAAATAAGGAAATTTCTAAGTGACCCTAAACTTTTGAACTGTAGTGTATAGAGCATCTGCAACGTTTTTTGGGGTCCAATTTGTCCAGTTACTCTTGTGAAAATAAAAAATCGGGGGCGAAAAGATCATTTTTGTAAAAAAAAAAAAAAATGATTTTTTATTTTTATGGCTGTACATAATAAACTTCTGTGATGCACTTGGGGGTTCAAAGTGCTAACTATACATCTAGATAAGTTCCTTATGGGGTCTAGTTTCCAAAATGGTGCCACTTGTGGGGAGTTTCCAGTGTTTAGGCACATCAGGGGCTCTCCAATGGAGACATGGCGTCCGATGTCAATTCCAGCCAATTTTGCATTGAAAAGTCAAACAGCGCTCCTTTCCCTTTCGAGCGCCGTCATGCGCCCAAACAGTGGTGTACCTGCATATATGGGATATAAGCGTACTTAGAAAAAATTGTGCAACAACATTTGGGGTCCAATTTCTCTGGTACCCTTGATAGAAAAAAAAAAAAATTGGATCTTAAGTACATTGTTTTGTGAAAGAAAGTACATTTTTTTTTTAATTTTTTTTTTTTTTTTAACATTCCAAAAATTCCTGTGAAGCACCTGAAGGGTTAATAAACTTCTTGAATGTGGTTTTGAGCACCTTGAGGGGTGCAGTTTTTAAAATGGTGTCACTTTTGGGTATTTTCTATCATGTAGACGCCTCAAAGTGACTTCAAATGTGATGTGGTCTCTTAAAAAACAAATGGTGTAAAAATGTGAAATCGCTGGTCAACTTTTAACCCTTATAACTTTCTAACAAAACAAAATTTGGTTCCAAAATTGTGCTGATGTAAAGTAAAGATGTGGGAAATGTTACTTATTAAGTATTTTGTGTGACGTATCTGTGATTTACGGGCATGAAAATTCAAAGTCGGAAAATTGCGAAATTTTCAATCTTTCCGCCAAATTTCCGTGTTTTTTCCACAAACGCAAGTCATATCACATAAATTCTACCACTATCATGAAGTACAATATGTCACGAAAAAACACTGTCAGAATCACCAGGATCCATGGAAGCTCCAGAGTTATTACTTCATAAAGGGGTTAAAGCAAACTTGCCAGCTGTTTTGGCCGATATAAGCTGCGGCCACTGCCTGTCAGGGCTTATCTACAGCATTCTGTAATGCATTCTGTAATGCTGTAGATAAGCCCCCGATCTAACCTGAAAGATAAGAAAAATATCTTTTATTACACTCACCCGGGAGGCGGTTCTGTCCGGCCCGATGGGTGTCTCAGGTCCGGCGCCTCCCATCTTCTTGAGATGCCGCACTCCTTCTTGCATCATGGCTCCCCGGCATCGCGTTCCTGCGCAGGCATATTTATCAGCCCTGATGAGGGCAGAGTAAAGGACTTCACTGTGCAGTCGCTGGGCCTCTCTGACCTCTCCTGGGGTCTGCGCACTGCAGTACTTTACTCTGTCCTCAAAAGGGCAGATAAGTACGATTGTGCAGGAGTGCGATGCCGGGGAGCCATAACGCAAGCAGGAGGGCGGCATCGCAGGAAGATGAAAGGCACCCGACCCGGACCGCCCCAATGGGTGAGTGTAATAAGTAATTTTTCTTATCTTTCAGGTTAGATCAAGGGCTTAGCTACAGCATTTAGAATGCTGTAGATAAGTCCTGAAAGGCAGTGGCTGCATCTTATATTGGCCAAAACTGCTGACAGGTTCCCTTTAAAGTTTTTTACATAGCTTGCCATTTTTAGGGACAGTTTAAGTTGAAATGTTCAAAAGTATAAAACTCAAGGATATTTTATAAAAAAAAATAATATTTTTTTTTATCTTAGCAGATGACTGTACCAGGAGATCAGAGGGACAGGTGACTCCAGATATACCATCATCCATTCACAGCAAAGATCTGTCTTCTGATCCTATGAAACAGGTCCCAACTTCTGATTCATTACCGACTACAAAGGAACATCAAAGTCACAAAAGAGGCATTAAAAAACAAACTGCTCCTAAAGCAAATAAGTCACGTTCATGTTCAGAATGTGGGAAATGTTTTAAGTATAAATCAGATCTTGTTAATCACCAGAGAACCCACACAGGGGAGAAGCCTTTTTCCTGTTCAGAATGTGGGAAACGTTTTTCACGGAAATCAAATTTTGTTACCCACCAGAGAACTCACACAGGGGAGAAGCCTTTTTCATGTTCAGAATGTGGCAAATGTTTTAAGATGAAATCGTCTCTTGATAGACACCAGATAACTCACACAGGGGAGAAGCCTTTTTCCTGTTCAGAATGTGGGAAATGTTTTAACCAGAAATCGGCTCTTAATAGACACCGGAGAACTCACACTGGGGAGAAGCCTTTTTCATGTTCAGAATGTGGGAAATGTTTTAAACATAAATCAGAGCTTGTTCCTCACCAGAGAACTCACACAGGGGAGAAGCCCTTTTCATGTTCAGAATGTGGGAAATGTTTTAAACATAAATCAGAATTGGTTAAGCACCAGAGAACTCACACAGGGGAGAAGCCTTTTTCCTGTTCAGAATGTGGGAAATGTTTTGCACAGAGATCACATTTTGTTACCCACCAGAGAACTCACACAGGGGAGAAGCCCTTTTCATGTTCAGAATGTGGGAAATGTTTTTACCAGAAATCAGAATTGGTTAAGCACCTGAGAACTCACACAGGGGAGAAGCCTTTTTCATGTTCAGAATGTGGGAAATGTTTTAAACATAAATCAGATTTGGTTAAGCACCTGAGAACTCACACAGGGGAGAAGCCTTTTTCATGTTCAGAATGTGGGAAATGTTTTTACCAGAAATCAGATTTGGTTAAGCACCTGAGAACTCACACAGGGGAGAAGCCTTTTTCATGTTCAGAATGTGGTAAATGTTTTAAACATAAATCAGAGCTTGTTCCTCACCACAGAACTCACACAGGGGAGAAGCCCTTTTCATGTTCAGAATGTGGGAGATATTTTAACCGGAATGAGAATCTTGCTAAACATCAGAGCACTCACACAGGGGAGAAGCCCTTTTCATGTTCAGAATGTGGGAAATATTTTAACCGGAAAGAGAATCTTGCTAAACATCAGAGAACTCACACAGGGGAGAAGCCTTTTTCCTGTTCAGAATGTGGGAAATGTTTTGCACAGAGATCACATTTTGTTACCCACCAGAGAACTCACACAGGGGAGAAGCCCTTTTCATGTTCAGAATGTGGGAAATGTTTTTACCAGAAATCAGATTTGGTTAAGCACCTGAGAACTCACACAGGGAAGAAGCCTTTTTCAAGTTCAGAATGTGGGAAATATTTTAACCGGAAAGAGAATCTTGCTAGACATCAGAACAGTCACACAAAGGAGAAGCTTTTTTCATTTTCTTAATATGGGAAATATTTTACTTGGAAATAAACTGTTGATAAACATCAGAGATGTCACATAGGGGAGAAGCCTTTTTTATGTTCAGAATGTTGGAATTGTTTTAATTAAAATTTGATCTTCTTTAAGGGGTTGTCTCTTGTCATGTTTGCTGACAAAATTATAAAGCTAATAATAATAATCTTTATCTAGCACTATCTTATTCTGCAGCGCTTTACATACATTATCATTGCTGTTCCCGATGGGGCTCACAATCTAAATTCCCTATCAGTATGTCTTTGGAATGTGGGAAGAAACCCATGCAAAGACACGGAGAGAACATACTAACTCCCTGCAGATGTTGTCCTTAGTGGGATTTGAACCCAGGACTCCTACGCTGCAAGGCTGCAGTGCTAACTACTGAGCCACTGTGCTGCCCTATAAACTTTATTAATTTCTGTGCATGGCTCGTGTGGTGTAACAAAAAGTGAGTCTTGACACCGCTGATGAGGAGACGGCACGCCAGCAGTGTCAGTGGAGTTTTAGTCTTCCAATGAGAAATCGTCCAGACCTGAATAAGTAAGATGATTTGTTCTTTATTGATCATGCCGGCATGGAGAGAGAATGACGGCCGCACCAGATGTGAGCAGTCACCTGTCTGACCCAATATAGATTCTTAGAGTTTAAGTAGAAGAACAGAAAGGCGTTCAAAATACAAAGTTTGCAAAATAGTACATATGATGGAATATGCTTAACTGTCAGCTTCCTTTATCTACGTTACCAGAGAAGTAAAAGGGATGACAGTTTATTTGTACGCAAGACAAGGAAAGCCAACTAAGCATTCACAAAAGGAACACCCATGTCTTCTCAACACGTCAGCTGAAAGGAGTTTCTAAGTCTAGGAGCAGAAATGTCATACATGCAATCATGTGTATATATTCATACATAAAAGAAAGGACTTGATAACAATTATTATAACATTCCCTCATCTTGTAATAAAATCATTTATCTGTACACATTGGGGACAGATTTCTTTTTCACAGATTTCACAGAAGATCTTCATTCCTTGTTACATACAACCAGTCTTTGAACAAGTCCTCTAAGGCTGGAGTCACACACAACGTAATAAAAAATCGGTCCGATTTTGACGGACCACAATCGCACAAATGTTTCATGAACAGTGATCCGTCTGTCATCCGATTTTCATGCGAGGATGTGATCTCGCATCTGAGCGTCCGTGTGACAGCCGTCTGGCGAGATTTAGTCGGCGGCTTGCAAAATGGACATATAATGGAGCCCAATGACAGATTGAAACACAAATGTATAAGTTCTACATAGCATAATAGCCGCTAAATCAATTGCCGGCTTCTGTAAAATCATTCCAAAACCCGACATGAAATGGCACATGGTTTACATACAGTTAGCCATTTCATTTTTTTTTCTATGTCTTTGACTAATAATTAGATTAGGGTTTGTGTGCAAAATTTGGGACATGTACATGTTAAATTAAGGGGTTAATTCATTAAAAAGAAATAGTGTGGGCTCCAGCAGCAATTTCTCACCAAGAGAGGTAAAGCCAGGGAGTGAGGGAAGAGATGTGAGAGTCTCCTGAAGTGAGTGTCCCTCACTGCTGAGTATTTGGGGCAGTGTGGCAGGAAGTGGGTCTCATCCTCCAGAGCCTCCTGGTCACAGTGTTGGCACAGTCTTTCCTCCCTGGGCTTGTAGCTCTGCCTGTGTCGGCTGGATTCGATGACCAGACTGTGGGCACTGAGTCTATATCGGCTCAGGATCTTGCGGTCTCTGGGGTCCGGGAGTTTCTCCAGATATGGGGCCAGTCTGTAGTCTCTGTAGACTCTGGTACTTGGTCAGTTTCTGTGAGCTGATGATGTCGTTCTTCCAGTCACGTACCTCTCCTGGCCTTCGTCTACCATCTTCCTGATTCTGGCTTTTGTCAGATTGTTGTGATTGGTGTTCTGGTCAGGTTGGGTTTGGGTGAGCTGTTCCAAGGGTCCGGGTTTTCTGTTCCACCTACATGTGTCGGGGCTTTATAGTGATGGGAGCTTGAATTGCTCCTACGTAGGTGAGCCCGGAATGACAGTGCCCTCTTTAGAACCTTTAGGTGTAGAGGGAATCTGCCCAGCTCGGCCCGGCAAGCACAGTTGGAGGTCCTCCGATGGACTTGGAGAAGGTGCTTGTAGAATTCCAGGTGAAATATTTCTGTTGGGCTGGAATCCCACCTTGACCAGTCTGGGTAGGTGTGAGGACCCCAGACTTTGCTTCCATACAGGAGGATTGGGGCGATGATAGTCGAAGATTTTTAACCAGACTCTCACTGGTGGCTTCAGATGGTAGAGTTTCCTTCGGAAGGCATACAAGGTTTTGCAGGCCTTGTCTTTCAGGGTCTCTATGGCTTGTTTGAAGCTCCCTGACCGGTGAATCTCTAGGCCCAGGTAGGTATATTTGTCCGTTCCTGTAAGGGCGCAGTTGTTGAGGACAAATGAAGGGTGCTGGTCTGTTTTCTCTTTCTCTTCTCGAACACCATGGTGTTGGTTTTCTTTAGGTTGACCGGTAGTGCCCAGGTGGAGCTGAATTTCTCTAAGATTTTCAGGTTGTCTTGGAGGCCTTTCTCAGTTGGTGACAGAAGCAGCAGGTCAACTGCATACAGCAGGAATTTCACCTGCGCGTCGTGGTGGGTGAGACCTAGTGTGGAAGATTCCAGAGCTGTAGCCAGCTCATTCATGTAAATGTTGAAGAGCGTTGGGCTTAGGCTGCAGCCTTGTCTGACTCCCCAGCTCTGCTGGAAATAAGCTGTTCTTCTGCCGTTTACACTCACACTGCAGAGGTTCTCTGTGTAGGAGCTTTTGATAACATCATAGGGCTTTCCTATTCCTCTCTCCAGCAGTTTCAGGAATAAGCCTGGGTGCCACACCGAATCAAAGGCCTTTTTAAAGTCCACGAAACAGGCGTATATCTTCCCGTTCTTTGTATTGTGGGCGTGACTCTGAATGAGGCTGTGCAGATGTGGTCAGTCGTGCAGTGGTTTGGCATGAACCCTGCTTGGCTCTTGCTGAGGACGTTGTGCTCGGTGAGGAAACTGAGGATCCTCTTGTTCAGGATGCTGTTGTACAGTTTTCCCAAGGTTGCTGCTCCACAGGACTCCGGTGCGTATAAATCGGACGGCATACGCATGGTGTTTTGCCCGATATTTTCTCGCACCCATTGACTTGCATTGCCAAGTCTCGTCTGAGACACGCAGCATGCTGAGATTTTTTTCTCAGTCCTATTTCATCTGACATAAAACTTGCAGATGAGATGTCACCTATTGAATAACATTGGTCCAATGTTTTATCCGTTTTTTATGGGATTGCACTCGTGCGTTGTTCTCGCCAGTGGGTATGAGCCATAAGAATAATGCGATCAGGTCTCTCACCAAGACATGGAGCAATGCAGATGCGGCAATTTCTTGCTTTGGCACCACACATTACTTTGCTCGCTGTCATTTCATATGACTGTAGATGACATTTTGTGTCTGGCCAGAAGTCAGCCGGATTCCTGCCATCCCGCACTAGCTCTCGTCGGCTCCACTTTCCATGATGAAGCCGCTGTTATGTGCTGCCATGTCCCCGCTGTAAGGCAGCAGCCAGATGTGGGAGCAGTGGTTATTCCTCATGGTTCTCTCTGCTGCGGGGTTCATGGTTCCTGGTATATGGTGTGATGGCCGTTCTGGGGTGAAGAGGATGATTCAATGATAGGTCCAGTTTGCCTCAGGTTTATGTGACTGATTCACACATGAACGCTGCCCCCTATGTCCTTCTCATGGAATTTCTATAAGGGTGAGTCCACATTACTATAAAAACAAGGGCAAAAAATCCAATAAGGCCTTATTAATAACGGTGCCCTATAATACTGGATGCAGTCCCATTGGTGATCATAGCCACAAACCGCTGAAGTAGTGGAACTGCCATTCCATCCATTGGAGATCACACCATGACGGGATGTCTCCGCACATAGTGGACTTACATCCATTGTGAGAACTCATCGTTCCATGGTACAGGCTCCATAGTGACCCTGCATCCATTGTGAGAACGCATCTGATACAGGAGCGATACACCCAGATATTCATCAGATACCGGAGCGATACACCAGATATTCATCAGATACAGGAGTGATACACCAGGGGGAATATTCATCAGATAAAGGAGCAATATACCAGCGGGAATATTCATCAGATGCAGGAGCGATACACCAGGGGGAATATTCATCAGATACAGGAGCGATACACCAGGGGGAATATTCATCAAATACAGGAGCGATACACCAGGGGGAATATTCATCAGATACAGGAGCGATACACCAGGGGGAATATTCATCAGATACAAGAGCGATCCACCAGGGGGAATATTCATCAGATACAAGAGCGATCCACCAGATATTCATCAGATACAGGAGCGATACACCGGGGGGGATATTCACCAGATACAGGAGCGATACACCAGATATTCGTTAGATACAGGAGCGATACACCAGGGGGAATATTCATCAGATACAAGAGCGATCCACCAGGGGGAATATTCATCAGATACAGGAGCGATACACCAGGAGGATATTCACCAGATACAGGAGCGATACACCAGGGGGATATTCATCAGATACAGGAGCGAAACACCAGGGGGATATTCATCAGATACAGGAGCGAAACACCATGGGGATATTCATCAGATACAGGAGTGATACACCAGGGGGATATTCATCAGATACAGGAGCGATACACCAGGGGGATATTCACCAGATACAGGAGCGATACACCAGATATTCGTTAGATACAGGAGCGATACACCAGGGGGAATATTCATCAGATAAAAGAGCGATCCACCAGGGGGAATATTCATCAGATACAGGAGCGATACACCAGGGGGATATTCACCAGATACAGGAGCGATACACCAGGGGAATATTCATCAGATACAGGAGCGAAACACCAGGGGGATATTCATCAGATACAGGAGCGAAACACCAGGGGGATATTCATCAGATACAGGAGCGATACACCAGGGGAATATTCATCAGATACAGGAGCGATACACCAGGGGGATATTCATCAGATACAGGAGCGAAACACCAGGGGGATATTCATCAGATACAGGAGCGAAACACCAGGGGGATATTCATCAGATACAGGAGCGAAACACCAGGGGGATATTCATCAGATACAGGAGTGATACACCAGGGGGATATTCATCAGATACAGGAGCGAAACACCAGATATTCATCAGATACCGGAGCGATACACCAGGGGGATATTCATCAGATACAGGAGCGATACACCAGATATTCATCAGATACAGGAGCGATACACCAGGGGGAATATTCATCAGATACAGGAGCGATACACCAGGGGGATATTCATCAGATACAGGAGCGAAACACCAGGGGGAATATCAGATACAGGAGCGATACACCAGATATTCATCAGATACAGGAGCGATACACCAGGGGGAATATTCATCAGATACAGGAGCGACACACCAGATATTCATCAGATACAGGAGCGATCCACCAGATATTCGTTAGATACAGGAGCGATACACCAGGGGGATATTCATCAGATACAGGAGCGATACACCAGGGGGATATTCATCAGATACAGGAGCGAAACACCAGGGGGATATTCATCAGATACAGGAGCGAAACACCAGGGGGAATATTCATCAGATACCGGAGCGATACACCAGGGGGATATTCATCAGATACAGGAGCGAAACACCAGGGGGAATATTCATCAGATACCGGAGCGATACACCAAATATTCATCAGATACAGGAGCGATACACCAGGGGGATATTCATCAGATACAGGAGCGAAACACCAGGGGGAATATTCATCAGATACAGGAGCGATACACCAGGGGGATATTCATCAGATACAGGAGCGATACACCAGGGGGATATTCATCAGATACAGGAGCGAAACACCAGGGGGAATATTCATCAGATACCGGAGCGATACACCAAATATTCATCAGATACAGGAGCGATACACCAGGGGGATATTCATCAGATACAGGAGCGAAACACCAGGGGGAATATTCATCAGATACCGGAGCGATACACCAGATATTCATCAGATACAGGAGCGATACACCAGGGGGATATTCATCAGATACAGGAGCGATACACCAGGAGGATATTCATCAGATACAGGAGCGATACACCAGGGGGAATATTCATCAGATACCGGAGCGATACACCAGGGGGATATTCTTCAGATACAGGAGCGATACACCAGATATTCATCAGATACCGGAGCGATACACCAGGGGGATATTCATCAGATACCGGAGCGATACACCAGGGGGATATTCTTCAGATACAGGAGCGATACACCAGATATTCATCAGATACCGGAGCGATACACCAGGGGATATTCATCAGATACAGGAGCGATACACCAGATATTCATCAGATACAGGAGCGATACACCAGATATTCATCAGATACCGGAGCGATACACCAGGGGGATATTCATCAGATACCGGAGCGAAACACCAGGGGGATATTCATCAGATACAGGAGCGATACACCAGGGGGATATTCATCAGATACAGGAGCGATACACCAGGGGGATATTCATCAGATACCGGAGCGATACACCAGGGGGATATTCATCAGATACAGGAGCGATACACCAGGGGGAATATTCATCAGATACTGGAGCGATACACCAGGGGGATATTCTTCAGATACAGGAGCGATACACCAGATATTCATCAGATACCGCAGCGATACACCAGGGGGATATTCATCAGATACCGGAGCGATACACCAGGAGGATATTCATCAGATACCGGAGCGATACACCAGGGGGATATTCTTCAGATACAGGAGCGATACACCAGATATTCATCAGATACCGGAGCGATACACCAGGGGGATATTCATCAGATACCGGAGCGATACACCAGGGGGATATTCATCAGATACCGGAGCGATACACCAGGGGGATATTCATCAGATACCGGAGCGATACACCAGGGGATATTCATCAGATACAGGAGCGATACACCAGGGGGATATTCATCAGATACAGAAGTGATACACCGTGTTCGTCGAGCAAAGTTTTTAACAAAGCGACGGTAATATCCGGCCAGTCCCAGAAACGCCTGCACATCCTTTACCAAAAACATACTGATAGGGAATATAGATTGTGAGCTCCTTCGGGGACAGTGATAATAATGTGTGCAAACTGTAAAGCGCTATGGAATATGTTAGCGCGATATAAAAATAAAAATAAAGATTATTATTACTATTTACCGTCTCGGGGGTAGGCCACTCCTGTATCACAGCGATCTTCTCCCGAGACGGTCACACGCCTTCAGAGGAGACAACGTTCCCCAGATACTCGATCTGAGTGCGAAACAGGTGGCATTTCTGGGGTTTTCTCCTTCAACCGGCACGCCTGCAGTCGACAATGCACCTGCCCTAACCGGTACAGGTGGTCCTCAAAAGTGGCAGCATATATGATGATGTCGTCGAGGCAGATCAGCGTGGCCTCGAATTTCAGGTCGCCCAAGCATTGGAAGGTCCCCAGGGCATTGGCCAGACCGAAGGGCATCCGACTGAATTCAAATAGGCCTATGGGCAAGATGAAAACCATCTTCGCCCAGTCCTGTTCTGACATGGGTACCTGCCAATACTCACTGGCCAGATCTAGAGTGGAAATGTACTTTGCTTTCCCCAATGCGGACAAGGATTCTTCGATTCGAGGAAGGGGGTAATAGTCTTTGATGGTACAGGCACTGAACTTCCGATAGTCCACACAAAACCGCAATGTTCCATCTTTTTTCCGCACCAGCACGATGGGAGCGGCCCAAGGGCTTTGACTTTCCAGGATGACCCCCTTTTGCAGCATTTGGCCCAGCAAGATCTTCACCTCCTGATACAGTTGCGGGGGAATCGGCCTGTAGCGCTCTCTGATGGAGGTCTTCCTTTCAGTGGGGATCCTGTGAGTAATGGCTGTGGTGCAGCCGAAGTCCTCTTCGTGGCGATCGAACACTTCCTTATATTGAACTAGAAGAGCCTCCACTTGCTGTACATGGGATTGCCCTAGGCCAGAGAGCTCTGCCCGCATTTGTTCCAGGATGGCTCGCCCTTCTTGTTCAGGCAGGAGCTCCGAGGCCTGGGTTGAGTTTACAGTCACGGCCCAGGGTTCCCCTCGGGCATATCCCTAGCTGCAGTGTCAAAGGTGGCTGCACCACCTCCAGCGGCTTTACTACTTTGGCCATCTCGCAGCGGGGTCTCATGATGATATCTTGGTCTTCCAGATTGACACAGTGTAAAAGCACTGTCCCCTGCCTCACGGTGGCCAGGGCGCAGGCCACTAGGAGACCCAGGGGTAACTGTTCCGCCCACGAAGGTTCCACTTGTACTTCTACTCCGTCCAAGGCGACTTGGGCTCGGATGAGCAATGAGACCACTGTATGACCAGGTGGTAACACGAGATGAGCAGCCGTGGGCGTGATCACCTTTACCAACACTTCTCCTTCCTGGCAGGTCTCCTGGACTTGCGTTCCTCGCACCAACTGGGTGGTCTGGGTGCTCCATTGTTTCAAAGTCTCCTGGGCAGGATCACTGAGGAAGCTGCCAAAGTGTTTTAGCACGTTCATGCCCAGGGTGTCAGTGTGTCCGCCGCTCACCTCCCCTTTGATCAGGACCACTCCCCGACACCCCAGCTCTTTGCCACACATAGAGATCTGCATCCATGCTACCCCGGCAACACAGAATATAATGTAACCCCCTCATAAGGTATAATGCACCCCCTCATATAGTATAATGCAGAACCCCTCATAGGGTATAATGCAGCCCCCTCGCACGTCTCCTCTCCCACTCGCGGCTCCGCTCCGTACACCTCGTACACGCGCGGCTCCGCTCCGTACACCTCGTACACGCGCGGCTCCGCTCCGTACACCTCGTACACGCGCGGCTCCGCTCCGTACACCTCGTACACGCGCGGCTCCGCTCCGTACACCTCGTACACGCTCGGCTCCGCTCCGTACACCTCGTACACGCGCGGCTCCGCTCCGTACACCTCGTACACACGCGGCTCCGCTCCGTACACCTCGTACACGCTCCGCTCCGTACATCTCGCACACGCGCGGCTCCGCTGCGCACACCTCGTACACGCGCGGCTCCGCTCCGTACACCTCGTACACGCGCGGCTCCGCTCCGTACACCTCGTACACGCGCGGCTCCGCTCCGTACACCTCGTACACGCGCGGCTCCGCTCCGTACACCTCGTACACGCGCGGCTCCGCTCCGTACACCTCGTACACGCGCGGCTCCGCTCCGTACACCTTGTACACGCGCGGCTCCGTACACCTCGCACACGCGCGGCTCCGCTCTGCACACCTCGTACACACGCGGCTCCGCTCTGTACACCTCGTACACACGCGGCTCCGCTCTGTACACCTCGTACACACGCGGCTCCGCTCCGTACACCTCGTACACATGCGGCTCCGCTCCGTACACCTCGTACACACGCGGCTCCGCTCCGTACACCTCGTACACACGCGGCTCCGCTCCGTACACCTCGTACACACGCGGCTCCGCTCCGTACACCTCGTACACACGCGGCTCCGCTCCGTACACCTCGTACACACGCGGCTCCGCTCCGTACACCTCGTACACACGCGGCTCCGCTCCGTACACCTCGTACACACGCGGCTCCGCTCCGTACACCTCGTACACACGCGGCTCCGCTCCGTACACCTCGTACACACGCGGCTCCGCTCCGTACACCTCGTACACACGCGGCTCCGCTCCGTACACCTCGTACACACGCGGCTCCGCTCCGTACACCTCGTACACACGCGGCTCCGCTCCGTACACCTCGTACACACGCGGCTCCGCTCCGTACACCTCGTACACACGCGGCTCCGCTCCGTACACCTCGTACACACGCGGCTCCGCTCCGTACACCTCGTACACACGCGGCTCCGCTCCGTACAACTCGTACACACGCGGCTCCGCTCCGTACAACTCGTACACACGCGGCTCCGCTCCGTACACCTCGTACACACGCGGCTCCGCTCCGTACACCTCGTACACACGCGGCTCCGCTCCGTACAACTCGTACACACGCGGCTCCGCTCCGTACAACTCGTACACACGCGGCTCCGCTCCGTACAACTCGTACACACGCGGCTCCGCTCCGTACAACTCGTACACACGCGGCTCCGCTCCGTACAACTCGTACACACGCGGCTCCGCTCCGTACACCTCGTACACACGCGGCTCCGCTCCGTACAACTCGTACACACGCGGCTCCGCTCCGTACACCTCGTACACACGCGGCTCCGCTCCGTACACCTCGTACACACGCGGCTCCGCTCCGTACACCTCGTACACACGCGGCTCCGCTCCGTACACCTCTTACACACGCGGCTCCGCTCCGTACACCTCGTACACACGCGGCTCCGCTCCGTACACCTCGTACACACGCGGCTCCGCTCCGTACAACTCGTACACACGCGGCTCCTCTCCGTACAACTCGTACACACGCGGCTCCGCTCCGTACAACTCGTACACACGCGGCTCCGCTCCGTACAACTCGTACACACGCGGCTCCGCTCCGTACAACTCGTACACACGCGGCTCCGCTCCGTACACCTCGTACACACGCGGCTCCGCTCTGTACACCTCGTACACACGCGGCTCCGCTCTGTACACCTCGTACACACACGCGGCTCCGCTCCGTACACCTCGTAACGCTCCGCTCCGTACACCTCGTAACGCTCCGTACACCTAGTACGCGCGCGGCTCCGCTACATCCACACTGTTAAACCCCTCCTGACCCAACACAGAAACCCCTCATCCAGCACCATGACAACCAGCAAGCAGAGGCTCCTGATCATGTGACCACTGACTCTGCCCCTCCTGTGACCTCATCACAGGTCCTGTGCCACAGAGCAGTCAGGGCCTTCCACCTTCTAGCCCGCCAGTGACTCAGGGACTGCTGCACCAATCAGCGTCAGGACAATTGCAGCCTGGCAGCCAATCAAAGCGCGGAGCTGCACAGCCAATGAGCGGCTGCAGCTCCCAAACAGTCACTCCCCTGACACTCCCTCTACACAACGCAAACTCTCGGCCAGCAGAGGTTAAGGCCCCGCCCCTTCCGGTGACGTCATCCCCTGGCAGGAATCTCCGGGCTGGAAGTTTCCTTAGGTTGAGCGCAGAGTGTATAGGCTCCTTCCAGGTCCTAACTGCAGCCCATACAGTCTAGCCGGCTCACTACTAAACCCTCCTGTCTGTCACTGACCTCACTCCACACTGCTGACAGCCGCCGGCACCAGAGAGACAGCTGAGACACGTGTGTAATGGAGGCTTCTCTCTCTGCCTTTGCTGTCAGAACACGCCCCCCGGTATGACACGCCCCCAGAACTGACATCACACCTGGAAGGAGCCCATACAATCTAGCATTTGCCCTTCCACCTTCTAGCCCGCCAGTGCCTCAGGGACTGCTGCACCAATCAGCGTCAGGCCAATTGCATCCTGGCAGCCAATCAAAGCGCGGAGCTGCACAGCCAATGAGCGGCCGCAGCTCCGGAGACTGCCACTCCCCTGACACGCCCACTACACCTCTCACCTTCAGAGAGCAAACTGGCGACCGGCAAATGACTAAGGCCCCGCCCCTTCCGGTGACGTCATCCCCTGACAGGAATCTTGGGCTGGAAGTTCCGTTATCTCCCGTGGTTTCTTCCCGGTGTCCCGGTGCGCGGCTCTGCAGGGGGAGGTCTGTGCAGAGTCCTCGGCATCCTCTGTGCGGGGCATTTATCCCTCCTCCTATATCGCCTCCAGACTCCGCAGCGCTGTACACGTGTTATTCTCACTCTCACTACAGCGCTTATTCACACCTGGGGTTCCTGGCTGCGTCTGTGCACTGATTGCGGTTTCCTCTTTGCCTCCAGACAGTAATGTCCTCCCCTCAGGGCCAACTCCCCCCCCTCTCTCTGCATGGAAGGAGGTAATGATGGAGGCGCCTCAGCTGACTCTTCCTCTCCCATCATTCTCTGCTCTGCCTGTGACACAGCGGGTGCTCATCGCGCACTCTGCACACCGTGTGCCAGGCAGAGCGGGAGCAGCACGAGCACGTTTTGTGTGCTGGACTGTGGGGCCATTCTGGGGTGGGGGGGGGAATGATATACCATGTGTGGCCTGGGCTGTATACCATGTGTGGCCTGGGCTGTATACCATGTGTGGCCTGGGCTGTATACCATGTGTGGCCTGGCCTGTATACCATGTGTGGCCTGGCCTGTATACCATGTGTGGCCTGGCCTGTATACCATGTGTGGCTGGGCTGTATACCATGTGGTGCTGAGCTATATACCATGTGGTTCTGGGGTATATACCATGTGTTGCTGGGCTATATACCATGTGTGGCTGGGCTGTATACCATGTGTGGCCTGGTCTGTATACCATGTGTGGCCTGGTCTGTATACCATGTGTGGCCTGGTCTGTATACCATGTGTGGCTGGGCTGTATACTATGTGTGGCTGGGCTGTATACCATGTGGTGCTGGGCTATATACCATGTGGTGCTGGGCTATATACCATGTGTGGCTGGGCTATATACCGTGTGGTGCTGGGCTATATACCGTGTGGTGCTGGGCTATATACCGTGTGGTGCTGGGCTGTATACCGTGTGGTGCTGGGATATATACCGTGTGGTGCTGGGCTATATACCATGTGTGGCTGGGCTATATACCATGTGGTGCTGGGCTATATACCATGTGGTGCTGGGCTATATACCATGTGGTGCTGGGCTATATACCATGTGGTGCTGGGCTGTATACCATGTGGTGCTGGGCTGTATACCATATGTGGCTGGGCTGTATACCATGTGTGGCTGTGCTGTATACCATGTGGTGCTGGGCTATATACCATGTGGTGCTAGGCTGTATACCATGTGGTGCTGGGCTGTATACCATGTGGTGCTGGGCTATATATACCATGTGTGGCTGGGCTGTATACCATGTGTGGTCAGGGCTATATACCATGTATGGCTGGGCTGTATACCATGTGTGGTCAGGGCTATATACCATGTGTGGTCAGGGCTATATACCATGTGTGGCCTGGGCTATATACCATGTGTGGTCTGGGCTATATACCATGTGTGGCCTGGGCTATATACCATGTGTGGCCTGGGCTATATACCATGTGTGGCCTGTGCTATATACCATGTTGTGCTGGGCTATATACCATGTGTGGCTGTGCTGTATACCATGTGGCTGGGCTGTCTACCATGTGTGGCTGGGCTGTATACCATGTGTGGCTGGGCTGTATACCATGTGGTGCTGGGCTATATACCATGTGTGGCTGGACTGTATACCATGTGTGGCCAAGGCTGTATACCATGTGTGGCCAAGGCTATATACCATGTGAGGCTGTGCTATATACCATATGGTGCTGGGCTGTATACCATGTGTGGCTGGGCTGTATACCATGTAGTGCTGGGCTGTATACCATGTGTGGCTGGGCTATATACCATGTGGTGCTGGGCTATATACTATGCGGCTGTGTTTTATACCATGGAGGGTACATTTTAAATTATATTCTATGGGGGAGGCTGTTATATAATATGGGGGGCTGTATTATATTATATTTTATGGGAGGTGATTGCATCATACTCTGAGGGGGCTACATTATACTATATGAGAAGGCTACATTGTATTCTACGGAGGGGGTACATTATACTATAGGGGCTGCATTATATTCTGTGGGGGGCTGCACTAGAGTATATGAGGGGGGCTACATTATATTCTATGAGGGGCTGTATTATATTATATTTTATGGGGAGTGATTGCATCATACTCTGAGGGGGCTACATTATACTATATGAGAAGGCTACATTGTATTCTACGGAGGGGGTACATTATTCTATGGGGGGCTGCACTAGAGTATATGAGGGGGGCTACATTATATTCTATGAGGGGCTGTATTATATTATATTTTATGGGAGGTGATTGCATCATACTCTGAGGGGGCTACATTATACTATATGAGAAGGCTACATTGTATTCTATGGAGGGGCTACATTATACTATATAAGGTGCTGCATAATCTATGGGGGGCTGCACTATAGTATATGAGGGGGGCTACATTATATTCTGTGGGGTAGCTGCATTATGCTCTATGGGATGGCTGCATTATACTATAAGAGAAGGGCTGTATTATATTCTATGGGGGGTTACATTATACTGTATGGCGAGGCTGCATTATATTCTATGGGGGTTACATTATATTGTATGGCAGGGCTGCATTATGCTCTATGGGATGGCTGCATTATACTATATGTGGGCTGCATTATACTGTATCGAGGACTATGGGGAATACATTATATGACGAACTATGGGGAGCATTATACTATGGGAAGTGAATTGTACTACATGGATGACTGGCGGTGTACAGTATTATACTATATGGAGGACTATGAGGAGTGTATTATACTATATGGAGGAATATGGGGCACATTATATTATATGGAGGACTATAAGGGGTAAACTGTAGATAACATGATACTGTATGGTAATCTGTTAGTGATCCATTAGTGATCGTTCTGTCCCCATCTTTCTTTCTCAGACAGTGGAAAGAGGCCGGGAAACAATTGTTGAACGACTTCAGTATTGTCGATCACACTCGTTTAGGCTAGTTTCACACTAGCGTTTCCTGGAGCTGCAGAGGGATGCGCACGGCCGCCATGAAGCTCCGCCCACGGCCGCACCTCCTACGGTCAGCTCCGCCTATGGGCGCATGACGCTGCATGCGACTTGCGTCCCCTATTTTTAGCGTTGGATACGCAGGCCGTGTGCAGGTATGCGTTTGCCGGTGCATGCATCCTTTTCACGGAATCGCACCGTATTGCATTTTGGTGAGATTGGCGCACCATCAAATGGACGCCTGCGCCGGCAAACGCATACCTGTGCACGGCCTGGGTACCCAATGCTAAAGATAGGGTCCACAAGTCGCATGCAGCGTCATGCGCCCATAGGCGGAGCTGACCGGAGGACATGCGGCAGTGGACGGAGCTTCATGGCGGCCGTGCGCATCTCTCCGCAGCTCCAGGAAACGCTATTGTGAAACTAGCCTTAGCGGCCTGAACTCAGCACATGTAGCTACAACCGAAATGCTTCTGTGTAATGTGCAATATGTTAGCATTTGGGGCCCCATTTTAAACTTTGCCTAGGGCCCCACTTTGCCTAAAACCGGCCCTGCCTCACCCTTTGTCCCGACCACTGTAATAATTCTCCCTTCTTCCCCCCACATGATAATATTCCCCTATTCACCTGCAGGCGGCCATAATTCCTTCTATGTGCCCCTACATAGTATTACTGCCCCTTGTGTGCCCCCATGTATTAGTAATGCCGCCTATGTGCCCCCATGTATTAGTAATGCCCCCTATGTGCCCCATATATTAGTAATGTCCCCTATGTGCCCCATATATTAGTAATGTCCCCTATGTGCCCCCATATATTAGTAATGCTCCCTATGTGCACCCATATATTAGTAATGCTCCCTATGTGCCCCCATATATTAGTAATGTCCCCTATGTGCCACATATATTAGCAATGTCCCCTATGTGCCCCCAGTCATTACACTGGCTACCCATCCACTCCAGAATCCAGTATAAACTTATTACCCTCACCACAAAGCCCTCCATGGCTCAGCACCACCCTACATCTCCTCCCTTGTTTCAGTATACCACCCTACCCGCGCCCTCCGTTCTGCTGATGACCTGAGGTTAGCATCCTCGATAATCAGAACCTCCCACTCCCGTCTCCAAGACTTTACACGTGCTGCGCCAATTCTTTGGAAAGCACTTCCCAGGTCAATACAATTAGTCCCCAATCCCCACAATCTTAAGCGTGCCCTGAAAACGCATTTATTCAGACTGGCCTACCACCTCAACACATTAACCTAATCTATCCCTGGGTGGCACAGTCAAAAGTTTTACCATAACCAGGTTTCCCACTTCATGTTCCCACATGCTTTATGCATCTATTAGCCCTCTGTGTCTGTACTGTTACACGCTTAACATTATGGCTGGTCCATACAATCAGGGTGTCACATCGCCATCGTATACAGGGACTGCTGTTCCTGCTTCGGCCACTAGGAGGCATCAGACTGGCACGTCGCCGTCAGATCCGTGCTCTGCTATTCCGGTCTTGGCCTCTGGGAGGCGCCGGACTGTCAAGTCACGGTCAAACTCGGGGATGGCTGTTCCTGCCTCGGCCACTGGGAGGCGACGTGGTCCGCCCGTGGGTACTGCTAACAGGGAGGAGGCTCCTCCGCAGGCATCTGGCGGCCGCAGGCTGCGCTCCTCTGTCGGTCATGAAGGGGTTGGTGCATCACCATCTGGCCTGGTCCTGGGGGCGGTCCTAATGACGTCGTCAGACCGTGAACCTGTGATGGATGATCTGATCCCTCAAATACCTTGGGGCCTGTCTTGCAGGCCGCCAGATATAGTCTTGGTTTCCCCAGTGTGCTAGTTTGTTATTTGCTATCTTTGACTCTGACCTTTGCCTGGATTTCTGACTCTGCTCCTGCCTAACGATTTTGTACCTCTGCCTCCCTCCCGGTTTATGACTCTGACCTTGGCCTGGATTTGACTCTGCTACTGTCTGCCGTTTTTATACCTCTGCTGCCCACCTGGTTTAGACTTGGATTCCTGACTACGCTTTTGGTCCCGTTTTTTAACCCCTTTCTGGCGACCGTCCTGCTCTGGTCCGCTGCTTTTATCTAGACAGCTACCTCCTGGGCTCTGCTGTAAATCCAGATCCCTGTATAGGGGTAAAGGGTATCGTGGTTGCTCGGGGTGCTGTCTTACTACAGCCCAGACTCGCAGACGGACGTCACATTATATCTGGCCCAAAAAACCGTTTTTGTATATATCCAACATATATAAAAGCAGTGTCCCTGACCTTTTTTTTCTTCTCCCTTCTCCTGCGTGAGTTGGTTCTTTGACCTAACACCTGTTACCTGCTTCAGTGCACAGCCTGGAGGAGCACTCTCATCCTCCTACACAAGCATGCAGCAGTCTGGAGACTTCAGGGAAAACGCCAGACGTCAGAGATCCACAGTCCTGGGACATCGGCCCCTGGGCAGCTCTGGTCAAACCTGCCCGGGGGCTCAGATATTGCCCGCAAATGCGGCTAAAGTTTTGTTACCCGTCTCTCTCTTATTTTGTAAGAAATCTTTGTGCTTGAAGGCTTATGTGGATAGTGGCTCTGAGGGAAATTTCATGGATTCTTTGGTTGCCAGGAATCTGGGTGTACCGCTATTGAGGCTTAGTGCCCCTACTAAAACCACTGCTATCAATGGCACATCTATTATTCAGGGTGGAGTGGATCTCGTTACTCCAGGAATTGCTATGTCAGTGGGGGCATTACATACGGAACATATCTCATCTTTTGTGATTGATGATTTATCAGTCGCAGTTGTTTTGGGTATGCTGTGGTTACACAAGCACAATCCTGTCATTGACTGGCACCTTGGTGATATTGTGCGCTGGAGTCCACAGTGTCAGGATAACTGCATATCGCTAGCAGTGAGCCAGGTTAATGTTACAACCCCCGTCATACCGTTTGCTTTCAGGGACTATGAGGATGTCTTTTCTGAAGTGGAATCTGAGAAATTACCCCCTCATAGAGAACATGATTGCCCTATAGACTTGATTCCGGAAGCCCGTCTCCCAAAGGGGAGAATATTTAATCTCTCTGGTCCAGAGCGTCAGGCCATGAATGACTACATAGCAGACAGTTTACAAAAAGGCTTTGTTAGACCGTCCACTTCACCAGTTGGGGCCGGGTTCTTTGTGGAAAAGAAAGATGGAGGTCTCAGACCCTGCATTGATTACCGGGAATTAAACGCAATCACTGTAAAGAACCAGTATCCGCTTCCACTCATCCCTGATCTTTTTAATCAGCTTATGGGAGCCCGTTGGTTTACTAAACTTGACCTCCGGGGGGCATATAATCTAGTCTGCATAAGAGAGGGAGATGAGTGGAAAACCGCGTTTAACACCCCCTTGGCCACTTTGAGTACCTCGTAATGCCGTTCGGACTTAGTAACGCACTTGCCGTGTTTCAAAATTTTGTGAATGGTATTTTCAGAGACATTTGTGGGGTGTATGTAGTCATGTATTTGGATGACATCCTGATTTACTCTGCTGACCCTGCGACACGCTCAACACATCTGTTCTGTGCTCCAAAGACTGCGAGAACATTCTTTATTTGCTAAACTAGAGAAATGTGTTTTTTTTTGCTGAGGAGGTACAGTTTCTGGGGTACATGGTCTCAGGCAAAGGGTTCCGCATGGATCCTGCCAAGATCCATCCCATTATAGCATGGGTACAACCCAAATCGCTAAAAGCGCTGCAGCGATTCTTAGGGTTTGCCAATTATTACCGCAAATTTATCAAGGGTTTCTCAGAGCTTGCCAAACCACTCACGGATTTGACCCGGAAGGGGGCAGATGTGGCTAATTGGAAACCTGAGGCACTTTAGGCATTTTCTACCTTAAAGGAGTGTTTTGTGGCTAACCTGGTACTAATCCATCCTGACCTAGACCGGCCGTTTGTGGTAGAAGTGGATGACTCTGAGGTTGGAGTAGGGGCACTGCTTTCACAAGGCACGGCAGCCCTTGCACAACTTCGTCCATGTGCTTTCTTTTCCCGAAAGTTGTCTCCTACGGAGAGGAATTATGATATAGAGAATCGGGAATTGTTGGCCATAAAATGGGCCTTTGAGGAATGGCGTCACTTCCTCGAAGGTGCTAAACATAAAATTACAGTGATCACAGATCACAAGAACTTGACCTACCTGGAGTCAGCCAAAAGCCTGAATTCTAGACAGGCAAGGTGGGCCTTGTTTTTCTCGAGATTTGACTTTATCACATTCCGTCCAGGTACTAAAAACGTAAGGGCTGATGCCCTCTCAGTTTTTGCCCCTCACAAGCCGAGGACTCTGAAGCAGTTCCAATATTGGCCAATGGGATTGTTGTTTCGGCTGTGTCTTTGGACCTTCTGCAGGTGATCCGTAGGTCCCCAGAACAAGCCCCTGACATGATGCCCCCCAAAAAAATTGTTAGTTCCGGCCACGTTTCGCCTGCAAGTTCTGAAAGAGTCGCACGACTCTGTTCTGACAGGCCATCCTGGTGTCAATAATACCACCAGACTGGTGACTAGGAATTTTGGTGGCAGACGGTGGTTAAGGATAGTAAAGATTGTGTTAGCTTGTGAAATCTGTGCCCGCGCCAAGTCCCCCCATTATCGCCCTGCCGGCTGGCTCCAGTCCTTGCCCATCCCTGAGAGTCCATGGACCCACATCTCCATGGACTTCATTACTGACCTGCCGCCCTCAGAAGGGAGGACGTGTATCTGGGTGGTGGTGGATAGGTTCAGTAAGCAATGTCATCTTGTTCCCCTGTCTGGTTTACCTAATTCTGAAACTTTGAGTAAGCGCTTCATTGTTCATGTTATACGATTGCACGGCACTCGGGTGAATATTGTGTCCAACAGGGGTACCTGTCATGATATGTATTTTTCCCCAATACTTTGCCATGTCTTGTGTATACCTGTAACAATATGTTTCCTTTCCCCATTGCCTGTGTCTCTGGGACTATAATGTAATTATGTAAGTAACCTGTCTCCTTTCCACAAGACTTGTGTATCTAGACCATAATTGAATTCAGGCTTGGGTCAACACAGCTAGGGGAATCACCATTGTTCTCCTCAGCAGGGGGAGGACTCACAATACACATCCTCGTAGACACCTCGGAGCCATGCGATGGACCAAACCATTGACTAGGAGGTGGGAACTTCTACTCCCCTACACTTGGGCTGATCCCAGGAGCCCAAGACAATGGACTTATGTGTGACCCATCAGATGTGAGTTGGATGCTGAAAGAGAAGGGCGAGGCTGTCTGAGGAAGCCTCGGCCTTAGTGTGATCGTGGCGGATTTCTGGGACTCTAAAAGGACTATGGTTTTGTGATCTGGCACAAGGATTGTCGGGAGGTGCCCCCAAATCAGTTTCCTGTGGACTTATTTTGGGACTCTGCAAATTACCTTCGTGTTGTTCCTGTGTTCTGGTCAATAAATCTGTTGGATCGTTCCCAGGCCTGTTGTCCCTCCTTGCTCTGGAGAATACTCCCGTCACAGTACCCAGTTCGTTTACAAGTTCTGGAGGGCGTTCTGCAAACGCATGGGTGTTGAATTGTCCTTCTCCTCTGCCTATCACCCTGAGACCAATGGTCAAACTGAACGCACCAACCAGGCTCTGGAGCAGTATCTCCGCTGTTACATATTGGAGCATCAATCCTATTGGGTGGAACATCTGCCATTAGCTGAGTTCGCCCTGAACAACCAATACCAGGAGTCCATCAAAACTACCCCTTTCTACTGCAATCACGGACTGCACCCACGCTTTGGTTCATTTTCGGCCAGGTTGTCGGAGCTCCCGGGGGTAGAAAAATCTATACATCGGTTAAAGACTATCTGGTCAAGTAAACACAAACTTGAAGGGGTCCCAGCTTTTGCTGCAAATAGACGGCGATCCAAGGGACCGCACCTGGGAGTTGGGGACAAGGTCTGGCTTTCCACCAAGAATATCAAGCTTAAAGTGCCGTCTGCCAAACTAGGTCCCAGATTCATTGGTCCATATGAAATATTGGAAGTGATTAACCCTGTAGCTTTTCGTTTAAAACTCCCTCAGTCTTTTAAATTGCCCAATGTTTTCCACAAATCTCTTCTCAAGTTGTACCGCTCTCCAATCCATCCTGTCCAGTCCCCTCCTCCTCCTGTTTTGGTCAGGGGCATCTTGGAATACGAAGTCCAGGGTGTTCTTGACTCCCGCTTAGTGAGAGGTTCCGTGCAGTACCTGGTGCACTGGAAGGGCTATGGCCCAGAGGAGAGGTCCTGGGTTCCCGCTAGTGACATCCACGCCAAAGGTTTGATTAGAAAATTTAACCTCCTTCACCCTAACAAACCTGGTTTTGAGGGTCCAGAGGCCCCTCTTAGAAGGCGGGGTACTGTCACATCGCCATCGGATACAGGGACTGCTGTTCCTGCTTCGGCCACTAGGAGGCACCAGACTGGCACGTTGCCGTCAGACCCGAGCTCTGCTATTCCTGTCTGGAAGGCGCCGGACTGTCATGTCACGGTCAAAATCGGGGACGGCTGTTCCTGCCTCTTGGTTTCCCCCAGTGTGCTAGTTTGTTATTTGCTATCTTTGATTCTGACCTTTGCCTGGATTTCTGACTCTGCGCCTGCCTAACGATTTTGTACCTCTGCCTCCCTTTGGGTTTATGATTCTGACCTTGGCCTGGATTTGACTCTGCTACTGTCTGCCATTTTTGTACCTCTGCTGCCCGCCTGGTTTAGACTTGGATTCCTGACTACGCTTTTGGTCCCGTTTTTTAACCCCTTTCTGGCGACCGTTTTGCTCTGGTCCGCTGCTCTTATCCAGACAGCTACCTCCTGGGCTCTGCTGTAAATCCAGATCCCTGTATAGGGGTAAAGGGTATCGGGGTTGCTCAGGGTGCTGTCTTACTGCATCCAAACATAAATTAGGTCTGAACAGGTGCTTTCCTAGAGTCGCCAACTCATATATACATTCAAACAAAAAGCAGCACTCTGTAATGCTAAAACATGAAATATGAAAATTGAATTGCATTACTGCACTAGAGATATGAAATGTTGAGAATTCTTAGCGCATAAATTGGCCAATTCATGCGTACCCGGCAGCCACGATAAGGCGATTCTCGTTGCCAGGACCTAATGCTAATCCTCTCTTAGACCGAAGGCTCTATCTCTATGGAGAGGGGTAGGATCCGGCTGAAATTAAAACCGCCTGATGCAATTTTGGAGCCAATTTTCTTTAGAAACATTTTACATTTTTTTTCCTGGTATTTTTCTTGCAATATAGGAAAGCCTAAGGCCAGAAATAAACCCCATAAAATAATAATAATCTTTATTTATATAGTTATTTATATAGCGCCAACATATTCCGCAGCGCTTTACAGTTTCAAAACACAAGTCATAAGTAACAACGTTACCAATACAATAATTAAAGCAAAATAAGACGACCCTGCTCGTGAGAGCTTACAATCTACAATGAGGTGGGGGAGATACAAAGTACAGGTGTGTATTTACAATGGTGTATTTACAATGATGGTCCAGCCATCTTGGAGTGGGGGATAGATATAGTGAATGGGCTACACACACACACATAAAATGACTTTGATTAGTGAACATGGTAGGCCGCTCTGAACGGATGCATTTTGAGGGAGCGCCTAAAACTGTCCAAATTGTGGATAGTCCTAATTTCTTGGGGTAGAGCATTCCAGAGGATTGGCGCAGCGCGGGAGAAGTCTTAGAGTCGGAGGTGCGGATTAGTGCAGAGGATAGTTGAAAGTCGTTTGCACAGCGCAGCGGTTGGTTAGGCCGAAAGACAGAAATGAGGGAGGAGATGTAGGGGGGTGCCGCACTGTGGAAAGCTTTATGGGTGAGAACAAGTACTTTGAATTGGATCCTATAATGAATGGGCAGCCAGTGTAACGATTGGCGAAGAGGGGAAAAGCAGGGAGGGATGGGAGTCACAGTACTTGGTGGTTGGGAGTGGATTTCCTGACGGATATTATCTATTTTATCTATAAAGTGGGAAGCCAGGTCATCAGCATGAATATCTGTGATAGGGGCTTGTGCTTTTGGCCTGAGAAGGGATTGAAAGGTGTCAAAAAGTTTCTTGGGGTTGTTGGCTAGTGAGGAGATCAGGGTGGAGAAGTAGGTCTGTTTGGCGAGATGAAGGGCAGAGTAATAGGTTTTTAACATAAATTTGAAGTGGATGAAGTCTGCTGGTGTGCAGGTTTTTCTCCATCTGCGTTCAGCACTCCTAGGCCATCACTGGAGAAGTTGAGTTTGCGATGTGAGCCAGGGCTGTTTTACTCTGTGTTTGGATGTTCTGAAGGTGAGAGGCTCTACCTGGTCAAGTGTGCTTCTAAAAGTGTCGTAGTGATAAACAGCCAGATCAGGACAGGGAAGATTGTAGGGAGTCTGAAAGTGTCTGAAGGTTAATGGCTTGTAGATTTCGGAATGTGTGATAGGTAGGAGTGTGCTGGGGTGGGCGAGGATTTGTGAGCGTGAAGGAGAGAATGTTGTGGTCAGAGAGGGGAAGCGGTGAGTTATTTAGGTAGGATATTGAGCAGAGCCGGACAAATACCAGGTCAATGGTGTTACTGTCTTTGGGTGTCTCAGAGGTTGAGAGCTGTGAAAGCCCAAGAGAAGTGGTTAGTGACAGAAGCTGGGATGCAACTGTGGAAGTGGGGCTGTTAATGGGGATGTCACGGGGTCCTTCTCCGATACCACACAATCAACAGAGCGAGGGAAGTGTGAACAATTCCAAGACCTTTATTAGTAGGCAAAACTAAAAGGTCCATAAACTATCCACCACACTGAGGATACAGTAGTCCAGAACACGAATGTAGTTCAGTAACCGGATGAATGTCCAAGGAGATGAGTCCAATAATCAAGCAGACAGAGGATAAAATGGGTCCATATGCTTCTCCTTCTCTCTGGCGTGCTGTCTTCACACAATCATCACCACACAGGGTCTGACTTGTACAGCTCCTGTCCTCCCCATCCCCCTCCTTATGTCCAGGGGTAGTCAGACAGGTTGGGGCGGTTTTCAGGCCTCCCAGACCTGACATAGGTGCCTTGGGGACAGGGCTGTGGAGTCGGTAAGCCACAGTTGCGACTCCGACTCCTGGATTTTATCAGGCTCCGACTCCGACTCCTTCATAAATGGCCAATTCATAACAACAAATTTACTGTTGTAAAATATTAAACATCGTGCTTATTCAGTTTCTCACCATCATATAAGTAATCAGACCACTTAGAGCAAAAACTACATTTATTAGAATACAATTAGAATATAGCAAATAACTTTTATAAACTTTTCTAAACTGTAAGTAAATATGCAATAAACACTTTTATGCAGTTAATAAGAAGAAATCTATAAATTTGTCCTCAGAAAAAGTATTGCCTCTGTCAGATCCTCCTTCATGGATGCCCTCAAATCTGATCTAATTATTTTGAGAGCAGAGAACAAGCTCTCTACACTAACTTGTGTTGGTGGCAAAGCAGTAACCACTCGGGCAACATCTCTGACAATGTCAGGATACAGAGGAATCGCTTGTTGCACTGTTATTTTTGATGAACGGTCAAATTTCTCAATTTCTTTTAGTGCACATGAAAAATTCTGCTGAAATGTACTGGCTGTGTTCCTTGATGGGGATGACTCTTCTTCTATGCGGGAACGCTTTGCACGGTCCTTGTGATCCAAATTTTTTTCGAAATTAAATTCTTCATCAGTTGATGATGAGGGTGAAGATGTGGCAGGACGACCAAATTCTTCTTGTTCCTCCTGACTGTTCTGCAACCCTTTCATCCTTACTGCTATTTCAAACATAGCTTCTTTTCCTTTACTTAGCTGTTGATCATCTAGAAGAATCCGATGCATTGGGTCTACATAAACAGCTGCCAAAAGAATGTTATTTTGTAATAGTAGCTCCTCTCTCCGTTTCATTGATGTAGCAATGCCACTTGCAATTAACCCTCCTCTTTGGGACAGGCGAAACATCAGGTTCTTCCACTCCTTTAAGAAAATACCTGGAGTTAAGTCCTCTGCTTGTAATTTTTTAGTCACTGTAAATGGGTGCTCTAGCAATTTTTCCAGCTCAGTCACCTGATTCCACTGACTTTCATTTAGCGTCAGATGAGGGTTAGCCATGTCTACAAGAAAGGTTTTCATTTCAACCAAGCGCTGAATCATTAAGTAAGTACTGCCCCATCGTGTGGCTTGACCAATAATTGCCCCTTTTCCAGCACGTCTCTTCAAAATTGAGTCAACTTTAGGGGTTCTGGCAACAGTAGCCAATTTTCTCACCTTGCCAATCAGTGCAGCAGCATGTCCTTCTTGAAGACTGTCTCTTATAGCCAGCTGTAGCGTATGCACAACACAGCGCATGTGATGAATGAAAGAACATATTGACACAGTTTCAACAAGATCATCTAAACTATCATGTTGCTGTTCATCTGAAGCAACTTCAGTTTGCTCCTCAGTTACAATACTGTGTTCCTCTATTTCAAACATTTCTGTGTCTGTGGACCCAGAATGTTCTTTTAACTGCTGGTCACATTAGCTTAATAGTACTTATCATATTTGAAGCATTGTCAGTTACGACAGAAAGAACTTGCTCTTTTTTACGTTCATAGTCTTGCAGAACCTTTTCCACCAAGACCTGGAGAAACTCACTGGTGTGATGAGCTTTGGTGTCTTTTACTGCCAATGTCTTGGTAACTATTTCATTTTTGTCACAAACAAATCGGACATTGATGGCAAAATAGTTCACTCTGTGACGTGTGCAGGCATCCATTTTAAGAAACAGAAAGCGTCCCTTGAGAGTTTTTTTAAGTTCTTCCTTTTGTTTAAAAGCTTCTTCGATTACTAATTTTCTAATACTCTCTCTCTCCAGAGAAACACCAAGCTTGCGGGCCATTTCCCCATTCAGACACATAAAAGCTGGTCGTGAAAATAATGAAATAGGCACACTATCCTTTACAACAAGCTCTATGATCTGTTTTTAAATGTATCTACTGTCATTGTCACAGTAACTTTGTCACTGACAAAATATCTTGCAACTGATGGCTGCAAAGTTCTCTGCTCCTTTGTTTGGCTGGAAGAGCTGGGCACTGGTTCATTGGTTTGGATGCAGGCTTTCAGTACTTCTGGATGAAAGCGCTGTAAATGTCTCTTTAGATTAGAAGCTCTGGTAGGAGCATTTTTATCTTTGCCTGAATATGCACTCATCTTGGCTTCACAGCATTTGTTTTCGTCTGGATCATTTGTCATACACTGACAGACATAATGTTTTCTATCTTGAGTGATGGTGAAATGTTCAAATACAGCTGATTTAATGTGATGCTTCTTTGACATTCTCAGGTTTTTAATTCTGCATTCACAATCCAAATGACAATTGTTTTTCCTAAAAACAATTGTACAAAATTATTGCCAGGTCGTACAACTGATATAGTGGTCAGTAATACTGTTATTATTCCTCATGTACTCACAGTTAACTGATGCAAAGTTTGTTGAAAGGATAATACTTCTTACAGTCTTCCTCTTCTGAGTAACAGGCAGCTGTGAGATGCTTGGAAGAGGCACACCTAGTATGATCTAGTCTAGAGGAGGAGCTTTACTACTAAGAATTTGCAACACATTTTCACTTTCAGTTTCATACATTGTAAGTAGGGGGGTTGGGGCAGCATGAGGTTAACCAAGTATAAGATTAGATAAGGGCAGTGGAGAACAGTGACACACAAGAAGTAAGAAATGTCTCTATCTCCAGCAGAACTGCTTATCAAGTCTCCAGGTCCAGATGAATTACACCCCAGAGTACTGAAGGAGATAGCAGAAGAAATTTTTGAACCCCTCTCCATAATCTTTGAAAATTCTTGGAGAACAGGAGAAGTACCAGAAGACTGGAGAAGAGCAAATGTTGTTCCTATCTTCAAAAAGGGGAAGAAGGTGGACCCAGGCAACTATAGGCCGGTGAGTCTGACTTCTATACCAGGAAAGATCTTTGAACAAATTATTAAACAACATGTATGTCAATACCTGGATAAGAATGAAGTGATTAAACAGAGTCAGCATGGGTTTGTAACTAATAAGTCATGTCAGACTAACTTAATTTCCTTCTATGACGGAATCACTGATTGGGTGGATCAAGGAAATGCTGTAGATATAGTATATCTTGACTTCAGCAAAGCATTTGACAAAGTCTCTCATACAATCCTTATTGAAAAAATGACTAAGTATGGAATGGACAAGGCAACTGTTAGGTGGATTCATAACTGGCTTAGTGATCGGACCCAAAGAGTGGTCGTAAATGGCTGCACATCCAGTTGGAAGAATGTCTCAAGTGGGGTACCACAGGGCTCTGTCCTGGGCCCTGTATTGTTCAACATCATTATCAACGATTTAGATGAAGGAATTGAGGGTAAACTGATTAAATTTGCTGATGACACAAAGCTAGGAGGGATCGCTAATACTAGAGAAGAGAGAGAGAGGATTCAAAAAGATATAAATAAACTGGAGAAGTGGGCAGCAACTAACAGAATGGTTTTTAACAGGGAGAAATGCAAAGTACTACATCTGGGCAATAAAAATGAAAAAAGCATATACAGAATGGGAGGAATAGGGCTAAGTGACAGCACATGTGAAAAAGACTTGGGTATACTAATAGATCACAGACTGAATATGAGTCAACAGTGTGATGCAGCAGCAAAAAAGGCAAATGCAATTCTAGGATGTATTAACAGAAGCATACAGTCTAGATCACGTGAAGTCATTATTTCCCTCTACTCCTCTTTGGTCAGACCTCATCTGGAATATTGTGTCCAGTTTTGGGCACCACATTTTAAAAAAGACATCAACAAACTGGAGCAAGTTCAGAAAAGAGCGACCAGAATGGTGACCGGTCTGCAAACCCTGTCTTATGAGGAAAGGCTGCAGGATTTGGGAATGTTTAGTTTGCAAAAGAGAAGACTGAGAGGAGACTTAATAGCTGTCTACAAATATCTAAAGGGCTGTCACATTGTAGAAGGATCAACTTTATTCTCATTTGCACAAGGAAAGACTAGAAGCAATGGGATGAAACTGAATGGGAGGAGACACAGATTAGATATTAGAAAAAACTTTTTGACAGTTAGAGTGATCAATGAGTGGAACAGGCTGCCACGAGAAGTGGTGAGTTCTCCTTCAATGGAAGTCTTCAAACAGAGGCTGGACAGACATCTGACTGGGATGATTTAGCGAATCCTGCTTTGAGCAGGGGGTTGGACCAGATGGCCCAGGAGGTCCCTTCCAACTCTACGATTCTATGATTCTATGATCACTGTTGTTCATAGTTTGATAGAACATATATATTTGAGTAACATTTATAAAATTCATATGAAAGTTCAATTATGAAATATTAATACATTTTTTTTAAAGCTGGAGTCGGTACATTTCTACCGACTCCGACTCCAACCAAAACTAACTCCGACTCCACGACTCCGACTCCACAGCCCTGCTTGGGGATTAAGGCACTACAGGGGGTGGATCAAGAGGCATAGATAGGCTGCAGACAGTAAGTGAGCTAATTCAATTATCAGACTTTTGGTAGGTAATTAGGACACTAGACAATATGGGGAATACACGGAATGATACAGGGCAACAATATGGAAATCCGTAAAATATAAATAGACACAAAATGATACCTACATAACATGTCACACCATCACAACCTCTCCCCCCTCATAATAAGTGAGCACGCCATGAGGTCTACACAGACCTCTGGCCTGCTCACTTAAGTCCACATTGCTCAATCATTTATAGTTCCTTATACAACAATGGCAGGGGTAGGTCAGCCTGGGGGCCTATGGTTCTTCTTGTCGAGGCAGTCCATCGGCGTTGTGGTGTTGGCTTTGCCGCTTGTATTGGATGGAGAAGCTGTAGGCTTGTAAGGACAAGCTCCACCGCAGCAATCTTCCATTGTCTCCAGATACGCAGTTCAGCCATGTGAGGGGGTTGTGGTCTGTAACAATTGTAAAGTCTCTGCCATACAAGTATGGCTGAAATTTTTTTTTTTTTAGCGCCCATACGATGGCAAGGCACTCCTTTTCAATAGTGGCATAGGCAACTTCCCGATCCAGTAGTTTCCGACTGGCAAAAGCAACAGGATGTTCTTCTCCGGCGGCGTTCACTTGGCTAAGTACTGCCTCAATCCCAAAGGTGGATGCATCTGTCTGTACGAGGAACCTGCACTTATAATCAGGGGCAGCCAAGACAGGAGCTGTGATGAGGGCGGTCTTTAACGCTGAAAAGGCATCCTCGCATGCAGTTGTCCACGTCATATTCCTAGGCATGTTCTTGCGGTTCAGGTCGGTTAGTGGCTTCGCCAAGGTGCTGAAATTAGAAACGAATTTTCGATAGTAACCAGCAGTTCCTAAAAATGCAAGTACCTGCTTTTTAGTCTGGGGTCTACACCAGTTGCTAATGGCTTCCACCTTGGCAGGCTCAGGCCTTAGGGTCCCACCCCCTACTCTATGCCCGAGGTGCTGCACCTCAGCCATCCCTATTTGGCACTTATCAGGGCGAATGGTCAGTCCTGCAGTAAGGATACAGTCTAGCACTATGCCCAAGTGTTTAAGATGTTCCTCCCAGGTTGTGCTAAAAATAGCAATGTCATCCAAGTAAGCACAGGCAAAGTCTTGACATTGATCTAACAGTCCATCTACCAGTCTCTGGAAAGTAGCTGGGGCAGTTTTCATCCCAAAGGACATTCCCAGGAACTCAAAAAGCCCAAATGGAGTAATGAAGGCCCGAGCGCTCCGGAGCGTCCTCCGTTAGGGGTATTTGCCAGTACCCCTTGCTCAAGTCTAACATGGTCACAAATTGGGCACTGGCCAGACGATCCAATAGATCATCAATCCTGGGCATGGGGTAAGCATCACTCTTGGTGCCATCATTTAATCGTCTGTAATCAACGCTGAATCGTGTTGTACCATCCTTCTTGGGGACCAGGACGACAGGAGAGGCCCAAGAACTGTGAGATGGCTGACCGACTCCCAGTTGTTTCATCTCCTCTAGTTGGTCCTTTATCATGCCTTGAACAGCCTCTGGAACCCGGTAGGCAGCCTGCTGGATGAGGCGTTGTCCAGGGGTTTCCACATGGTGGCTGGTGAGAGTAGTCTTCCCTGGCTTTGAGGAGAAAGCAGCAGCCCTCGGCCTTAGTACGGCGAAAATATCGTCCTTTTGTATATCCTATAAATGGGAGCCCAGGGGCACTTGTTCCTGTGATCCTCCTGCTTTGGCGACCTGGAGAAGATCGTGGAGACACTCGTCGTTGGCAATATTACTAGGGGGTTGGTAGACGGCTAGAACAGGCAGAGATCGGTTGTGGTATTCTTTCAGCATGTTATTGTGGACGGTTTTCTGTCGTCGACCACTAGAGTCCAGGGCAATAACGTAGTTAGTGTCATTAATTTTCTTGACAACCTGATAAGGGCGTTCCCACACTGCTTGAAGCTTGTTGGCAGGGGAAGCAGTAATCATGAGCACTTGCTGTCCTTCCATAAATTCCCGGGTCCTGGCATTACGGTCATACCAGGGTTTTTTTCTGGACTGGGCCAGTTGCTGATGTTCTTTAGCCAAGGTAGCTAGCTGGGCAAGACGGTTTCTGAACTCTAGAACATAGGGAGCGATGTGCATTCCGGTATCTGAGTTGTCTCCCTCCAAATGTTCTTTCAGAAGAGTGAGAGGCCCATGGACCTTCCGGCTAAACAGTAGTTCGAAGGGAGAGAACCCTGTGGACTCTTGGGGAACCTCCCGATAGGCGAAGAGGAGATGTGGCAGATATTTTTCCCCAGTCTTTTTCAACATCAGCAAAAGCCCTCAGCATATTTTTTAGGGTTCCATTAAAGCGTTCACATAGTCCATTGGTCTGCGGGTGGTATGGGGTGGTGCGAATGGCTCGAACACCACAGGTATGCCATAGGGACTGTACCAGATCTGACATGAACTGAGTGCCTTGATCTGATAATATTTCACTAGGAAACCCTACCCGGGTAAAGATGGTAACAAGTGCCTTGGCTACCTTTACTGCTGTAATACTGGACAGGGCCACAGCTTCAGGATACCGAGTGACATAGTCCACCACTGTCAGGATATATTTTTTCCCCGACCAGCTGGGGTGGGCCAGAGGACCTATGATGTTGACAGCTACACGTTGGAATGGTTCTTCAATTATGGGCAGGGATTGCAGGGGTACCTTATGTCGAACTCCTGGATGCCGCATGCTCTGGCACACATTGCAGGTGCTGCAATAATGGGCTACTGACTGCGAGATGCCAGGCCAGTAAAAACTTTGGTTGAGTCTCTTTTCAGTTCCTTTCCTCCCTTGATGTCCAGCCAAGGGGATGTCATGGGCCAGTTGGACTAGCTGTGCTCTGTACTTCTGAGGGACAATGAGTTGCCTGGTCGTTGCTTCAGGGTTGCCCTTGTCACTGACTTTTGTTACATGATAATACAGTCCGTTTTCTCGAGTGAAGCCGTCCCCATGTGCCCAGTTTCTGCCTTTTGCCTAAGGGCTGCTAAGGTAGTTTCACCCTCTATTTCTCTCCTAAACGCCTCTCTGTCCCAAGAATCTCCCAATGTAGTGGCAGCGAACGTATTGCTTACCAAACCTGATGCGGTTCGTGGTGGTTGCTCCCCGGTGAGGTCCGGATGACGTAGTGCTTGAAGGGCCTGTAGTCGGGTGACTGCTCCTACAAATTGGCACTGTAACTCCCCAATATCGTTACCAAGGAGGATATCTGCAGGAAGTCGTCCCAGTTTTTCTCCACAACCATAATCCAAATGCACAGAAGCTCGCTATATATATTTTCGGGCACCCACTGCCAGGACAATGGGAATTCCTGGACCCTGGTGAATTGCCTCGGGTCGAACCACACGGAGGTCAGCGATAGGCAGGAATGCCCCCGTGTCTCTAAATCCTGACACTTTGTATCCTTCAATTAAGACATCCTGCAGGTGGCATTGCTGTTGCTCTGGGTAGCTAAAGGACAAAGGCCGGAGTCCATACACTCCAGGAGGGGTATCTATGGTGAGGGTGATGGTAGCTCTTCCTCAGACGGGATGGAGTGCACAAGATGCACTGGGCGAGGTGGGGTAAATGGTTCGGTAAGCCTCCGCCATGCTTCCGTTCCCACTATCAAACTCATCCAGCCAGAGTGGGGCACCTCCATCACAGCATACTGCTGCTCAGAGTCCTTGAAAAATTCCTCCACATCTCCGGCCTCATCAAATGGCTTAAACTCTTTCCGGGTGATCTGTACAGGCTCCCGGATCGTTGGGTTTACACTCCACATTGCATTACTCCCTCTTTCAAGCTCCATTGCTTCTTGTCTCCGCTGTGCCCAGCGGGCAGCCTCTTCTTTATACTCCTGAGAGACACCGGGGCCCAGAACCACCATCTCTTCTTCGTACCACACCAACCACTGGCTTTTTGGGGCGGGGATCCCTGTCTCCAGTGCTTTTCCTTCAGACATCTGGGAGGAGGTGGCCGGGCTAGCACCCACCATTTGTTCAATTAAGGCTTCTTTAGTCAGTCCCTGGTAGTTCAGGCCCAGGTCTCTGGCTCTCTCTTGTAAACTGGATACAGTCCAATTTCTGAACTCACTCTGTGGGTGGTTCTCCAATGGGTTACACTCTGTTGATCCCACTGCTGCCACCTGTTGTCACGGGGTCCTTCTCCGAAACCACACAATCAACAGAGCGAGGGAAATGTGAACAATCCCAAGACCTTTATTATAGGCAAAACTAAAAGGTCCATAAACAATCCACCACACTGAGGATACAATAGTACAGAACACGAATGTAGTACAGTAACAGGATGAATGTCCAAGGAGATGAGAGTCTAATAATCCAGCAGACAGAGGATAAAATATGTCCATATGCTTCTCCTTCTCTCTGACGAGCTGTCTTCACATGATCATAACCACACAGGGTCTGACTTGTACAGCTCCTGTCCTCCCCATCCCCCTCATTATGTCCAGGGGTAGTCAGACACGTTGGGGTGGTTTTCAGGCCTCCCAGACCTGACAAAGGTGCCTTGGGGATTAAGGCACTACAGGGGGTTCATCAAGAGGCATAGATACAGTCAGGCTGCAGACAGTAAGTGAGCTAATTCAATTATCAGACTTTTGGAAGGTAATTGAGACTCTAGACAATATTGGGAATACACGGAATGATACAGGGCAACAAGAGAACACAATGGAAATCCGTAAAATATAAATAGACACAAAATGATACCCACATAACATATCACACCGTCACAGGGGATGTTGAAGTCTCCTAGGATAAGGATTGGTAGTTCTGAGGACATGAAGTGCGGCAGCCAGGCTGAGAAGTGGTCAAGGAAGTGAGTGGGTGAGCCTGGGGGCCGGTATATGACCGCTACTCTGATGTGGAGGGGACGGAAGAGCCTGGTGGTGTGGACCTCAAAAGAAGGGAATGAGAGTGATGGAACTGGGGGGATGACCTGGAAAGTGCATTGTGGGGAGTATGCCAACTCCACCACCAGGTCTGCTTGTTGGTCTCGTGGAATGGGTAAATTGTATGCCACCATGGAAATGGCAGCAGGGGAGACAGTGTCAGAGTCCTGAATCCAGGTTTCGGTGAGGACCAACAGATTCAGAGTATTGTTCACAAAGTAGTTGTGCAGGAAAGGAAGTTTGTTACATACAGACCTGGATTCCAGAGGGCACAATTAAAAGGAGCTGAAGGAATGCAAGTAATATTAATAAAATTATTATGGTTTTGATATGGGGTAGGGGTTGAGGGAAGGTGGTCTGGGTTTGGGGGAGATGTCCCCTGAAATCAATAAAAGTAGGAACATAAGGAGCAAGTAGTTCTTTGAAATGTTAGGAGTTTTTTTGTGCAATGTGTTTGGGCAAGATGGGCTGAGGTTTTTCAGGAAGGTGAGAAGTGCATGGGAGCTGAACATGGGAGAGGGAAGTATAGAGGGGCTGATGTGTATAAGTGGTGATAGAGGAGGGATGGGGCCGTGAATGTGGATGGCAAGGGAACACTGGAGGATAGAAATGAAGGACATGGTTAAAAAGGAAAGCAAAATGTTGGTTACCTGACTGCTGTCCTGACTGTCATGGAGTAACTGTCTTTTGCTGGATGCTTAGCTAATGTGATGCTTTGCTTAATGCGTGCAACCCCCTCACATGCGTGTTCCCCTTAGAAAGAATCACTGTATATGGAGATTTTGGGATCAGATCATTTCTGTCCATGATGTTTGTGGAAACAAAAAAGCTTTTATAAAACTTCATCAAACTTCTGTGTGTGACTCAGAGCTGAGATCTAACGTGACAGAAGATTCCAGTGCGGGGAAGACGGGAAACCTTCATATAGACGGCCGGTGGGGATGGGGTCAGTGACCGACTCTGGCCAAATCTGTTTCTAGAGCCGTAGTAGAAGATGAAGATGTCGTCCTCACCATGAAGTAGTTATTTCTCATGTCGCGTGTAATGAATCTCTCCTGCAGTATTGCTAATGCCGATTCCAGTGTCTGTAAATGAGACGAGAATTAGCGTTATGGAAGATGAGTCTATGAGGAACGTGTTCAGCTGCCGACTCCGAGGAGGAAACTGCTTGTTGTCTGTGGCCTAAATATATAGGTTTTATTAGTAGATGTCAGGGAAGAAAACTAAACCCTGTAAGATAATAAATCTCCTCATATGTTTCCCTTATTATCTCCAGTAAGTGTATTATTACACAGGATTCTTATGATGTTACATCGGATCATCTTCTCATTCAGGTCTCTACAATATCGGATCCTCTCAGTGAAGATCTTCTATATAAGAGAATTTTCCTGATTTACCCATCAAAGATGGATATGGACAGAGACAAGATGGTGGAGAGGATCTTACACCTCGCCCTAGAGATCCTCTTCCGTCTCACTGGAGAGGTGAGAGATTCTGATGACGTCACATTCCATCATTCTTATCTATGGGAATAACAGATGGACAGAACTGGAGAGGTGAGGACTCTGGAAATGTCTGTAGTGAGATTTATTAATGTGTCTCTCCATTACCAGGATTACACAGTGGTGAAGAAGACCTCTAGTGATCGCTGTCAGGACCCTGTGTCTGAGGGATGGGGAAGACCCCTGAGCCCACTCACGGGGCCTCCACCTCACCCCCTGATCCATGAGGACATCAAAGACCAGAAGATCCTAGAACTCATCTACAAGATGATTGAGCAGCTGACTGGAGAGGTGACACTGCTGGGAATGCTGGGACATTATACAGTAACACTATGAAGGGATCGGGGGATGACGGTATCATTGTATGTGTCAGGTTCCTATAAGGTGTCAGGATGTCGCTGTCTATTTCTCCATGGAGGAGTGGGAGTATTTAGAAGGACGCAAAGATCAGTACAAGAACGTCATAATGGAGGTTCCCCAGCCCCTCACATCACCAGGTAATAGACAGGACTAAATACACACGGCCTATAATTATCTGTATGTAGAGAATGAATTCAGTCCCTGTATGTGTTTCC
The DNA here is from genome assembly GCF_039654945.1 of Dendrobates tinctorius. NCBI lineage: Eukaryota > Metazoa > Chordata > Amphibia > Anura > Dendrobatidae > Dendrobates > Dendrobates tinctorius. The sequence goes on from NW_027361824.1 coordinate 2,613,597, forward strand.
TCCAGATCTATCCAGTAAGAGGACAATACCAGAGAGATGTCCCCGTCCTCTTCTTCCACAGGACTGTAAACAAGAAGATCCCAATGCTCCTCAGGATCATCAGGTAGATGGAGAGAAGGTGTCAGGAGATCTCCCCTATGATGTGTAGACGGCTGTGAAGGTCTTGTGATCAGTCTTGTTTTATCCACCAGTATTATATGTTTTATATCTGTGTAATAAGAACGGTATATATTAATACTGACCCCTATGTGCCCCCATATATTAGTAATGTCCCCTATGTGCCCCGATATAGTAGTAATGCCACCTATGTGCCCCCATGTATTAGTAATGTCACCTATGTGCCCTATTTATTAGTAATGCCACCTATGTGCCCCATATATTAGTACTGTCCCCTATGTGCCCCCATATATTAGTTCTGTCCCCTATGTGCCTCCATATATTAGTAATGCCCCTTGTGTGCCCCCATATATTAGTAGTGCCCCCATATTAGTAATGTCCCCATATATTAGTAATGTCACCTATGTGACCCCATATATTAGTAATGCCACCTATGTGCCCCATACATTAATAATTCCACATGTCCCCCATATATTAGTAATGTCCCCTATGTGCCCCATATATTAGTAATGTCCCCTATGTGCCCCACATATTAGTAATGCCACCTATGTGCCCAATATATTAGTAATGTCCGCTATGTGCCCCATATATTAGTAATGTCCCCTATGTGCCTCCATATATTAGTTATGTCACCTGTGTCCCCATTTATTAGTAATGTCCCCTATGTGCCCCATATATTAGTAATGCCGCCTATGTGCCCCCATATATTAGTAATGTCACCTATGTGCCCCACATATTAGTAATAAATAAAATATTGACTGTCACATCCAAACATAAATTAGGTCTGAACAGGTGCTTTCCTAGAGTCGCCAATTCATATATACATTTAAACGAAATGCAGCACTCTGTAATGCTAAAGCATGAAATATGGAGATTGAATTGCATTACTGCACTAGAGATATGAAGAATTGAGAATGCTTAGCGCATAAATTGGCCAATTCATGTGTATCTGGCAGCCACGATAAGGCGATTCTCGTTGCCAGGACCTAATTCTAATCCTCTCTTAAGGTACTGTCACACTAAGCGATATCGCTAGCAATATCGCTATAACTTGTGACGTTATAGCGATATTGCTAGCGACATCGCTGTGTCTGATACTTACCTACAACCCGCTCCCCCGCTGGTTATCTCTCATCGTGCGAGAACGTCCTGGACCGCTTCTCGTCGTCAGCTTCCTGTGGAGAGACGAGCGTGGACGCGGGCGGGAGGACGCAGGATCACCTAGTGTGACAGGTAAGTAGCGACCCCCCGTCCCCAGCGATGTCGCTGGTGAGATCTGCCTGTGTGGCATCTCACTAGCGACCACTTAGCGATGTACCAGCAATCCTGACCGCGTCATATCGCTGGTCGGGATCGCTGGTACTTCGCTAAGTGTGACAGTACCTTTAGACTGAAGTCTATTTCTCTATCAACCTTCCACGACAGCATAGGAGGTTGTCTCCCCGACCGGAGGCCTCCCGCAGCTCTCCGGTCTCTCCTTCTCCTGTTGCACGCCGTGCGGTGACCCGGAAGTGACGTCACGCGCAGTCACTTCCGGGGTATGTATGACAACTTCTTGTCATGGTGGCCCCCATTCAGCTTCCAGCGTGCGGAGCTCGCCAGCACTTGCTGTGCCTGCCCCGGGACCCAGGGAGGAGGAGGGGGAAAATGAAAATACTGCGCTGAGGGCAGGATTAACCCTTTATTAACCCGCCGGAAGACGCCGACAGGTAAGGCAAATCAGTCAGTATGTACGGTTCTTCCTGCCCTGCGTCTGCAGAGCCCAGCGCTGCCACAGTAAGTATAACTGGGGTGGGTCCTAGTGTTGCGATCTTGGGCTAGAGGTCCTCAAAATATTTCTCCTTTTCTTATAGGGAGAAAAGTCTGCCCACAAAAGCACCAATACCACCAGCAAGTCGGCCAAATGTGCCATATGCAGTGCAAAACTCCCCTCAAATAGGGCGAAAAAATTATGTCAAGCTTGCATAGACAGGGTGGTCAGGGCTGAACACCCGTCACTAATTAACGAAATTCGCAGCCTGGTTACTCACCAGGTTCAGACTTCCCTGGCCGCACTGTCCCCCCCTCCACCTCCTCCACTCCCTCCGATTGTGGGCTCACCACCCCCAAAAAAACGGAAAATTCAGTTGGAAGACTCAGAGTCTGAATCAGAAAAATCATATAATTCAGGCTCCGAAGATTGGGAACAACCGGGAACCTCTAATTCAGCCGAATCTAGGAGATACCTCCTTTCCACAGAATATGTGGAGGAGCTGGTCGGCGCAGTACGGGCCACCATGGAACTAGAGGATGAGCCTGTTAATCAGTCAGCACAAGACCGCATGTTCGGGGCATTCGAGGGACCCAAGCGAACAGCTTTCCCAGTACATAGGAGCATAGTAGATATGATCTCCCAGGAATGGGAGTACCCAGAGAAGAGCTACTCAGCCCCTTCGGAACTCAGGCATAGATTCCCCCTGGAGGGAGAGGAGTTTAAATGGGACATCCTGAAAGTTGATGTCCAGGTGGCGAGGGTGGTGAAGAAAACGGTCCTTCCTTTTGATGACGCGTCCCAGCTTAGAGACCCGATGGACCATAAAGCAGAGAGCCTCCTAAGGAAAGCCTTGGAAACCTCTTCTTTTTCCTTAAAGTCAGGGTTTGCGTCCACATGCGTGTCTAGGTCTCTCTTCCAATGGATAGAGGAACTAGAGTCATATTTTTCGGGGAACCTCAAGAGGTGACCTCCTGAACTCCCTTCCTATACTACAAAGAGCTACAGGCTTCTTTGGCGGATGCATCGATGGAGATGATCTGCACCTCTGCCAGGGCTATGGTACAGTCCAATTCTGCCAGACGTGCCCTCTGGCTTAAAACGTAAAACGTGGAGCAGGGATGTTACCTCCAAGGTGAAGCTCTGCTCTTTGCCCTTCACGGGTGAACATGTCTTCGGCCCGGCCTTAGATGAAATTCTTGAAAAGGCCACAGACAAAAAGAAGGTACTTCCTGAGCAGAGGACTCCAAAAAAGCGGCTTTTTCGAGCCCCCCAGAATTAACAATCCCAGCCGAGAGGTAAGGGAAAGTTGGGAAGATGGAGTTATGCTAAGGGGAGAGGCAGGAATATCCTGGTCCCCCAGCAGCAACAGCCACAAGAGAAGCAATGACTCGACCCCGGTGAGGGGAAGGCTTTCGAGGTTCTTTCACTCTTGGCAGTTGATTTCCAACAGCCCCTGGGTCCTCAGTGTGATCAAAGAAGGCCTACTACTAGAATTTGAATCCTTCCCCCCGCGGGGTATAAGAGTTACCTCCCTACCACCTCGGGAGACTATAGCACTAAAATCCGGCATTCAACTCCTTCTACAATCAAACGCAATTTCTCAGGTCCCTGTGGAGGAACAAGGAAGGGAGCATTATTCCAGGCTGTTCCTAGTGAAGAAACCCACAGGAGAGGCAAGAATAATAATAAATCTCAAGGGCCTCAACCGACATATCGCATATCGCAGATTCAAGATGGAGTCGGTAAAGACCGCAATTCCTCTGATAGGGCCGTCTTACTTCATGGCAACCATAGATCTGAAGGATGTCTATTTTCACATTCCTATACATCCTTCTCACAGGAAGTACCTAAGGTTTGCGATCCGTCAGGGTCCAGACATCCGGCACTATCAGTACAACGTACTTCCCTTTGGAATATCCTCTGCCCCTCGAGTATTTTCCAAAATTATGGCGGAAACTGTGTCCCACATCAGAAGCCAAGGTATATACATTGTACCCTACCTGGACGACCTGCTGATAATAGGAGCCTCATACCAGACTCTGGTAAACCAGGTGACCCAAACTCTGGGTATTCTCCAATCGCTGGGGTGGATCCCGAATATAGAAAAGTCGCAGATCCAACCCTCCCAGCAGATAAAATTCTTGGGAATCCTCCTATATTCAAGGAAACAAATGTCCTTCCTCCCGGAGCAACATCAGAGGTCCATAATTTCAAGAATCTCGAGCTTCAGGAAAGAGGTCCCCGACCCTCAGGTCAGCTATGTCCATACTAGGGTCAATGACCTCCTGCATCCAGTCGGTACCTTGGGCGCAGGCTCACTCCACAATACTCCAGTCCCATATCTTGCGAAACTGGAACAGAGATCACACCTGCCTGAACAAAAGAGTCCATACCCCAGGAAGAGTGAAAGCTTCGCTAGCATGGTGGATGGACAAATCTGTGCAGGGGAATCAACTGGTCCCAAATCCCCTTGGTCACGGTAACATCGGATGCCAGCAAAAAAGGCTGGGGAGCCGTAGTGTCCCAACAACCATTCCAGGGGTTGTGGAGCCAGAGAGTGAGTGCAAAGTCCTCAAACTTCAAGGAACTGAAGGCTGTGGAGGAAGCTCTCCTGGCGGCAAGACACCTACCGTATTTTTCCGACCATAAGACGCACTTTTTTCCCCAAAAATTTGGGGGGAAAGTGGGGGGTGCGTCTTATGGTCGCAATATGCTAACCTCCGGGGCTCTGCGGTGCAGTGGTGGCGGCGGGCTGTGCTCCGGAGCAGGGGCGGCGGCTCCACCGGCATTTCCTCGCAGCCCGGAGGCCCCTGCACATCCCTTCCGGGAACATGGACGCCGGGAAGATGGCCGGGGTCGGCGCATGCGCAGGTTCAGATCTCGTCCCGAGATCTCAGGGGACGAGATCTCGTTGCCGAGATTTGAATCACGTCCCCCGAGATCTCGGGACGAGATATGAACCTGCGCATGCGCCGTCCCCAGACTGGCGGCCATCTTCCCGGCGGCCATGTTCCCGGAGGCCACCGCAACATGGCAGCGGCCAGCAAGGGATGTGCGGGGGCTTCCGGGCAGCGAGGAAATGCCGGCGGAGCCGCCGCCCCTGCACCGGAGCACAGCCCGCCGCCACCCTCACCCCGCAGAGCCCACCTGCCCCAGCTCAGCACAGCCCACCTGCCCCAGCACAGCTGCCCCAGCACAGCCCACCTGCCCCAGCCCCAGCGCAGCTGCCCCAGCACAACCCACCTGCCCCAGCACAGAGCCGCCACCGCACGAGCCTGGACCACTGAATGACTGCTGTGACTACTCCTCCACCTGTGCCGGATCCCTTCCCAGGTAAGCTGAATTCGGACTGTAAGACGGACCCCCATTTGACACATTATTTTTTTCCCTATTTTCCTTCTGAAAATTGGGGTGCGTCTTATGGTCCGGTGCGTCTTATAGTCCGAAAAATACGGTAGTTCAGGGCCATCATATCAGAGTCTACTCGGATAATGTAACAACAGTGGCCCATCTCAGACACCAAGGTGGTACAAGATCCAGCAGTCTAGAGGGCCTGTCTGGCCGAATATTTTCCTGGGCCGAAAGACACCTCCGGTCTCTAACAGCAGTCCACCTAAAGGGTACCTCCAATCTTCAGGCAGATTTCCTGAGCCGTAAATGCATCCAGCCTGGCGAGTGGAGCCTTAACGAAAAAATCTTTCAGAAGCTGGTCAACAGGTGGGGCCTCCCGGAGGTGGATCTACTGGCCTCAAGAGAAAATGCTCGGGTGAGAAACTATTTTTCCCTGAACCCCAGGGACAGATCCCTGGGGGGGTAGATGCCTTTGCCCATAAGTGGAGGTTTCGTCTGGCATATGCCTTACCGCCAGTTCCAATCCTTGCCGCAACCCTGAGGAAGATCCGTGAGGATCGAACCCAGACCATCCTAGTAGCTCCTCTATGGCCAAAAAGGAGCTGGTATTCTCTAATTACAGAGCTACAGGTAGAGGGGCCAGTCCTCCTACCCCTGGAAAACGACCTTCTCTTACAGGGCCCGCTACATCACCCAAACCTCCGGGGAATGAGGTTAGCGGCCTGATTACTGAGACCCAGATCTTGAGGGCCAAGGGTCTATCAGAGGCAGTAATAAACACCCTCCAGAAATCCCGGAAGCTGATCACCATTGCTATATATAACAAAATATGGAAAAAGTTTTCCTCATGGTGTCTGCCAGATTTGCCTGACCCAGGAAACCCTAACATTTTTCGTATCCTGGATTTCCTACAGAGGGGGCTTGAGCTAGGTCTAAAACCTAGCACACTGAAAGTACAGATATCAGAATTAAGCTCCATGTTTGACTGTGACTTGGCCAATCACAGGTGGATAAGAAGATTCATTACATCAGCCACTAGGCTGCATCCAAAAAAGCTATTAAATCAAACAATATTCCGGACTAACATAATTTCTACTGCCGGAAAAAAGTGAAGAGATCCAGAAAAAATGTCTTTAATCAATTTATTAATAATATATTAAAAACAGAGAAAAATGCCCAAAAGGAGACGCAAAATACCCTACAGCAATCTTATATGAACAGGCATGATGATAATAAGGCACAAAAATCACACAAAAGCAGATATTGCACAATATAAGGGTTTAATAAAAGATGCAAATAATTCACACCAATCCTCAAAATGGTCTGCTATATATAAATGGTTAAATACCTAAATGAGTCTAAATCTAAGATCCCTAGGCGGCACAATGCATATAAAGTGTGAAATATAGCGGCAACATGACGGTGACGTCTAAGGCTAGTTTCACATTAGCGTTTACGGCCGCAGCGCCGGGCTGCGCACGGCCGCCGCTAAGCCCTGCCCACTGCCGCGCCTCCGCCGGTAGCTCCGCCTACGGACGCATGACGCTGCATGCGTCCTGTGTCTCCTATCTTTAGCACTGGGGACGCAGGCCGTGCGCAGTATGCGTTTGGCGGCGCATGTGTCCTTTTGACGGAGCGCACCAAATTGCAACCTGTTGCGTTTGGCGCTGGTCGGCGCAGCGTCAAAAGGACGCATGCGCCGCCAAACTCATACTGCGCACGGCCTCCGTCCCCAGTGCTAAAGATAGGGGACGCAGGACGCATGCAGCGTCATGCGTCCGCTGGCGGAGCTACCGGCGAAGGCGCGGCAGGGGGCGGGGCTTAGTAAACGCTAATGTGAAACTAGCCTTAGTCCTCATATTAATCTACCTACATGAACCGCTCCAAAATAGACCTAATTAAAAATAGTATAACCAAAATTGTATGCCTTAAATAACAATACTTGGTCACTGTAAGCTCAAAGAGACGTGGGCGCCGCAGCCTCCTCCACCCCAACGCGCGTTTCACAACAAGCTTCTTCCGGGGGCGCCCCCGGAAGAAGCTAGTTGCGGTTCCACCATGGGACTTGAACGTGGTTCTTACTGGACTCACTCAATCACCCTTTGAGCCCCTGCCATCCTGTACTTCTCAGCTGCTCTCCTGTAAGGTCGCCTTCCTTATAACAATAACCTCAGCAAGGCAAATAGGAGAGCTACAGGCTCTCTCAATCAGAGAACCCTACCTAACAGTCAGAGATGACTCCATAATTGTCTCCATTGATCCGTCTTTTCTACCAAAGGTCGTGTCGGACTTTCATAGATCACAGAATATAATTCTCCCCTCATTTTGTCAAAACCCAGCAAACCCTAAAGAAGAGGTGTTTCATACGCTGGACGTAAGGCGAATAATTCTCCACTACTTAGAGTGTGCCAAGCCTTATAGAATCGACCACAACCTATTCATCCATACCTCTGGTCCAAACAGAGGAAAGAAGGTGGCAAAAAACACTTGCCAATTGGATTAAAAAGGCTATCTCTGAAGCATACCTGGCGCAAAACATCACTCCCCTACAGGGATCAAAGCGCATTCAACACGATCTACCTCTACTTCATGGGCTGAGGGCAGGCGCATCTTCAGAGCAGATTTGTAAGGCAGCAACCTGGTCCTCCTTTCATATTTTTTCGAAACACTACAGGTTGGACCTTATGTCCAACAGGGATTTAGTCTTTGGCCGAAAAGTTCTTCAGGCCGTTGTCCCCCCCTAGTGCAGTATAGGTTGTTATGCCTCCTATGCTGTCGTGGAAGGTTGCTAGAGAAAATAGAATTAGACTTACCGGTAATTCGGTTTCTAGAAACCTTCCACGACGCCACTATTTCCCTCCCTGTAGTCTTGGACAAATTCTGAGAATCTTAAGGTAACCGGTGCTATGGTAATCAGTTATAAGTCACTGGTGAGAGGGAGGTGGGAGGGACCTCTTAACCTCTCGTGCTTCCTGTCCCCCATTAGGGCATGGAGACAACCTCCTATGCTGTCATGGAAGGTTTCTAGAAACCGAATTATCGGTAAGTCTAATTCTATTTTTTTTTTCTGGTATTTTTCTTGCAATATAGGAAAGCCTAAGGCCCGAAATAAACCCCATAAATCACTGTACACGGAGACTTTGGGATCAGATCATTTCTGTCCATGATGTTTGTGGAAACAAAAAAGCTTTTATAAAACTTCATCAAACTTCTGTGTGTGACTCAGAGCTGAGATCTAACGTGACAGAAGATTCCAGCGCGGGGAAGACGGGAAACCTTCATATAGACGGCCGGTTGGGATGGAGGCAGTGACCGACTCTGGCCAAATCTGTCTCTAGAGCCGTAGTAGAAGATGAATATGTCGTCCTCATCATGAAGGAGTTATTTCTCATCTTGCATGTAATGAATATCTCCTGCAGTATTGCTAATGCCGATTCCAGTGTCGGTAATGAGACGAGAATTAGCGTTATGGAAGATGAGTCTATGAGGAACGTGTTCAGCTGCCGACTCCGAGGAGGAAACTGCTTGTTGTCTGTGGCCTAAATATATAGGTTTTATTAGTAGACTAGCTGAAGAGCCCGGCGTTGCCCGGGCATATTATCTAACTGTGGGTCCCGCTCTCTCCCTTAACAGCCCCGCTCTCCACCTACCATCACACTCTCTCCTTCCCCAGCCCCGCTCTCCACCTACCATCACGCTCTCTCCTTCCACAGCCCCACTCTCCACCCGCAGTCCCATTCTATCCCTCCGCTGCGGCTCGCTACATCCGTGACCCGCTGTCCCTCCACAGCCCCGCTCTTTCCCTCCACAGCTCACCCCTAATATCCCACATCATCTCGTCAAAGCCACCGGACTACTACACCTAATATTCCACATCATCCCGTCAGCCAGAGCCACCGGACTACTACCCCTAATATCCCACATCATCCCGTCAGCCAGAGCCACCGGACTACTACCCCTAATATCCCACATCATCCCGTCAGCCAGAGCCACCGGACTACTACCACTAATATCCCACATCATCCCGTCAGCCAGAGTCACCGGACTACTACCCCTAATATCCCACATCATCCCGTCAGCCAGAGCCACCGGACTACTACCCCTAATATCCCACATCATCCCGTCAGCCAGAGTCACCGGACTACTACCCCTAATATCCCACATCATCCCGTCAGCCAGAGCCACCGGACTACTACCCCTAATATCCCACATCATCCCGTCAGCCAGAGCTACCAGACTACTACCCCTAATATCCCACATCATCCCATCAGCCAGAGCCACCGGACTACTACCCCTAATATCCCACATCATCCCGTCAGCCAGAGCCACCGGACTACTACCCCTAATATCCCACATCATCCCGTCAGCCAGAGTCACCGGACTACTACCCCTAATATCCCACATCATCCCGTCAGCCAGAGCCACCGGACTACTACCCCTAATATCCCACATCATCCCGTCAGCCAGAGCTACCAGACTACTACCCCTAATATCCCACATCATCCCATCAGCCAGAGCCACCGGACTACTACCCCTAATATCCCACATCATCCCTTCAGCCAGAGCCACCGGACTACTACCCCTAATATATGGGTATATGGGCAGGGAGGGGGTGATTCATTTCTGTCCTGTGCTCTCTGCTCCTTTCTGGGGGCAGACAATGGCTGGGAGCTTATGTTCCCAGGGATGCTAGATTTCTCCCACCATGGCAGTGTCTGCTGAGGTGTTGTCGCCTACATTCACTTTCGTATATAGAGATATGCTTTCGTTATGCTCCACACCCTTCTATCATTCACATTGCTGTTCCCCAGCTCACCTACCTCTCTGTCCTTCTCCCTCCTATAGACTTTCAGCCCTACATTTTTATTGAGCCCTGAATTTGAAGAAATGTCTCCCTCTACTGGTCTGCTTCGTGATACACACACACACACACACACACACACACACACACACACACACACACACACACACACACACACACACACACACACATACATACATTCACTTTTATATATAGAGATGTATTATTACACAGGATTCTTATGATGTTACATTAGATCATCTTCTTCTCATTCAGGTCTCTACAATATCGGATCCTCTCAGTGAAGATCTTCTATATAAGAGAATTTTCCTGATTTACCCATCAAAGATGGATATGGACAGAGACAAGATGGTGGAGAGGATGTTACACCTCACCCTAGAGATCCTCTTCCGTCTCACTGGAGAGGTGAGAGATTCTGATGACGTCACATTCCATCATTCTTATCTATGGGAATAACAGATGGACAGAACTGGAGAGGTGAGGACTCTGGGAATGTCTGTAGTGAGATTTATTATTTTGTCTCTCCATAACCAGGATTACACAGTGGTGAAGAAGACCTCTAGTGATCGCTGTCAGGACCCTGTGTCTGAGGGATGCGGAAGAGCCCTGAGCCCAATCACGGGGCCTCCACCTCACCCCCTGATCCATGAGGACATCAATGACCAGAAGATCCTAGACCTCATCTACAGGATGATTGAGCAGCTGACTGGAGAGGTGACACTGCTGGGAATGCTGGGACATTATACAGTAACACTATGAAGGGATCGGGGGGATGACGGTATCATTGTATGTGTCAGGTTCCTATAAGGTGTCAGGATGTCGCTGTCTATTTCTCCATGGAGGAGTGGGAGTATTTAGAAGGACGCAAAGATCAGTACAAGAACGTCATAATGGAGGTTCCCCAGCCCCTCACATCACCAGGTAATAGACAGGACTAAAGACACACGGCCTATAATTATCTGTATGTAGAGAATTAATTCAGTCCCTGTATGTGTTTCCTCCAGATCTATCCAGTAAGAGGACAACACCAGAGAGATGTCCCCGTCCTCTTCTCCCACAGGACTGTAAACAAGAAGATCCCAGTGCTCCTCAGGATCATCAGGTAGATGGAGAGAAGGTGTCAGGAGATCTCCCCTATGATGTGCAGACGGCTGTGAAGCTCTTGTGCTCAGTCTTGTTCTATCCACCAGTATTATATGTTTTATATCTGTGTAATGAGAGCGGTGGAGATGGCAGGATTAGAGCTGATCATAGATGGGACTTCTAAATCTGTGACTTTTACAATATTTGTTTCAGGGTGAAGATCTGACCCATATTAATACTACAGAGACATATGTGCGGGGTGATGAGCGGTGTAAAGAGGAGATTCCCACATATGACTACCCAGGTGAGTAGTGACCACTGACTGCAGAGACGTCACAGATTCCTCTCAGTCACCGGCTGTGGCTGCTTTATCGGTGGTGTAGTCCGGCCGTATCACAATCGTGTGATCACCATTTAGGTTCCCGACCACAACATTCTCCTCCTCCCAAAACTGTTCTATTGACTTTGGGCATTGAAAGCCCTTTTCTATAGAACTTACAACCTGTAGGATCCACCTACCCCCTGGGATTAGGAGACGCTGACCGTTACCTGCCCAGGACTGTAAACTACGAAGCCAAATGACAGCGTACGTAGAATGTGCTGACAAGTTAGAAAATCACTTCAAGAAAAGTATTATGATGGATCAGAGAAAGCGGAGGGTAATGATGGTGTTGGCTTCCTAGATCCCTGAGATCTTATTGGATGAATCTCCCTTCTCTCCCTTCTGTGCTCATGTGGCCCCTAAGAGACCAGGTCCAGTCTTTCTGGCCAAACTTCGCTTTTATGATCGACAACAGTAAATCTTTATTTGAAGTTTTCAGTTAATGAGATTTTCGTGCTCTAGGGCGGGGCTGTGGGCGGGGCTTTATGTGGCGCTCTGCATACACAGCGAATAGGCCTCCTTACCTTGACAAGCCAGAGCTGGTATGTCACTCTCCACAAGGAGAAACCTTATCCCTTATAAAAAAAATATTGGAATATTTTAAAAAAAGATGTGATTCTTGGGAAAATGCTTCCTTGTGAACCAGGAATAACTTTTAGGAGAGGGGCGACAGTGAAAAATATTGTAGCTCGAAGTAAATTAGAGGTTACAAAAATAAAAAATATGAAAGGAAATAATACCAATGTGAATGGAGGGAAGGTAAATACGGGAGTATACAGGTGCTCTTCAAACAAAGTACCGTATATACGCGCGTATAAGCCGAGATTTTCAGCCCATTTTTTGGGTGCTGAAAGTCCCCCACTCGGCTTATACGCGAGTCATATAGCCAGGGGGTAGTTGGGGGAGCGGGGGTGTCAGATCATACTGACCCCACTGGCACATCTCTGCAGTGCCCCTGCTTGTCCCACGGTCTCCCTTCCTTCCTACAGCAGTCACATGGTACCGCCCATTAAAGTCATGAATATGCACATATTTATGACTTTAATGAGCGGTACCACATGACCGCTGAAGCAAGGAAGGGAGAACGGGGCTGCAGAGACGCGCCAGTGGGAGGTAAGTATATGCTATATTCACCTGTCCCAGTTCCAACGCTGCTCGCCGATGTGTGCCCGCCGGGTCAGTGATGTTCAGGCAACAGAGGGCGCGCTGACGTAGTCAGTGAGCGCCCTCTGCCAGAACAGTCACAGACAGGGACCGGCGGGCAGACAGCGGTGAGCAGCGTTGGAACCGGGAAATGTGAATATCTCAGGTGGCGGGTCCTGAGCCAGCGGCGACACCTGTCCCCCATAGCGCGCCGGTGTCTCCTGCTCAGCATACCGGCACCTGGCCCCCAGGGACAAGAGGTGAGTATGTCTTTTTTTTTTTTTTTTTTAATACCTGCAGTAGCGGCAGCAGCAATATATGGGGGCATACTCTATGGGGCATCATATGGGGGCATATTCTTTTTTTTAAACCAGTTATTTTTATTTAGGTTTCAAAAGATTTTAAACAATAAACAGTGGATATCAATATACATGTAACAATTCACATATCTTGTAATAATACAATCAAAGCCATCCCCCCCCTCCCCCAATACTCCTTATGCCGGGCATACTTGAGAGTCTTAGCAATCATATCACCGCCATCCAGGCGGACCATATTTCTTCGAAAGTTCCTTCACCATGCCTTTGCCTGTAAATGCTTTCCTCTAAATGCATTACCGTACGTGTCTGAGCCATAAATTCCCTCCTAGTGGGGGGTTATATGGGGGCATATTCAATGGAGCATCTTATGGGGCAGCATAAGGGGGCATATTCAATGGAGCATCTTATGGGGGCATAGTAAATGGAGCATCTTATGGAGACAGCATATGGGGGCATATTCAGTGGAGCATCGTATAGGGCAGCATATGGGGGCATATTCAATGGAGCATCTTATGGGGGCAGCATATGGGGGCATATTCAATGGAGCATCTTATGGGGGCATATTCAATGGAGCATCATATGGGGGCATATGCAATGGAGCATCTTATGGGGGCAGCATATTCAATGGAGCATCTTATGAGGGTAGCATATGGGGGTATATTTAATGGAGCATCGTATGGGGGCAGCATATGAGGGCATATTCAATGGAGCATCTTATAGGGACAGCATATGGGGGCATATTCTATGGAGCATCTTATGGGGCCTATTTTATGGAACATCTTATGGGGCTTATTTTATGGAGCATTTAATGGGGCAGCATATGGGGCATAATCTATGGAACATCTTATGGGGCCATAACCTTTATGGAGCAGCATATGGGGCATATTCTATGTAGCATCTTATGGGGCCATTATTAACCTTTGTGCAGCATTATATGGGGCGTATTTTGTATGGAGCATTATATGGGACTTCTGATTCAATATGGCTATTCAAAAACATTTAACCTACTGATGTCTCAATTAATTTTACTTTTATTGGTATCTATTTTTACTTTTGAAATTTGCCAGTAGCTTCTGCATTTTCCACCCTAGTCTTATATGTGAGTCAATAAGTTTTCCCAGTTTTTTGTGGCAAAATTAGGGGGGGGGTCGGCTTATACACGAGTATATACGGTAAATGTTGTAAGATCATTGACCATGGAGCAAGGAGTATTCGATCTAATACCACTGGGGGAACAATTAAAATAAATCAGAGTCTCAGATATAGGACAGATTTTGTTATCTATGTAGTGACTTGCAGATGCGGGCTTCAATACGTGGGACGAACTTCCCAGGAACTGAGAGCCCGGATGAACAGTCACCGCTATAATTCAAAGAACGGGCACATTAAACATAGTCTGTCCCGTCATCTTCTGCTGAAGCACAAAAATGCTTCTGTATCACGGTTACACCATTGGAACATATACCAAAAGGGGTTAATAATAGGAATAAATTATTAAATCGAAAGAAGTCCTATTGGATATATAGGCTACCAAGCCTCTATCCAAACGGACTTAATGACGTCGTAGAGAATGTGTAAGGGATTGTCACGGGTAAGACAGTCGTTTTAGGGTATGTGCACACATTGCAGATTTGCCTGCAGAATTTTCTGCACAGAATCTGCACCTCTTGGCAGAAAACGCAGGTAAAAATCCATGCGTTTTTGATGCAGATTTTCCTGCAGATTTGTATGCGTTTTTGTAAACTAAATAAAGATGTTATTTAACCCCTTTATGACATCGGACGTACTATCCCGTCCACGGTACCCGGGCCCCTATGGCTGGGGACAGGATAGTACGTCATCGAGATCAGCGGCGCCCCCGGGGGGAGCGCCGCTGATCGCGGCCGGGTGTCAGCTGATTATCACAGCTGACACCCGACACCGTGTTTGCGTTCACGGACCACCTCCGGCACATTAACCCCCGGCACACTGCGATCAAACATGATCGCAGTGTACCGGAGGTTTAGGGAAGCATCGGCAGGGAGGGGGCTCCCTCCGTGCTTCCCTGAGACCGCCACAGCAGCGCGTTGTGCAGTGCTGCTGGGAGGGCTCCATCCCTGCAGACCCCGGATCCAATATGGCCGCAGGGGCCTGCAGGGAGGCGGCTTCCTCAGTGCCTGCAGAGCGCAGGTATGAGGAAGCCTTGTGTAGTGTCTGTCAGATCGCTGATCTGTCAGCACTGTGTGACGTGTCAGATCAGCGATCTGACACAAGACAGTGATGTCCCCCCTGAGACAAAGTAATAAAGTGTAAAAAAAAAAAAAATCGCTTAATAAAAAAAAATATTCCCTAATTCATTTTTTTGGAAATAAAAAAAAAAACAAAAGTACACATATTTAGTATCGCCGCGTCCGTAACGACCCGCCCTATGAAACTGTCCTACTAGTTAACCCCCTTAGTGAACCCCTTAAAAAATAAAAAACAGCAAAAAATAATGCTTTATCATCATACTGCCGAACAAAAAGTGCAATAATGCGCAATCAAAAAGACGCATATAAATATCCATGGCACTGCTGAAAACGTCATCTTGTCCCGCAAAAAAATGAGCCGCCATACAGCATCATCAGCGAAAAAATAAAGTTATAGCTCACAGAATAAAGCGATGCAAAAATAATTATTTTTTATATAATTGTTTTTATTATATAAAAGCGCCAAAACATAAAAAAAAGACGTAAATGAGGTATCGCTGTAACCGTACTGACCCGAAGAATAAAACCGCTTTATCAATTTTACCGCACACGGAATGGTGTAAACGCACCCCCCCAAAGAAATTCATGAATTGCTGGTTTTTGTTCATTCTGCCTCCCAAAAATCGTGACAAAAAGCGATCAAAAAAATGTCACGTGCCCGAATGTGGTACCAATAAAAACGTCAACTTGTCCCACAAAAAACAAGACCTCACTTGACTTTGTGGGCCAAAATGTAGTGATGCAAAAGCTATCTTTTGCAATAAAAAGCGTGTTTTAGCGTATGACAGCTGCCAAACATAAAAATCCGCTATAAATAGTAAATCAAACCCCCCGCTATCACCCCCTTAGTTAGGGCAAAATAATAAAATAAAGTATTTATTTCCATTTTCCGATTAGGGTTGGGGCTAAAGTTAGGGTTTGGATTAGGGTTAGTTTTATGGCTAGGGTTATAGTTAGGACTGGGGTTAGGGGTATGTTGGGGTTAGGGTTGGCGTTAGAATTGGAGTGTTTCCACATCAGGGGCTCTCCAAACGTGAAATGGCATCCAATCTCAATTCCAGACAATTTTGCATTGAAAAGTCAAATGGCGCTTCTTCCCTTCCGAGCTCTGCTGTGCGCCCAAACAGTGATTTACCCCCACATTCACTATCGTTCATAAGTTTGGGGTCACCCAGACAATTTTGTGTTTTCCATGAAAACTCATACTTTTATTAATCAAATGAGTTGCCAAATGCATTTAAAATCTCGTCCAGCCATTGACAAGGTTCGGAAAAAAGATTATTTGAAATAATAATTTTCTCCTTCAGACTTTGCTTTCGGCACAGAATGCTCCTTTGCAGCAGTTCCAGCATTGCAGACCTTTGGCATTCTAGCAAGTAATTTGCTGCGGTAATCTGGAGACATTTCACCCCATGCTTCCAGAAACCCCTCCCACAAGTTGGTTTGGCTTGGTGGCACTTTTTGCTCATCATACTGTCAAGCTGCTCCCATTACAGCTCAATGGGGTTGAGATCTGGTGACTGCGCTGGCCACTCCATTACAGATAGAATACCAGCTGCCGGCTTCTTCCCTAAATAGTTCCTGCATAATTTGGAGGTCTGCTTTGGGTTATTGCCCTGTTGTAGGATGAAATTGGCTCCAATCAAGCGCTGTCCACAGGGTATGGCATGGCGATGCAAAATGGAGTGATAGCCTTCCTTATTCAAAATCCCTTTTACCTTGTACAAATCTTCCACTTCACCAGCACCAAAGCAACCCCAGACCATCACATTACCTCCACCATGCTTGACAGATGGCATCAGGCACTCTTCCTGCATCTTTTCAGTTGTTCTGCATCTCACAAATGTTCTTCTGTGTGATCCAAACACCTCAAACTTGGATTCGTCTGTCCATAACACTTTTTTCCAATCTTCCTCTGTCCAATGTCTGTTCTTTTGCCCATATTAATCATTTCCTTTTATTAGCCAGTCTCAGATATGGCTTTTTCTTTGCCACTCTGCCCTGAAGGCCAGCATCCCGGAGTCGCCTCTTCACTGTAGACGTTAACACTGGCGTTTGTGTGTACTATTTAATGAAGCTGCCAGTTGAGGACCTGTGAGGCGTCGATTTCTCAAACTACAGACTCTAATGTACTTGTCTTGTTGCTCAGTTGTGCAGCGGGGCCTCCCACTTCTCTTTCTACTCTGGTTAGAGCCTGTTTGTGCTCTCCTCTGAAGGGAGTAGTACACATTGTTGTAGGAAATCTTCAGTTTCTTGGCAATCTCTCGCATGGAATAGCCTTCATTTCTAAGAACAAGAATAGACTGTCGAGTTTCACATGAAAGTTCTATTTTTCTGGCCATTTTGAGAGTTTAATGGAACCAAGAAATGTAATGCTCCAGATTCTCAACTAGCTCAAAGGAAAGTCAGGTTTATAGCTTCTCTAATCAGCCAAACTGTTTTCAGCTGTGCTAACATACTTGCACAAGGGTTTCCAAGGGTATTCTAACCATCCATTAGCCTTCTTACACAGTTAGCAAACACAAAGTCTCATAAGAACACTGGAGTGATGGTTGTTGTAAATGGACCTCTATACACCTATGAAGATATTGCATTACAAACCAGACGTTTGCCGCTACAATAGTCATTTACCACATTAACAATGTATAGAGTGTATTTCTGAATCATTTAATGTTAGCTTCATTGGAAAAAACTGCTCTTTTCTTTCAAAAATAAGGAAATTTCTAAGTGACCCTAAACTTTTGAACTGTAGTGTATAGAGCATCTGCAACGTTTTTTGGGGTCCAATTTGTCCTGTTACTCTTGTGAAAATAAAAAATCGGGGGCGAAAAGATCATTTTTGTAAAAAAAAAAAAAAATGATTTTTTATTTTTATGGCTGTACATAATAAACTTCTGTGATGCACTTGGGGGTTCAAAGTGCTAACTATACATCTAGATAAGTTCCTTATGGGGTCTAGTTTCCAAAATGGTGCCACTTGTGGGGAGTTTCCAGTGTTTAGGCACATCAGGGGCTCTCCAATGGAGACATGGCGTCCGATGTAAATTCCAGCCAATTTTGCATTGAAAAGTCAAACAGCGCTCCTTTCCCTTTCGAGCGCCGTCATGCGCCCAAACAGTGGTGTACCTGCATATATGGGATATCAGCGTACTTAGGAAAAATTGTGCAACAACATTTGGGGTCCAATTTCTCTGGTACCCTTGATAGAAAAAAAAAAAAATTGGATCTTAAGTACATTGTTTTGTGAAAGAAAGTACATTTTTTTTTTAATTTTTTTTTTTTTTTTAACATTCCAAAAATTCCTGTGAAGCACCTGAAGGGTTAATAAACTTCTTGAATGTGGTTTTGAGCACCTTGAGGGGTGCAGTTTTTAAAATGGTGTCACTTTTGGGTATTTTCTATCATGTAGACGCCTCAAAGTGACTTCAAATGTGATGTGGTCTCTTAAAAAACAAATGGTGTAAAAATGTGAAATCGCTGGTCAACTTTTAACCCTTATAACTTTCTAACAAAACAAAATTTGGTTCCAAAATTGTGCTGATGTAAAGTAAAGATGTGGGAAATGTTACTTATTAAGTATTTTGTGTGACGTATCTGTGATTTACGGGCATGAAAATTCAAAGTCGGAAAATTGCGAAATTTTCAATCTTTCCGCCAAATTTCCGTGTTTTTTCCACAAACGCAAGTCATATCACATAAATTCTACCACTATCATGAAGTACAATATGTCACGAAAAAACACTGTCAGAATCACCAGGATCCATGGAAGCTCCAGAGTTATTACTTCATAAAGGGGTTAAAGCAAACTTGCCAGCTGTTTTGGCCGATATAAGCTGCGGCCACTGCCTGTCAGGGCTTATCTACAGCATTCTGTAATGCATTCTGTAATGCTGTAGATAAGCCCCCGATCTAACCTGAAAGATAAGAAAAATATATTTTATTACACTCACCCGGGAGGCGGTTCTGTCCGGCCCGATGGGTGTCTCAGGTCCGGCGCCTCCCATCTTCTTGAGATGCCGCACTCCTTCTTGCATCATGGCTCCCCGGCATCGCGTTCCTGCGCAGGCATATTTATCAGCCCTGATGAGGGCAGAGTAAAGGACTTCACTGCGCAGTCGCTGGGCCTCTCTGACCTCTCCTGGGGTCTGCGCACTGCAGTACTTTACTCTGTCCTCAAAAGGGCAGATAAGTACGATTGTGCAGGAGTGCGATGCCGGGGAGCCATAACGCAAGCAGGAGGGCGGCATCGCAGGAAGATGAAAGGCACCCGACCCGGACCGCCCCAATGGGTGAGTGTAATAAGTAATTTTTCTTATCTTTCAGGTTAGATCAAGGGCTTAGCTACAGCATTTAGAATGCTGTAGATAAGTCCTGAAAGGCAGTGGCTGCATCTTATATTGGCCAAAACTGCTGACAGGTTCCCTTTAAAGTTTTTTACATAGCTTGCCATTTTTAGGGACAGTTTAAGTTGAAATGTTCAAAAGTATAAAACTCAAGGATATTTTATAAAAAAAAATAATAATTTTTTTTATCTTAGCAGATGACTGTACCAGGAGATCAGAGGGACAGGTGACTCCAGATATACCATCATCCATTCACAGCAAAGATCTGTCTTCTGATCCTATGAAACAGGTCCCAACTTCTGATTCATTACCGACTACAAAGGAACATCAAAGTCACAAAAGAGGCATTAAAAAACAAACTGCTCCTAAAGCAAATAAGTCACGTTCATGTTCAGAATGTGGGAAATGTTTTAAGTATAAATCAGATCTTGTTAATCACCAGAGAACCCACACAGGGGAGAAGCCTTTTTCCTGTTCAGAATGTGGGAAACGTTTTTCACGGAAATCAAATTTTGTTACCCACCAGAGAACTCACACAGGGGAGAAGCCTTTTTCATGTTCAGAATGTGGCAAATGTTTTAAGATGAAATCGTCTCTTGATAGACACCAGATAACTCACACAGGGGAGAAGCCTTTTTCCTGTTCAGAATGTGGGAAATGTTTTAACCAGAAATCGGCTCTTAATAGACACCGGAGAACTCACACTGGGGAGAAGCCTTTTTCATGTTCAGAATGTGGGAAATGTTTTAAACATAAATCAGAGCTTGTTCCTCACCAGAGAACTCACACAGGGGAGAAGCCCTTTTCATGTTCAGAATGTGGGAAATGTTTTAAACATAAATCAGAATTGGTTAAGCACCAGAGAACTCACACAGGGGAGAAGCCTTTTTCCTGTTCAGAATGTGGGAAATGTTTTGCACAGAGATCACATTTTGTTACCCACCAGAGAACTCACACAGGGGAGAAGCCCTTTTCATGTTCAGAATGTGGGAAATGTTTTTACCAGAAATCAGAATTGGTTAAGCACCTGAGAACTCACACAGGGGAGAAGCCTTTTTCATGTTCAGAATGTGGGAAATGTTTTAAACATAAATCAGATTTGGTTAAGCACCTGAGAACTCACACAGGGGAGAAGCCTTTTTCATGTTCAGAATGTGGGAAATGTTTTAAACATAAATCAGATTTGGTTAAGCACCTGAGAACTCACACAGGGGAGAAGCCTTTTTCATGTTCAGAATGTGGGAAATGTTTTAAACATAAATCAGAGCTTGTTCCTCACCACAGAACTCACACAGGGGAGAAGCCCTTTTCATGTTCAGAATGTGGGAGATATTTTAACCGGAATGAGAATCTTGCTAAACATCAGAGCACTCACACAGGGGAGAAGCCCTTTTCATGTTCAGAATGTGGGAAATATTTTAACCGGAAAGAGAATCTTGCTAAACATCAGAGAACTCACACAGGGGAGAAGCCTTTTTCCTGTTCAGAATGTGGGAAATGTTTTGCACAGAGATCACATTTTGTTACCCACCAGAGAACTCACACAGGGGAGAAGCCCTTTTCATGTTCAGAATGTGGGAAATGTTTTTACCAGAAATCAGATTTGGTTAAGCACCTGAGAACTCACACAGGGAAGAAGCCTTTTTCAAGTTCAGAATGTGGGAAATATTTTAACCGGAAAGAGAATCTTGCTAGACATCAGAACAGTCACACAAAGGAGAAGCTTTTTTCATTTTCTTAATATGGGAAATATTTTACTTGGAAATAAACTGTTGATAAACATCAGAGATGTCACATAGGGGAGAAGCCTTTTTTATGTTCAGAATGTTGGAATTGTTTTAATTAAAATTTGATCTTCTTTAAGGGGTTGTCTCTTGTCATGTTTGCTGACAAAATTATAAAGCTAATAATAATAATCTTTATCTAGCACTATCTTATTCTGCAGCGCTTTACATACATTATCATTGCTGTTCCCGATGGGGCTCACAATCTAAATTCCCTATCAGTATGTCTTTGGAATGTGGGAAGAAACCCATGCAAAGACACGGAGAGAACATACAAACTCCTTGCAGATGTTGTCCTTAGTGGGATTTGAACCCAGGACTCCTACGCTGCAAGGCTGCAGTGCTAACTACTGAGCCACTGTGCTGCCCTATAAACTTTATTAATTTCTGTGCATGGCTCGTGTGGTGTAACAAAAAGTGAGTCTTGACACCGCTGATGAGGAGACGGCACGCCAGCAGTGTCAGTGGAGTTTTAGTCTTCCAATGAGAAATCGTCCAGACCTGAATAAGTAAGATGATTTGTTCTTTATTGATCATGCCGGCATGGAGAGAGAATGACGGCCGCACCAGATGTGAGCAGTCACCTGTCTGACCCAATATAGATTCTTAGAGTTTAAGTAGAAGAACAGAAAGGCGTTCAAAATACAAAGTTTGCAAAATAGTACATATGATGGAATATGCTTAACTGTCAGCTTCCTTTATCTACGTTACCAGAGAAGTAAAAGGGATGACAGTTTATTTGTACGCAAGACAAGGAAAGCCAACTAAGCATTCACAAAAGGAACACCCATGTCTTCTCAACACGTCAGCTGAAAGGAGTTTCTAAGTCTAGGAGCAGAAATGTCATACATGCAATCATGTGTATATATTCATACATAAAAGAAAGGACTTGATAACAATTATTATAACATTCCCTCATCTTGTAATAAAATCATTTATCTGTACACATTGGGGACAGATTTCTTTTTCACAGATTTCACAGAAGATCTTCATTCCTTGATACATACAACCAGTCTTTGAACAAGTCCTCTAAGGCTGGAGTCACACACAACGTAATAAAAAATCGGTCCGATTTTGACGGACCACAATCGCACAAATGTTTCATGAACAGTGATCCGTCTGTCATCCGATTTTCATGCGAGGATGTGATCTCGCATCTGAGCGTCCGTGTGACAGCCGTCTGGCGAGATTTAGTCGGCGGCTTGCAAAATGGACATATAATGGAGCCCAATGACAGATTGAAACACAAATGTATAAGTTCTACATAGCATAATAGCCGCTAAATCAATTGCCGGCTTCTGTAAAATCATTCCAAAACCCGACATGAAATGGCACATGGTTTACATACAGTTAGCCATTTTATGTTTTTTTCTATGTCTTTGACTAATAATTAGATTAGGGTTTGTGTGCAAAATTTGGGACATGTACATGTTAAATTAAGGGGTTAATTCATTAAAAAGAAATAGTGTGGGCTCCAGCAGCAATTTCTCACCAAGAGAGGTAAAGCCAGGGAGTGAGGGAAGAGATGTGAGAGTCTCCTGAAGTGAGTGTCCTTCACTGCTGAGTATTTGGGGCAGTGTGGCAGGAAGTGGGTCTCATCCTCCAGAGCCTCCTGGTCACAGTGTTGGCACAGTCTTTCCTCCCTGGGCTTGTAGCTCTGCCTGTGTCGGCTGGATTCGATGACCAGACTGTGGGCACTGAGTCTATATCGGCTCAGGATCTTGCGGTCTCTGGGGTCCGGGAGTTTCTCCAGATATGGGGCCAGTCTGTAGTCTCTGTAGACTCTGGTACTTGGTCAGTTTCTGTGAGCTGATGATGTCGTTCTTCCAGTCACGTACCTCTCCTGGCCTTCGTCTACCATCTTCCTGATTCTGGCTTTTGTCAGATTGTTGTGATTGGTGTTCTGGTCAGGTTGGGTTTGGGTGAGCTGTTCCAAGGGTCCGGGTTTTCTGTTCCACCTACATGTGTCGGGGCTTTATAGTGATGGGAGCTTGAATTGCTCCTACGTAGGTGAGCCCGGAATGACAGTGCCCTCTTTAGAACCTTTAGGTGTAGAGGGAATCTGCCCAGCTCGGCCCGGCAAGCACAGTTGGAGGTCCTCCGATGGACTTGGAGAAGGTGCTTGCAGAATTCCAGGTGAAATATTTCTGTTGGGCTGGAATCCCACCTTGACCAGTCTGGGTAGGTGTGAGGACCCCAGACTTTGCTTCCATACAGGAGGATTGGGGCGATGATAGTCGAAGATTTTTAACCAGACTCTCACTGGTGGCTTCAGATGGTAGAGTTTCCTTCGGAAGGCATACAAGGTTTTGCAGGCCTTGTCTTTCAGGGTCTCTATGGCTTGTTTGAAGCTCCCTGACCGGTGAATCTCTAGGCCCAGGTAGGTATATTTGTCCGTTCCTGTAAGGGCGCAGTTGTTGAGGACAAATGAAGGGTGCTGGTCTGTTTTCTCTTTCTCTTCTCGAACACCATGGTGTTGGTTTTCTTTAGGTTGACCGGTAGTGCCCAGGTGGAGCTGAATTTCTCTAAGATTTTCAGGTTGTCTTGGAGGCCTTTCTCAGTTGGTGACAGAAGCAGCAGGTCAACTGCATACAGCAGGAATTTCACCTGCGCGTCGTGGTGGGTGAGACCTAGTGTGGAAGATTCCAGAGCTGTAGCCAGCTCATTCATGTAAATGTTGAAGAGCGTTGGGCTTAGGCTGCAGCCTTGTCTGACTCCCCAGCTCTGCTGGAAATAAGCTGTTCTTCTGCCGTTTACACTCACACTGCAGAGGTTCTCTGTGTAGGAGCTTTTGATAACATCATAGGGCTTTCCTATTCCTCTCTCCAGCAGTTTCAGGAATAAGCCTGGGTGCCACACCGAATCAAAGGCCTTTTTAAAGTCCACGAAACAGGCGTATATCTTCCCGTTCTTTGTATTGTGGGCGTGACTCTGAATGAGGCTGTGCAGATGTGGTCAGTCGTGCAGTGGTTTGGCATGAACCCTGCTTGGCTCTTGCTGAGGACGTTGTGCTCGGTGAGGAAACTGAGGATCCTCTTGTTCAGGATGCTGTTGTACAGTTTTCCCAAGGTTGCTGCTCCACAGGACTCCGGTGCGTATAAATCGGACGGCATACGCATGGTGTTTTGCCCGATATTTTCTCGCAGCCATTGACTTGCATTGCCAAGTCTCGTCTGAGACACGCAGCATGCTGAGATTTTTTTCTCAGTCCTATTTCATCTGACATAAAACTTGCAGATGAGATGTCACCTATTGAATAACATTGGTCCAATGTTTTATCCGTTTTTTATGGGATTGCACTCGTGCGTTGTTCTCGCCAGTGGGTATGAGCCATAAGAATAATGCGATCAGGTCTCTCACCAAGACATGGAGCAATGCAGATGCGGCAATTTCTTGCTTTGGCACCACACATTACTTTGCTCGCTGTCATTTCATATGACTGTAGATGACATTTTGTGTCTGGCCAGAAGTCAGCCGGATTCCTGCCATCCCGCACTAGCTCTCGTCGGCTCCACTTTCCATGATGAAGCCGCTGTTATGTGCTGCCATGTCCCCGCTGTAAGGCAGCAGCCAGATGTGGGAGCAGTGGTTATTCCTCATGGTTCTCTCTGCTGCGGGGTTCATGGTTCCTGGTATATGGTGTGACGGCCGTTCTGGGGTGAAGAGGATGATTCAATGATAGGTCCAGTTTGCCTCAGGTTTATGTGACTGATTCACACATGAACGCTGCCCCCTATGTCCTTCTCATGGAATTTCTATAAGGGTGAGTCCACATTACTATAAAAACAAGGGCAAAAAATCCAATAAGGCCTTATTAATAACAGTGCCCTATAATACTGGATGCAGTCCCATTGGTGATCATAGCCACAAACCGCTGAAGTAGTGGAACTGCCATTCCATCCATTGGAGATCACACCATGACGGGATGTCTCCGCACATAGTGGACTTACATCCATTGTGAGAACTCATCGTTCCATGGTACAGGCTCCATAGTGACCCTGCATCCATTGTGAGAACGCATCTGATACAGGAGCGATACACCCAGATATTCATCAGATACCGGAGCGATACACCAGATATTCATCAGATACAGGAGTGATACACCAGGGGGAATATTCATCAGATAAAGGAGCAATATACCAGCGGGAATATTCATCAGATGCAGGAGCGATACACCAGGGGGAATATTCATCAGATACAGGAGCGATACACCAGGGGGAATATTCATCAAATACAGGAGCGATACACCAGGGGGAATATTCATCAGATACAGGAGCGATACACCAGGGGGAATATTCATCAGATACAAGAGCGATCCACCAGGGGGAATATTCATCAGATACAAGAGCGATCCACCAGATATTCATCAGATACAGGAGCGATACACCGGGGGGGATATTCACCAGATACAGGAGCGATACACCAGATATTCGTTAGATACAGGAGCGATACACCAGGGGGAATATTCATCAGATACAAGAGCGATCCACCAGGGGGAATATTCATCAGATACAGGAGCGATACACCAGGGGGATATTCACCAGATACAGGAGCGATACACCAGGGGGATATTCATCAGATACAGGAGCGAAACACCAGGGGGATATTCATCAGATACAGGAGCGAAACACCATGGGGATATTCATCAGATACAGGAGTGATACACCAGGGGGATATTCATCAGATACAGGAGCGATACACCAGGGGGATATTCACCAGATACAGGAGCGATACACCAGATATTCGTTAGATACAGGAGCGATACACCAGGGGGAATATTCATCAGATAAAAGAGCGATCCACCAGGGGGAATATTCATCAGATACAGGAGCGATACACCAGGGGGATATTCACCAGATACAGGAGCGATACACCAGGGGAATATTCATCAGATACAGGAGCGAAACACCAGGGGGATATTCATCAGATACAGGAGCGAAACACCAGGGGGATATTCATCAGATACAGGAGCGATACACCAGGGGAATATTCATCAGATACAGGAGCGATACACCAGGGGGATATTCATCAGATACAGGAGCGAAACACCAGGGGGATATTCATCAGATACAGGAGCGAAACACCAGGGGGATATTCATCAGATACAGGAGCGAAACACCAGGGGGATATTCATCAGATACAGGAGTGATACACCAGGGGGATATTCATCAGATACAGGAGCGAAACACCAGATATTCATCAGATACCGGAGCGATACACCAGGGGGATATTCATCAGATACAGGAGCGATACACCAGATATTCATCAGATACAGGAGCGATACACCAGGGGGAATATTCATCAGATACAGGAGCGATACACCAGGGGGATATTCATCAGATACAGGAGCGAAACACCAGGGGGAATATCAGATACAGGAGCGATACACCAGATATTCATCAGATACAGGAGCGATACACCAGGGGGAATATTCATCAGATACAGGAGCGACACACCAGATATTCATCAGATACAGGAGCGATCCACCAGATATTCGTTAGATACAGGAGCGATACACCAGGGGGATATTCATCAGATACAGGAGCGATACACCAGGGGGATATTCATCAGATACAGGAGCGAAACACCAGGGGGATATTCATCAGATACAGGAGCGAAACACCAGGGGGAATATTCATCAGATACCGGAGCGATACACCAGGGGGATATTCATCAGATACAGGAGCGATACACCAGGGGGATATTCATCAGATACAGGAGCGAAACACCAGGGGGAATATTCATCAGATACCGGAGCGATACACCAAATATTCATCAGATACAGGAGCGATACACCAGGGGGATATTCATCAGATACAGGAGCGAAACACCAGGGGGAATATTCATCAGATACAGGAGCGATACACCAGGGGGATATTCATCAGATACAGGAGCGATACACCAGGGGGATATTCATCAGATACAGGAGCGAAACACCAGGGGGAATATTCATCAGATACCGGAGCGATACACCAAATATTCATCAGATACAGGAGCGATACACCAGGGGGATATTCATCAGATACAGGAGCGAAACACCAGGGGGAATATTCATCAGATACCGGAGCGATACACCAGATATTCATCAGATACAGGAGCGATACACCAGGGGGATATTCATCAGATACAGGAGCGATACACCAGGGGGATATTCATCAGATACAGGAGCGATACACCAGGGGGAATATTCATCAGATACCGGAGCGATACACCAGGGGGATATTCTTCAGATACAGGAGCGATACACCAGATATTCATCAGATACCGGAGCGATACACCAGGGGGATATTCATCAGATACCGGAGCGATACACCAGGGGGATATTCTTCAGATACAGGAGCGATACACCAGATATTCATCAGATACCGGAGCGATACACCAGGGGATATTCATCAGATACAGGAGCGATACACCAGATATTCATCAGATACAGGAGCGATACACCAGATATTCATCAGATACCGGAGCGATACACCAGGGGGATATTCATCAGATACCGGAGCGAAACACCAGGGGGATATTCATCAGATACAGGAGCGATACACCAGGGGGATATTCATCAGATACAGGAGCGATACACCAGGGGGATATTCATCAGATACCGGAGCGATACACCAGGGGGATATTCATCAGATACAGGAGCGATACACCAGGGGGAATATTCATCAGATACTGGAGCGATACACCAGGGGGATATTCTTCAGATACAGGAGCGATACACCAGATATTCATCAGATACCGGAGCGATACACCAGGGGGATATTCATCAGATACCGGAGCGATACACCAGGAGGATATTCATCAGATACCGGAGCGATACACCAGGGGGATATTCTTCAGATACAGGAGCGATACACCAGATATTCATCAGATACCGGAGCGATACACCAGGGGGATATTCATCAGATACCGGAGCGATACACCAGGGGGATATTCATCAGATACCGGAGCGATACACCAGGGGGATATTCATCAGATACCGGAGCGATACACCAGGGGATATTCATCAGATACAGGAGCGATACACCAGGGGGATATTCATCAGATACAGAAGTGATACACCGTGTTCGTCGAGCAAAGTTTTTAACAAAGCGACGGTAATATCCGGCCAGTCCCAGAAACGCCTGCACATCCTTTACCAAAAACATACTGATAGGGAATATAGATTGTGAGCTCCTTCGGGGACAGTGATAATAATGTGTGCAAACTGTAAAGCGCTGTGGAATATGTTAGCGCGATATAAAAATAAAGATTATTATTACTATTTACCGTCTCGGGGGTAGGCCACTCCTGTATCACAGCGATCTTCTCCCGAGACGGTCACACGCCTTCAGAGGAGACAACGTTCCCCAGATACTCGATCTGAGTGCGAAACAGGTGGCATTTCTGGGGTTTTCTCCTTCAACCGGCACGCCTGCAGTCGACAATGCACCTGCCCTAACCGGTACAGGTGGTCCTCAAAAGTGGCAGCATATATGATGATGTCGTCGAGGCAGATCAGCGTGGCCTCGAATTTCAGGTCGCCCAAGCATTGGAAGGTCCCCAGGGCATTGGCCAGACCGAAGGGCATCCGACTGAATTCAAATAGGCCTATGGGCAAGATGAAAACCATCTTCGCCCAGTCCTGTTCTGACATGGGTACCTGCCAATACTCACTGGCCAGATCTAGAGTGGAAATGTACTTTGCTTTCCCCAATGCGGACAAGGATTCTTCGATTCGAGGAAGGGGGTAATAGTCTTTGATGGTACAGGCACTGAACTTCCGATAGTCCACACAAAACCGCAATGTTCCATCTTTTTTCCGCACCAGCACGATGGGAGCGGCCCAAGGGCTTTGACTTTCCAGGATGACCCCCTTTTGCAGCATTTGGCCCAGCAAGATCTTCACCTCCTGATACAGTTGCGGGGGAATCGGCCTGTAGCGCTCTCTGATGGAGGTCTTGCTTTCAGTGGGGATCCTGTGAGTAATGGCTGTGGTGCAGCCGAAGTCCTCTTCGTGGCGATCGAACACTTCCTTATATTGAACTAGAAGAGCCTCCACTTGCTGTACATGGGATTGCCCTAGGCCAGAGAGCTCTGCCCGCATTTGTTCCAGGATGGCTCGCCCTTCTTGTTCAGGCAGGAGCTCCGAGGCCTGGGTTGAGTTTACAGTCACGGCCCAGGGTTCCCCTCGGGCATATCCCTAGCTGCAGTGTCAAAGGTGGCTGCACCACCTCCAGCGGCTTTACTACTTTGGCCATCTCGCAGCGGGGTCTCATGATGATATCTTGGTCTTCCAGATTGACACAGTGTAAAAGCACTGTCCCCTGCCTCACGGTGGCCAGGGCGCAGGCCACTAGGAGACCCAGGGGTAACTGTTCCGCCCACGAAGGTTCCACTTGTACTTCTACTCCGTCCAAGGCGACTTGGGCTCGGATGAGCAATGAGACCACTGTATGACCAGGTGGTAACACGAGATGAGCAGCCGTGGGCGTGATCACCTTTACCAACACTTCTCCTTCCTGGCAGGTCTCCTGGACTTGCGTTCCTCGCACCAACTGGGTGGTCTGGGTGCTCCATTGTTTCAAAGTCTCCTGGGCAGGATCACTGAGGAGGCTGCCAAAGTGTTTTAGCACGTTCATGCCCAGGGTGTCAGTGTGTCCGCCGCTCACCTCCCCTTTGATCAGGACCACTCCCCGACACCCCAGCTCTTTGCCACACATAGAGATCTGCATCCATGCTACCCCGGCAACACAGAATATAATGTAACCCCCTCATAAGGTATAATGCACCCCCTCATATAGTATAATGCAGAACCCCTCATAGGGTATAATGCAGCCCCCTCGCACGTCTCCTCTCCCACTCGCGGCTCCGCTCCGTACACCTCGTACACGCGCGGCTCCGCTCCGTACACCTCGTACACGCGCGGCTCCGCTCCGTACACCTCGTACACGCGCGGCTCCGCTCCGTACACCTCGTACACGCGCGGCTCCGCTCCGTACACCTCGTACACGCGCGGCTCCGCTCCGTACACCTCGTACACGCTCGGCTCCGCTCCGTACACCTCGTACACGCGCGGCTCTGCTCCGTACACCTCGTAACGCTCCGCTCCGTACACCTCGTACACACGCGGCTCCGCTCCGTACACCTCGTACACGCTCCGCCGCGCACACCTCGTACACGCGCGGCTCCGCTCCGTACACCTCGTACACGCGCGGCTCCGCTCCGTACACCTCGTACACGCGCGGCTCCGCTCCGTACACCTCGTACACGCGCGGCTCCGCTCCGTACACCTCGTACACGCGCGGCTCCGCTCCGTACACCTCGTACACGCGCGGCTCCGCTCCGTACACCTCGTACACGCTCTGCTCTGTACACCTCGCACACGCGCGGCTCCGCTGCGCACACCTCATACACGCGCGGCTCCGCTGCGCACACCTCATACACGCGCGGCTCCGCTGCGCACACCTCATACACGCGCGGCTCCGCTGCGCACACCTCGTACACGCGCGGCTCCGCTCCGTACACCTCGTAACGCTCCGCTCCGTACACCTCGTACACACTCCGCTCCGTACACCTCGTACACGCTCCGCACACCTCATACGCGCGCGGCTCCGCACACCTCATACACGCGCGGCTCCGCACACCTCATACACGCGCGCGGCTCCGCTCTGTACACCTCGTACACACGCGGCTCCGCTCTGTACACCTCGTACACACGCGGCTCCGCTCTGTACACCTCGTACACACGCGGCTCCGCTCTGTACACCTCGTACACACGCGGCTCCGCTCTGTACACCTCGTACACACGCGGCTCCGCTCCGTACACCTCGTACACACGCGGCTCCGCTCCGTACACCTCGTACACACGCGGCTCCGCTCCGTACACCTCGTACACACGCGGCTCCGCTCCGTACACCTCGTACACACGCGGCTCCGCTCTGTACACCTCGTACACACGCGGCTCCGCTCTGTACACCTCGTACACACGCGGCTCCGCTCTGTACACCTCGTACACACGCGGCTCCGCTCTGTACACCTCGTACACACGCGGCTCCGCTCCGTACACCTCGTACACACGCGGCTCCGCTCGGTAGACCTCGTAACGCTCCGCGCCGTACACCTCGTAACGCTCCGTACACCTCGTACACACGCGGCTCCGCTCCGTACACCTAGTACGCGCGCGGCTCCGCTACATCCACACTGTTAAACCCCTCCTGACCCAACACAGAAACCCCTCATCCAGCACCATGACAACCAGCAAGCAGAGGCTCCTGATCATGTGACCACTGACTCTGCCCCTCCTGTGACCTCATCACAGGTCCTGTGCCACAGAGCAGTCAGGGCCTTCCACCTTCTAGCCCGCCAGTGCCTCAGGGACTGCTGCACCAATCAGCGTCAGGCCAATTGCAGCCTGGCAGCCAATCAAAGCGCGGAGCTGCACAGCCAATGAGCGGCTGCAGCTCCCAAACAGTCACTCCCCTGACACTCCCTCTACACAACGCAAACTCTCGGCCAGCAGAGGTTAAGGCTCCGCCCCTTCCGGTGACGTCATCCCCTGGCAGGAATCTCCGGGCTGGAAGTTTCCTTAGGTTGAGCGCAGAGTGTATAGGCTCCTTCCAGGTCCTAACTGCAGCCCATACAGTCTAGCCGGCTCACTACTAAACCCTCCTGTCTGTCACTGACCTCACTCCACACTGCTGACAGCCGCCGGCACCAGAGAGACAGCTGAGACACGTGTAATGGAGGCTTCTCTCTCTGCCTTTGCTGTCAGAACACGCCCCCCGGTATGACACGCCCCCAGAACTGACATCACACCTGGAAGGAGCCCATACAATCTAGCATTTGCCCTTCCACCTTCTAGCCCGCCAGTGCCTCAGGGACAGAGCGCGCTCCTGAATGCGCGCCTTCACTGCCCTGCTGCACCAATCAGCGTCAGGCCAATTGCATCCTGGCAGCCAATCAAAGCGCGGAGCTGCACAGCCAATGAGCGGCCGCAGCTCCGGAGACTGCCACTCCCCTGACACGCCCACTACACCTCTCACCTTCAGAGAGCAAACTGGCGACCGGCAAATGACTAAGGCCCCGCCCCTTCCGGTGACGTCATCCCCTGACAGGAATCTTCGGGCTGGAAGTTCCGTTATCTCCCGTGGATTCTTCCCGGTGACCCGGTGCGCGGCTCTGCAGGGGGAGGTCTGTGCAGAGTCCTCGGCATCCTCTGTGCGGGGCATTTATCCCTCCTCCTATATCGCCTCCAGACTCCGCAGCGCTGTACACGTGTTATTATCACTCTCACTACAGCGCTTATTCACACCGGGGGTTCCTGGCTGCGTCTGTGCACTGATTGCGGTTTCCTCTTTGCCTCCAGACAGTAATGTCCTCCCCTCAGGGCCAACTCCCCCCCCTCTCTCTGCATGGAAGGAGGTAATGATGGAGGCGCCTCAGCTGACTCTTCCTCTCCCATCATTCTCTGCTCTGCCTGTGACACAGCGGGTGCTCATCGCGCACTCTGCACACCGTGTGCCAGGCAGAGCGGGAGCAGCACGAGCACGTTGTGTGTGCTGGACTGTGGGGCCATTCTGGGGTGGGGGGGGGAATGATATACCATGTGTGGCCTGGGCTGTATACCATGTGTGGCCTGGGCTGTATACCATGTGTGGCCTGGGCTGTATACCATGTGTGGCCTGGCCTGTATACCATGTGTGGCCTGGCCTGTATACCATGTGTGGCCTGGCCTGTATACCATGTGTGGCCTAGCCTGTATACCATGTGTGGCTGGGCTGTATACCATGTGGTGCTGGGCTATATACCATGTGGTTTCGGGGTATATACCATGTGTGGCTGGGCTATATACCATGTGTGGCTGGGCTGTATACCATGTGTGGCCTGGTCTGTATACCATGTGTGGCCTGGTCTGTATACCATGTGTGGCCTGGTCTGTATACCATGTGTGGCTGGGCTGTATACCATGTGTGGCTGGGCTGTATACCATGTGGTGCTGGGCTATATACCATGTGTGGCTGGGCTATATACCGTGTGGTGCTGGGCTATATACCGTGTGGTGCTGGGCTATATACCGTGTGGTGCTGGGCTGTATACCGTGTGGTGCTGGGCTGTATACCGTGTGGTGCTGGGCTATATACCATGTGGTGCTGGGCTATATACCATGTGTGGCTGGGCTGTATACCATGTGGTGCTGGGCTGTATACCATGTGGTGCTGGGCTGTATACCATGTGGTGCTGGGCTGTATACCATGTGTGGCTGGGCTGTATACCATGTGTGGCTGGGCTGTATACCATGTGGTGCTGGGCTATATACCATGTGGTGCTAGGCTGTATACCATGTGGTGCTGGGCTGTATACCATGTGGTGCTGGGCTGTATACCATGTGGTGCTGGGCTATATATACCATGTGTGGCTGGGCTGTATACCATGTGTGGTCAGGGCTATATACCATGTATGGCTGGGCTGTATACCATGTGTGGTCAGGGCTATATACCATGTGTGGCCTGGGCTATATACCATGTGTGGTCTGGGCTATATACCATGTGTGGCCTGGGCTATATACCATGTGTGGCCTGGGCTATATACCATGTGTGGCCTGGGCTATATACCATGTGTGGCCTGTTCTATATACCATGTTGTGCTGGGCTATATACCATGTGTGGCTGTGCTGTATACCATGTGGCTGGGCTGTCTACCATGTGTGGCTGGGCTGTATACCATGTGTGGCTGGGCTGTATACCATGTGGTGCTGGGCTATATACCATGTGTGGCTGGACTGTATACCATGTGTGGCCAAGGCTGTATACCATGTGTGGCCAAGGCTATATACCATGTGAGGCTGTGCTATATACCATATGGTGCTGGGCTGTATACCATGTGTGGCTGGGCTATATACCATGTGTGGCTGGGCTGTATACCATGTAGTGCTGGGCTGTATACCATGTGTGGCTGGGCTATATACCATGTGGTGCTGGGCTATATACTATGCGGCTGTGTTTTATACCATGGAGGGTACATTTTAAATTATATTCTATGGGGGAGGCTGTTATATAATATGGGGGGCTGTATTATATTATATTTTATGGGAGGTGATTGCATCATACTCTGAGGGGGCTACATTATACTATATGAGAAGGCTACATTGTATTCTACGGAGGGGGTACATTATACTATAGGGGCTGCATTATATTCTGTGGGGGGCTGCACTAGAGTATATGAGGGGGGCTACATTATATTCTATGAGGGGCTGTATTATATTATATTTTATGGGGAGTGATTGCATCATACTCTGAGGGGGCTACATTATACTATATGAGAAGGCTACATTGTATTCTACGGAGGGGGTACATTATTCTATGGGGGGCTGCACTAGAGTATATGAGGGGGGCTACATTATATTCTATGAGGGGCTGTATTATATTATATTTTATGGGAGGTGATTGCATCATACTCTGAGGGGGCTACATTATACTATATGAGAAGGCTACATTGTATTCTATGGAGGGGCTACATTATACTATATAAGGTGCTGCGTAATCTATGGGGGGCTGCACTATAGTATATGAGGGGGGCTACATTATATTCTGTGGGGTAGCTGCATTATGCTCTATGGGATGGCTGCATTATACTATAAGAGAAGGGCTGTATTATATTCTGTGGGGGGTTACATTATACTGTATGGCGAGGCTGCATTATATTCTATGGGGGTTACATTATATTGTATGGCAGGGCTGCATTATGCTCTATGGGATGGCTGCATTATACTATATGTGGGCTGCATTATACTGTATCGAGGACTATGGGGAATACATTATATGACGAACTATGGGGAGCATTATACTATGGGAAGTGAATTGTACTACATGGATGACTGGCGGTGTACAGTATTATACTATATGGAGGACTATGAGGAGTGTATTATACTATATGGAGGAATATGGGGCACATTATATTATATGGAGGACTATAAGGGGTAAACTATAGATAACATGATACTGTATGGTAATCTGTTAGTGATCCATTAGTGATCGTTCTGTCCCCATCTTTCTTTCTCAGACAGTGAGAAACTGGGTCTGAGCAGAAAAAGTAAATTAATGTGCATGCAAAATGTCCTTGTTCACATTTACGTCACTTGACAAGTGGAAAGGTTTTAAATACAAGAGTTAGGACTGTCCCACAAGGGTTGCCGTGACGTGGCGGGATGGCTTCTACATTATTTTGATCAAAATTATGTTAACTAAATACCCTTATTATTACTATTATTACTACCTTCATGCAATTTTTGCAATATTTTTTTACTTTTTTATTCCAGGATATTTGTTTTGTGTTTTGCTTTTGGTTTTCTCAGACAGTGGAAAGAGGCCGGGAAACAATTGTTGAACGACTTCAGTATTGTCGATCACACTCGTTTAGGCTAGTTTCACACTAGCGTTTCCTGGAGCTGCAGAGGGATGCGCACGGCCGCCATGAAGCTCCGCCCACGGCCGCACCTCCTACGGTCAGCTCCGCCTATGGGCGCATGACGCTGCATGCGACTTGCGTCCCCTATTTTTAGCGTTGGATACGCAGGCCGTGTGCAGGTATGCGTTTGCCGGTGCATGCGTCCTTTTCACGGAATCGCACCGTATTGCATTTTGGTGAGATTGGCGCACCATCAAATGGACGCCTGCACCGGCAAACGCATACCTGTGCACGGCCTGGGTACCCAATGCTAAAGATAGGGTCCACAAGTCGCATGCAGCGTCATGCGCCCATAGGCGGAGCTGACCGGAGGACATGCGGCAGTGGACGGAGCTTCATGGCGGCCGTGCGCATCTCTCCGCAGCTCCAGGAAACGCTATTGTGAAACTAGCCTTAGCGGCCTGAACTCAGCACATGTAGCTACAACCGAAATGCTTCTGTGTAATGTGCAATATGTTAGCATTTGGGGCCCCATTTTAAACTTTGCCTAGGGCCCCACTTTGCCTAAAACCGGCCCTGCCTCACCCTTTGTCCCGACCACTGTAATAATTCTCCCTTCTTCCCCCCACATGATAATATTCCCCTATTCACCTGCAGGCGGCCATAATTCCTTCTATGTGCCCCTACATAGTATTACTGCCCCTTGTGTGCCCCCATGTATTAGTAATGCCGCCTATGTGCCCCCATGTATTAGTAATGCCCCCTATGTGCCCCATATATTAGTAATGTCCCCTATGTGCCCCATATATTAGTAATGTCCCCTATGTGCCCCCATATATTAGTAATGCTCCCTATGTGCACCCATATATTAGTAATGCTCCCTATGTGCCCCCATATATTAGTAATGTCCCCTATGTGCCACATATATTAGCAATGTCCCCTATGTGCCCCCAGTCATTACACTGGCTACCCATCCACTCCAGAATCCAGTATAAACTTATTACCCTCACCACAAAGCCCTCCATGGCTCAGCACCACCCTACATCTCCTCCCTTGTTTCAGTATACCACCCTACCCGCGCCCTCCGTTCTGCTGATGACCTGAGGTTAGCATCCTCGATAATCAGAACCTCCCACTCCCGTCTCCAAGACTTTACACGTGCTGCGCCAATTCTTTGGAAAGCACTTCCCAGGTCAATACAATTAGTCCCCAATCCCCACAATCTTAAGCGTGCCCTGAAAACGCATTTATTCAGACTGGCCTACCACCTCAACACATTAACCTAATCTATCCCTGGGTGGCACAGTCAAAAGTTTTACCATAACCAGGTTTCCCACTTCATGTTCCCACATGCTTTATGCATCTATTAGCCCTCTGTGTCTGTACTGTTACACGCTTAACATTATGGCTGGTCCATACAATCAGGGTGTCACATCGCCATCGTATACAGGGACTGCTGTTCCTGCTTCGGCCACTAGGAGGCATCAGACTGGCACGTCGCCGTCAGATCCGTGCTCTGCTATTCCGGTCTTGGCCTCTGGGAGGCGCCGGACTGTCAAGTCACGGTCAAACTCGGGGATGGCTGTTCCTGCCTCGGCCACTGGGAGGCGACGTGGTCCGCCCGTGGGTACTGCTAACAGGGAGGAGGCTCCTCCGCAGGCATCTGGCGGCCGCAGGCTGCGCTCCTCTGTCGGTCATGAAGGGGTTGGTGCATCACCATCTGGCCTGGTCCTGGGGGCGGTCCTAATGACGTCGTCAGACCGTGAACCTGTGATGGATGATCTGATCCCTCAAATACCTTGGGGCCTGTCTTGCAGGCCGCCAGATATAGTCTTGGTTTCCCCAGTGTGCTAGTTTGTTATTTGCTATCTTTGACTCTGACCTTTGCCTGGATTTCTGACTCTGCTCCTGCCTAACGATTTTGTACCTCTGCCTCCCTCCCGGTTTATGACTCTGACCTTGGCCTGGATTTGACTCTGCTACTGTCTGCCGTTTTTATACCTCTGCTGCCCACCTGGTTTAGACTTGGATTCCTGACTACGCTTTTGGTCCCGTTTTTTAACCCCTTTCTGGCGACCGTCCTGCTCTGGTCCGCTGCTTTTATCTAGACAGCTACCTCCTGGGCTCTGCTGTAAATCCAGATCCCTGTATAGGGGTAAAGGGTATCGTGGTTGCTCGGGGTGCTGTCTTACTACAGCCCAGACTCGCAGACGGACGTCACATTATATCTGGCCCAAAAAACCGTTTTTGTATATATCCAACATATATAAAAGCAGTGTCCCTGACCTTTTTTTTCTTCTCCCTTCTCCTGCGTGAGTTGGTTCTTTGACCTAACACCTGTTACCTGCTTCAGTGCACAGCCTGGAGGAGCACTCTCATCCTCCTACACAAGCATGCAGCAGTCTGGAGACTTCAGGGAAAACGCCAGACGTCAGAGATCCACAGTCCTGGGACATCGGCCCCTGGGCAGCTCTGGTCAAACCTGCCCGGGGGCTCAGATATTGCCCGCAAATGCGGCTAAAGTTTTGTTACCCGTCTCTCTCTTATTTTGTAAGAAATCTTTGTGCTTGAAGGCTTATGTGGATAGTGGCTCTGAGGGAAATTTCATGGATTCTTTGGTTGCCAGGAATCTGGGTGTACCGCTATTGAGGCTTAGTGCCCCTACTAAAACCACTGCTATCAATGGCACATCTATTATTCAGGGTGGAGTGGATCTCGTTACTCCAGGAATTGCTATGTCAGTGGGGGCATTACATACGGAACATATCTCATCTTTTGTGATTGATGATTTATCAGTCGCAGTTGTTTTGGGTATGCTGTGGTTACACAAGCACAATCCTGTCATTGACTGGCACCTTGGTGATATTGTGCGCTGGAGTCCACAGTGTCAGGATAACTGCATATCGCTAGCAGTGAGCCAGGTTAATGTTACAACCCCCGTCATACCGTTTGCTTTCAGGGACTATGAGGATGTCTTTTCTGAAGTGGAATCTGAGAAATTACCCCCTCATAGAGAACATGATTGCCCTATAGACTTGATTCCGGAAGCCCGTCTCCCAAAGGGGAGAATATTTAATCTCTCTGGTCCAGAGCGTCAGGCCATGAATGACTACATAGCAGACAGTTTACAAAAAAGGCTTTGTTAGACCGTCCACTTCACCAGTTGGGGCCGGGTTCTTTGTGGAAAAGAAAGATGGAGGTCTCAGACCCTGCATTGATTACCGGGAATTAAACGCAATCACTGTAAAGAACCAGTATCCGCTTCCACTCATCCCTGATCTTTTTAATCAGCTTATGGGAGCCCGTTGGTTTACTAA
This sequence comes from Dendrobates tinctorius, assembly GCF_039654945.1. Classification (NCBI taxonomy): domain Eukaryota; kingdom Metazoa; phylum Chordata; class Amphibia; order Anura; family Dendrobatidae; genus Dendrobates; species Dendrobates tinctorius. The sequence goes on from NW_027361824.1 coordinate 2,652,625, forward strand.
ACTTGACCTCCGGGGGGCATATAATCTAGTCTGCATAAGAGAGGGAGATGAGTGGAAAACCGCGTTTAACACCCCCTTGGCCACTTTGAGTACCTCGTAATGCCGTTCGGACTTAGTAACGCACTTGCCGTGTTTCAAAATTTTGTGAATGGTATTTTCAGAGACATTTGTGGGGTGTATGTAGTCATGTATTTGGATGACATCCTGATTTACTCTGCTGACCCTGCGACACGCTCAACACATCTGTTCTGTGCTCCAAAGACTGCGAGAACATTCTTTATTTGCTAAACTAGAGAAATGTGTTTTTTTTTGCTGAGGAGGTACAGTTTCTGGGGTACATGGTCTCAGGCAAAGGGTTCCGCATGGATCCTGCCAAGATCCATCCCATTATAGCATGGGTACAACCCAAATCGCTAAAAGCGCTGCAGCGATTCTTAGGGTTTGCCAATTATTACCGCAAATTTATCAAGGGTTTCTCAGAGATTGCCAAACCACTCACGGATTTGACCCGGAAGGGGGCAGATGTGGCTAATTGGAAACCTGAGGCACTTTAGGCATTTTCTACCTTAAAGGAGTGTTTTGTGGCTAACCTGGTACTAATCCATCCTGACCTAGACCGGCCGTTTGTGGTAGAAGTGGATGACTCTGAGGTTGGAGTAGGGGCACTGCTTTCACAAGGCACGGCAGCCCTTGCACAACTTCGTCCATGTGCTTTCTTTTCCCGAAAGTTGTCTCCTACGGAGAGGAATTATGATATAGAGAATCGGGAATTGTTGGCCATAAAATGGGCCTTTGAGGAATGGCGTCACTTCCTCGAAGGTGCTAAACATAAAATTACAGTGATCACAGATCACAAGAACTTGACCTACCTGGAGTCAGCCAAAAGCCTGAATTCTAGACAGGCAAGGTGGGCCTTGTTTTTCTCGAGATTTGACTTTATCACATTCCGTCCAGGTACTAAAAACGTAAGGGCTGATGCCCTCTCAGTTTTTGCCCCTCACAAGCCGAGGACTCTGAAGCAGTTCCAATATTGGCCAATGGGATTGTTGTTTCGGCTGTGTCTTTGGACCTTCTGCAGGTGATCCGTAGGTCCCCAGAACAAGCCCCTGACATGATGCCCCCCAAAAAAATTGTTAGTTCCGGCCACGTTTCGCCTGCAAGTTCTGAAAGAGTCGCACGACTCTGTTCTGACAGGCCATCCTGGTGTCAATAATACCACCAGACTGGTGACTAGGAATTTTGGTGGCAGACGGTGGTTAAGGATAGTAAAGATTGTGTTAGCTTGTGAAATCTGTGCCCGCGCCAAGTCCCCCCATTATCGCCCTGCCGGCTGGCTCCAGTCCTTGCCCATCCCTGAGAGTCCATGGACCCACATCTCCATGGACTTCATTACTGACCTGCCGCCCTCAGAAGGGAGGACGTGTATCTGGGTGGTGGTGGATAGGTTCAGTAAGCAATGTCATCTTGTTCCCCTGTCTGGTTTACCTAATTCTGAAACTTTGAGTAAGCGCTTCATTGTTCATGTTATACGATTGCACGGCACTCGGGTGAATATTGTGTCCAACAGGGGTACCTGTCATGATATGTATTTTTCCCCAATACTTTGCCATGTCTTGTGTATACCTGTAACAATATGTTTCCTTTCCCCATTGCCTGTGTCTCTGGGACTATAATGTAATTATGTAAGTAACCTGTCTCCTTTCCACAAGACTTGTGTATCTAGACCATAATTGAATTCAGGCTTGGGTCAACACAGCTAGGGGAATCACCATTGTTCTCCTCAGCAGGGGGAGGACTCACAATACACATCCTCGTAGACACCTCGGAGCCATGCGATGGACCAAACCATTGACTAGGAGGTGGGAACTTCTACTCCCCTACACTTGGGCTGATCCCAGGAGCCCAAGACAATGGACTTATGTGTGACCCATCAGATGTGAGTTGGATGCTGAAAGAGAAGGGCGAGGCTGTCTGAGGAAGCCTCGGCCTTAGTGTGATCGTGGCGGATTTCTGGGACTCTAAAAGGACTATGGTTTTGTGATCTGGCACAAGGATTGTCGGGAGGTGCCCCCGAATCAGTTTCCTGTGGACTTATTTTGGGACTCTGCAAATTACCTTCGTGTTGTTCCTGTGTTCTGGTCAATAAATCTGTTGGATCGTTCCCAGGCCTGTTGTTCCTCCTTGCTCTGGAGAATACTCCCGTCACAGTACCCAGTTCGTTTACAAGTTCTGGAGGGCGTTCTGCAAACGCATGGGTGTTGAATTGTCCTTCTCCTCTGCCTATCACCCTGAGACCAATGGTCAAACTGAACGCACCAACCAGGCTCTGGAGCAGTATCTCCGCTGTTACATATTGGAGCATCAATCCTATTGGGTGGAACATCTGCCATTAGCTGAGTTCGCCCTGAACAACCAATACCAGGAGTCCATCAAAACTACCCCTTTCTACTGCAATCACGGACTGCACCCACGCTTTGGTTCATTTTCGGCCAGGTTGTCGGAGCTCCCGGGGGTAGAAAAATCTATACATCGGTTAAAGACTATCTGGTCAAGTAAACACAAACTTGAAGGGGTCCCAGCTTTTGCTGCAAATAGACGGCGATCCAAGGGACCGCACCTGGGAGTTGGGGACAAGGTCTGGCTTTCCACCAAGAATATCAAGCTTAAAGTGCCGTCTGCCAAACTAGGTCCCAGATTCATTGGTCCATATGAAATATTGGAAGTGATTAACCCTGTAGCTTTTCGTTTAAAACTCCCTCAGTCTTTTAAATTGCCCAATGTTTTCCACAAATCTCTTCTCAAGTTGTACCGCTCTCCAATCCATCCTGTCCAGTCCCCTCCTCCTCCTGTTTTGGTCAGGGGCATCTTGGAATACGAAGTCCAGGGTGTTCTTGACTCCCGCTTAGTGAGAGGTTCCGTGCAGTACCTGGTGCACTGGAAGGGCTATGGCCCAGAGGAGAGGTCCTGGGTTCCCGCTAGTGACATCCACGCCAAAGGTTTGATTAGAAAATTTAACCTCCTTCACCCTAACAAACCTGGTTTTGAGGGTCCAGAGGCCCCTCTTAGAAGGCGGGGTACTGTCACATCGCCATCGGATACAGGGACTGCTGTTCCTGCTTCGGCCACTAAGAGGCACACGATTTTGTACCTCTGCCTCCCTTTGGGTTTATGATTCTGACCTTGGCCTGGATTTGACTCTGCTACTGTCTGCCATTTTTGTACCTCTGCTGCCCGCCTGGTTTAGACTTGGATTCCTGACTACGCTTTTGGTCCCGTTTTTTAACCCCTTTCTGGCGACCGTTTTGCTCTGGTCCGCTGCTCTTATCCAGACAGCTACCTCCTGGGCTCTGCTGTAAATCCAGATCCCTGTATAGGGGTAAAGGGTATCGGGGTTGCTCAGGGTGCTGTCTTACTGCATCCAAACATAAATTAGGTCTGAACAGGTGCTTTCCTAGAGTCGCCAACTCATATATACATTCAAACAAAAAGCAGCACTCTGTAATGCTAAAACATGAAATATGAAAATTGAATTGCATTACTGCACTAGAGATATGAAATGTTGAGAATTCTTAGCGCATAAATTGGCCAATTCATGCGTACCCGGCAGCCACGATAAGGCGATTCTCGTTGCCAGGACCTAATGCTAATCCTCTCTTAGACCGAAGGCTCTATCTCTATGGAGAGGGGTAGGATCCGGCTGAAATTAAAACCGCCTGATGCAATTTTGGAGCCAATTTTCTTTAGAAACATTTTACATTTTTTTTCCTGGTATTTTTCTTGCAATATAGGAAAGCTTAAGGCCAGAAATAAACCCCATAAAATAATAATAATCTTTATTTATATAGTTATTTATATAGCGCCAACATATTCCGCAGCGCTTTACAGTTTCAAAACACAAGTCATAAGTAACAACGTTACCAATACAATAATTAAAGCAAAATAAGACGACCCTGCTCGTGAGAGCTTACAATCTACAATGAGGTGGGGGAGATACAAAGTACAGGTGTGTATTTACAATGGTGTATTTACAATGATGGTCCAGCCATCTTGGAGTGGGGGATAGATATAGTGAATGGGCTACACACACACACATAAAATGACTTTGATTAGTGAACATGGTAGGCCGCTCTGAACGGATGCATTTTGAGGGAGCGCCTAAAACTGTCCAAATTGTGGATAGTCCTAATTTCTTGGGGTAGAGCATTCCAGAGGATTGGCGCAGCGCGGGAGAAGTCTTAGAGTCGGAGGTGCGGATTAGTGCAGAGGATAGTTGAAAGTCGTTTGCACAGCGCAGCGGTTGGTTAGGCCGAAAGACAGAAATGAGGGAGGAGATGTAGGGGGGTGCCGCACTGTGGAAAGCTTTATGGGTGAGAACAAGTACTTTGAATTGGATCCTATAATGAATGGGCAGCCAGTGTAACGATTGGCGAAGAGGGGAAAAGCAGGGAGGGATGGGAGTCACAGTACTTGGTGGTTGGGAGTGGATTTCCTGACGGATATTATCTATTTTATCTATAAAGTGGGAAGCCAGGTCATCAGCATGAATATCTGTGATAGGGGCTTGTGCTTTTGGCCTGAGAAGGGATTGAAAGGTGTCAAAAAGTTTCTTGGGGTTGTTGGCTAGTGAGGAGATCAGGGTGGAGAAGTAGGTCTGTTTGGCAAGATGAAGGGCAGAGTAATAGGTTTTTAACATAAATTTGAAGTGGATGAAGTCTGCTGGTGTGCAGGTTTTTCTCCATCTGCGTTCAGCACTCCTAGGCCATCACTGGAGAAGTTGAGTTTGCGATGTGAGCCAGGGCTGTTTTACTCTGTGTTTGGATGTTCTGAAGGTGAGAGGCTCTACCTGGTCAAGTGTGCTTCTAAAAGTGTCGTAGTGATAAACAGCCAGATCAGGACAGGGAAGATTGTAGGGAGTCTGAAAGTGTCTGAAGGTTAATGGCTTGTAGATTTCGGAATGTGTGATAGGTAGGAGTGTGCTGGGGTGGGCGAGGATTTGTGAGCGTGAAGGAGAGAATGTTGTGGTCAGAGAGGGGAAGCGGTGAGTTATTTAGGTAGGATATTGAGCAGAGCCGGACAAATACCAGGTCAATGGTGTTACTGTCTTTGGGTGTCTCAGAGGTTGAGAGCTGTGAAAGCCCAAGAGAAGTGGTTAGTGACAGAAGCTGGGATGCAACTGTGGAAGTGGGGCTGTTAATGGGGATGTCACGGGGTCCTTCTCCGATACCACACAATCAACAGAGCGAGGGAAGTGTGAACAATTCCAAGACCTTTATTAGTAGGCAAAACTAAAAGGTCCATAAACTATCCACCACACTGAGGATACAGTAGTCCAGAACACGAATGTAGTTCAGTAACCGGATGAATGTCCAAGGAGATGAGTCCAATAATCAAGCAGACAGAGGATAAAATGGGTCCATATGCTTCTCCTTCTCTCTGGCGTGCTGTCTTCACACAATCATCACCACACAGGGTCTGACTTGTACAGCTCCTGTCCTCCCCATCCCCCTCCTTATGTCCAGGGGTAGTCAGACAGGTTGGGGCGGTTTTCAGGCCTCCCAGACCTGACATAGGTGCCTTGGGGACAGGGCTGTGGAGTCGGTAAGCCACAGTTGCGACTCCGACTCCTGGATTTTATCAGGCTCCGACTCCGACTCCTTCATAAATGGCCAATTCATAACAACAAATTTACTGTTGTAAAATATTAAACATCGTGCTTATTCAGTTTCTCACCATCATATAAGTAATCAGACCACTTAGAGCAAAAACTACATTTATTAGAATACAATTAGAATATAGCAAATAACTTTTATAAACTTTTCTAAACTGTAAGTAAATATGCAATAAACACTTTTATGCAGTTAATAAGAAGAAATCTATAAATTTGTCCTCAGAAAAAGTATTGCCTCTGTCAGATCCTCCTTCATGGATGCCCTCAAATCTGATCTAATTATTTTGAGAGCAGAGAACAAGCTCTCTACACTAACTTGTGTTGGTGGCAAAGCAGTAACCACTCGGGCAACATCTCTGACAATGTCAGGATACAGAGGAATCGCTTGTTGCACTGTTATTTTTGATGAACGGTCAAATTTCTCAATTTCTTTTAGTGCACATGAAAAATTCTGCTGAAATGTACTGGCTGTGTTCCTTGATGGGGATGACTCTTCTTCTATGCGGGAACGCTTTGCACGGTCCTTGTGATCCAAATTTTTTTCGAAATTAAATTCTTCATCAGTTGATGATGAGGGTGAAGATGTGGCAGGACGACCAAATTCTTCTTGTTCCTCCTGACTGTTCTGCAACCCTTTCATCCTTACTGCTATTTCAAACATAGCTTCTTTTCCTTTACTTAGCTGTTGATCATCTAGAAGAATCCGATGCATTGGGTCTACATAAACAGCTGCCAAAAGAATGTTATTTTGTAATAGTAGCTCCTCTCTCCGTTTCATTGATGTAGCAATGCCACTTGCAATTAACCCTCCTCTTTGGGACAGGCGAAACATCAGGTTCTTCCACTCCTTTAAGAAAATACCTGGAGTTAAGTCCTCTGCTTGTAATTTTTTAGTCACTGTAAATGGGTGCTCTAGCAATTTTTCCAGCTCAGTCACCTGATTCCACTGACTTTCATTTAGCGTCAGATGAGGGTTAGCCATGTCTACAAGAAAGGTTTTCATTTCAACCAAGCGCTGAATCATTAAGTAAGTACTGCCCCATCGTGTGGCTTGACCAATAATTGCCCCTTTTCCAGCACGTCTCTTCAAAATTGAGTCAACTTTAGGGGTTCTGGCAACAGTAGCCAATTTTCTCACCTTGCCAATCAGTGCAGCAGCATGTCCTTCTTGAAGACTGTCTCTTATAGCCAGCTGTAGCGTATGCACAACACAGCGCATGTGATGAATGAAAGAACATATTGACACAGTTTCAACAAGATCATCTAAACTATCATGTTGCTGTTCATCTGAAGCAACTTCAGTTTGCTCCTCAGTTACAATACTGTGTTCCTCTATTTCAAACATTTCTGTGTCTGTGGACCCAGAATGTTCTTTTAACTGCTGGTCACATTAGCTTAATAGTACTTATCATATTTGAAGCATTGTCAGTTACGACAGAAAGAACTTGCTCTTTTTTACGTTCATAGTCTTGCAGAACCTTTTCCACCAAGACCTGGAGAAACTCACTGGTGTGATGAGCTTTGGTGTCTTTTACTGCCAATGTCTTGGTAACTATTTCATTTTTGTCACAAACAAATCGGACATTGATGGCAAAATAGTTCACTCTGTGACGTGTGCAGGCATCCATTTTAAGAAACAGAAAGCGTCCCTTGAGAGTTTTTTTAAGTTCTTCCTTTTGTTTAAAAGCTTCTTCGATTACTAATTTTCTAATACTCTCTCTCTCCAGAGAAACACCAAGCTTGCGGGCCATTTCCCCATTCAGACACATAAAAGCTGGTCGTGAAAATAATGAAATAGGCACACTATCCTTTACAACAAGCTCTATGATCTGTTTTTAAATGTATCTACTGTCATTGTCACAGTAACTTTGTCACTGACAAAATATCTTGCAACTGATGGCTGCAAAGTTCTCTGCTCCTTTGTTTGGCTGGAAGAGCTGGGCACTGGTTCATTGGTTTGGATGCAGGCTTTCAGTACTTCTGGATGAAAGCGCTGTAAATGTCTCTTTAGATTAGAAGCTCTGGTAGGAGCATTTTTATCTTTGCCTGAATATGCACTCATCTTGGCTTCACAGCATTTGTTTTCGTCTGGATCATTTGTCATACACTGACAGACATAATGTTTTCTATCTTGAGTGATGGTGAAATGTTCAAATACAGCTGATTTAATGTGATGCTTCTTTGACATTCTCAGGTTTTTAATTCTGCATTCACAATCCAAATGACAATTGTTTTTCCTAAAAACAATTGTACAAAATTATTGCCAGGTCGTACAACTGATATAGTGGTCAGTAATACTGTTATTATTCCTCATGTACTCACAGTTAACTGATGCAAAGTTTGTTGAAAGGATAATACTTCTTACAGTCTTCCTCTTCTGAGTAACAGGCAGCTGTGAGATGCTTGGAAGAGGCACACCTAGTATGATCTAGTCTAGAGGAGGAGCTTTACTACTAAGAATTTGCAACACATTTTCACTTTCAGTTTCATACATTGTAAGTAGGGGGGTTGGGGCAGCATGAGGTTAACCAAGTATAAGATTAGATAAGGGCAGTGGAGAACAGTGACACACAAGAAGTAAGAAATGTCTCTATCTCCAGCAGAACTGCTTATCAAGTCTCCAGGTCCAGATGAATTACACCCCAGAGTACTGAAGGAGATAGCAGAAGAAATTTTTGAACCCCTCTCCATAATCTTTGAAAATTCTTGGAGAACAGGAGAAGTACCAGAAGACTGGAGAAGAGCAAATGTTGTTCCTATCTTCAAAAAGGGGAAGAAGGTGGACCCAGGCAACTATAGGCCGGTGAGTCTGACTTCTATACCAGGAAAGATCTTTGAACAAATTATTAAACAACATGTATGTCAATACCTGGATAAGAATGAAGTGATTAAACAGAGTCAGCATGGGTTTGTAACTAATAAGTCATGTCAGACTAACTTAATTTCCTTCTATGACGGAATCACTGATTGGGTGGATCAAGGAAATGCTGTAGATATAGTATATCTTGACTTCAGCAAAGCATTTGACAAAGTCTCTCATACAATCCTTATTGAAAAAATGACTAAGTATGGAATGGACAAGGCAACTGTTAGGTGGATTCATAACTGGCTTAGTGATCGGACCCAAAGAGTGGTCGTAAATGGCTGCACATCCAGTTGGAAGAATGTCTCAAGTGGCGTACCACAGGGCTCTGTCCTGGGCCCTGTATTGTTCAACATCATTATCAACGATTTAGATGAAGGAATTGAGGGTAAACTGATTAAATTTGCTGATGACACAAAGCTAGGAGGGATAGCTAATACTAGAGAAGAGAGAGAGAGGATTCAAAAAGATATAAATAAACTGGAGAAGTGGGCAGCAACTAACAGAATGGTTTTTAACAGGGAGAAATGCAAAGTACTACATCTGGGCAATAAAAATGAAAAAAGCATATACAGAATGGGAGGAATAGGGCTAAGTGACAGCACATGTGAAAAAGACTTGGGTATACTAATAGATCACAGACTGAATATGAGTCAACAGTGTGATGCAGCAGCAAAAAAGGCAAATGCAATTCTAGGATGTATTAACAGAAGCATACAGTCTAGATCACGTGAAGTCATTATTTCCCTCTACTCCTCTTTGGTCAGACCTCATCTGGAATATTGTGTCCAGTTTTGGGCACCACATTTTAAAAAAGACATCAACAAACTGGAGCAAGTTCAGAAAAGAGCGACCAGAATGGTGACCGGTCTGCAAACCCTGTCTTATGAGGAAAGGCTGCAGGATTTGGGAATGTTTAGTTTGCAAAAGAGAAGACTGAGAGGAGACTTAATAGCTGTCTACAAATATCTAAAGGGCTGTCACATTGTAGAAGGATCAACTTTATTCTCATTTGCACAAGGAAAGACTAGAAGCAATGGGATGAAACTGAATGGGAGGAGACACAGATTAGATATTAGAAAAAACTTTTTGACAGTTAGAGTGATCAATGAGTGGAACAGGCTGCCACGAGAAGTGGTGAGTTCTCCTTCAATGGAAGTCTTCAAACAGAGGCTGGACAGACATCTGACTGGGATGATTTAGCGAATCCTGCTTTGAGCAGGGGGTTGGACCAGATGGCCCAGGAGGTCCCTTCCAACTCTACGATTCTATGATTCTATGATCACTGTTGTTCATAGTTTGATAGAACATATATATTTGAGTAACATTTATAAAATTCATATGAAAGTTCAATTATGAAATATTAATACATTTTTTTTAAAGCTGGAGTCGGTACATTTCTACCGACTCCGACTCCAACCAAAACTAACTCCGACTCCACGACTCCGACTCCACAGCCCTGCTTGGGGATTAAGGCACTACAGGGGGTGGATCAAGAGGCATAGATAGGCTGCAGACAGTAAGTGAGCTAATTCAATTATCAGACTTTTGGTAGGTAATTAGGACACTAGACAATATGGGGAATACACGGAATGATACAGGGCAACAATATGGAAATCCGTAAAATATAAATAGACACAAAATGATACCTACATAACATGTCACACCATCACAACCTCTCCCCCCTCATAATAAGTGAGCACGCCATGAGGTCTACACAGACCTCTGGCCTGCTCACTTAAGTCCACATTGCTCAATCATTTATAGTTCCTTATACAACAATGGCAGGGGTAGGTCAGCCTGGGGGCCTATGGTTCTTCTTGTCGAGGCAGTCCATCGGCGTTGTGGTGTTGGCTTTGCCGCTTGTATTGGATGGAGAAGCTGTAGGCTTGTAAGGACAAGCTCCACCGCAGCAATCTTCCATTGTCTCCAGATACGCAGTTCAGCCATGTGAGGGGGTTGTGGTCTGTAACAATTGTAAAGTCTCTGCCATACAAGTATGGCTGAAATTTTTTTTTTTTTAGCGCCCATACGATGGCAAGGCACTCCTTTTCAATAGTGGCATAGGCAACTTCCCGATCCAGTAGTTTCCGACTGGCAAAAGCAACAGGATGTTCTTCTCCGGCGGCGTTCACTTGGCTAAGTACTGCCTCAATCCCAAAGGTGGATGCATCTGTCTGTACGAGGAACCTGCACTTATAATCAGGGGCAGCCAAGACAGGAGCTGTGATGAGGGCGGTCTTTAACGCTGAAAAGGCATCCTCGCATGCAGTTGTCCACGTCATATTCCTAGGCATGTTCTTGCGGTTCAGGTCGGTTAGTGGCTTCGCCAAGGTGCTGAAATTAGAAACGAATTTTCGATAGTAACCAGCAGTTCCTAAAAATGCAAGTACCTGCTTTTTAGTCTGGGGTCTACACCAGTTGCTAATGGCTTCCACCTTGGCAGGCTCAGGCCTTAGGGTCCCACCCCCTACTCTATGCCCGAGGTGCTGCACCTCAGCCATCCCTATTTGGCACTTATCAGGGCGAATGGTCAGTCCTGCAGTAAGGATACAGTCTAGCACTATGCCCAAGTGTTTAAGATGTTCCTCCCAGGTTGTGCTAAAAATAGCAATGTCATCCAAGTAAGCACAGGCAAAGTCTTGACATTGATCTAACAGTCCATCTACCAGTCTCTGGAAAGTAGCGGGGGCAGTTTTCATCCCAAAGGACATTCCCAGGAACTCAAAAAGCCCAAATGGAGTAATGAAGGCCCGAGCGCTCCGGAGCGTCCTCCGTTAGGGGTATTTGCCAGTACCCCTTGCTCAAGTCTAACATGGTCACAAATTGGGCACTGGCCAGACGATCCAATAGATCATCAATCCTGGGCATGGGGTAAGCATCACTCTTGGTGCCATCATTTAATCGTCTGTAATCAACGCTGAATCGTGTTGTACCATCCTTCTTGGGGACCAGGACGACAGGAGAGGCCCAAGAACTGTGAGATGGCTGACCGACTCCCAGTTGTTTCATCTCCTCTAGTTGGTCCTTTATCATGCCTTGAACAGCCTCTGGAACCCGGTAGGCAGCCTGCTGGATGAGGCGTTGTCCAGGGGTTTCCACATGGTGGCTGGTGAGAGTAGTCTTCCCTGGCTTTGAGGAGAAAGCAGCAGCCCTCGGCCTTAGTACGGCGAAAATATCGTCCTTTTGTATATCCTATAAATGGGAGCCCAGGGGCACTTGTTCCTGTGATCCTCCTGCTTTGGCGACCTGGAGAAGATCGTGGAGACACTCGTCGTTGGCAATATTACTAGGGGGTTGGTAGACGGCTAGAACAGGCAGAGATCGGTTGTGGTATTCTTTCAGCATGTTATTGTGGACGGTTTTCTGTCGTCGACCACTAGAGTCCAGGGCAATAACGTAGTTAGTGTCATTAATTTTCTTGACAACCTGATAAGGGCGTTCCCACACTGCTTGAAGCTTGTTGGCAGGGGAAGCAGTAATCATGAGCACTTGCTGTCCTTCCATAAATTCCCGGGTCCTGGCATTACGGTCATACCAGGGTTTTTTTCTGGACTGGGCCAGTTGCTGATGTTCTTTAGCCAAGGTAGCTAGCTGGGCAAGACGGTTTCTGAACTCTAGAACATAGGGAGCGATGTGCATTCCGGTATCTGAGTTGTCTCCCTCCAAATGTTCTTTCAGAAGAGTGAGAGGCCCATGGACCTTCCGGCTAAACAGTAGTTCGAAGGGAGAGAACCCTGTGGACTCTTGGGGAACCTCCCGATAGGCGAAGAGGAGATGTGGCAGATATTTTTCCCCAGTCTTTTTCAACATCAGCAAAAGCCCTCAGCATATTTTTTAGGGTTCCATTAAAGCGTTCACATAGTCCATTGGTCTGCGGGTGGTATGGGGTGGTGCGAATGGCTCGAACACCACAGGTATGCCATAGGGACTGTACCAGATCTGACATGAACTGAGTGCCTTGATCTGATAATATTTCACTAGGAAACCCTACCCGGGTAAAGATGGTAACAAGTGCCTTGGCTACCTTTACTGCTGTAATACTGGACAGGGGCACAGCTTCAGGATACCGAGTGACATAGTCCACCACTGTCAGGATATATTTTTTCCCCGACCAGCTGGGGTGGGCCAGAGGACCTATGATGTTGACAGCTACACGTTGGAATGGTTCTTCAATTATGGGCAGGGATTGCAGGGGTACCTTATGTCGAACTCCTGGATGCCGCATGCTCTGGCACACATTGCAGGTGCTGCAATAATGGGCTACTGACTGCGAGATGCCAGGCCAGTAAAAACTTTGGTTGAGTCTCTTTTCAGTTCCTTTCCTCCCTTGATGTCCAGCCAAGGGGATGTCATGGGCCAGTTGGACTAGCTGTGCTCTGTACTTCTGAGGGACAATGAGTTGCCTGGTCGTTGCTTCAGGGTTGCCCTTGTCACTGACTTTTGTTACATGATAATACAGTCCGTTTTCTCGAGTGAAGCCGTCCCCATGTGCCCAGTTTCTGCCTTTTGCCTAAGGGCTGCTAAGGTAGTTTCACCCTCTATTTCTCTCCTAAACGCCTCTCTGTCCCAAGAATCTCCCAATGTAGTGGCAGCGAACGTATTGCTTACCAAACCTGATGCGGTTCGTGGTGGTTGCTCCCCGGTGAGGTCCGGATGACGTAGTGCTTGAAGGGCCTGTAGTCGGGTGACTGCTCCTACAAATTGGCACTGTAACTCCCCAATATCGTTACCAAGGAGGATATCTGCAGGAAGTCGTCCCAGTTTTTCTCCACAACCATAATCCAAATGCACAGAAGCTCGCTATATATATTTTCGGGCACCCACTGCCAGGACAATGGGAATTCCTGGACCCTGGTGAATTGCCTCGGGTCGAACCACACGGAGGTCAGCGATAGGCAGGAATGCCCCCGTGTCTCTAAATCCTGACACTTTGTATCCTTCAATTAAGACATCCTGCAGGTGGCATTGCTGTTGCTCTGGGTAGCTAAAGGACAAAGGCCGGAGTCCATACACTCCAGGAGGGGTATCTATGGTGAGGGTGATGGTAGCTCTTCCTCAGACGGGATGGAGTGCACAAGATGCACTGGGCGAGGTGGGGTAAATGGTTCGGTAAGCCTCCGCCATGCTTCCGTTCCCACTATCAAACTCATCCAGCCAGAGTGGGGCACCTCCATCACAGCATACTGCTGCTCAGAGTCCTTGAAAAATTCCTCCACATCTCCGGCCTCATCAAATGGCTTAAACTCTTTCCGGGTGATCTGTACAGGCTCCCGGATCGTTGGGTTTACACTCCACATTGCATTACTCCCTCTTTCAAGCTCCATTGCTTCTTGTCTCCGCTGTGCCCAGCGGGCAGCCTCTTCTTTATACTCCTGAGAGACACCGGGGCCCAGAACCACCATCTCTTCTTCGTACCACACCAACCACTGGCTTTTTGGGGCGGGGATCCCTGTCTCCAGTGCTTTTCCTTCAGACATCTGGGAGGAGGTGGCCGGGCTAGCACCCACCATTTGTTCAATTAAGGCTTCTTTAGTCAGTCCCTGGTAGTTCAGGCCCAGGTCTCTGGCTCTCTCTTGTAAACTGGATACAGTCCAATTTCTGAACTCACTCTGTGGGTGGTTCTCCAATGGGTTACACTCTGTTGATCCCACTGCTGCCACCTGTTGTCACGGGGTCCTTCTCCGAAACCACACAATCAACAGAGCGAGGGAAATGTGAACAATCCCAAGACCTTTATTATAGGCAAAACTAAAAGGTCCATAAACAATCCACCACACTGAGGATACAATAGTACAGAACACGAATGTAGTACAGTAACAGGATGAATGTCCAAGGAGATGAGAGTCTAATAATCCAGCAGACAGAGGATAAAATATGTCCATATGCTTCTCCTTCTCTCTGACGAGCTGTCTTCACATGATCATAACCACACAGGGTCTGACTTGTACAGCTCCTGTCCTCCCCATCCCCCTCATTATGTCCAGGGGTAGTCAGACACGTTGGGGTGGTTTTCAGGCCTCCCAGACCTGACAAAGGTGCCTTGGGGATTAAGGCACTACAGGGGGTTCATCAAGAGGCATAGATACAGTCAGGCTGCAGACAGTAAGTGAGCTAATTCAATTATCAGACTTTTGGAAGGTAATTGAGACTCTAGACAATATTGGGAATACACGGAATGATACAGGGCAACAAGAGAACACAATGGAAATCCGTAAAATATAAATAGACACAAAATGATACCCACATAACATATCACACCGTCACAGGGGATGTTGAAGTCTCCTAGGATAAGGATTGGTAGTTCTGAGGACATGAAGTGCGGCAGCCAGGCTGAGAAGTGGTCAAGGAAGTGAGTGGGTGAGCCTGGGGGCCGGTATATGACCGCTACTCTGATGTGGAGGGGACGGAAGAGCCTGGTGGTGTGGACCTCAAAAGAAGGGAATGAGAGTGATGGAACTGGGGGGATGACCTGGAAAGTGCATTGTGGGGAGTATGCCAACTCCACCACCAGGTCTGCTTGTTGGTCTCGTGGAATGGGTAAATTGTATGCCACCATGGAAATGGCAGCAGGGGAGACAGTGTCAGAGTCCTGAATCCAGGTTTCGGTGAGGACCAACAGATTCAGAGTATTGTTCACAAAGTAGTTGTGCAGGAAAGGAAGTTTGTTACATACAGACCTGGATTCCAGAGGGCACAATTAAAAGGAGCTGAAGGAATGCAAGTAATATTAATAAAATTATTATGGTTTTGATATGGGGTAGGGGTTGAGGGAAGATGGTCTGGGTTTGGGGGAGATGTCCCCTGAAATCAATAAAAGTAGGAACATAAGGAGCAAGTAGTTCTTTGAAATGTTAGGAGTTTTTTTGTGCAATGTGTTTGGGCAAGATGGGCTGAGGTTTTTCAGGAAGGTGAGAAGTGCATGGGAGCTGAACATGGGAGAGGGAAGTATAGAGGGGCTGATGTGTATAAGTGGTGATAGAGGAGGGATGGGGCCGTGAATGTGGATGGCAAGGGAACACTGGAGGATAGAAATGAAGGACATGGTTAAAAAGGAAAGCAAAATGTTGGTTACCTGACTGCTGTCCTGACTGTCATGGAGTAACTGTCTTTTGCTGGATGCTTAGCTAATGTGATGCTTTGCTTAATGCGTGCAACCCCCTCACATGCGTGTTCCCCTTAGAAAGAATCACTGTACATGGAGATTTTGGGATCAGATCATTTCTGTCCATGATGTTTGTGGAAACAAAAAAGCTTTTATAAAACTTCATCAAACTTCTGTGTGTGACTCAGAGCTGAGATCTAACGTGACAGAAGATTCCAGTGCGGGGAAGACGGGAAACCTTCATATAGACGGCCGGTGGGGATGGGGTCAGTGACCGACTCTGGCCAAATCTGTTTCTAGAGCCGTAGTAGAAGATGAAGATGTCGTCCTCACCATGAAGTAGTTATTTCTCATGTCGCGTGTAATGAATCTCTCCTGCAGTATTGCTAATGCCGATTCCAGTGTATGTAAATGAGACGAGAATTAGCGTTATGGAAGATGAGTCTATGAGGAACGTGTTCAGCTGCCGACTCCGAGGAGGAAACTGCTTGTTGTCTGTGGCCTAAATATATAGGTTTTATTAGTAGATGTCAGGGAAGAAAACTAAACCCTGTAAGATAATAAATCTCCTCATATGTTTCCCTTATTATCTCCAGTAAGTGTATTATTACACAGGATTCTTATGATGTTACATCGGATCATCTTCTCATTCAGGTCTCTACAATATCGGATCCTCTCAGTGAAGATCTTCTATATAAGAGAATTTTCCTGATTTACCCATCAAAGATGGATATGGACAGAGACAAGATGGTGGAGAGGATCTTACACCTCGCCCTAGAGATCCTCTTCCGTCTCACTGGAGAGGTGAGAGATTCTGATGACGTCACATTCCATCATTCTTATCTATGGGAATAACAGATGGACAGAACTGGAGAGGTGAGGACTCTGGAAATGTCTGTAGTGAGATTTATTAATTTGTCTCTCCATTACCAGGATTACACAGTGGTGAAGAAGACCTCTAGTGATCGCTGTCAGGACCCTGTGTCTGAGGGATGCGGAAGACCCCTGAGCCCACTCACGGGGCCTCCACCTCACCCCCTGATCCATGAGGACATCAAAGACCAGAAGATCCTAGAACTCATCTACAAGATGAATGAGCTGCTGACTGGAGAGGTGACACTGCTGGGAATGCTGGGACATTATACAGTAACACTATGAAGGGATCGGGGGATGACGGTATCATTGTATGTGTCAGGTTCCTATAAGGTGTCAGGATGTCGCTGTCTATTTCTCCATGGAGGAGTGGGAGTATTTAGAAGGACGCAAAGATCAGTACAAGAACGTCATAATGGAGGTTCCCCAGCCCCTCACATCTCCAGGTAATAGACAGGACTAAATACACACGGCCTATAATTATCTGTATGTAGAGAATGAATTCAGTCCCTGTGTGTGTTTCCTCCAGATCTATCCAGTAAGAGGACAACACCAGAGAGATGTCCCCGTCCTCTTCTTCCACAGGACTGTAAACAAGAAGATCCCAATGCTCCTCAGGATCATCAGGTAGATGGAGAGAAGGTGTCAGGAGATCTCCCCTATGATGTGTAGACGGCTGTGAAGGTCTTGTGATCAGTCTTGTTTTATCCACCAGTATTATATGTTTTATATCTGTGTAATAAGAACGGTATATATTAATACTGACCCCTATGTGCCCCCATATATTAGTAATGTCCCCTATGTGCCCCGATATAGTAGTAATGCCACCTATGTGCCCCCATGTATTAGTAATGTCACCTATGTGCCCTATTTATTAGTAATGCCACCTATGTGCCCCATATATTAGTACTGTCCCCTATGTGCCCCCATATATTAGTTCTGTCCCCTATGTGCCTCCATATATTAGTAATGCCCCTTGTGTGCCCCCATATATTAGTAGTGCCCCCATATTAGTAATGCCCCCATATATTAGTAATGTCACCTATGTGACCCCATATATTAGTAATGCCACCTATGTGCCCCATACATTAATAATTCCACATGTCCCCCATATATTAGTAATGTCCCCTATGTGCCCCATATATTAGTAATGTCCCCTATGTGCCCCACATATTAGTAATGCCACCTATGTGCCCAATATATTAGTAATGTCCGCTATGTGCCCCATATATTAGTAATGTCCCCTATGTGCCTCCATATATTAGTTATGTCACCTGTGTCCCCATTTATTAGTAATGTCCCCTATGTGCCCCATATATTAGTAATGCCGCCTATGTGCCCCCATATATTAGTAATGTCACCTATGTGCCCCACATATTAGTAATAAATAAAATATTGACTGTCACATCCAAACATAAATTAGGTCTGAACAGGTGCTTTCCTAGAGTCGCCAATTCATATATACATTTAAACGAAATGCAGCACTCTGTAATGCTAAAGCATGAAATATGGAGATTGAATTGCATTACTGCACTAGAGATATGAAGAATTGAGAATTCTTAGCGCATAAATTGGCCAATTCATGTGTATCTGGCAGCCACGATAAGGCGATTCTCGTTGCCAGGACCTAATTCTAATCCTCTCTTAAGGTACTGTCACACTAAGCGATATCGCTAGCAATATCGCTATAACTTGTGACGTTATAGCGATATTGCTAGCGACATCGCTGTGTCTGATACTTACCTACAACCCGCTCCCCCGCTGGTTATCTCTCATCGTGCGAGAACGTCCTGGACCGCTTCTCGTCGTCAGCTTCCTGTGGAGAGACGAGCGTGGACGCGGGCGGGAGGACGCAGGATCACCTAGTGTGACAGGTAAGTAGCGACCCCCCGTCCCCAGCGATGTCGCTGGTGAGATCTGCCTGTGTGGCATCTCACTAGCGACCACTTAGCGATGTACCAGCAATCCTGACCGCGTCATATCGCTGGTCGGGATCGCTGGTACTTCGCTAAGTGTGACAGTACCTTTAGACTGAAGTCTATTTCTCTATCAACCTTCCACGACAGCATAGGAGGTTGTCTCCCCGACCGGAGGCCTCCCGCAGCTCTCCGGTCTCTCCTTCTCCTGTTGCACGCCGTGCGGTGACCCGGAAGTGACGTCACGCGCAGTCACTTCCGGGGTATGTATGACAACTTCTTGTCATGGTGGCCCCCATTCAGCTTCCAGCGTGCGGAGCTCGCCAGCACTTGCTGTGCCTGCCCCGGGACCCAGGGAGGAGGAGGGGGAAAATGAAAATACTGCGCTGAGGGCAGGATTAACCCTTTATTAACCCGCCGGAAGACGCCGACAGGTAAGGCAAATCAGTCAGTATGTACGGTTCTTCCTGCCCTGCGTCTGCAGAGCCCAGCGCTGCCACAGTAAGTATAACTGGGGTGGGTCCTAGTGTTGCGATCTTGGGCTAGAGGTCCTCAAAATACTTCTCCTTTTCTTATAGGGAGAAAAGTCTGCCCACAAAAGCACCAATACCACCAGCAAGTCGGCCAAATGTGCCATATGCAGTGCAAAACGCCCCTCAAATAGGGCGAAAAAATTATGTCAAGCTTGCATAGACAGGGTGGTCAGGGCTGAACACCCGTCACTAATTAACGAAATTCGCAGCCTGGTTACTCACCAGGTTCAGACTTCCCTGGCCGCACTGTCCCCCCCTCCACCTCCTCCACTCCCTCCGATTGTGGGCTCACCACCCCCAAAAAAACGGAAAATTCAGTTGGAAGACTCAGAGTCTGAATCAGAAAAATCATATAATTCAGGCTCCGAAGATTGGGAACAACCGGGAACCTCTAATTCAGCCGAATCTAGGAGATACCTCCTTTCCACAGAATATGTGGAGGAGCTGGTCGGCGCAGTACGGGCCACCATGGAACTAGAGGATGAGCCTGTTAATCAGTCAGCACAAGACCGCATGTTCGGGGCATTCGAGGGACCCAAGCGAACAGCTTTCCCAGTACATAGGAGCATAGTAGATATGATCTCCCAGGAATGGGAGTACCCAGAGAAGAGCTACTCAGCCCCTTCGGAACTCAGGCATAGATTCCCCCTGGAGGGAGAGGAGTTTAAATGGGACATCCTGAAAGTTGATGTCCAGGTGGCGAGGGTGGTGAAGAAAACGGTCCTTCCTTTTGATGACGCGTCCCAGCTTAGAGACCCGATGGACCATAAAGCAGAGAGCCTCCTAAGGAAAGCCTTGGAAACCTCTTCTTTTTCCTTAAAGTCAGGGTTTGCGTCCACATGCGTGTCTAGGTCTCTCTTCCAATGGATAGAGGAACTAGAGTCATATTTTTCGGGGAACCTCAAGAGGTGACCTCCTGAACTCCCTTCCTATACTACAAAGAGCTACAGGCTTCTTTGGCGGATGCATCGATGGAGATGATCTGCACCTCTGCCAGGGCTATGGTACAGTCCAATTCTGCCAGACGTGCCCTCTGGCTTAAAACGTAAAACGTGGAGCAGGGATGTTACCTCCAAGGTGAAGCTCTGCTCTTTGCCCTTCACGGGTGAACATGTCTTCGGCCCGGCCTTAGATGAAATTCTTGAAAAGGCCACAGACAAAAAGAAGGTACTTCCTGAGCAGAGGACTCCAAAAAAGCGGCTTTTTCGAGCCCCCCAGAATTAACAATCCCAGCCGAGAGGTAAGGGAAAGTTGGGAAGATGGAGTTATGCTAAGGGGAGAGGCAGGAATATCCTGGTCCCCCAGCAGCAACAGCCACAAGAGAAGCAATGACTCGACCCCGGTGAGGGGAAGGCTTTCGAGGTTCTTTCACTCTTGGCAGTTGATTTCCAACAGCCCCTGGGTCCTCAGTGTGATCAAAGAAGGCCTACTACTAGAATTTGAATCCTTCCCCCCGCGGGGTATAAGAGTTACCTCCCTACCACCTCGGGAGACTATAGCACTAAAATCCGGCATTCAACTCCTTCTACAATCAAACGCAATTTCTCAGGTCCCTGTGGAGGAACAAGGAAGGGAGCATTATTCCAGGCTGTTCCTAGTGAAGAAACCCACAGGAGAGGCAAGAATAATAATAAATCTCAAGGGCCTCAACCGACATATCGCATATCGCAGATTCAAGATGGAGTCGGTAAAGACCGCAATTCCTCTGATAGGGCCGTCTTACTTCATGGCAACCATAGATCTGAAGGATGTCTATTTTCACATTCCTATACATCCTTCTCACAGGAAGTACCTAAGGTTTGCGATCCGTCAGGGTCCAGACATCCGGCACTATCAGTACAACGTACTTCCCTTTGGAATATCCTCTGCCCCTCGAGTATTTTCCAAAATTATGGCGGAAACTGTGTCCCACATCAGAAGCCAAGGTATATACATTGTACCCTACCTGGACGACCTGCTGATAATAGGAGCCTCATACCAGACTCTGGTAAACCAGGTGACCCAAACTCTGGGTATTCTCCAATCGCTGGGGTGGATCCCGAATATAGAAAAGTCGCAGATCCAACCCTCCCAGCAGATAAAATTCTTGGGAATCCTCCTATATTCAAGGAAACAAATGTCCTTCCTCCCGGAGCAACATCAGAGGTCCATAATTTCAAGAATCTCGAGCTTCAGGAAAGAGGTCCCCGACCCTCAGGTCAGCTATGTCCATACTAGGGTCAATGACCTCCTGCATCCAGTCGGTACCTTGGGCGCAGGCTCACTCCACAATACTCCAGTCCCATATCTTGCGAAACTGGAACAGAGATCACACCTGCCTGAACAAAAGAGTCCATACCCCAGGAAGAGTGAAAGCTTCGCTAGCATGGTGGATGGACAAATCTGTGCAGGGGAATCAACTGGTCCCAAATCCCCTTGGTCACGGTAACATCGGATGCCAGCAAAAAAGGCTGGGGAGCCGTAGTGTCCCAACAACCATTCCAGGGGTTGTGGAGCCAGAGAGTGAGTGCAAAGTCCTCAAACTTCAAGGAACTGAAGGCTGTGGAGGAAGCTCTCCTGGCGGCAAGACACCTACCGTATTTTTCCGACCATAAGACGCACTTTTTTCCCCAAAAATTTGGGGGGAAAGTGGGGGGTGCGTCTTATGGTCGCAATATGCTAACCTCCGGGGCTCTGCGGTGCAGTGGTGGCGGCGGGCTGTGCTCCGGAGCAGGGGCGGCGGCTCCACCGGCATTTCCTCGCAGCCCGGAGGCCCCTGCACATCCCTTCCGGGAACATGGACGCCGGGAAGATGGCCGGGGTCGGCGCATGCGCAGGTTCAGATCTCGTCCCGAGATCTCAGGGGACGAGATCTCGTTGCCGAGATTTGAATCACGTCCCCCGAGATCTCGGGACGAGATATGAACCTGCGCATGCGCCGTCCCCAGACTGGCGGCCATCTTCCCGGCGGCCATGTTCCCGGAGGCCACCGCAACATGGCAGCGGCCAGCAAGGGATGTGCGGGGGCTTCCGGGCAGCGAGGAAATGCCGGCGGAGCCGCCGCCCCTGCACCGGAGCACAGCCCGCCGCCACCCTCACCCCGCAGAGCCCACCTGCCCCAGCTCAGCACAGCCCACCTGCCCCAGCACAGCTGCCCCAGCACAGCCCACCTGCCCCA
This sequence comes from Dendrobates tinctorius, assembly GCF_039654945.1. Classification (NCBI taxonomy): domain Eukaryota; kingdom Metazoa; phylum Chordata; class Amphibia; order Anura; family Dendrobatidae; genus Dendrobates; species Dendrobates tinctorius. Next base: position 2,674,740 of record NW_027361824.1, read on the forward strand.
GCCCCAGCGCAGCTGCCCCAGCACAACCCACCTGCCCCAGCACAGAGCCGCCACCGCACGAGCCTGGACCACTGAATGACTGCTGTGACTACTCCTCCACCTGTGCCGGATCCCTTCCCAGGTAAGCTGAATTCGGACTGTAAGACGGACCCCCATTTGACACATTATTTTTTTCCCTATTTTCCTTCTGAAAATTGGGGTGCGTCTTATGGTCCGGTGCGTCTTATAGTCCGAAAAATACGGTAGTTCAGGGCCATCATATCAGAGTCTACTCGGATAATGTAACAACAGTGGCCCATCTCAGACACCAAGGTGGTACAAGATCCAGCAGTCTAGAGGGCCTGTCTGGCCGAATATTTTCCTGGGCCGAAAGACACCTCCGGTCTCTAACAGCAGTCCACCTAAAGGGTACCTCCAATCTTCAAGCAGATTTCCTGAGCCGTAAATGCATCCAGCCTGGCGAGTGGAGCCTTAACGAAAAAATCTTTCAGAAGCTGGTCAACAGGTGGGGCCTCCCGGAGGTGGATCTACTGGCCTCAAGAGAAAATGCTCGGGTGAGAAACTATTTTTCCCTGAACCCCAGGGACAGATCCCTGGGGGGGTAGATGCCTTTGCCCATAAGTGGAGGTTTCGTCTGGCATATGCCTTACCGCCAGTTCCAATCCTTGCCGCAACCCTGAGGAAGATCCGTGAGGATCGAACCCAGACCATCCTAGTAGCTCCTCTATGGCCAAAAAGGAGCTGGTATTCTCTAATTACAGAGCTACAGGTAGAGGGGCCAGTCCTCCTACCCCTGGAAAACGACCTTCTCTTACAGGGCCCGCTACATCACCCAAACCTCCGGGGAATGAGGTTAGCGGCCTGATTACTGAGACCCAGATCTTGAGGGCCAAGGGTCTATCAGAGGCAGTAATAAACACCCTCCAGAAATCCCGGAAGCTGATCACCATTGCTATATATAACAAAATATGGAAAAAGTTTTCCTCATGGTGTCTGCCAGATTTGCCTGACCCAGGAAACCCTAACATTTTTCGTATCCTGGATTTCCTACAGAGGGGGCTTGAGCTAGGTCTAAAACCTAGCACACTGAAAGTACAGATATCAGAATTAAGCTCCATGTTTGACTGTGACTTGGCCAATCACAGGTGGATAAGAAGATTCATTACATCAGCCACTAGGCTGCATCCAAAAAAGCTATTAAATCAAACAATATTCCGGACTAACATAATTTCTACTGCCGGAAAAAAGTGAAGAGATCCAGAAAAAATGTCTTTAATCAATTTATTAATAATATATTAAAAACAGAGAAAAATGCCCAAAAGGAGACGCAAAATACCCTACAGCAATCTTATATGAACAGGCATGATGATAATAAGGCACAAAAATCACACAAAAGCAGATATTGCACAATATAAGGGTTTAATAAAAGATGCAAATAATTCACACCAATCCTCAAAATGGTCTGCTATATATAAATGGTTAAATACCTAAATGAGTCTAAATCTAAGATCCCTAGGCGGCACAATGCATATAAAGTGTGAAATATAGCGGCAACATGACGGTGACGTCTAAGGCTAGTTTCACATTAGCGTTTACGGCCGCAGCGCCGGGCTGCGCACGGCCGCCGCTAAGCCCTGCCCACTGCCGCGCCTCCGCCGGTAGCTCCGCCTACGGACGCATGACGCTGCATGCGTCCTGTGTCTCCTATCTTTAGCACTGGGGACGCAGGCCGTGCGCAGTATGCGTTTGGCGGCGCATGTGTCCTTTTGACGGAGCGCACCAAATTGCAACCTGTTGCGTTTGGCGCTGGTCGGCGCAGCGTCAAAAGGACGCATGCGCCGCCAAACTCATACTGCGCACGGCCTCCGTCCCCAGTGCTAAAGATAGGGGACGCAGGACGCATGCAGCGTCATGCGTCCGCTGGCGGAGCTACCGGCGAAGGCGCGGCAGGGGGCGGGGCTTAGTAAACGCTAATGTGAAACTAGCCTTAGTCCTCATATTAATCTACCTACATGAACCGCTCCAAAATAGACCTAATTAAAAATAGTATAACCAAAATTGTATGCCTTAAATAACAATACTTGGTCACTGTAAGCTCAAAGAGACGTGGGCGCCGCAGCCTCCTCCACCCCAACGCGCGTTTCACAACAAGCTTCTTCCGGGGGCGCCCCCGGAAGAAGCTAGTTGCGGTTCCACCATGGGACTTGAACGTGGTTCTTACTGGACTCACTCAATCACCCTTTGAGCCCCTGCCATCCTGTACTTCTCAGCTGCTCTCCTGTAAGGTCGCCTTCCTTATAACAATAACCTCAGCAAGGCAAATAGGAGAGCTACAGGCTCTCTCAATCAGAGAACCCTACCTAACAGTCAGAGATGACTCCATAATTGTCTCCATTGATCCGTCTTTTCTACCAAAGGTCGTGTCGGACTTTCATAGATCACAGAATATAATTCTCCCCTCATTTTGTCAAAACCCAGCAAACCCTAAAGAAGAGGTGTTTCATACGCTGGACGTAAGGCGAATAATTCTCCACTACTTAGAGTGTGCCAAGCCTTATAGAATCGACCACAACCTATTCATCCATACCTCTGGTCCAAACAGAGGAAAGAAGGTGGCAAAAAACACTTGCCAATTGGATTAAAAAGGCTATCTCTGAAGCATACCTGGCGCAAAACATCACTCCCCTACAGGGATCAAAGCGCATTCAACACGATCTACCTCTACTTCATGGGCTGAGGGCAGGCGCATCTTCAGAGCAGATTTGTAAGGCAGCAACCTGGTCCTCCTTTCATATTTTTTCGAAACACTACAGGTTGGACCTTATGTCCAACAGGGATTTAGTCTTTGGCCGAAAAGTTCTTCAGGCCGTTGTCCCCCCCTAGTGCAGTATAGGTTGTTATGCCTCCTATGCTGTCGTGGAAGGTTGCTAGAGAAAATAGAATTAGACTTACCGGTAATTCGGTTTCTAGAAACCTTCCACGACGCCACTATTTCCCTCCCTGTAGTCTTGGACAAATTCTGAGAATCTTAAGGTAACCGGTGCTATGGTAATCAGTTATAAGTCACTGGTGAGAGGGAGGTGGGAGGACCTCTTAACCTCTCGTGCTTCCTGTCCCCCATTAGGGCATGGAGACAACCTCCTATGCTGTCATGGAAGGTTTCTAGAAACCGAATTATCGGTAAGTCTAATTCTATTTTTTTTTTCTGGTATTTTTCTTGCAATATAGGAAAGCCTAAGGCCCGAAATAAACCCCATAAATCACTGTACACGGAGACTTTGGGATCAGATCATTTCTGTCCATGATGTTTGTGGAAACAAAAAAGCTTTTATAAAACTTCATCAAACTTCTGTGTGTGACTCAGAGCTGAGATCTAACGTGACAGAAGATTCCAGCGCGGGGAAGACGGGAAACCTTCATATAGACGGCCGGTTGGGATGGAGGCAGTGACCGACTCTGGCCAAATCTGTCTCTAGAGCCGTAGTAGAAGATGAATATGTCGTCCTCATCATGAAGGAGTTATTTCTCATCTTGCATGTAATGAATATCTCCTGCAGTATTGCTAATGCCGATTCCAGTGTCGGTAATGAGACGAGAATTAGCGTTATGGAAGATGAGTCTATGAGGAACGTGTTCAGCTGCCGACTCCGAGGAGGAAACTGCTTGTTGTCTGTGGCCTAAATATATAGGTTTTATTAGTAGACTAGCTGAAGAGCCCGGCGTTGCCCTGGCATAGTATCTAACTGTGGGTCCCGCTCTCTCCCTTAACAGCCCCACTCTCCACCTACCATCACACTCTCTCCTTCCCCAGCCCCGCTCTCCACCTACCATCACGCTCTCTCCTTCCACAGCCCCACTCTCCACCCGCAGTCCCATTCTATCCCTCCGCTGCGGCTCGCTACATCCGTGACCCGCTGTCCCTCCACAGCCCCGCTCTTTCCCTCCACAGCTCACCCCTAATATCCCACATCATCTCGTCAAAGCCACCGGACTACTACCCCTAATATCCCACATCATCCCGTCAGCCAGAGCTACCAGACTACTACCCCTAATATCCCACATCATCCCATCAGCCAGAGCCACCGGACTACTACCCCTAATATCCCACATCATCCCGTCAGCCAGAGCCACCGGACTACTACCCCTAATATCCCACATCATCCCGTCAGCCAGAGTCACCGGACTACTACCCCTAATATCCCACATCATCCCGTCAGCCAGAGCCACCGGACTACTACCCCTAATATCCCACATCATCCCGTCAGCCAGAGCTACCAGACTACTACCCCTAATATCCCACATCATCCCATCAGCCAGAGCCACCGGACTACTACCCCTAATATCCCACATCATCCCTTCAGCCAGAGCCACCGGACTACTACCCCTAATATATGGGTATATGGGCAGGGAGGGGGTGATTCATTTCTGTCCTGTGCTCTCTGCTCCTTTCTTGGGGCAGACAATGGCTGGGAGCTTATGTTCCCAGGGATGCTAGATTTCTCCCACCATGGCAGTGTCTGCTGAGGTGTTGTCGCCTACATTCACTTTCGTATATAGAGATATGCTTTCGTTATGCTCCACACCCTTCTATCATTCACATTGCTGTTCCCCAGCTCACCTACCTCTCTGTCCTTCTCCCTCCTATAGACTTTCAGCCCTACATTTTTATTGAGCCCTGAATTTGAAGAAATGTCTCCCTCTACTGGTCTGCTTCGTGATACACACACACACACACACACACACGCACATACATACATACATTCACTTTTATATATAGAGATGTAAAGAAGAAAACTAAACCCTGTAAGATAATAAATCTCCTCCTATGTTTCCCTTATTATCTCCAGTAATTGTATTATTACACAGGATTCTTATGATGTTACATTAGATCATCTTCTTCTCATTCAGGTCTCTACAATATCGGATCCTCTCAGTGAAGATCTTCTATATAAGAGAATTTTCCTGATTTACCCATCAAAGATGGATATGGACAGAGACAAGATGGTGGAGAGGATGTTACACCTCACCCTAGAGATCCTCTTCCGTCTCACTGGAGAGGTGAGAGATTCTGATGACGTCACATTCCATCATTCTTATCTATGGGAATAACAGATGGACAGAACTGGAGAGGTGAGGACTCTGGGAATGTCTGTAGTGAGATTTATTATTTTGTCTCTCCATAACCAGGATTACACAGTGGTGAAGAAGACCTCTAGTGATCGCTGTCAGGACCCTGTGTCTGAGGGATGCGGAAGAGCCCTGAGCCCAATCACGGGGCCTCCACCTCACCCCCTGATCCATGAGGACATCAATGACCAGAAGATCCTAGACCTCATCTACAGGATGATTGAGCTGCTGACTGGAGAGGTGACACTGCTGGGAATGCTGGGACATTATACAGTAACACTATGAAGGGATCGGGGGGATGACGGTATCATTGTATGTGTCAGGTTCCTATAAGGTGTCAGGATGTCGCTGTCTATTTCTCCATGGAGGAGTGGGAGTATTTAGAAGGACGCAAAGATCAGTACAAGAACGTCATGTTGGAGGTTCCCCAGCCCCTCACATCTCCAGGTAATAGACAGGACTAAAGACACACGGCCTATAATTATCTGTATGTAGAGAATTAATTCAGTCCCTGTATGTGTTTCCTCCAGATCTATCCAGTAAGAGGACAACACCAGAGAGATGTCCCCGTCCTCTTCTCCCACAGGACTGTAAACAGGAAGATGCCAGTGCTCCTCAGGATCATCAGGTAGATGGAGAGAAGGTGTCAGGAGATCTCCCCTATGATGTGCAGACGGCTGTGAAGCTCTTGTGCTCAGTCTTGTTCTATCCACCAGTATTATATGTTTTATATCTGTGTAATGAGAGCGGTGGAGATGGCAGGATTAGAGCTGATCATAGATGGGACTTCTAAATCTGTGACTTTTACAATATTTGTTTCAGGGTGAAGATCTGACCCATATTAATACTACAGAGACATATGTGCGGGGTGATGAGCGGTGTAAAGAGGAGATTCCCACATATGACTACCCAGGTGAGTAGTGACCACTGACTGCAGAGAAGTCACAGATTCCTCTCAGTCACCGGCTGTGGCTGCTTTATCGGTGGTGTAGTCCGGCCGTATCACAATCGTGTGATCACCATTTAGGTTCCCGACCACAACATTCTCCTCCTCCCAAAACTGTTCTATTGACTTTGGGCATTGAAAGCCCTTTTCTATAGAACTTACAACCTGTAGGATCCACCTATCCCCTGGGATTAGGAGACGCTGACCGTTACCTGCCCAGGACTGTAAACTACGAAGCCAAATGACAGCGTACGTAGAATGTGCTGACAAGTTAGAAAATCACTTCAAGAAAAGTATTATGATGGATCAGAGAAAGCGGAGGGTAATGATGGTGTTGGCTTCCTAGATCCCTGAGATCTTATTGGATGAATCTCCCTTCTCTCCCTTCTGTGCTCATGTGGCCCCTAAGAGACCAGGTCCAGTCTTTCTGGCCAAACTTCGCTTTTATGATCGACAACAGTAAATCTTTATTTGAAGTTTTCAGTTAATGAGATTTTCGTGCTCTAGGGCGGGGCTGTGGGCGGGGCTTTATGTGGCGCTCTGCATACACAGCGAATAGGCCTCCTTACCTTGACAAGCCAGAGCTGGTATGTCACTCTCCACAAGGAGAAACCTTATCCCTTATAAAAAAAATATTGGAATATTTTAAAAAAAGATGTGATTCTTGGGAAAATGCTTCCTTGTGAACCAGGAATAACTTTTAGGAGAGGGGCGACAGTGAAAAATATTGTAGCTCGAAGTAAATTAGAGGTTACAAAAATAAAAAATATGAAAGGAAATAATACCAATGTGAATGGAGGGAAGGTAAATACGGGAGTATACAGGTGCTCTTCAAACAAAGTACCGTATATACGCGCGTATAAGCCGAGATTTTCAGCCCATTTTTTGGGTGCTGAAAGTCCCCCACTCGGCTTATACGCGAGTCATATAGCCAGGGGGTAGTTGGGGGAGCGGGGGTGTCAGATCATACTGACCCCACTGGCACATCTCTGCAGTGCCCCTGCTTGTCCCACGGTCTCCCTTCCTTCCTACAGCAGTCACATGGTACCGCCCATTAAAGTCATGAATATGCACATATTTATGACTTTAATGAGCGGTACCACATGACCGCTGAAGCAAGGAAGGGAGAACGGGGCTGCAGAGACGCGCCAGTGGGAGGTAAGTATATGCTATATTCACCTGTCCCAGTTCCAACGCTGCTCGCCGATGTGTGCCCGCCGGGTCAGTGATGTTCAGGCAACAGAGGGCGCGCTGACGTAGTCAGTGAGCGCCCTCTGCCAGAACAGTCACAGACAGGGACCGGCGGGCAGACAGCGGTGAGCAGCGTTGGAACCGGGAAATGTGAATATCTCAGGTGGCGGGTCCTGAGCCAGCGGCGACACCTGTCCCCCATAGCGCGCCGGTGTCTCCTGCTCAGCATACCGGCACCTGGCCCCCAGGGACAAGAGGTGAGTATGTCTTTTTTTTTTTTTTTTTTAATACCTGCAGTAGCGGCAGCAGCAATATATGGGGGCATACTCTATGGGGCATCATATGGGGGCATATTCTTTTTTTTAAACCAGTTATTTTTATTTAGGTTTCAAAAGATTTTAAACAATAAACAGTGGATATCAATATACATGTAACAATTCACATATCTTGTAATAATACAATCAAAGCCATCCCCCCCCTCCCCAATACTCCTTATGCCGGGCATACTTGAGAGTCTTAGCAATCATATCACCGCCATCCAGGCGGACCATATTTTTTCGAAAGTTCCTTCACCATGCCTTTGCCTGTAAATGCTTTCCTCTAAATGCATTACCGTACGTGTCTGAGCCATAAATTCCCTCCTAGTGGGGGGTTATATGGGGGCATATTCAATGGAGCATCTTATGGGGCAGCATAAGGGGGCATATTCAATGGAGCATCTTATGGGGGCATAGTAAATGGAGCATCTTATGGAGACAGCATATGGGGGCATATTCAGTGGAGCATCGTATAGGGCAGCATATGGGGGCATATTCAATGGAGCATCTTATGGGGGCAGCATATGGGGGCATATTCAATGGAGCATCTTATGGGGGCATATTCAATGGAGCATCATATGGGGGCATATGCAATGGAGCATCTTATGGGGGCAGCATATTCAATGGAGCATCTTATGAGGGTAGCATATGGGGGTATATTTAATGGAGCATCGTATGGGGGCAGCATATGAGGGCATATTCAATGGAGCATCTTATAGGGACAGCATATGGGGGCATATTCTATGGAGCATCTTATGGGGCCTATTTTATGGAACATCTTATGGGGCCTATTTTATGGAGCATTTAATGGGGCAGCATATGGGGCATAATCTTTGGAACATCTTATGGGGCCATAACCTTTATGGAGCAGCATATGGGGCATATTCTATGTAGCATCTTATGGGGCCATTATTAACCTTTGTGCAGCATTATATGGGGCGTATTTTGTATGGAGCATTATATGGGACTTCTGATTCAATATGGCTATTCAAAAACATTTAACCTACTGATGTCTCAATTAATTTTACTTTTATTGGTATCTATTTTTACTTTTGAAATTTGCCAGTAGCTTCTGCATTTTCCACCCTAGTCTTATATGTGAGTCAATAAGTTTTCCCAGTTTTTTGTGGCAAAATTAGGGGGGGGGTCGGCTTATACACGAGTATATACGGTAAATGTTGTAAGATCATTGACCATGGAGCAAGGAGTATTCGATCTAATACCACTGGGGGAACAATTAAAATAAATCAGAGTCTCAGATATAGGACAGATTTTGTTATCTATGTAGTGACTTGCAGATGCGGGCTTCAATACGTGGGACGAACTTCCCAGGAACTGAGAGCCCGGATGAACAGTCACCGCTATAATTCAAAGAACGGGCACATTAAACATAGTCTGTCCCGTCATCTTCTGCTGAAGCACAAAAATGCTTCTGTATCACGGTTACACCATTGGAACATATACCAAAAGGGGTTAATAATAGGAATAAATTATTAAATCGAAAGAAGTCCTATTGGATATATAGGCTACCAAGCCTCTATCCAAACGGACTTAATGACGTCGTAGAGAATGTGTAAGGGATTGTCACGGGTAAGACAGTCGTTTTAGGGTATGTGCACACATTGCAGATTTGCCTGCAGAATTTTCTGCACAGAATCTGCACCTCTTGGCAGAAAACGCAGGTAAAAATCCATGCGTTTTTGATGCAGATTTTCCTGCAGATTTGTATGCGTTTTTGTAAACTAAATAAAGATGTTATTTAACCCCTTTATGACATCGGACGTACTATCCCGTCCACGGTACCCGGGCCCCTATGGCTGGGGACAGGATAGTACGTCATCGAGATCAGCGGCGCCCCCGGGGGGAGCGCCGCTGATCGCGGCCGGGTGTCAGCTGATTATCACAGCTGACACCCGACACCGTGTTTGCGTTCACGGACCACCTCCGGCACATTAACCCCCGGCACACTGCGATCAAACATGATCGCAGTGTACCGGAGGTTTAGGGAAGCATCGGCAGGGAGGGGGCTCCCTCCGTGCTTCCCTGAGACCGCCACAGCAGCGCGTTGTGCAGTGCTGCTGGGAGGGCTCCATCCCTGCAGACCCCGGATCCAATATGGCCGCAGGGGCCTGCAGGGAGGCGGCTTCCTCAGTGCCTGCAGAGCGCAGGTATGAGGAAGCCTTGTGTAGTGTCTGTCAGATCGCTGATCTGTCAGCACTGTGTGACGTGTCAGATCAGCGATCTGACACAAGACAGTGATGTCCCCCCTGAGACAAAGTAATAAAGTGTAAAAAAAAAAAAAATCGCTTAATAAAAAAAAATATTCCCTAATTCATTTTTTTGGAAATAAAAAAAAAAACAAAAGTACACATATTTAGTATCGCCGCGTCCGTAACGACCCGCCCTATGAAACTGTCCTACTAGTTAACCCCCTTAGTGAACCCCTTAAAAAATAAAAAACAGCAAAAAATAATGCTTTATCATCATACTGCCGAACAAAAAGTGCAATAATGCGCAATCAAAAAGACGCATATAAATATCCATGGCACTGCTGAAAACGTCATCTTGTCCCGCAAAAAAATGAGCCGCCACACAGCGTCATCAGTGAAAAAATAAAGTTATAGCTCACAGAATAAAGCGATGCAAAAATAATTATTTTTTATATAATTGTTTTTATTATATAAAAGCGCCAAAACATAAAAAAAAGACGTAAATGAGGTATCGCTGTAACCGTACTGACCCGAAGAATAAAACCGCTTTATCAATTTTACCGCACACGGAATGGTGTAAACGCACCCCCCCAAAGAAATTCATGAATTGCTGGTTTTTGTTCATTCTGCCTCCCAAAAATCGTGACAAAAAGCGATCGATCAAAAAAATGTCACGTGCCCGAATGTGGTACCAATAAAAACGTCAACTTGTCCCACAAAAAACAAGACCTCACTTGACTTTGTGGGCCAAAATGTAGTGATGCAAAAGCTATCTTTTGCAATAAAAAGCGTGTTTTAGCGTATGACAGCTGCCAAACATAAAAATCCGCTATAAATAGTAAATCAAACCCCCCGCTATCACCCCCTTAGTTAGGGCAAAATAATAAAATAAAGTATTTATTTCCATTTTCCGATTAGGGTTGGGGCTAAAGTTAGGGTTTGGATTAGGGTTAGTTTTATGGCTAGGGTTATAGTTAGGACTGGGGTTAGGGGTATGTTGGGGTTAGGGTTGGCGTTAGAATTGGAGTGTTTCCACATCAGGGGCTCTCCAAACGTGAAATGGCATCCAATCTCAATTCCAGACAATTTTGCATTGAAAAGTCAAATGGCGCTTCTTCCCTTCCGAGCTCTGCTGTGCGCCCAAACAGTGATTTACCCCCACATTCACTATCGTTCATAAGTTTGGGGTCACCCAGACAATTTTGTGTTTTCCATGAAAACTCATACTTTTATTAATCAAATGAGTTGCCAAATGCATTTAAAATCTCGTCCAGCCATTGACAAGGTTCGGAAAAAAGATTATTTGAAATAATAATTTTCTCCTTCAGACTTTGCTTTCGGCACAGAATGCTCCTTTGCAGCAGTTCCAGCATTGCAGACCTTTGGCATTCTAGCAAGTAATTTGCTGCGGTAATCTGGAGACATTTCACCCCATGCTTCCAGAAACCCCTCCCACAAGTTGGTTTGGCTTGGTGGCACTTTTTGCTCATCATACTGTCAAGCTGCTGCCATTACAGCTCAATGGGGTTGAGATCTGGTGACTGCGCTGGCCACTCCATTACAGATAGAATACCAGCTGCCGGCTTCTTCCCTAAATAGTTCCTGCATAATTTGGAGGTCTGCTTTGGGTTATTGCCCTGTTGTAGGATGAAATTGGCTCCAATCAAGCGCTGTCCACAGGGTATGGCATGGCGTTGCAAAATGGTGTGATAGCCTTCCTTATTCAAAATCCCTTTTACCTTGTACAAATCTTCCACTTCACCAGCACCAAAGCAACCCCAGACCATCACATTACCTCCACCATGCTTGACAGATGGCATCAGGCACTCTTCCTGCATCTTTTCAGTTGTTCTGCATCTCACAAATGTTCTTCTGTGTGATCCAAACACCTCAAACTTGGATTCGTCTGTCCATAACACTTTTTTCCAATCTTCCTCTGTCCAATGTCTGTTCTTTTGCCCATATTAATCATTTCCTTTTATTAGCCAGTCTCAGATATGGCTTTTTCTTTGCCACTCTGCCCTGAAGGCCAGCATCCCGGAGTCGCCTCTTCACTGTAGACGTTAACACTGGCGTTTGTGTGTACTATTTAATGAAGCTGCCAGTTGAGGACCTGTGAGGCGTCGATTTCTCAAACTACAGACTCTAATGTACTTGTCTTGTTGCTCAGTTGTGCAGCGGGGCCTCCCACTTCTCTTTCTACTCTGGTTAGAGCCTGTTTGTGCTCTCCTCTGAAGGGAGTAGTACACATTGTTGTAGGAAATCTTCAGTTTCTTGGCAATCTCTCGCATGGAATAGCCTTCATTTCTAAGAACAAGAATAGACTGTCGAGTTTCACATGAAAGTTCTATTTTTCTGGCCATTTTGAAAGTTTAATGGAACCAAGAAATGTAATGCTCCAGATTCTCAACTAGCTCAAAGGAAAGTCAGGTTTATAGCTTCTCTAATCAGCCAAACTGTTTTCAGCTGTGCTAACATACTTGCACAAGGGTTTCCAAGGGTATTCTAACCATTCATTAGCCTTCTTACACAGTTAGCAAACACAAAGTCTCATAAGAACACTGGAGTGATGGTTGTTGTAAATGGACCTCTATACACCTATGAAGATATTGCATTACAAACCAGACGTTTGCCGCTACAATAGTCATTTACCACATTAACAATGTATAGAGTGTATTTCTGAATCATTTAATGTTAGCTTCATTGGAAAAAACTGTGCTTTTCTTTCAAAAATAAGGAAATTTCTAAGTGACCCTAAACTTTTGAACTGTAGTGTATAGAGTATCTGCAACGTTTTTTGGGGTCCAATTTGTCCTGTTACTCTTGTGAAAATAAAAAATCGGGGGCGAAAAGATCATTTTTGTAAAAAAAAAAAAAAAATGATTTTTTATTTTTATGGCTGTACATAATAAACTTCTGTGATGCACTTGGGGGTTCAAAGTGCTAACTATACATCTAGATAAGTTCCTTATGGGGTCTAGTTTCCAAAATGGTGCCACTTGTGGGGAGTTTCCAGTGTTTAGGCACATCAGGGGCTCTCCAATGGAGACATGGCGTCCGATGTCAATTCCAGCCAATTTTGCATTGAAAAGTCAAACAGCGCTCCTTTCCCTTTCGAGCGCCGTCATGCGCCCAAACAGTGGTGTACCTGCATATATGGGATATCAGCGTACTTAGAAAAAATTGTGCAACAACATTTGGGGTCCAATTTCTCTGGTACCCTTGATAGAAAAAAAAAAAAATTGGATCTTAAGTACATTGTTTTGTGAAAGAAAGTACATTTTTTTTTTAATTTTTTTTTTTTTTTTAACATTCCAAAAATTCCTGTGAAGCACCTGAAGGGTTAATAAACTTCTTGAATGTGGTTTTGAGCACCTTGAGGGGTGCAGTTTTTAAAATGGTGTCACTTTTGGGTATTTTCTATCATGTAGACGCCTCAAAGTGACTTCAAATGTGATGTGGTCTCTTAAAAAACAAATGGTGTAAAAATGTGAAATCGCTGGTCAACTTTTAACCCTTATAACTTTCTAACAAAACAAAATTTGGTTCCAAAATTGTGCTGATGTAAAGTAAAGATGTGGGAAATGTTACTTATTAAGTATTTTGTGTGACGTATCTGTGATTTACGGGCATGAAAATTCAAAGTCGGAAAATTGCGAAATTTTCAATCTTTCCGCCAAATTTCCGTGTTTTTTCCACAAACGCAAGTCATATCACATAAATTCTACCACTATCATGAAGTACAATATGTCACGAAAAAACACTGTCAGAATCACCAGGATCCATGGAAGCTCCAGAGTTATTACTTCATAAAGGGGTTAAAGCAAACTTGCCAGCTGTTTTGGCCGATATAAGCTGCGGCCACTGCCTGTCAGGGCTTATCTACAGCATTCTGTAATGCATTCTGTAATGCTGTAGATAAGCCCCCGATCTAACCTGAAAGATAAGAAAAATATCTTTTATTACACTCACCCGGGAGGCGGTTCTGTCCGGCCCGATGGGTGTCTCAGGTCCGGCGCCTCCCATCTTCTTGAGATGCCGCACTCCTTCTTGCATCATGGCTCCCCGGCATCGCGTTCCTGCGCAGGCATATTTATCAGCCCTGATGAGGGCAGAGTAAAGGACTTCACTGCGCAGTCGCTGGGCCTCTCTGACCTCTCCTGGGGTCTGCGCACTGCAGTACTTTACTCTGTCCTCAAAAGGGCAGATAAGTACGATTGTGCAGGAGTGCGATGCCGGGGAGCCATAACGCAAGCAGGAGGGCGGCATCGCAGGAAGATGAAAGGCACCCGACCCGGACCGCCCCAATGGGTGAGTGTAATAAGTAATTTTTCTTATCTTTCAGGTTAGATCAAGGGCTTAGCTACAGCATTTAGAATGCTGTAGATAAGTCCTGAAAGGCAGTGGCTGCATCTTATATTGGCCAAAACTGCTGACAGGTTCCCTTTAAAGTTTTTTACATAGCTTGCCATTTTTAGGGACAGTTTAAGTTGAAATGTTCAAAAGTATAAAACTCAAGGATATTTTATAAAAAAAAATAATAATTTTTTTTATCTTAGCAGATGACTGTACCAGGAGATCAGAGGGACAGGTGACTCCAGATATACCATCATCCATTCACAGCAAAGATCTGTCTTCTGATCCTATGAAACAGGTCCCAACTTCTGATTCATTACCGACTACAAAGGAACATCAAAGTCACAAAAGAGGCATTAAAAAACAAACTGCTCCTAAAGCAAATAAGTCACGTTCATGTTCAGAATGTGGGAAATGTTTTAAGTATAAATCAGATCTTGTTAATCACCAGAGAACCCACACAGGGGAGAAGCCTTTTTCCTGTTCAGAATGTGGGAAACGTTTTTCACGGAAATCAAATTTTGTTACCCACCAGAGAACTCACACAGGGGAGAAGCCTTTTTCATGTTCAGAATGTGGCAAATGTTTTAAGATGAAATCGTCTCTTGATAGACACCAGATAACTCACACAGGGGAGAAGCCTTTTTCCTGTTCAGAATGTGGGAAATGTTTTAACCAGAAATCGGCTCTTAATAGACACCGGAGAACTCACACTGGGGAGAAGCCTTTTTCATGTTCAGAATGTGGGAAATGTTTTAAACATAAATCAGAGCTTGTTCCTCACCAGAGAACTCACACAGGGGAGAAGCCCTTTTCATGTTCAGAATGTGGGAAATGTTTTAAACATAAATCAGAATTGGTTAAGCACCAGAGAACTCACACAGGGGAGAAGCCTTTTTCCTGTTCAGAATGTGGGAAATGTTTTGCACAGAGATCACATTTTGTTACCCACCAGAGAACTCACACAGGGGAGAAGCCCTTTTCATGTTCAGAATGTGGGAAATGTTTTTACCAGAAATCAGAATTGGTTAAGCACCTGAGAACTCACACAGGGGAGAAGCCTTTTTCATGTTCAGAATGTGGGAAATGTTTTAAACATAAATCAGATTTGGTTAAGCACCTGAGAACTCACACAGGGGAGAAGCCTTTTTCATGTTCAGAATGTGGGAAATGTTTTTACCAGAAATCAGATTTGGTTAAGCACCTGAGAACTCACACAGGGGAGAAGCCTTTTTCATGTTCAGAATGTGGTAAATGTTTTAAACATAAATCAGAGCTTGTTCCTCACCAGAGAACTCACACAGGGGAGAAGCCCTTTTCATGTTCAGAATGTGGGAGATATTTTAACCGGAATGAGAATCTTGCTAAACATCAGAGCACTCACACAGGGGAGAAGCCCTTTTCATGTTCAGAATGTGGGAAATATTTTAACCGGAAAGAGAATCTTGCTAAACATCAGAGAACTCACACAGGGGAGAAGCCTTTTTCCTGTTCAGAATGTGGGAAATGTTTTGCACAGAGATCACATTTTGTTACCCACCAGAGAACTCACACAGGGGAGAAGCCCTTTTCATGTTCAGAATGTGGGAAATGTTTTTACCAGAAATCAGATTTGGTTAAGCACCTGAGAACTCACACAGGGAAGAAGCCTTTTTCAAGTTCAGAATGTGGGAAATATTTTAACCGGAAAGAGAATCTTGCTAGACATCAGAACAGTCACACAAAGGAGAAGCTTTTTTCATTTTCTTAATATGGGAAATATTTTACTTGGAAATAAACTGTTGATAAACATCAGAGATGTCACATAGGGGAGAAGCCTTTTTTATGTTCAGAATGTTGGAATTGTTTTAATTAAAATTTGATCTTCTTTAAGGGGTTGTCTCTTGTCATGTTTGCTGACAAAATTATAAAGCTAATAATAATAATCTTTATCTAGCACTATCTTATTCTGCAGCGCTTTACATACATTATCATTGCTGTTCCCGATGGGGCTCACAATCTAAATTCCCTATCAGTATGTCTTTGGAATGTGGGAAGAAACCCATGCAAAGACACGGAGAGAACATACAAACTCCTTGCAGATGTTGTCCTTAGTGGGATTTGAACCCAGGACTCCTACGCTGCAAGGCTGCAGTGCTAACTACTGAGCCACTGTGCTGCCCTATAAACTTTATTAATTTCTGTGCATGGCTCGTGTGGTGTAACAAAAAGTGAGTCTTGACACCGCTGATGAGGAGACGGCACGCCAGCAGTGTCAGTGGAGTTTTAGTCTTCCAATGAGAAATCGTCCAGACCTGAATAAGTAAGATGATTTGTTCTTTATTGATCATGCCGGCATGGAGAGAGAATGACGGCCGCACCAGATGTGAGCAGTCACCTGTCTGACCCAATATAGATTCTTAGAGTTTAAGTAGAAGAACAGAAAGGCGTTCAAAATACAAAGTTTGCAAAATAGTACATATGATGGAATATGCTTAACTGTCAGCTTCCTTTATCTACGTTACCAGAGAAGTAAAAGGGATGACAGTTTATTTGTACGCAAGACAAGGAAAGCCAACTAAGCATTCACAAAAGGAACACCCATGTCTTCTCAACACGTCAGCTGAAAGGAGTTTCTAAGTCTAGGAGCAGAAATGTCATACATGCAATCATGTGTATATATTCATACATAAAAGAAAGGACTTGATAACAATTATTATAACATTCCCTCATCTTGTAATAAAATCATTTATCTGTACACATTGGGGACAGATTTCTTTTTCACAGATTTCACAGAAGATCTTCATTCCTTGTTACATACAACCAGTCTTTGAACAAGTCCTCTAAGGCTGGAGTCACACACAACGTAATAAAAAATCGGTCCGATTTTGACGGACCACAATCGCACAAATGTTTCATGAACAGTGATCCGTCTGTCATCCGATTTTCATGCGAGGATGTGATCTCGCATCTGAGCGTCCGTGTGACAGCCGTCTGGCGAGATTTAGTCGGCGGCTTGCAAAATGGACATATAATGGAGCCCAATGACAGATTGAAACACAAATGTATAAGTTCTACATAGCATAATAGCCGCTAAATCAATTGCCGGCTTCTGTAAAATCATTCCAAAACCCGACATGAAATGGCACATGGTTTACATACAGTTAGCCATTTCATTTTTTTTTCTATGTCTTTGACTAATAATTAGATTAGGGTTTGTGTGCAAAATTTGGGACATGTACATGTTAAATTAAGGGGTTAATTCATTAAAAAGAAATAGTGTGGGCTCCAGCAGCAATTTCTCACCAAGAGAGGTAAAGCCAGGGAGTGAGGGAAGAGATGTGAGAGTCTCCTGAAGTGAGTGTCCCTCACTGCTGAGTATTTGGGGCAGTGTGGCAGGAAGTGGGTCTCATCCTCCAGAGCCTCCTGGTCACAGTGTTGGCACAGTCTTTCCTCCCTGGGCTTGTAGCTCTGCCTGTGTCGGCTGGATTCGATGACCAGACTGTGGGCACTGAGTCTATATCGGCTCAGGATCTTGCGGTCTCTGGGGTCCGGGAGTTTCTCCAGATATGGGGCCAGTCTGTAGTCTCTGTAGACTCTGGTACTTGGTCAGTTTCTGTGAGCTGATGATGTCGTTCTTCCAGTCACGTACCTCTCCTGGCCTTCGTCTACCATCTTCCTGATTCTGGCTTTTGTCAGATTGTTGTGATTGGTGTTCTGGTCAGGTTGGGTTTGGGTGAGCTGTTCCAAGGGTCCGGGTTTTCTGTTCCACCTACATGTGTCGGGGCTTTATAGTGATGGGAGCTTGAATTGCTCCTACGTAGGTGAGCCCGGAATGACAGTGCCCTCTTTAGAACCTTTAGGTGTAGAGGGAATCTGCCCAGCTCGGCCCGGCAAGCACAGTTGGAGGTCCTCCGATGGACTTGGAGAAGGTGCTTGCAGAATTCCAGGTGAAATATTTCTGTTGGGCTGGAATCCCACCTTGACCAGTCTGGGTAGGTGTGAGGACCCCAGACTTTGCTTCCATACAGGAGGATTGGGGCGATGATAGTCGAAGATTTTTAACCAGACTCTCACTGGTGGCTTCAGATGGTAGAGTTTCCTTCGGAAGGCATACAAGGTTTTGCAGGCCTTGTCTTTCAGGGTCTCTATGGCTTGTTTGAAGCTCCCTGACCGGTGAATCTCTAGGCCCAGGTAGGTATATTTGTCCGTTCCTGTAAGGGCGCAGTTGTTGAGGACAAATGAAGGGTGCTGGTCTGTTTTCTCTTTCTCTTCTCGAACACCATGGTGTTGGTTTTCTTTAGGTTGACCGGTAGTGCCCAGGTGGAGCTGAATTTCTCTAAGATTTTCAGGTTGTCTTGGAGGCCTTTCTCAGTTGGTGACAGAAGCAGCAGGTCAACTGCATACAGCAGGAATTTCACCTGCGCGTCGTGGTGGGTGAGACCTAGTGTGGAAGATTCCAGAGCTGTAGCCAGCTCATTCATGTAAATGTTGAAGAGCGTTGGGCTTAGGCTGCAGCCTTGTCTGACTCCCCAGCTCTGCTGGAAATAAGCTGTTCTTCTGCCGTTTACACTCACACTGCAGAGGTTCTCTGTGTAGGAGCTTTTGATAACATCATAGGGCTTTCCTATTCCTCTCTCCAGCAGTTTCAGGAATAAGCCTGGGTGCCACACCGAATCAAAGGCCTTTTTAAAGTCCACGAAACAGGCGTATATCTTCCCGTTCTTTGTATTGTGGGTGTGACTCTGAATGAGGCTGTGCAGATGTGGTCAGTCGTGCAGTGGTTTGGCATGAACCCTGCTTGGCTCTTGCTGAGGACGTTGTGCTCGGTGAGGAAACTGAGGATCCTCTTGTTCAGGATGCTGTTGTACAGTTTTCCCAAGGTTGCTGCTCCACAGGACTCCGGTGCGTATAAATCGGACGGCATACGCATGGTGTTTTGCCCGATATTTTCTCGCAGCCATTGACTTGCATTGCCAAGTCTCGTCTGAGACACGCAGCATGCTGAGATTTTTTTCTCAGTCCTATTTCATCTGACATAAAACTTGCAGATGAGATGTCACCTATTGAATAACATTGGTCCAATGTTTTATCCGTTTTTTATGGGATTGCACTCGTGCGTTGTTCTCGCCAGTGGGTATGAGCCATAAGAATAATGCGATCAGGTCTCTCACCAAGACATGGAGCAATGCAGATGCGGCAATTTCTTGCTTTGGCACCACACATTACTTTGCTCGCTGTCATTTCATATGACTGTAGATGACATTTTGTGTCTGGCCAGAAGTCAGCCGGATTCCTGCCATCCCGCACTAGCTCTCGTCGGCTCCACTTTCCATGATGAAGCCGCTGTTATGTGCTGCCATGTCCCCGCTGTAAGGCAGCAGCCAGATGTGGGAGCAGTGGTTATTCCTCATGGTTCTCTCTGCTGCGGGGTTCATGGTTCCTGGTATATGGTGTGATGGCCGTTCTGGGGTGAAGAGGATGATTCAATGATAGGTCCAGTTTGCCTCAGGTTTATGTGACTGATTCACACATGAACGCTGCCCCCTATGTCCTTCTCATGGAATTTCTATAAGGGTGAGTCCACATTACTATAAAAACAAGGGCAAAAAATCCAATAAGGCCTTATTAATAACGGTGCCCTATAATACTGGATGCAGTCCCATTGGTGATCATAGCCACAAACCGCTGAAGTAGTGGAACTGCCATTCCATCCATTGGAGATCACACCATGACGGGATGTCTCCGCACATAGTGGACTTACATCCATTGTGAGAACTCATCGTTCCATGGTACAGGCTCCATAGTGACCCTGCATCCATTGTGAGAACGCATCTGATACAGGAGCGATACACCCAGATATTCATCAGATACCGGAGCGATACACCAGATATTCATCAGATACAGGAGTGATACACCAGGGGGAATATTCATCAGATAAAGGAGCAATATACCAGCGGGAATATTCATCAGATGCAGGAGCGATACACCAGGGGGAATATTCATCAGATACAGGAGCGATACACCAGGGGGAATATTCATCAAATACAGGAGCGATACACCAGGGGGAATATTCATCAGATACAGGAGCGATACACCAGGGGGAATATTCATCAGATACAAGAGCGATCCACCAGGGGGAATATTCATCAGATACAAGAGCGATCCACCAGATATTCATCAGATACAGGAGCGATACACCGGGGGGGATATTCACCAGATACAGGAGCGATACACCAGATATTCGTTAGATACAGGAGCGATACACCAGGGGGAATATTCATCAGATACAAGAGCGATCCACCAGGGGGAATATTCATCAGATACAGGAGCGATACACCAGGGGGATATTCACCAGATACAGGAGCGATACACCAGGGGGATATTCATCAGATACAGGAGCGAAACACCAGGGGGATATTCATCAGATACAGGAGCGAAACACCATGGGGATATTCATCAGATACAGGAGTGATACACCAGGGGGATATTCATCAGATACAGGAGCGATACACCAGGGGGATATTCACCAGATACAGGAGCGATACACCAGATATTCGTTAGATACAGGAGCGATACACCAGGGGGAATATTCATCAGATAAAAGAGCGATCCACCAGGGGGAATATTCATCAGATACAGGAGCGATACACCAGGGGGATATTCACCAGATACAGGAGCGATACACCAGGGGAATATTCATCAGATACAGGAGCGAAACACCAGGGGGATATTCATCAGATACAGGAGCGAAACACCAGGGGGATATTCATCAGATACAGGAGCGATACACCAGGGGAATATTCATCAGATACAGGAGCGATACACCAGGGGGATATTCATCAGATACAGGAGCGAAACACCAGGGGGATATTCATCAGATACAGGAGCGAAACACCAGGGGGATATTCATCAGATACAGGAGCGAAACACCAGGGGGATATTCATCAGATACAGGAGTGATACACCAGGGGGATATTCATCAGATACAGGAGCGAAACACCAGATATTCATCAGATACCGGAGCGATACACCAGGGGGATATTCATCAGATACAGGAGCGATACACCAGATATTCATCAGATACAGGAGCGATACACCAGGGGGAATATTCATCAGATACAGGAGCGATACACCAGGGGGATATTCATCAGATACAGGAGCGAAACACCAGGGGGAATATCAGATACAGGAGCGATACACCAGATATTCATCAGATACAGGAGCGATACACCAGGGGGAATATTCATCAGATACAGGAGCGACACACCAGATATTCATCAGATACAGGAGCGATCCACCAGATATTCGTTAGATACAGGAGCGATACACCAGGGGGATATTCATCAGATACAGGAGCGATACACCAGGGGGATATTCATCAGATACAGGAGCGAAACACCAGGGGGATATTCATCAGATACAGGAGCGAAACACCAGGGGGAATATTCATCAGATACCGGAGCGATACACCAGGGGGATATTCATCAGATACAGGAGCGATACACCAGGGGGATATTCATCAGATACAGGAGCGAAACACCAGGGGGAATATTCATCAGATACCGGAGCGATACACCAAATATTCATCAGATACAGGAGCGATACACCAGGGGGATATTCATCAGATACAGGAGCGAAACACCAGGGGGAATATTCATCAGATACAGGAGCGATACACCAGGGGGATATTCATCAGATACAGGAGCGATACACCAGGGGGATATTCATCAGATACAGGAGCGAAACACCAGGGGGAATATTCATCAGATACCGGAGCGATACACCAAATATTCATCAGATACAGGAGCGATACACCAGGGGGATATTCATCAGATACAGGAGCGAAACACCAGGGGGAATATTCATCAGATACCGGAGCGATACACCAGATATTCATCAGATACAGGAGCGATACACCAGGGGGATATTCATCAGATACAGGAGCGATACACCAGGGGGATATTCATCAGATACAGGAGCGATACACCAGGGGGAATATTCATCAGATACCGGAGCGATACACCAGGGGGATATTCTTCAGATACAGGAGCGATACACCAGATATTCATCAGATACCGGAGCGATACACCAGGGGGATATTCATCAGATACCGGAGCGATACACCAGGGGGATATTCTTCAGATACAGGAGCGATACACCAGATATTCATCAGATACCGGAGCGATACACCAGGGGATATTCATCAGATACAGGAGCGATACACCAGATATTCATCAGATACAGGAGCGATACACCAGATATTCATCAGATACCGGAGCGATACACCAGGGGGATATTCATCAGATACCGGAGCGAAACACCAGGGGGATATTCATCAGATACAGGAGCGATACACCAGGGGGATATTCATCAGATACAGGAGCGATACACCAGGGGGATATTCATCAGATACCGGAGCGATACACCAGGGGGATATTCATCAGATACAGGAGCGATACACCAGGGGGAATATTCATCAGATACTGGAGCGATACACCAGGGGGATATTCTTCAGATACAGGAGCGATACACCAGATATTCATCAGATACCGGAGCGATACACCAGGGGGATATTCATCAGATACCGGAGCGATACACCAGGAGGATATTCATCAGATACCGGAGCGATACACCAGGGGGATATTCTTCAGATACAGGAGCGATACACCAGATATTCATCAGATACCGGAGCGATACACCAGGGGGATATTCATCAGATACCGGAGCGATACACCAGGGGGATATTCATCAGATACCGGAGCGATACACCAGGGGGATATTCATCAGATACCGGAGCGATACACCAGGGGATATTCATCAGATACAGGAGCGATACACCAGGGGGATATTCATCAGATACAGAAGTGATACACCGTGTTCGTCGAGCAAAGTTTTTAACAAAGCGACGGTAATATCCGGCCAGTCCCAGAAACGCCTGCACATCCTTTACCAAAAACATACTGATAGGGAATATAGATTGTGAGCTCCTTCGGGGACAGTGATAATAATGTGTGCAAACTGTAAAGCGCTGTGGAATATGTTAGCGCGATATAAAAATAAAAATAAAGATTATTATTACTATTTACCGTCTCGGGGGTAGGCCACTCCTGTATCACAGCGATCTTCTCCCGAGACGGTCACACGCCTTCAGAGGAGACAACGTTCCCCAGATACTCGATCTGAGTGCGAAACAGGTGGCATTTCTGGGGTTTTCTCCTTCAACCGGCACGCCTGCAGTCGACAATGCACCTGCCCTAACCGGTACAGGTGGTCCTCAAAAGTGGCAGCATATATGATGATGTCGTCGAGGCAGATCAGCGTGGCCTCGAATTTCAGGTCGCCCAAGCATTGGAAGGTCCCCAGGGCATTGGCCAGACCGAAGGGCATCCGACTGAATTCAAATAGGCCTATGGGCAAGATGAAAACCATCTTCGCCCAGTCCTGTTCTGACATGGGTACCTGCCAATACTCACTGGCCAGATCTAGAGTGGAAATGTACTTTGCTTTCCCCAATGCGGACAAGGATTCTTCGATTCGAGGAAGGGGGTAATAGTCTTTGATGGTACAGGCACTGAACTTCCGATAGTCCACACAAAACCGCAATGTTCCATCTTTTTTCCGCACCAGCACGATGGGAGCGGCCCAAGGGCTTTGACTTTCCAGGATGACCCCCTTTTGCAGCATTTGGCCCAGCAAGATCTTCACCTCCTGATACAGTTGCGGGGGAATCGGCCTGTAGCGCTCTCTGATGGAGGTCTTGCTTTCAGTGGGGATCCTGTGAGTAATGGCTGTGGTGCAGCCGAAGTCCTCTTCGTGGCGATCGAACACTTCCTTATATTGAACTAGAAGAGCCTCCACTTGCTGTACATGGGATTGCCCTAGGCCAGAGAGCTCTGCCCGCATTTGTTCCAGGATGGCTCGCCCTTCTTGTTCAGGCAGGAGCTCCGAGGCCTGGGTTGAGTTTACAGTCACGGCCCAGGGTTCCCCTCGGGCATATCCCTAGCTGCAGTGTCAAAGGTGGCTGCACCACCTCCAGCGGCTTTACTACTTTGGCCATCTCGCAGCGGGGTCTCATGATGATATCTTGGTCTTCCAGATTGACACAGTGTAAAAGCACTGTCCCCTGCCTCACGGTGGCCAGGGCGCAGGCCACTAGGAGACCCAGGGGTAACTGTTCCGCCCACGAAGGTTCCACTTGTACTTCTACTCCGTCCAAGGCGACTTGGGCTCGGATGAGCAATGAGACCACTGTATGACCAGGTGGTAACACGAGATGAGCAGCCGTGGGCGTGATCACCTTTACCAACACTTCTCCTTCCTGGCAGGTCTCCTGGACTTGCGTTCCTCGCACCAACTGGGTGGTCTGGGTGCTCCATTGTTTCAAAGTCTCCTGGGCAGGATCACTGAGGAGGCTGCCAAAGTGTTTTAGCACGTTCATGCCCAGGGTGTCAGTGTGTCCGCCGCTCACCTCCCCTTTGATCAGGACCACTCCCCGACACCCCAGCTCTTTGCCACACATAGAGATCTGCATCCATGCTACCCCGGCAACACAGAATATAATGTAACCCCCTCATAAGGTATAATGCACCCCCTCATATAGTATAATGCAGAACCCCTCATAGGGTATAATGCAGCCCCCTCGCACGTCTCCTCTCCCACTCGCGGCTCCGCTCCGTACACCTCGTACACGCGCGGCTCCGCTCCGTACACCTCGTACACGCGCGGCTCCGCTCCGTACACCTCGTACACGCGCGGCTCCGCTCCGTACACCTCGTACACGCGCGGCTCCGCTCCGTACACCTCATACACGCGCGGCTACGCTGCGCACACCTCGTACACGCGCGGCTCCGCTGCGCACACCTCGTACACACGCGGCTCCGCTCCGTACACCTCGTAACGCTCCGCTCCGTACACCTCGTACACACTCCGCTCCGTACACCTCGTACACACTCCGCACACCTCATACACGCGCGGCTCCGCACACCTCATACACGCGCGGCTCCGCACACCTCATACACGCGCGGCTCCGCACACCTCATACACGCACGCGGCTCCGCTCTGTACACCTCGTACGCGCGCGGCTCCGCTCTGTACACCTCGTACACGCGCGGCTCCGCTCTGTACACCTCGTACACACGCGGCTCCGCTCTGTACACCTCGTACACACGCGGCTCCGCTCTGTACACCTCGTACACACGCGGCTCCGCTCTGTACACCTCGTACACACGCGGCTCCGCTCCGTACACCTCGTACACACGCGGCTCCGCTCGGTAGACCTCGTAACGCTCCGCTCCGTATACCTCGTAACGCTCCGTACACCTCGTACACACGCGGCTCCGCTCCGTACACCTAGTACGCGCGCGGCTCCGCTACATCCACACTGTTAAACCCCTCCTGACCCAACACAGAAACCCCTCATCCAGCACCATGACAACCAGCAAGCAGAGGCTCCTGATCATGTGACCACTGACTCTGCCCCTCCTGTGACCTCATCACAGGTCCTGTGCCACAGAGCAGTCAGGGCCTTCCACCTTCTAGCCCGCCAGTGACTCAGGGACTGCTGCACCAATCAGAGTCAGGCCAATTGCAGCCTGGCAGCCAATCAAAGCGCGGAGCTGCACAGCCAATGAGCGGCTGCAGCTCCCAAACAGTCACTCCCCTGACACTCCCTCTACACAACGCAAACTCTCGGCCAGCAGAGGTTAAGGCCCCGCCCCTTCCGGTGACGTCATCCCCTGGCAGGACTCTCCGGGCTGGAAGTTTCCTTAGGTTGAGCGCAGAGTGTATAGGCTCCTTCCAGGTCCTAACTGCAGCCCATACAGTCTAGCCGGCTCACTACTAAACCCTCCTGTCTGTCACTGACCTCACTCCACACTGCTGACAGCCGCCAGAGAGACAGCTGAGACACGTGTGTAATGGAGGCTTCTCTCTCTGCCTTTGCTGTCAGAACACGCCCCCCGGTATGACACGCCCCCAGAACTGACATCACACCTGGAAGGAGCCCATACAATCTAGCATTTGCCCTTCCACCTTCTAGCCCGGCAGTGCATCAGGGACAGAGCGCGCTCCTGAATGCGCGCCTTCGCTGCCCTGCTGCACCAATCAGCGTCAGGCCAATTGCATCCTGGCAGCCAATCAAAGCGCGGAGCTGCACAGCCAATGAGCGGCTGCAGCTCCGGAGACTGCCACTCCCCTGACACGCCCACTACACCTCTCACCTTCAGAGAGCAAACTGGCGACCGGCAAATGACTAAGGCCCCGCCCCTTCCGGTGACGTCATCCCCTGACAGGAATCTTGGGCAGGAAGTTCCGTTATCTCCCGTGGTTTCTTACCGGTGTCCCGGTGCGCGGCTCTGCAGGGGGAGGTCTGTGCAGAGTCCTCGGCATCCTCTGTGCGGGGCATTTATCCCTCCTCCTATATCGCCTCCAGACTCCGCAGCGCTGTACACGTGTTATTCTCACTCTCACTACAGCGCTTATTCACACCTGGGGTTCCTGGCTGCGTCTGTGCACTGATTGCGGTTTCCTCTTTGCCTCCAGACAGTAATGTCCTCCCCTCAGGGCCAACTCCCCCCCCTCTCTCTGCATGGAAGGAGGTAATGATGGAGGCGCCTCAGCTGACTCTTCCTCTCCCATCATTCTCTGCTCTGCCTGTGACACAGCGGGTGCTCATCGCGCACTCTGCACACCGTGTGCCAGGCAGAGCGGGAGCAGCACGAGCACGTTGTGTGTGCTGGACTGTGGGGCCATTCTGGGGTGGGGGGGGGAATGATATACCATGTGTGGCCTGGGCTGTATACCATGTGTGGCCTGGGCTGTATACCATGTGTGGCCTGG
The DNA here is from genome assembly GCF_039654945.1 of Dendrobates tinctorius. Taxonomy (NCBI): domain Eukaryota; kingdom Metazoa; phylum Chordata; class Amphibia; order Anura; family Dendrobatidae; genus Dendrobates; species Dendrobates tinctorius. The sequence continues at coordinate 2,701,706 of NW_027361824.1, forward strand.
GCTGTATACCATGTGGTGCTGGGCTATATATACCATGTGTGGCTGGGCTGTATACCATGTGTGGTCAGGGCTATATACCATGTATGGCTGGGCTGTATACCATGTGTGGTCAGGGCTATATACCATGTGTGGCCTGGGCTATATACCATGTGTGGTCTGGGCTATATACCATGTGTGGCCTGGGCTATATACCATGTGTGGCCTGGGCTATATACCATGTGTGGCCTGGGCTATATACCATGTGTGGCCTGTGCTATATACCATGTTGTGCTGGGCTATATACCATGTGTGGCTGTGCTGTATACCATGTGGCTGGGCTGTCTACCATGTGTGGCTGGGCTGTATACCATGTGTGGCTGGGCTGTATACCATGTGGTGCTGGGCTATATACCATGTGTGGCTGGACTGTATACCATGTGTGGCCAAGGCTGTATACCATGTGTGGCCAAGGCTATATACCATGTGAGGCTGTGCTATATACCATATGGTGCTGTGCTGTATACCATGTGTGGCTGGGCTATATACCATGTGTGGCTGGGCTGTATACCATGTAGTGCTGGGCTGTATACCATGTGTGGCTGGGCTATATACCATGTGGTGCTGGGCTATATACTATGCGGCTGTGTTTTATACCATGGAGGGTACATTTTAAATTATATTCTATGGGGGAGGCTGTTATATAATATGGGGGGCTGTATTATATTATATTTTATGGGAGGTGATTGCATCATACTCTGAGGGGGCTACATTATACTATATGAGAAGGCTACATTGTATTCTACGGAGGGGGTACATTATACTATAGGGGCTGCATTATATTCTGTGGGGGGCTGCACTAGAGTATATGAGGGGGGCTACATTATATTCTATGAGGGGCTGTATTATATTATATTTTATGGGGAGTGATTGCATCATACTCTGAGGGGGCTACATTATACTATATGAGAAGGCTACATTGTATTCTACGGAGGGGGTACATTATTCTATGGGGGGCTGCACTAGAGTATATGAGGGGGGCTACATTATATTTTATGAGGGGCTGTATTATATTATATTTTATGGGAGGTGATTGCATCATACTCTGAGGGGGCTACATTATACTATATGAGAAGGCTACATTGTATTCTATGGAGGGGCTACATTATACTATATAAGGTGCTGCATAATCTATGTGGGGCTGCACTATAGTATATGAGGGGGGCTACATTATATTCTGTGGGGTAGCTGCATTATGCTCTATGGGATGGCTGCATTATACTATAAGAGAAGGGCTGTATTATATTCTATGGGGGGTTACATTATACTGTATGGCGAGGCTGCATTATATTCTATGGGGGTTACATTATATTGTATGGCAGGGCTGCATTATGCTCTATGGGATGGCTGCATTATACTATATGTGGGCTGCATTATACTGTATCGAGGACTATGGGGAATACATTATATGACGAACTATGGGGAGCATTATACTATGGGAAGTGAATTGTACTACATGGATGACTGGCGGTGTACAGTATTATACTATATGGAGGACTATGAGGAGTGTATTATACTATATGGAGGAATATGGGGCACATTATATTATATGGAGGACTATAAGGGGTAAACTGTAGATAACATGATACTGTATGGTAATCTGTTAGTGATCCATTAGTGATCGTTCTGTCCCCATCTTTCTTTCTCAGACAGTGGAAAGAGGCCGGGAAACAATTGTTGAACGACTTCAGTATTGTCGATCACACTCGTTTAGGCTAGTTTCACACTAGCGTTTCCTGGAGCTGCAGAGGGATGCGCACGGCCGCCATGAAGCTCCGCCCACGGCCGCACCTCCTACGGTCAGCTCCGCCTATGGGCGCATGACGCTGCATGCGACTTGCGTCCCCTATTTTTAGCGTTGGATACGCAGGCCGTGTGCAGGTATGCGTTTGCCGGTGCATGCGTCCTTTTCACGGAATCGCACCGTATTGCATTTTGGTGAGATTGGCGCACCATCAAATGGACGCCTGCGCCGGCAAACGCATACCTGTGCACGGCCTGGGTACCCAATGCTAAAGATAGGGTCCACAAGTCGCATGCAGCGTCATGCGCCCATAGGCGGAGCTGACCGGAGGACATGCGGCAGTGGACGGAGCTTCATGGCGGCCGTGCGCATCTCTCCGCAGCTCCAGGAAACGCTATTGTGAAACTAGCCTTAGCGGCCTGAACTCAGCACATGTAGCTACAACCGAAATGCTTCTGTGTAATGTGCAATATGTTAGCATTTGGGGCCCCATTTTAAACTTTGCCTAGGGCCCCACTTTGCCTAAAACCGGCCCTGCCTCACCCTTTGTCCCGACCACTGTAATAATTCTCCCTTCTTCCCCCCACATGATAATATTCCCCTATTCACCTGCAGGCGGCCATAATTCCTTCTATGTGCCCCTACATAGTATTACTGCCCCTTGTGTGCCCCCATGTATTAGTAATGCCGCCTATGTGCCCCCATGTATTAGTAATGCCCCCTATGTGCCCCATATATTAGTAATGTCCCCTATGTGCCCCATATATTAGTAATGTCCCCTATGTGCCCCCATATATTAGTAATGCTCCCTATGTGCACCCATATATTAGTAATGCTCCCTATGTGCCCCCATATATTAGTAATGTCCCCTATGTGCCACATATATTAGCAATGTCCCCTATGTGCCCCCAGTCATTACACTGGCTACCCATCCACTCCAGAATCCAGTATAAACTTATTACCCTCACCACAAAGCCCTCCATGGCTCAGCACCACCCTACATCTCCTCCCTTGTTTCAGTATACCACCCTACCCGCGCCCTCCGTTCTGCTGATGACCTGAGGTTAGCATCCTCGATAATCAGAACCTCCCACTCCCGTCTCCAAGACTTTACACGTGCTGCGCCAATTCTTTGGAAAGCACTTCCCAGGTCAATACAATTAGTCCCCAATCCCCACAATCTTAAGCGTGCCCTGAAAACGCATTTATTCAGACTGGCCTACCACCTCAACACATTAACCTAATCTATCCCTGGGTGGCACAGTCAAAAGTTTTACCATAACCAGGTTTCCCACTTCATGTTCCCACATGCTTTATGCATCTATTAGCCCTCTGTGTCTGTACTGTTACACGCTTAACATTATGGCTGGTCCATACAATCAGGGTGTCACATCGCCATCGTATACAGGGACTGCTGTTCCTGCTTCGGCCACTAGGAGGCATCAGACTGGCACGTCGCCGTCAGATCCGTGCTCTGCTATTCCGGTCTTGGCCTCTGGGAGGCGCCGGACTGTCAAGTCACGGTCAAACTCGGGGATGGCTGTTCCTGCCTCGGCCACTGGGAGGCGACGTGGTCCGCCCGTGGGTACTGCTAACAGGGAGGAGGCTCCTCCGCAGGCATCTGGCGGCCGCAGGCTGCGCTCCTCTGTCGGTCATGAAGGGGTTGGTGCATCACCATCTGGCCTGGTCCTGGGGGCGGTCCTAATGACGTCGTCAGACCGTGAACCTGTGATGGATGATCTGATCCCTCAAATACCTTGGGGCCTGTCTTGCAGGCCGCCAGATATAGTCTTGGTTTCCCCAGTGTGCTAGTTTGTTATTTGCTATCTTTGACTCTGACCTTTGCCTGGATTTCTGACTCTGCTCCTGCCTAACGATTTTGTACCTCTGCCTCCCTCCCGGTTTAATGACTCTGACCTTGGCCTGGATTTGACTCTGCTACTGTCTGCCGTTTTTATACCTCTGCTGCCCACCTGGTTTAGACTTGGATTCCTGACTACGCTTTTGGTCCCGTTTTTTAACCCCTTTCTGGCGACCGTCCTGCTCTGGTCCGCTGCTTTTATCTAGACAGCTACCTCCTGGGCTCTGCTGTAAATCCAGATCCCTGTATAGGGGTAAAGGGTATCGGGGTTGCTCGGGGTGCTGTCTTACTACAGCCCAGACTCGCAGACGGACGTCACATTATATCTGGCCCAAAAAACCGTTTTTGTATATATCCAACATATATAAAAGCAGTGTCCCTGACCTTTTTTTTCTTCTCCCTTCTCCTGCGTGAGTTGGTTCTTTGACCTAACACCTGTTACCTGCTTCAGTGCACAGCCTGGAGGAGCACTCTCATCCTCCTACACAAGCATGCAGCAGTCTGGAGACTTCAGGGAAAACGCCAGACGTCAGAGATCCACAGTCCTGGGACATCGGCCCCTGGGCAGCTCTGGTCAAACCTGCCCGGGGGCTCAGATATTGCCCGCAAATGCGGCTAAAGTTTTGTTACCCGTCTCTCTCTTATTTTGTAAGAAATCTTTGTGCTTGAAGGCTTATGTGGATAGTGGCTCTGAGGGAAATTTCATGGATTCTTTGGTTGCCAGGAATCTGGGTGTACCGCTATTGAGGCTTAGTGCCCCTACTAAAACCACTGCTATCAATGGCACATCTATTATTCAGGGTGGAGTGGATCTCGTTACTCCAGGAATTGCTATGTCAGTGGGGGCATTACATACGGAACATATCTCATCTTTTGTGATTGATGATTTATCAGTCGCAGTTGTTTTGGGTATGCCGTGGTTACACAAGCACAATCCTGTCATTGACTGGCACCTTGGTGATATTGTGCGCTGGAGTCCACAGTGTCAGGATAACTGCATATCGCTAGCAGTGAGCCAGGTTAATGTTACAACCCCCGTCATACCGTTTGCTTTCAGGGACTATGAGGATGTCTTTTCTGAAGTGGAATCTGAGAAATTACCCCCTCATAGAGAACATGATTGCCCTATAGACTTGATTCCGGAAGCCCGTCTCCCAAAGGGGAGAATATTTAATCTCTCTGGTCCAGAGCGTCAGGCCATGAATGACTACATAGCAGACAGTTTACAAAAAGGCTTTGTTAGACCGTCCACTTCACCAGTTGGGGCCGGGTTCTTTGTGGAAAAGAAAGATGGAGGTCTCAGACCCTGCATTGATTACCGGGAATTAAACGCAATCACTGTAAAGAACCAGTATCCGCTTCCACTCATCCCTGATCTTTTTAATCAGCTTATGGGAGCCCGTTGGTTTACTAAACTTGACCTCCGGGGGGCATATAATCTAGTCTGCATAAGAGAGGGAGATGAGTGGAAAACCGCGTTTAACACCCCCTTGGCCACTTTGAGTACCTCGTAATGCCGTTCGGACTTAGTAACGCACTTGCCGTGTTTCAAAATTTTGTGAATGGTATTTTCAGAGACATTTGTGGGGTGTATGTAGTCATGTATTTGGATGACATCCTGATTTACTCTGCTGACCCTGCGACACGCTCAACACATCTGTTCTGTGCTCCAAAGACTGCGAGAACATTCTTTATTTGCTAAACTAGAGAAATGTGTTTTTTTTTGCTGAGGAGGTACAGTTTCTGGGGTACATGGTCTCAGGCAAAGGGTTCCGCATGGATCCTGCCAAGATCCATCCCATTATAGCATGGGTACAACCCAAATCGCTAAAAGCGCTGCAGCGATTCTTAGGGTTTGCCAATTATTACCGCAAATTTATCAAGGGTTTCTCAGAGATTGCCAAACCACTCACGGATTTGACCCGGAAGGGGGCAGATGTGGCTAATTGGAAACCTGAGGCACTTTAGGCATTTTCTACCTTAAAGGAGTGTTTTGTGGCTAACCTGGTACTAATCCATCCTGACCTAGACCGGCCGTTTGTGGTAGAAGTGGATGACTCTGAGGTTGGAGTAGGGGCACTGCTTTCACAAGGCACGGCAGCCCTTGCACAACTTCGTCCATGTGCTTTCTTTTCCCGAAAGTTGTCTCCTACGGAGAGGAATTATGATATAGAGAATCGGGAATTGTTGGCCATAAAATGGGCCTTTGAGGAATGGCGTCACTTCCTCGAAGGTGCTAAACATAAAATTACAGTGATCACAGATCACAAGAACTTGACCTACCTGGAGTCAGCCAAAAGCCTGAATTCTAGACAGGCAAGGTGGGCCTTGTTTTTCTCGAGATTTGACTTTATCACATTCCGTCCAGGTACTAAAAACGTAAGGGCTGATGCCCTCTCAGTTTTTGCCCCTCACAAGCCGAGGACTCTGAAGCAGTTCCAATATTGGCCAATGGGATTGTTGTTTCGGCTGTGTCTTTGGACCTTCTGCAGGTGATCCGTAGGTCCCCAGAACAAGCCCCTGACATGATGCCCCCCCAAAAAATTGTTAGTTCCGGCCACGTTTCGCCTGCAAGTTCTGAAAGAGTCGCACGACTCTGTTCTGACAGGCCATCCTGGTGTCAATAATACCACCAGACTGGTGACTAGGAATTTTGGTGGCAGACGGTGGTTAAGGATAGTAAAGATTGTGTTAGCTTGTGAAATCTGTGCCCGCGCCAAGTCCCCCCATTATCGCCCTGCCGGCTGGCTCCAGTCCTTGCCCATCCCTGAGAGTCCATGGACCCACATCTCCATGGACTTCATTACTGACCTGCCGCCCTCAGAAGGGAGGACGTGTATCTGGGTGGTGGTGGATAGGTTCAGTAAGCAATGTCATCTTGTTCCCCTGTCTGGTTTACCTAATTCTGAAACTTTGAGTAAGCGCTTCATTGTTCATGTTATACGATTGCACGGCACTCGGGTGAATATTGTGTCCAACAGGGGTACCTGTCATGATATGTATTTTTCCCCAATACTTTGCCATGTCTTGTGTATACCTGTAACAATATGTTTCCTTTCCCCATTGCCTGTGTCTCTGGGACTATAATGTAATTATGTAAGTAACCTGTCTCCTTTCCACAAGACTTGTGTATCTAGACCATAATTGAATTCAGGCTTGGGTCAACACAGCTAGGGGAATCACCATTGTTCTCCTCAGCAGGGGGAGGACTCACAATACACATCCTCGTAGACACCTCGGAGCCATGCGATGGACCAAACCATTGACTAGGAGGTGGGAACTTCTACTCCCCTACACTTGGGCTGATCCCAGGAGCCCAAGACAATGGACTTATGTGTGACCCATCAGATGTGAGTTGGATGCTGAAAGAGAAGGGCGAGGCTGTCTGAGGAAGCCTCGGCCTTAGTGTGATCGTGGCGGATTTCTGGGACTCTAAAAGGACTATGGTTTTGTGATCTGGCACAAGGATTGTCGGGAGGTGCCCCCGAATCAGTTTCCTGTGGACTTATTTTGGGACTCTGCAAATTACCTTCGTGTTGTTCCTGTGTTCTGGTCAATAAATCTGTTGGATCGTTCCCAGGCCTGTTGTTCCTCCTTGCTCTGGAGAATACTCCCGTCACAGTACCCAGTTCGTTTACAAGTTCTGGAGGGCGTTCTGCAAACGCATGGGTGTTGAATTGTCCTTCTCCTCTGCCTATCACCCTGAGACCAATGGTCAAACTGAACGCACCAACCAGGCTCTGGAGCAGTATCTCCGCTGTTACATATTGGAGCATCAATCCTATTGGGTGGAACATCTGCCATTAGCTGAGTTCGCCCTGAACAACCAATACCAGGAGTCCATCAAAACTACCCCTTTCTACTGCAATCACGGACTGCACCCACGCTTTGGTTCATTTTCGGCCAGGTTGTCGGAGCTCCCGGGGGTAGAAAAATCTATACATCGGTTAAAGACTATCTGGTCAAGTAAACACAAACTTGAAGGGGTCCCAGCTTTTGCTGCAAATAGACGGCGATCCAAGGGACCGCACCTGGGAGTTGGGGACAAGGTCTGGCTTTCCACCAAGAATATCAAGCTTAAAGTGCCGTCTGCCAAACTAGGTCCCAGATTCATTGGTCCATATGAAATATTGGAAGTGATTAACCCTGTAGCTTTTCGTTTAAAACTCCCTCAGTCTTTTAAATTGCCCAATGTTTTCCACAAATCTCTTCTCAAGTTGTACCGCTCTCCAATCCATCCTGTCCAGTCCCCTCCTCCTCCTGTTTTGGTCAGGGGCATCTTGGAATACGAAGTCCAGGGTGTTCTTGACTCCCGCTTAGTGAGAGGTTCCGTGCAGTACCTGGTGCACTGGAAGGGCTATGGCCCAGAGGAGAGGTCCTGGGTTCCCGCTAGTGACATCCACGCCAAAGGTTTGATTAGAAAATTTAACCTCCTTCACCCTAACAAACCTGGTTTTGAGGGTCCAGAGGCCCCTCTTAGAAGGCGGGGTACTGTCACATCGCCATCGGATACAGGGACTGCTGTTCCTGCTTCGGCCACTAGGAGGCACCAGACTGGCACGTTGCCGTCAGACCCGAGCTCTGCTATTCCTGTCTGGAAGGCGCCGGACTGTCATGTCACGGTCAAAATCGGGGACGGCTGTTCCTGCCTCTTGGTTTCCCCCAGTGTGCTAGTTTGTTATTTGCTATCTTTGATTCTGACCTTTGCCTGGATTTCTGACTCTGCGCCTGCCTAACGATTTTGTACCTCTGCCTCCCTTTGGGTTTATGATTCTGACCTTGGCCTGGATTTGACTCTGCTACTGTCTGCCATTTTTGTACCTCTGCTGCCCGCCTGGTTTAGACTTGGATTCCTGACTACGCTTTTGGTCCCGTTTTTTAACCCCTTTCTGGCGACCGTTTTGCTCTGGTCCGCTGCTCTTATCCAGACAGCTACCTCCTGGGCTCTGCTGTAAATCCAGATCCCTGTATAGGGGTAAAGGGTATCGGGGTTGCTCAGGGTGCTGTCTTACTGCATCCAAACATAAATTAGGTCTGAACAGGTGCTTTCCTAGAGTCGCCAACTCATATATACATTCAAACAAAAAGCAGCACTCTGTAATGCTAAAACATGAAATATGAAAATTGAATTGCATTACTGCACTAGAGATATGAAATGTTGAGAATTCTTAGCGCATAAATTGGCCAATTCATGCGTACCCGGCAGCCACGATAAGGCGATTCTCGTTGCCAGGACCTAATGCTAATCCTCTCTTAGACCGAAGGCTCTATCTCTATGGAGAGGGGTAGGATCCGGCTGAAATTAAAACCGCCTGATGCAATTTTGGAGCCAATTTTCTTTAGAAACATTTTACATTTTTTTTTCTGGTATTTTTCTTGCAATATAGGAAAGCCTAAGGCCAGAAATAAACCCCATAAAATAATAATAATCTTTATTTATATAGTTATTTATATAGCGCCAACATATTCCGCAGCGCTTTACAGTTTCAAAACACAAGTCATAAGTAACAACGTTACCAATACAATAATTAAAGCAAAATAAGACGACCCTGCTCGTGAGAGCTTACAATCTACAATGAGGTGGGGGAGATACAAAGTACAGGTGTGTATTTACAATGGTGTATTTACAATGATGGTCCAGCCATCTTGGAGTGGGGGATAGATATAGTGAATGGGCTACACACACACATATAAAATGACTTTGATTAGTGAACATGGTAGGCCGCTCTGAACGGATGCATTTTGAGGGAGCGCCTAAAACTGTCCAAATTGTGGATAGTCCTAATTTCTTGGGGTAGAGCATTCCAGAGGATTGGCGCAGCGCGGGAGAAGTCTTAGAGTCGGAGGTGCGGATTAGTGCAGAGGATAGTTGAAAGTCGTTTGCACAGCGCAGCGGTTGGTTAGGCCGAAAGACAGAAATGAGGGAGGAGATGTAGGGGGGTGCCGCACTGTGGAAAGCTTTATGGGTGAGAACAAGTACTTTGAATTGGATCCTATAATGAATGGGCAGCCAGTGTAACGATTGGCGAAGAGGGGAAAAGCAGGGAGGGATGGGAGTCACAGTACTTGGTGGTTGGGAGTGGATTTCCTGACGGATATTATCTATTTTATCTATAAAGTGGGAAGCCAGGTCATCAGCATGAATATCTGTGATAGGGGCTTGTGCTTTTGGCCTGAGAAGGGATTGAAAGGTGTCAAAAAGTTTCTTGGGGTTGTTGGCTAGTGAGGAGATCAGGGTGGAGAAGTAGGTCTGTTTGGCAAGATGAAGGGCAGAGTAATAGGTTTTTAACATAAATTTGAAGTGGATGAAGTCTGCTGGTGTGCAGGTTTTTCTCCATCTGCGTTCAGCACTCCTAGGCCATCACTGGAGAAGTTGAGTTTGCGATGTGAGCCAGGGCTGTTTTACTCTGTGTTTGGATGTTCTGAAGGTGAGAGGCTCTACCTGGTCAAGTGTGCTTCTAAAAGTGTCGTAGTGATAAACAGCCAGATCAGGACAGGGAAGATTGTAGGGAGTCTGAAAGTGTCTGAAGGTTAATGGCTTGTAGATTTCGGAATGTGTGATAGGTAGGAGTGTGCTGGGGTGGGCGAGGATTTGTGAGCGTGAAGGAGAGAATGTTGTGGTCAGAGAGGGGAAGCGGTGAGTTATTTAGGTAGGATATTGAGCAGAGCCGGACAAATACCAGGTCAATGGTGTTACTGTCTTTGGGTGTCTCAGAGGTTGAGAGCTGTGAAAGCCCAAGAGAAGTGGTTAGTGACAGAAGCTGGGATGCAACTGTGGAAGTGGGGCTGTTAATGGGGATGTCACGGGGTCCTTCTCCGATACCACACAATCAACAGAGCGAGGGAAGTGTGAACAATTCCAAGACCTTTATTAGTAGGCAAAACTAAAAGGTCCATAAACTATCCACCACACTGAGGATACAGTAGTCCAGAACACGAATGTAGTTCAGTAACCGGATGAATGTCCAAGGAGATGAGTCCAATAATCAAGCAGACAGAGGATAAAATGGGTCCATATGCTTCTCCTTCTCTCTGGCGTGCTGTCTTCACACAATCATCACCACACAGGGTCTGACTTGTACAGCTCCTGTCCTCCCCATCCCCCTCCTTATGTCCAGGGGTAGTCAGACAGGTTGGGGCGGTTTTCAGGCCTCCCAGACCTGACATAGGTGCCTTGGGGACAGGGCTGTGGAGTCGGTAAGCCACAGTTGCGACTCCGACTCCTGGATTTTATCAGGCTCCGACTCCGACTCCTTCATAAATGGCCAATTCATAACAACAAATTTACTGTTGTAAAATATTAAACATCGTGCTTATTCAGTTTCTCACCATCATATAAGTAATCAGACCACTTAGAGCAAAAACTACATTTATTAGAATACAATTAGAATATAGCAAATAACTTTTATAAACTTTTCTAAACTGTAAGTAAATATGCAATAAACACTTTTATGCAGTTAATAAGAAGAAATCTATAAATTTGTCCTCAGAAAAAGTATTGCCTCTGTCAGATCCTCCTTCATGGATGCCCTCAAATCTGATCTAATTATTTTGAGAGCAGAGAACAAGCTCTCTACACTAACTTGTGTTGGTGGCAAAGCAGTAACCACTCGGGCAACATCTCTGACAATGTCAGGATACAGAGGAATCGCTTGTTGCACTGTTATTTTTGATGAACGGTCAAATTTCTCAATTTCTTTTAGTGCACATGAAAAATTCTGCTGAAATGTACTGGCTGTGTTCCTTGATGGGGATGACTCTTCTTCTATGCGGGAACGCTTTGCACGGTCCTTGTGATCCAAATTTTTTTCGAAATTAAATTCTTCATCAGTTGATGATGAGGGTGAAGATGTGGCAGGACGACCAAATTCTTCTTGTTCCTCCTGACTGTTCTGCAACCCTTTCATCCTTACTGCTATTTCAAACATAGCTTCTTTTCCTTTACTTAGCTGTTGATCATCTAGAAGAATCCGATGCATTGGGTCTACATAAACAGCTGCCAAAAGAATGTTATTTTGTAATAGTAGCTCCTCTCTCCGTTTCATTGATGTAGCAATGCCACTTGCAATTAACCCTCCTCTTTGGGACAGGCGAAACATCAGGTTCTTCCACTCCTTTAAGAAAATACCTGGAGTTAAGTCCTCTGCTTGTAATTTTTTAGTCACTGTAAATGGGTGCTCTAGCAATTTTTCCAGCTCAGTCACCTGATTCCACTGACTTTCATTTAGCGTCAGATGAGGGTTAGCCATGTCTACAAGAAAGGTTTTCATTTCAACCAAGCGCTGAATCATTAAGTAAGTACTGCCCCATCGTGTGGCTTGACCAATAATTGCCCCTTTTCCAGCACGTCTCTTCAAAATTGAGTCAACTTTAGGGGTTCTGGCAACAGTAGCCAATTTTCTCACCTTGCCAATCAGTGCAGCAGCATGTCCTTCTTGAAGACTGTCTCTTATAGCCAGCTGTAGCGTATGCACAACACAGCGCATGTGATGAATGAAAGAACATATTGACACAGTTTCAACAAGATCATCTAAACTATCATGTTGCTGTTCATCTGAAGCAACTTCAGTTTGCTCCTCAGTTACAATACTGTGTTCCTCTATTTCAAACATTTCTGTGTCTGTGGACCCAGAATGTTCTTTTAACTGCTGGTCACATTAGCTTAATAGTACTTATCATATTTGAAGCATTGTCAGTTACGACAGAAAGAACTTGCTCTTTTTTACGTTCATAGTCTTGCAGAACCTTTTCCACCAAGACCTGGAGAAACTCACTGGTGTGATGAGCTTTGGTGTCTTTTACTGCCAATGTCTTGGTAACTATTTCATTTTTGTCACAAACAAATCGGACATTGATGGCAAAATAGTTCACTCTGTGACGTGTGCAGGCATCCATTTTAAGAAACAGAAAGCGTCCCTTGAGAGTTTTTTTAAGTTCTTCCTTTTGTTTAAAAGCTTCTTCGATTACTAATTTTCTAATACTCTCTCTCTCCAGAGAAACACCAAGCTTGCGGGCCATTTCCCCATTCAGACACATAAAAGCTGGTCGTGAAAATAATGAAATAGACACACTATCCTTTACAACAAGCTCTATGATCTGTTTTTAAATGTATCTACTGTCATTGTCACAGTAACTTTGTCACTGACAAAATATCTTGCAACTGATGGCTGCAAAGTTCTCTGCTCCTTTGTTTGGCTGGAAGAGCTGGGCACTGGTTCATTGGTTTGGATGCAGGCTTTCAGTACTTCTGGATGAAAGCGCTGTAAATGTCTCTTTAGATTAGAAGCTCTGGTAGGAGCATTTTTATCTTTGCCTGAATATGCACTCATCTTGGCTTCACAGCATTTGTTTTCGTCTGGATCATTTGTCATACACTGACAGACATAATGTTTTCTATCTTGAGTGATGGTGAAATGTTCAAATACAGCTGATTTAATGTGATGCTTCTTTGACATTCTCAGGTTTTTAATTCTGCATTCACAATCCAAATGACAATTGTTTTTCCTAAAAACAATTGTACAAAATTATTGCCAGGTCGTACAACTGATATAGTGGTCAGTAATACTGTTATTATTCCTCATGTACTCACAGTTAACTGATGCAAAGTTTGTTGAAAGGATAATACTTCTTACAGTCTTCCTCTTCTGAGTAACAGGCAGCTGTGAGATGCTTGGAAGAGGCACACCTAGTATGATCTAGTCTAGAGGAGGAGCTTTACTACTAAGAATTTGCAACACATTTTCACTTTCAGTTTCATACATTGTAAGTAGGGGGGTTGGGGCAGCATGAGGTTAACCAAGTATAAGATTAGATAAGGGCAGTGGAGAACAGTGACACACAAGAAGTAAGAAATGTCTCTATCTCCAGCAGAACTGCTTATCAAGTCTCCAGGTCCAGATGAATTACACCCCAGAGTACTGAAGGAGATAGCAGAAGAAATTTTTGAACCCCTCTCCATAATCTTTGAAAATTCTTGGAGAACAGGAGAAGTACCAGAAGACTGGAGAAGAGCAAATGTTGTTCCTATCTTCAAAAAGGGGAAGAAGGTGGACCCAGGCAACTATAGGCCGGTGAGTCTGACTTCTATACCAGGAAAGATCTTTGAACAAATTATTAAACAACATGTATGTCAATACCTGGATAAGAATGAAGTGATTAAACAGAGTCAGCATGGGTTTGTAACTAATAAGTCATGTCAGACTAACTTAATTTCCTTCTATGACGGAATCACTGATTGGGTGGATCAAGGAAATGCTGTAGATATAGTATATCTTGACTTCAGCAAAGCATTTGACAAAGTCTCTCATACAATCCTTATTGAAAAAATGACTAAGTATGGAATGGACAAGGCAACTGTTAGGTGGATTCATAACTGGCTTAGTGATCGGACCCAAAGAGTGGTCGTAAATGGCTGCACATCCAGTTGGAAGAATGTCTCAAGTGGGGTACCACAGGGCTCTGTCCTGGGCCCTGTATTGTTCAACATCATTATCAACGATTTAGATGAAGGAATTGAGGGTAAACTGATTAAATTTGCTGATGACACAAAGCTAGGAGGGATCGCTAATACTAGAGAAGAGAGAGAGAGGATTCAAAAAGATATAAATAAACTGGAGAAGTGGGCAGCAACTAACAGAATGGTTTTTAACAGGGAGAAATGCAAAGTACTACATCTGGGCAATAAAAATGAAAAAAGCATATACAGAATGGGAGGAATAGGGCTAAGTGACAGCACATGTGAAAAAGACTTGGGTATACTAATAGATCACAGACTGAATATGAGTCAACAGTGTGATGCAGCAGCAAAAAAGGCAAATGCAATTCTAGGATGTATTAACAGAAGCATACAGTCTAGATCACGTGAAGTCATTATTTCCCTCTACTCCTCTTTGGTCAGACCTCATCTGGAATATTGTGTCCAGTTTTGGGCACCACATTTTAAAAAAGACATCAACAAACTGGAGCAAGTTCAGAAAAGAGCGACCAGAATGGTGACCGGTCTGCAAACCCTGTCTTATGAGGAAAGGCTGCAGGATTTGGGAATGTTTAGTTTGCAAAAGAGAAGACTGAGAGGAGACTTAATAGCTGTCTACAAATATCTAAAGGGCTGTCACATTGTAGAAGGATCAACTTTATTCTCATTTGCACAAGGAAAGACTAGAAGCAATGGGATGAAACTGAATGGGAGGAGACACAGATTAGATATTAGAAAAAACTTTTTGACAGTTAGAGTGATCAATGAGTGGAACAGGCTGCCACGAGAAGTGGTGAGTTCTCCTTCAATGGAAGTCTTCAAACAGAGGCTGGACAGACATCTGACTGGGATGATTTAGCGAATCCTGCTTTGAGCAGGGGGTTGGACCAGATGGCCCAGGAGGTCCCTTCCAACTCTACGATTCTATGATCACTGTTGTTCATAGTTTGATAGAACATATATATTTGAGTAACATTTATAAAATTCATATGAAAGTTCAATTATGAAATATTAATACATTTTTTTTTAAAGCTGGAGTCGGTACATTTCTACCGACTCCGACTCCAACCAAAACTAACTCCGACTCCACGACTCCGACTCCACAGCCCTGCTTGGGGATTAAGGCACTACAGGGGGTGGATCAAGAGGCATAGATAGGCTGCAGACAGTAAGTGAGCTAATTCAATTATCAGACTTTTGGTAGGTAATTAGGACACTAGACAATATGGGGAATACACGGAATGATACAGGGCAACAATATGGAAATCCGTAAAATATAAATAGACACAAAATGATACCTACATAACATGTCACACCATCACAACCTCTCCCCCCTCATAATAAGTGAGCACGCCATGAGGTCTACACAGACCTCTGGCCTGCTCACTTAAGTCCACATTGCTCAATCATTTATAGTTCCTTATACAACAATGGCAGGGGTAGGTCAGCCTGGGGGCCTATGGTTCTTCTTGTCGAGGCAGTCCATCGGCGTTGTGGTGTTGGCTTTGCCGCTTGTATTGGATGGAGAAGCTGTAGGCTTGTAAGGACAAGCTCCACCGCAGCAATCTTCCATTGTCTCCAGATACGCAGTTCAGCCATGTGAGGGGGTTGTGGTCTGTAACAATTGTAAAGTCTCTGCCATACAAGTATGGCTGAAATTTTTTTTTTTTTAGCGCCCATACGATGGCAAGGCACTCCTTTTCAATAGTGGCATAGGCAACTTCCCGATCCAGTAGTTTCCGACTGGCAAAAGCAACAGGATGTTCTTCTCCGGCGGCGTTCACTTGGCTAAGTACTGCCTCAATCCCAAAGGTGGATGCATCTGTCTGTACGAGGAACCTGCACTTATAATCAGGGGCAGCCAAGACAGGAGCTGTGATGAGGGCGGTCTTTAACGCTGAAAAGGCATCCTCGCATGCAGTTGTCCACGTCATATTCCTAGGCATGTTCTTGCGGTTCAGGTCGGTTAGTGGCTTCGCCAAGGTGCTGAAATTAGAAACGAATTTTCGATAGTAACCAGCAGTTCCTAAAAATGCAAGTACCTGCTTTTTAGTCTGGGGTCTACACCAGTTGCTAATGGCTTCCACCTTGGCAGGCTCAGGCCTTAGGGTCCCACCCCCTACTCTATGCCCGAGGTGCTGCACCTCAGCCATCCCTATTTGGCACTTATCAGGGCGAATGGTCAGTCCTGCAGTAAGGATACAGTCTAGCACTATGCCCAAGTGTTTAAGATGTTCCTCCCAGGTTGTGCTAAAAATAGCAATGTCATCCAAGTAAGCACAGGCAAAGTCCTGACATTGATCTAACAGTCCATCTACCAGTCTCTGGAAAGTAGCTGGGGCAGTTTTCATCCCAAAGGACATTCCCAGGAACTCAAAAAGCCCAAATGGAGTAATGAAGGCCCGAGCGCTCCGGAGCGTCCTCCGTTAGGGGTATTTGCCAGTACCCCTTGCTCAAGTCTAACATGGTCACAAATTGGGCACTGGCCAGACGATCCAATAGATCATCAATCCTGGGCATGGGGTAAGCATCACTCTTGGTGCCATCATTTAATCGTCTGTAATCAACGCTGAATCGTGTTGTACCATCCTTCTTGGGGACCAGGACGACAGGAGAGGCCCAAGAACTGTGAGATGGCTGACCGACTCCCAGTTGTTTCATCTCCTCTAGTTGGTCCTTTATCATGCCTTGAACAGCCTCTGGAACCCGGTAGGCAGCCTGCTGGATGAGGCGTTGTCCAGGGGTTTCCACATGGTGGCTGGTGAGAGTAGTCTTCCCTGGCTTTGAGGAGAAAGCAGCAGCCCTCGGCCTTAGTACGGCGAAAATATCGTCCTTTTGTATATCCTATAAATGGGAGCCCAGGGGCACTTGTTCCTGTGATCCTCCTGCTTTGGCGACCTGGAGAAGATCGTGGAGACACTCGTCGTTGGCAATATTACTAGGGGGTTGGTAGACGGCTAGAACAGGCAGAGATCGGTTGTGGTATTCTTTCAGCATGTTATTGTGGACGGTTTTCTGTCGTCGACCACTAGAGTCCAGGGCAATAACGTAGTTAGTGTCATTAATTTTCTTGACAACCTGATAAGGGCGTTCCCACACTGCTTGAAGCTTGTTGGCAGGGGAAGCAGTAATCATGAGCACTTGCTGTCCTTCCATAAATTCCCGGGTCCTGGCATTACGGTCATACCAGGGTTTTTTTCTGGACTGGGCCAGTTGCTGATGTTCTTTAGCCAAGGTAGCTAGCTGGGCAAGACGGTTTCTGAACTCTAGAACATAGGGAGCGATGTGCATTCCGGTATCTGAGTTGTCTCCCTCCAAATGTTCTTTCAGAAGAGTGAGAGGCCCATGGACCTTCCGGCTAAACAGTAGTTCGAAGGGAGAGAACCCTGTGGACTCTTGGGGAACCTCCCGATAGGCGAAGAGGAGATGTGGCAGATATTTTTCCCCAGTCTTTTTCAACATCAGCAAAAGCCCTCAGCATATTTTTTAGGGTTCCATTAAAGCGTTCACATAGTCCATTGGTCTGCGGGTGGTATGGGGTGGTGCGAATGGCTCGAACACCACAGGTATGCCATAGGGACTGTACCAGATCTGACATGAACTGAGTGCCTTGATCTGATAATATTTCACTAGGAAACCCTACCCGGGTAAAGATGGTAACAAGTGCCTTGGCTACCTTTACTGCTGTAATACTGGACAGGGGCACAGCTTCAGGATACCGAGTGACATAGTCCACCACTGTCAGGATATATTTTTTCCCCGACCAGCTGGGGTGGGCCAGAGGACCTATGATGTTGACAGCTACACGTTGGAATGGTTCTTCAATTATGGGCAGGGATTGCAGGGGTACCTTATGTCGAACTCCTGGATGCCGCATGCTCTGGCACACATTGCAGGTGCTGCAATAATGGGCTACTGACTGCGAGATGCCAGGCCAGTAAAAACTTTGGTTGAGTCTCTTTTCAGTTCCTTTCCTCCCTTGATGTCCAGCCAAGGGGATGTCATGGGCCAGTTGGACTAGCTGTGCTCTGTACTTCTGAGGGACAATGAGTTGCCTGGTCGTTGCTTCAGGGTTGCCCTTGTCACTGACTTTTGTTACATGATAATACAGTCCGTTTTCTCGAGTGAAGCCGTCCCCATGTGCCCAGTTTCTGCCTTTTGCCTAAGGGCTGCTAAGGTAGTTTCACCCTCTATTTCTCTCCTAAACGCCTCTCTGTCCCAAGAATCTCCCAATGTAGTGGCAGCGAACGTATTGCTTACCAAACCTGATGCGGTTCGTGGTGGTTGCTCCCCGGTGAGGTCCGGATGACGTAGTGCTTGAAGGGCCTGTAGTCGGGTGACTGCTCCTACAAATTGGCACTGTAACTCCCCAATATCGTTACCAAGGAGGATATCTGCAGGAAGTCGTCCCAGTTTTTCTCCACAACCATAATCCAAATGCACAGAAGCTCGCTATATATATTTTCGGGCACCCACTGCCAGGACAATGGGAATTCCTGGACCCTGGTGAATTGCCTCGGGTCGAACCACACGGAGGTCAGCGATAGGCAGGAATGCCCCCGTGTCTCTAAATCCTGACACTTTGTATCCTTCAATTAAGACATCCTGCAGGTGGCATTGCTGTTGCTCTGGGTAGCTAAAGGACAAAGGCCGGAGTCCATACACTCCAGGAGGGGTATCTATGGTGAGGGTGATGGTAGCTCTTCCTCAGACGGGATGGAGTGCACAAGATGCACTGGGCGAGGTGGGGTAAATGGTTCGGTAAGCCTCCGCCATGCTTCCGTTCCCACTATCAAACTCATCCAGCCAGAGTGGGGCACCTCCATCACAGCATACTGCTGCTCAGAGTCCTTGAAAAATTCCTCCACATCTCCGGCCTCATCAAATGGCTTAAACTCTTTCCGGGTGATCTGTACAGGCTCCCGGATCGTTGGGTTTACACTCCACATTGCATTACTCCCTCTTTCAAGCTCCATTGCTTCTTGTCTCCGCTGTGCCCAGCGGGCAGCCTCTTCTTTATACTCCTGAGAGACACCGGGGCCCAGAACCACCATCTCTTCTTCGTACCACACCAACCACTGGCTTTTTGGGGCGGGGATCCCTGTCTCCAGTGCTTTTCCTTCAGACATCTGGGAGGAGGTGGCCGGGCTAGCACCCACCATTTGTTCAATTAAGGCTTCTTTAGTCAGTCCCTGGTAGTTCAGGCCCAGGTCTCTGGCTCTCTCTTGTAAACTGGATACAGTCCAATTTCTGAACTCACTCTGTGGGTGGTTCTCCAATGGGTTACACTCTGTTGATCCCACTGCTGCCACCTGTTGTCACGGGGTCCTTCTCCGAAACCACACAATCAACAGAGCGAGGGAAATGTGAACAATCCCAAGACCTTTATTATAGGCAAAACTAAAAGGTCCATAAACAATCCACCACACTGAGGATACAATAGTACAGAACACGAATGTAGTACAGTAACAGGATGAATGTCCAAGGAGATGAGAGTCTAATAATCCAGCAGACAGAGGATAAAATATGTCCATATGCTTCTCCTTCTCTCTGACAAGCTGTCTTCACATGATCATAACCACACAGGGTCTGACTTGTACAGCTCCTGTCCTCCCCATCCCCCTCATTATGTCCAGGGGTAGTCAGACACGTTGGGGTGGTTTTCAGGCCTCCCAGACCTGACAAAGGTGCCTTGGGGATTAAGGCACTACAGGGGGTTCATCAAGAGGCATAGATACAGTCAGGCTGCAGACAGTAAGTGAGCTAATTCAATTATCAGACTTTTGGAAGGTAATTGAGACTCTAGACAATATTGGGAATACACGGAATGATACAGGGCAACAAGAGAACACAATGGAAATCCGTAAAATATAAATAGACACAAAATGATACCCACATAACATATCACACCGTCACAGGGGATGTTGAAGTCTCCTAGGATAAGGATTGGTAGTTCTGAGGACATGAAGTGCGGCAGCCAGGCTGAGAAGTGGTCAAGGAAGTGAGTGGGTGAGCCTGGGGGCCGGTATATGACCGCTACTCTGATGTGGAGGGGACGGAAGAGCCTGGTGGTGTGGACCTCAAAAGAAGGGAATGAGAGTGATGGAACTGGGGGGATGACCTGGAAAGTGCATTGTGGGGAGTATGCCAACTCCACCACCAGGTCTGCTTGTTGGTCTCGTGGAATGGGTAAATTGTATGCCACCATGGAAATGGCAGCAGGGGAGACAGTGTCAGAGTCCTGAATCCAGGTTTCGGTGAGGACCAACAGATTCAGAGTATTGTTCACAAAGTAGTTGTGCAGGAAAGGAAGTTTGTTACATACAGACCTGGATTCCAGAGGGCACAATTAAAAGGAGCTGAAGGAATGCAAGTAATATTAATAAAATTATTATGGTTTTGATATGGGGTAGGGGTTGAGGGAAGGTGGTCTGGGTTTGGGGGAGATGTCCCCTGAAATCAATAAAAGTAGGAACATAAGGAGCAAGTAGTTCTTTGAAATGTTAGGAGTTTTTTTGTGCAATGTGTTTGGGCAAGATGGGCTGAGGTTTTTCAGGAAGGTGAGAAGTGCATGGGAGCTGAACATGGGAGAGGGAAGTATAGAGGGGCTGATGTGTATAAGTGGTGATAGAGGAGGGATGGGGCCGTGAATGTGGATGGCAAGGGAACACTGGAGGATAGAAATGAAGGACATGGTTAAAAAGGAAAGCAAAATGTTGGTTACCTGACTGCTGTCCTGACTGTCATGGAGTAACTGTCTTTTGCTGGATGCTTAGCTAATGTGATGCTTTGCTTAATGCGTGCAACCCCCTCACATGCGTGTTCCCCTTAGAAAGAATCACTGTACATGGAGATTTTGGGATCAGATCATTTCTGTCCATGATGTTTGTGGAAACAAAAAAGCTTTTATAAAACTTCATCAAACTTCTGTGTGTGACTCAGAGCTGAGATCTAACGTGACAGAAGATTCCAGTGCGGGGAAGACGGGAAACCTTCATATAGACGGCCGGTGGGGATGGGGTCAGTGACCGACTCTGGCCAAATCTGTTTCTAGAGCCGTAGTAGAAGATGAAGATGTCGTCCTCACCATGAAGTAGTTATTTCTCATGTCGCGTGTAATGAATCTCTCCTGCAGTATTGCTAATGCCGATTCCAGTGTCTGTAAATGAGACGAGAATTAGCGTTATGGAAGATGAGTCTATGAGGAACGTGTTCAGCTGCCGACTCCGAGGAGGAAACTGCTTGTTGTCTGTGGCCTAAATATATAGGTTTTATTAGTAGATGTCAGGGAAGAAAACTAAACCCTGTAAGATAATAAATCTCCTCATATGTTTCCCTTATTATCTCCAGTAAGTGTATTATTACACAGGATTCTTATGATGTTACATCGGATCATCTTCTCATTCAGGTCTCTACAATATCGGATCCTCTCAGTGAAGATCTTCTATATAAGAGAATTTTCCTGATTTACCCATCAAAGATGGATATGGACAGAGACAAGATGGTGGAGAGGATCTTACACCTCGCCCTAGAGATCCTCTTCCGTCTCACTGGAGAGGTGAGAGATTCTGATGACGTCACATTCCATCATTCTTATCTATGGGAATAACAGATGGACAGAACTGGAGAGGTGAGGACTCTGGAAATGTCTGTAGTGAGATTTATTAATGTGTCTCTCCATTACCAGGATTACACAGTGGTGAAGAAGACCTCTAGTGATCGCTGTCAGGACCCTGTGTCTGAGGGATGGGGAAGACCCCTGAGCCCAATCACAGGGCCTCCACCTCACCCCCTGATCCATGAGGACATCAAAGACCAGAAGATCCTAGAACTCATCTACAAGATGAATGAGCTGCTGACTGGAGAGGTGACACTGCTGGGAATGCTGGGACATTATACAGTAACACTATGAAGGGATCGGGGGATGACGGTATCATTGTATGTGTCAGGTTCCTATAAGGTGTCAGGATGTCGCTGTCTATTTCTCCATGGAGGAGTGGGAGTATTTAGAAGGACGCAAAGATCAGTACAAGAACGTCATAATGGAGGTTCCCCAGCCCCTCACATCTCCAGGTAATAGACAGGACTAAATACACACGGCCTATAATTATCTGTATGTAGAGAATGAATTCAGTCCCTGTGTGTGTTTCCTCCAGATCTATCCAGTAAGAGGACAACACCAGAGAGATGTCCCCGTCCTCTTCTTCCACAGGACTGTAAACAAGAAGATCCCAATGCTCCTCAGGATCATCAGGTAGATGTAGAGAAGGTGTCAGGAGATCTCCCCTATGATGTGTAGACGGCTGTGAAGGTCTTGTGATCAGTCTTGTTTTATCCACCAGTATTATATGTTTTATATCTGTGTAATAAGAACGGTATATATTAATACTGACCCCTATGTGCCCCCATATATTAGTAATGTCCCCTATGTGCCCCGATATAGTAGTAATGCCACCTATGTGCCCCCATGTATTAGTAATGTCACCTATGTGCCCCATATATTAGTACTGTCCCCTATGTGCCCCCATATATTAGTTCTGTCCCCTATGTGCCTCCATATATTAGTAATGCCCCTTGTGTGCCCCCATATATTAGTAGTGCCCCCATATTAGTAATGCCCCCATATATTAGTAATGTCACCTATGTGACCCCATATATTAGTAATGCCACCTATGTGCCCCATACATTAATAATTCCACATGTCCCCCATATATTAGTAATGTCCCCTATGTGCCCCATATATTAGTAATGTCCCCTATGTGCCCCACATATTAGTAATGCCACCTATGTGCCCAATATATTAGTAATGTCCGCTATGTGCCCCATATATTAGTAATGTCCCCTATGTGCCTCCATATATTAGTTATGTCACCTGTGTCCCCATTTATTAGTAATGTCCCCTATGTGCCCAATATATTAGTAATGCCGCCTATGTGCCCCCATATATTAGTAATGTCACCTATGTGCCCCACATATTAGTAATAAATAAAATATTGACTGTCACATCCAAACATAAATTAGGTCTGAACAGGTGCTTTCCTAGAGTCGCCAATTCATATATACATTTAAACGAAATGCAGCACTCTGTAATGCTAAAGCATGAAATATGGAGATTGAATTGCATTACTGCACTAGAGATATGAAGAATTGAGAATGCTTAGCGCATAAATTGGCCAATTCATGTGTATCTGGCAGCCACGATAAGGCGATTCTCGTTGCCAGGACCTAATTCTAATCCTCTCTTAAGGTACTGTCACACTTAGCGATATCGCTAGCAATATCGCTATAACTTGTGACGTTATAGCGATATTGCTAGCGACATCGCTGTGTCTGATACTTACCTACAACCCGCTCCCCCGCTGGTTATCTCTCATCGTGCGAGAACGTCCTGGACCGCTTCTCGTCGTCAGCTTCCTGTGGAGAGACGAGCGTGGACGCGGGCGGGAGGACGCAGGATCACCTAGTGTGACAGGTAAGTAGCGACCCCCCGTCCCCAGCGATGTCGCTGGTGAGATCTGCCTGTGTGGCATCTCACTAGCGACCACTTAGCGATGTACCAGCAATCCTGACCGCGTCATATCGCTGGTCGGGATCGCTGGTACTTCGCTAAGTGTGACAGTACCTTTAGACTGAAGTCTATTTCTCTAGCAACCTTCCACGACAGCATAGGAGGTTGTCTCCCCGACCGGAGGCCTCCCGCAGCTCTCCGGTCTCTCCTTCTCCTGTTGCACGCCGTGCGGTGACCCGGAAGTGACGTCACGCGCAGTCACTTCCGGGGTATGTATGACAACTTCTTGTCATGGTGGCCCCCATTCAGCTTCCAGCGTGCGGAGCTCGCCAGCACTTGCTGTGCCTGCCCCGGGACCCAGGGAGGAGGAGGGGGAAAATGAAAATACTGCGCTGAGGGCAGGATTAACCCTTTATTAACCCGCCGGAAGACGCCGACAGGTAAGGCAAATCAGTCAGTATGTACGGTTCTTCCTGCCCTGCGTCTGCAGAGCCCAGCGCTGCCACAGTAAGTATAACTGGGGTGGGTCCTAGTGTTGCGATCTTGGGCTAGAGGTCCTCAAAATACTTCTCCTTTTCTTATAGGGAGAAAAGTCTGCCCACAAAAGCACCAATACCACCAGCAAGTCGGCCAAATGTGCCATATGCAGTGCAAAACTCCCCTCAAATAGGGCGAAAAAATTATGTCAAGCTTGCATAGACAGGGTGGTCAGGGCTGAACACCCGTCACTAATTAACGAAATTCGCAGCCTGGTTACTCACCAGGTTCAGACTTCCCTGGCCGCACTGTCCCCCCCTCCACCTCCTCCACTCCCTCCGATTGTGGGCTCACCACCCCCAAAAAAACGGAAAATTCAGTTGGAAGACTCAGAGTCTGAATCAGAAAAATCATATAATTCAGGCTCCGAAGATTGGGAACAACCGGGAACCTCTAATTCAGCCGAATCTAGGAGATACCTCCTTTCCACAGAATATGTGGAGGAGCTGGTCGGCGCAGTACGGGCCACCATGGAACTAGAGGATGAGCCTGTTAATCAGTCAGCACAAGACCGCATGTTCGGGGCATTCGAGGGACCCAAGCGAACAGCTTTCCCAGTACATAGGAGCATAGTAGATATGATCTCCCAGGAATGGGAGTACCCAGAGAAGAGCTACTCAGCCCCTTCGGAACTCAGGCATAGATTCCCCCTGGAGGGAGAGGAGTTTAAATGGGACATCCTGAAAGTTGATGTCCAGGTGGCGAGGGTGGTGAAGAAAACGGTCCTTCCTTTTGATGACGCGTCCCAGCTTAGAGACCCGATGGACCATAAAGCAGAGAGCCTCCTAAGGAAAGCCTTGGAAACCTCTTCTTTTTCCTTAAAGTCAGGGTTTGCGTCCACATGCGTGTCTAGGTCTCTCTTCCAATGGATAGAGGAACTAGAGTCATATTTTTCGGGGAACCTCAAGAGGTGACCTCCTGAACTCCCTTCCTATACTACAAAGAGCTACAGGCTTCTTTGGCGGATGCATCGATGGAGATGATCTGCACCTCTGCCAGGGCTATGGTACAGTCCAATTCTGCCAGACGTGCCCTCTGGCTTAAAACGTAAAACGTGGAGCAGGGATGTTACCTCCAAGGTGAAGCTCTGCTCTTTGCCCTTCACGGGTGAACATGTCTTCGGCCCGGCCTTAGATGAAATTCTTGAAAAGGCCACAGACAAAAAGAAGGTACTTCCTGAGCAGAGGACTCCAAAAAAGCGGCTTTTTCGAGCCCCCCAGAATTAACAATCCCAGCCGAGAGGTAAGGGAAAGTTGGGAAGATGGAGTTATGCTAAGGGGAGAGGCAGGAATATCCTGGTCCCCCAGCAGCAACAGCCACAAGAGAAGCAATGACTCGACCCCGGTGAGGGGAAGGCTTTCGAGGTTCTTTCACTCTTGGCAGTTGATTTCCAACAGCCCCTGGGTCCTCAGTGTGATCAAAGAAGGCCTACTACTAGAATTTGAATCCTTCCCCCCGCGGGGTATAAGAGTTACCTCCCTACCACCTCGGGAGACTATAGCACTAAAATCCGGCATTCAACTCCTTCTACAATCAAACGCAATTTCTCAGGTCCCTGTGGAGGAACAAGGAAGGGAGCATTATTCCAGGCTGTTCCTAGTGAAGAAACCCACAGGAGAGGCAAGAATAATAATAAATCTCAAGGGCCTCAACCGACATATCGCATATCGCAGATTCAAGATGGAGTCGGTAAAGACCGCAATTCCTCTGATAGGGCCGTCTTACTTCATGGCAACCATAGATCTGAAGGATGTCTATTTTCACATTCCTATACATCCTTCTCACAGGAAGTACCTAAGGTTTGCGATCCGTCAGGGTCCAGACATCCGGCACTATCAGTACAACGTACTTCCCTTTGGAATATCCTCTGCCCCTCGAGTATTTTCCAAAATTATGGCGGAAACTGTGTCCCACATCAGAAGCCAAGGTATATACATTGTACCCTACCTGGACGACCTGCTGATAATAGGAGCCTCATACCAGACTCTGGTAAACCAGGTGACCCAAACTCTGGGTATTCTCCAATCGCTGGGGTGGATCCCGAATATAGAAAAGTCGCAGATCCAACCCTCCCAGCAGATAAAATTCTTGGGAATCCTCCTATATTCAAGGAAACAAATGTCCTTCCTCCCGGAGCAACATCAGAGGTCCATAATTTCAAGAATCTCGAGCTTCAGGAAAGAGGTCCCCGACCCTCAGGTCAGCTATGTCCATACTAGGGTCAATGACCTCCTGCATCCAGTCGGTACCTTGGGCGCAGGCTCACTCCACAATACTCCAGTCCCATATCTTGCGAAACTGGAACAGAGATCACACCTGCCTGAACAAAAGAGTCCATACCCCAGGAAGAGTGAAAGCTTCGCTAGCATGGTGGATGGACAAATCTGTGCAGGGGAATCAACTGGTCCCAAATCCCCTTGGTCACGGTAACATCGGATGCCAGCAAAAAAGGCTGGGGAGCCGTAGTGTCCCAACAACCATTCCAGGGGTTGTGGAGCCAGAGAGTGAGTGCAAAGTCCTCAAACTTCAAGGAACTGAAGGCTGTGGAGGAAGCTCTCCTGGCGGCAAGACACCTACCGTATTTTTCCGACCATAAGACGCACTTTTTTCCCCAAAAATTTGGGGGGAAAGTGGGGGTGCGTCTTATGGTCGCAATATGCTAACCTCCGGGGCTCTGCGGTGCAGTGGTGGCGGCGGGCTGTGCTCCGGAGCAGGGGCGGCGGCTCCACCGGCATTTCCTCGCAGCCCGGAGGCCCCTGCACATCCCTTCCGGGAACATGGACGCCGGGAAGATGGCCGGGGTCGGCGCATGCGCAGGTTCAGATCTCGTCCCGAGATCTCAGGGGACGAGATCTCGTTGCCGAGATTTGAATCACGTCCCCCGAGATCTCGGGACGAGATATGAACCTGCGCATGCGCCGTCCCCAGACCGGCGGCCATCTTCCCGGCGGCCATGTTCCCGGAGGCCACCGCAACATGGCAGCGGCCAGCAAGGGATGTGCGGGGGCTTCCGGGCAGCGAGGAAATGCCGGCGGAGCCGCCGCCCCTGCACCGGAGCACAGCCCGCCGCCACCCTCACCCCGCAGAGCCCACCTGCCCCAGCTCAGCACAGCCCACCTGCCCCAGCACAGCTGCCCCAGCACAGCCCACCTGCCCCAGCCCCAGCGCAGCTGCCCCAGCACAACCCACCTGCCCCAGCACAGAGCCGCCACCGCACGAGCCTGGACCACTGAATGACTGCTGTGACTACTCCTCCACCTGTGCCGGATCCCTTCCCAGGTAAGCTGAATTCGGACTGTAAGACGGACCCCCATTTGACACATTATTTTTTTCCCTATTTTCCTTCTGAAAATTGGGGTGCGTCTTATGGTCCGGTGCGTCTTATAGTCCGAAAAATACGGTAGTTCAGGGCCATCATATCAGAGTCTACTCGGATAATGTAACAACAGTGGCCCATCTCAGACACCAAGGTGGTACAAGATCCAGCAGTCTAGAGGGCCTGTCTGGCCGAATATTTTCCTGGGCCGAAAGACACCTCCGGTCTCTAACAGCAGTCCACCTAAAGGGTACCTCCAATCTTCAGGCAGATTTCCTGAGCCGTAAATGCATCCAGCCTGGCGAGTGGAGCCTTAACGAAAAAATCTTTCAGAAGCTGGTCAACAGGTGGGGCCTCCCGGAGGTGGATCTACTGGCCTCAAGAGAAAATGCTCGGGTGAGAAACTATTTTTCCCTGAACCCCAGGGACAGATCCCTGGGGGGGTAGATGCCTTTGCCCATAAGTGGAGGTTTCGTCTGGCATATGCCTTACCGCCAGTTCCAATCCTTGCCGCAACCCTGAGGAAGATCCGTGAGGATCGAACCCAGACCATCCTAGTAGCTCCTCTATGGCCAAAAAGGAGCTGGTATTCTCTAATTACAGAGCTACAGGTAGAGGGGCCAGTCCTCCTACCCCTGGAAAACGACCTTCTCTTACAGGGCCCGCTACATCACCCAAACCTCCGGGGAATGAGGTTAGCGGCCTGATTACTGAGACCCAGATCTTGAGGGCCAAGGGTCTATCAGAGGCAGTAATAAACACCCTCCAGAAATCCCGGAAGCTGATCACCATTGCTATATATAACAAAATATGGAAAAAGTTTTCCTCATGGTGTCTGCCAGATTTGCCTGACCCAGGAAACCCTAACATTTTTCGTATCCTGGATTTCCTACAGAGGGGGCTTGAGCTAGGTCTAAAACCTAGCACACTGAAAATACAGATATCAGAATTAAGCTCCATGTTTGACTGTGACTTGGCCAATCACAGGTGGATAAGAAGATTCATTACATCAGCCACTAGGCTGCATCCAAAAAAGCTATTAAATCAAACAATATTCCGGACTAACATAATTTCTACTGCCGGAAAAAAGTGAAGAGATCCAGAAAAAATGTCTTTAATCAATTTATTAATAATATATTAAAAACAGAGAAAAATGCCCAAAAGGAGACGCAAAATACCCTACAGCAATCTTATATGAACAGGCATGATGATAATAAGGCACAAAAATCACACAAAAGCAGATATTGCACAATATAAGGGTTTAATAAAAGATGCAAATAATTCACACCAATCCTCAAAATGGTCTGCTATATATAAATGGTTAAATACCTAAATGAGTCTAAATCTAAGATCCCTAGGCGGCACAATGCATATAAAGTGTGAAATATAGCGGCAACATGACGGTGACGTCTAAGGCTAGTTTCACATTAGCGTTTACGGCCGCAGCGCCGGGCTGCGCACGGCCGCCGCTAAGCCCTGCCCACTGCCGCGCCTCCGCCGGTAGCTCCGCCTACGGACGCATGACGCTGCATGCGTCCTGTGTCTCCTATCTTTAGCACTGGGGACGCAGGCCGTGCGCAGTATGCGTTTGGCGGCGCATGTGTCCTTTTGACGGAGCGCACCAAATTGCAACCTGTTGCGTTTGGCGCTGGTCGGCGCAGCGTCAAAAGGACGCATGCGCCGCCAAACTCATACTGCGCACGGCCTCCGTCCCCAGTGCTAAAGATAGGGGACGCAGGACGCATGCAGCGTCATGCGTCCGCTGGCGGAGCTACCGGCGAAGGCGCGGCAGGGGGCGGGGCTTAGTAAACGCTAATGTGAAACTAGCCTTAGTCCTCATATTAATCTACCTACATGAACCGCTCCAAAATAGACCTAATTAAAAATAGTATAACCAAAATTGTATGCCTTAAATAACAATACTTGGTCACTGTAAGCTCAAAGAGACGTGGGCGCCGCAGCCTCCTCCACCCCAACGCGCGTTTCACAACAAGCTTCTTCCGGGGGCGCCCCCGGAAGAAGCTAGTTGCGGTTCCACCATGGGACTTGAACGTGGTTCTTACTGGACTCACTCAATCACCCTTTGAGCCCCTGCCATCCTGTACTTCTCAGCTGCTCTCCTGTAAGGTCGCCTTCCTTATAACAATAACCTCAGCAAGGCAAATAGGAGAGCTACAGGCTCTCTCAATCAGAGAACCCTACCTAACAGTCAGAGATGACTCCATAATTGTCTCCATTGATCCGTCTTTTCTACCAAAGGTCGTGTCGGACTTTCATAGATCACAGAATATAATTCTCCCCTCATTTTGTCAAAACCCAGCAAACCCTAAAGAAGAGGTGTTTCATACGCTGGACGTAAGGCGAATAATTCTCCACTACTTAGAGTGTGCCAAGCCTTATAGAATCGACCACAACCTATTCATCCATACCTCTGGTCCAAACAGAGGAAAGAAGGTGGCAAAAAACACTTGCCAATTGGATTAAAAAGGCTATCTCTGAAGCATACCTGGCGCAAAACATCACTCCCCTACAGGGATCAAAGCGCATTCAACACGATCTACCTCTACTTCATGGGCTGAGGGCAGGCGCATCTTCAGAGCAGATTTGTAAGGCAGCAACCTGGTCCTCCTTTCATATTTTTTCGAAACACTACAGGTTGGACCTTATGTCCAACAGGGATTTAGTCTTTGGCCGAAAAGTTCTTCAGGCCGTTGTCCCCCCCTAGTGCAGTATAGGTTGTTATGCCTCCTATGCTGTCGTGGAAGGTTGCTAGAGAAAATAGAATTAGACTTACCGGTAATTCGGTTTCTAGAAACCTTCCACGACGCCACTATTTCCCTCCCTGTAGTCTTGGACAAATTCTGAGAATCTTAAGGTAACCGGTGCTATGGTAATCAGTTATAAGTCACTGGTGAGAGGGAGGTGGGAGGGACCTCTTAACCTCTCGTGCTTCCTGTCCCCCATTAGGGCATGGAGACAACCTCCTATGCTGTCATGGAAGGTTTCTAGAAACCGAATTATCGGTAAGTCTAATTCTATTTTTTTTTTCTGGTATTTTTCTTGCAATATAGGAAAGCCTAAGGCCCGAAATAAACCCCATAAATCACTGTACACGGAGACTTTGGGATCAGATCATTTCTGTCCATGATGTTTGTGGAAACAAAAAAGCTTTTATAAAACTTCATCAAACTTCTGTGTGTGACTCAGAGCTGAGATCTAACGTGACAGAAGATTCCAGCGCGGGGAAGATGGGAAACCTTCATATAGACGGCCGGTTGGGATGGAGGCAGTGACCGACTCTGGCCAAATCTGTCTCTAGAGCCGTAGTAGAAGATGAATATGTCGTCCTCATCATGAAGGAGTTATTTCTCATCTTGCATGTAATGAATATCTCCTGCAGTATTGCTAATGCCGATTCCAGTGTCGGTAATGAGACGAGAATTAGCGTTATGGAAGATGAGTCTATGAGGAACGTGTTCAGCTGCCGACTCCGAGGAGGAAACTGCTTGTTGTCTGTGGCCTAAATATATAGGTTTTATTAGTAGACTAGCTGAAGAGCCCGGCGTTGCCCGGGCATATTATCTAACTGTGGGTCCCGCTCTCTCCCTTAACAGCCCCGCTCTCCACCTACCATCACACTCTCTCCTTCCCCAGCCCCGCTCTCCACCTACCATCACGCTCTCTCCTTCCACAGCCCCACTCTCCACCCGCAGTCCCATTCTATCCCTCCGCTGCGGCTCGCTACATCCGTGACCCGCTGTCCCTCCACAGCCCCGCTCTTTCCCTCCACAGCTCACCCCTAATATCCCACATCATCTCGTCAAAGCCACCGGACTACTACACCTAATATTCCACATCATCCCGTCAGCCAGAGCCACCGGACTACTACCCCTAATATCCCACATCATCCCGTCAGCCAGAGCCACCGGACTACTACCCCTAATATCCCACATCATCCCGTCAGCCAGAGCCACCGGACTACTACCCCTAATATCCCACATCATCCCGTCAGCCAGAGCCACCGGACTACTACCCCTAATATCCCACATCATCCCGTCAGCCAGAGCCACCGGACTACTACCCCTAATATCCCACATCATCCCGTCAGCCAGAGCCACCGGACTACTACCACTAATATCCCACATCATCCCGTCAGCCAGAGTCACCGGACTACTACCCCTAATATCCCACATCATCCCGTCAGCCAGAGCCACCGGACTACTACCCCTAATATCCCACATCATCCCGTCAGCCAGAGCCACCGGACTACTACCCCTAATATCCCACATCATCCCGTCAGCCAGAGCCACCGGACTACTACCACTAATATCCCACATCATCCCGTCAGCCAGAGTCACCGGACTACTACCCCTAATATCCCACATCATCCCGTCAGCCAGAGCCACCGGACTACTACCCCTAATATCCCACATCATCCCGTCAGCCAGAGTCACCGGACTACTACCCCTAATATCCCACATCATCCCGTCAGCCAGAGCCACCGGACTACTACCCCTAATATCCCACATCATCCCGTCAGCCAGAGCTACCAGACTACTACCCCTAATATCCCACATCATCCCATCAGCCAGAGCCACCGGACTACTACCCCTAATATCCCACATCATCCCGTCAGCCAGAGCCACCGGACTACTACCCCTAATATCCCACATCATCCCGTCAGCCAGAGTCACCGGACTACTACCCCTAATATCCCACATCATCCCGTCAGCCAGAGCCACCGGACTACTACCCCTAATATCCCACATCATCCCGTCAGCCAGAGCTACCAGACTACTACCCCTAATATCCCACATCATCCCATCAGCCAGAGCCACCGGACTACTACCCCTAATATCCCACATCATCCCTTCAGCCAGAGCCACCGGACTACTACCCCTAATATATGGGTATATGGGCAGGGAGGGGGTGATTCATTTCTGTCCTGTGCTCTCTGCTCCTTTCTGGGGGCAGACAATGGCTGGGAGCTTATGTTCCCAGGGATGCTAGATTTCTCCCACCATGGCAGTGTCTGCTGAGGTGTTGTCGCCTACATTCACTTTCGTATATAGAGATATGCTTTCGTTATGCTCCACACCCTTCTATCATTCACATTGCTGTTCCCCAGCTCACCTACCTCTCTGTCCTTCTCCCTCCTATAGACTTTCAGCCCTACATTTTTATTGAGCCCTGAATTTGAAGAAATGTCTCCCTCTACTGGTCTGCTTCGTGATACACACACACACACACACACACACACACACACACACACACACATACATACATACATTCACTTTTATATATAGAGATGTAAAGAAGAAAACTAAACCCTGTAAGATAATAAATCTCCTCCTATGTTTCCCTTATTATCTCCAGTAATTGTATTATTACACAGGATTCTTATGATGTTACATTAGATCATCTTCTTCTCATTCAGGTCTCTACAATATCGGATCCTCTCAGTGAAGATCTTCTATATAAGAGAATTTTCCTGATTTACCCATCAAAGATGGATATGGACAGAGACAAGATGGTGGAGAGGATGTTACACCTCACCCTAGAGATCCTCTTCCGTCTCACTGGAGAGGTGAGAGATTCTGATGACGTCACATTCCATCATTCTTATCTATGGGAATAACAGATGGACAGAACTGGAGAGGTGAGGACTCTGGGAATGTCTGTAGTGAGATTTATTATTTTGTCTCTCCATAACCAGGATTACACAGTGGTGAAGAAGACCTCTAGTGATCGCTGTCAGGACCCTGTGTCTGAGGGATGCGGAAGAGCCCTGAGCCCAATCACGGGGCCTCCACCTCACCCCCTGATCCATGAGGACATCAATGACCAGAAGATCCTAGACCTCATCTACAGGATGATTGAGCTGCTGACTGGAGAGGTGACACTGCTGGGAATGCTGGGACATTATACAGTAACACTATGAAGGGATCGGGGGGATGACGGTATCATTGTATGTGTCAGGTTCCTATAAGGTGTCAGGATGTCGCTGTCTATTTCTCCATGGAGGAGTGGGAGTATTTAGAAGGACGCAAAGATCAGTACAAGAACGTCATGTTGGAGGTTCCCCAGCCCCTCACATCACCAGGTAATAGACAGGACTAAAGACACACGGCCTATAATTATCTGTATGTAGAGAATGAATTCAGTCCCTGTGTGTGTTTCCTCCAGATCTATCCAGTAAGAGGACAACACCAGAGAGATGTCCCCGTCCTCTTCTCCCACAGGACTGTAAACAGGAAGATGCCAGTGCTCCTCAGGATCATCAGGTAGATGGAGAGAAGGTGTCAGGAGATCTCCCCTATGATGTGCAGACGGCTGTGAAGCTCTTGTGCTCAGTCTTGTTCTATCCACCAGTATTATATGTTTTATATCTGTGTAATGAGAGCGGTGGAGATGGCAGGATTAGAGCTGATCATAGATGGGACTTCTAAATCTGTGACTTTTACAATATTTGTTTCAGGGTGAAGATCTGACCCATATTAATACTACAGAGACATATGTGCGGGGTGATGAGCGGTGTAAAGAGGAGATTCCCACATATGACTACCCAGGTGAGTAGTGACCACTGACTGCAGAGACGTCACAGATTCCTCTCAGTCACCGGCTGTGGCTGCTTTATCGGTGGTGTAGTCCGGCCGTATCACAATCGTGTGATCACCATTTAGGTTCCCGACCACAACATTCTCCTCCTCCCAAAACTGTTCTATTGACTTTGGGCATTGAAAGCCCTTTTCTATAGAACTTACAACCTGTAGGATCCACCTATCCCCTGGGATTAGGAGACGCTGACCGTTACCTGCCCAGGACTGTAAACTACGAAGCCAAATGACAGCGTACGTAGAATGTGCTGACAAGTTAGAAAATCACTTCAAGAAAAGTATTATGATGGATCAGAGAAAGCGGAGGGTAATGATGGTGTTGGCTTCCTAGATCCCTGAGATCTTATTGGATGAATCTCCCTTCTCTCCCTTCTGTGCTCATGTGGCCCCTAAGAGACCAGGTCCAGTCTTTCTGGCCAAACTTCGCTTTTATGATCGACAACAGTAAATCTTTATTTGAAGTTTTCAGTTAATGAGATTTTCGTGCTCTAGGGCGGGGCTGTGGGCGGGGCTTTATGTGGCGCTCTGCATACACAGCGAATAGGCCTCCTTACCTTGACAAGCCAGAGCTGGTATGTCACTCTCCACAAGGAGAAACCTTATCCCTTATAAAAAAAATATTGGAATATTTTAAAAAAAGATGTGATTCTTGGGAAAATGCTTCCTTGTGAACCAGGAATAACTTTTAGGAGAGGGGCGACAGTGAAAAATATTGTAGCTCGAAGTAAATTAGAGGTTACAAAAATAAAAAATATGAAAGGAAATAATACCAATGTGAATGGAGGGAAGGTAACTACGGGAGTATACAGGTGCTCTTCAAACAAAGTACCGTATATACGCGCGTATAAGCCGAGATTTTCAGCCCATTTTTTGGGTGCTGAAAGTCCCCCACTCGGCTTATACGCGAGTCATATAGCCAGGGGGTAGTTGGGGGAGCGGGGGTGTCAGATCATACTGACCCCACTGGCACATCTCTGCAGTGCCCCTGCTTGTCCCACGGTCTCCCTTCCTTCCTACAGCAGTCACATGGTACCGCCCATTAAAGTCATGAATATGCACATATTTATGACTTTAATGAGCGGTACCACATGACCGCTGAAGCAAGGAAGGGAGAACGGGGCTGCAGAGACGCGCCAGTGGGAGGTAAGTATATGCTATATTCACCTGTCCCAGTTCCAACGCTGCTCGCCGATGTGTGCCCGCCGGGTCAGTGATGTTCAGGCAACAGAGGGCGCGCTGACGTAGTCAGTGAGCGCCCTCTGCCAGAACAGTCACAGACAGGGACCGGCGGGCAGACAGCGGTGAGCAGCGTTGGAACCGGGAAATGTGAATATCTCAGGTGGCGGGTCCTGAGCCAGCGGCGACACCTGTCCCCCATAGCGCGCCGGTGTCTCCTGCTCAGCATACCGGCACCTGGCCCCCAGGGACAAGAGGTGAGTATGTCTTTTTTTTTTTTTTTTTTAATACCTGCAGTAGCGGCAGCAGCAATATATGGGGGCATACTCTATGGGGCATCATATGGGGGCATATTCTTTTTTTTAAACCAGTTATTTTTATTTAGGTTTCAAAAGATTTTAAACAATAAACAGTGGATATCAATATACATGTAACAATTCACATATCTTGTAATAATACAATCAAAGCCATCCCCCCCTCCCCCAATACTCCTTATGCCGGGCATACTTGAGAGTCTTAGCAATCATATCACCGCCATCCAGGCGGACCATATTTTTTCGAAAGTTCCTTCACCATGCCTTTGCCTGTAAATGCTTTCCTCTAAATGCATTACCGTACGTGTCTGAGCCATAAATTCCCTCCTAGTGGGGGGTTATATGGGGGCATATTCAATGGAGCATCTTATGGGGCAGCATAAGGGGGCATATTCAATGGAGCATCTTATGGGGGCATAGTAAATGGAGCATCTTATGGAGGCATCGTATAGGGCAGCATATGGGGGCATATTCAATGGAGCATCTTATGGGGGCAGCATATGGGGGCATATTCAATGGAGCATCTTATGGGGGCATATTCAATGGAGCATCATATGGGGGCATATGCAATGGAGCATCTTATGGGGGCAGCATATTCAATGGAGCATCTTATGAGGGTAGCATATGGGGGTATATTTAATGGAGCATCGTATGGGGGCAGCATATGAGGGCATATTCAATGGAGCATCTTATAGGGACAGCATATGGGGGCATATTCTATGGAGCATCTTATGGGGCCTATTTTATGGAACATCTTATGGGGCCTATTTTATGGAGCATTTAATGGGGCAGCATATGGGGCATAATCTATGGAACATCTTATGGGGCCATAACCTTTATGGAGCAGCATATGGGGCATATTCTATGTAGCATCTTATGGGGCCATTATTAACCTTTGTGCAGCATTATATGGGGCGTATTTTGTATGGAGCATTATATGGGACTTCTGATTCAATATGGCTATTCAAAAACATTTAACCTACTGATGTCTCAATTAATTTTACTTTTATTGGTATCTATTTTTACTTTTGAAATTTGCCAGTAGCTTCTGCATTTTCCACCCTAGGCTTATATGTGAGTCAATAAGTTTTCCCAGTTTTTTGTGGCAAAATTAGGGGGGGGGTCGGCTTATACACGAGTATATACGGTAAATGTTGTAAGATCATTGACCATGGAGCAAGGAGTATTCGATCTAATACCACTGGGGGAACAATTAAAATAAATCAGAGTCTCAGATATAGGACAGATTTTGTTATCTATGTAGTGACTTGCAGATGCGGGCTTCAATACGTGGGACGAACTTCCCAGGAACTGAGTGCCCGGATGAACAGTCACCGCTATAATTCAAAGAACGGGCACATTAAACATAGTCTGTCCCGTCATCTTCTGCTGAAGCACAAAAATGCTTCTGTATCACGGTTACACCATTGGAACATATACCAAAAGGGGTTAATAATAGGAATAAATTATTAAATCGAAAGAAGTCCTATTGGATATATAGGCTACCAAGCCTCTATCCAAACGGACTTAATGACGTCGTAGAGAATGTGTAAGGGATTGTCACGGGTAAGACAGTCGTTTTAGGGTATGTGCACACATTGCAGATTTGCCTGCAGAATTTTCTGCACAGAATCTGCACCTCTTGGCAGAAAACGCAGGTAAAAATCCATGCGTTTTTGATGCAGATTTTCCTGCAGATTTGTATGCGTTTTTGTAAACTAAATAAAGATGTTATTTAACCCCTTTATGACATCGGACGTACTATCCCGTCCACGGTACCCGGGCCCCTATGGCTGGGGACAGGATAGTACGTCATCGAGATCAGCGGCGCCCCCGGGGGGAGCGCCGCTGATCGCGGCCGGGTGTCAGCTGATTATCACAGCTGACACCCGACACCGTGTTTGCGTTCACGGACCACCTCCGGCACATTAACCCCCGGCACACTGCGATCAAACATGATCGCAGTGTACCGGAGGTTTAGGGAAGCATCGGCAGGGAGGGGGCTCCCTCCGTGCTTCCCTGAGACCGCCACAGCAGCGCGTTGTGCAGTGCTGCTGGGAGGGCTCCATCCCTGCAGACCCCGGATCCAATATGGCCGCAGGGGCCTGCAGGGAGGCGGCTTCCTCAGTGCCTGCAGAGCGCAGGTATGAGGAAGCCTTGTGTAGTGTCTGTCAGATCGCTGATCTGTCAGCACTGTGTGACGTGTCAGATCAGCGATCTGACACAAGACAGTGATGTCCCCCCTGAGACAAAGTAATAAAGTGTAAAAAAAAAAAAAATCGCTTAATAAAAAAAAATATTCCCTAATTCATTTTTTTGGAAATAAAAAAAAAAACAAAAGTACACATATTTAGTATCGCCGCGTCCGTAACGACCCGCCCTATGAAACTGTCCTACTAGTTAACCCCCTTAGTGAACCCCTTAAAAAATAAAAAACAGCAAAAAATAATGCTTTATCATCATACTGCCGAACAAAAAGTGCAATAATGCGCAATCAAAAAGACGCATATAAATATCCATGGCACTGCTGAAAACGTCATCTTGTCCCGCAAAAAAATGAGCCGCCATACAGCATCATCAGCGAAAAAATAAAGTTATAGCTCACAGAATAAAGCGATGCAAAAATAATTATTTTTTATATAATTGTTTTTATTATATAAAAGCGCCAAAACATAAAAAAAAGACGTAAATGAGGTATCGCTGTAACCGTACTGACCCGAAGAATAAAACCGCTTTATCAATTTTACCGCACACGGAATGGTGTAAACGCACCCCCCCAAAGAAATTCATGAATTGCTGGTTTTTGTTCATTCTGCCTCCCAAAAATCGTGACAAAAAGCGATCAAAAAAATGTCACGTGCCCGAATGTGGTACCAATAAAAACGTCAACTTGTCCCACAAAAAACAAGACCTCACTTGACTTTGTGGGCCAAAATGTAGTGATGCAAAAGCTATCTTTTGCAATAAAAAGCGTGTTTTAGCGTATGACAGCTGCCAAACATAAAAATCCGCTATAAATAGTAAATCAAACCCCCCGCTATCACCCCCTTAGTTAGGGCAAAATAATAAAATAAAGTATTTATTTCCATTTTCCGGTTAGGGTTGGGGCTAAAGTTAGGGTTTGGATTAGGGTTAGTTTTATGGCTAGGGTTATAGTTAGGACTGGGGTTAGGGGTATGTTGGGGTTAGGGTTGGCGTTAGAATTGGAGTGTTTCCACATCAGGGGCTCTCCAAACGTGAAATGGCATCCAATCTCAATTCCAGACAATTTTGCATTGAAAAGTCAAATGGCGCTTCTTCCCTTCCGAGCTCTGCTGTGCGCCCAAACAGTGATTTACCCCCACATTCACTATCGTTCATAAGTTTGGGGTCACCCAGACAATTTTGTGTTTTCCATGAAAACTCATACTTTTATTAATCAAATGAGTTGCCAAATGCATTTAAAATCTCGTCCAGCCATTGACAAGGTTCGGAAAAAAGATTATTTGAAATAATAATTTTCTCCTTCAGACTTTGCTTTCGGCACAGAATGCTCCTTTGCAGCAGTTCCAGCATTGCAGACCTTTGGCATTCTAGCAAGTAATTTGCTGCGGTAATCTGGAGACATTTCACCCCATGCTTCCAGAAACCCCTCCCACAAGTTGGTTTGGCTTGGTGGCACTTTTTGCTCATCATACTGTCAAGCTGCTCCCATTACAGCTCAATGGGGTTGAGATCTGGTGACTGCGCTGGCCACTCCATTACAGATAGAATACCAGCTGCCGGCTTCTTCCCTAAATAGTTCCTGCATAATTTGGAGGTCTGCTTTGGGTTATTGCCCTGTTGTAGGATGAAATTGGCTCCAATCAAGCGCTGTCCACAGGGTATGGCATGGCGTTGCAAAATGGTGTGATAGCCTTCCTTATTCAAAATCCCTTTTACCTTGTACAAATCTTCCACTTCACCAGCACCAAAGCAACCCCAGACCATCACATTACCTCCACCATGCTTGACAGATGGCATCAGGCACTCTTCCTGCATCTTTTCAGTTGTTCTGCATCTCACAAATGTTCTTCTGTGTGATCCAAACACCTCAAACTTGGATTCGTCTGTCCATAACACTTTTTTCCAATCTTCCTCTGTCCAATGTCTGTTCTTTTGCCCATATTAATCATTTCCTTTTATTAGCCAGTCTCAGATATGGCTTTTTCTTTGCCACTCTGCCCTGAAGGCCAGCATCCCGGAGTCGCCTCTTCACTGTAGACGTTAACACTGGCGTTTGTGTGTACTATTTAATGAAGCTGCCAGTTGAGGACCTGTGAGGCGTCGATTTCTCAAACTACAGACTCTAATGTACTTGTCTTGTTGCTCAGTTGTGCAGCGGGGCCTCCCACTTCTCTTTCTACTCTGGTTAGAGCCTGTTTGTGCTCTCCTCTGAAGGGAGTAGAACACACCGTTGTAGGAAATCTTCAGTTTCTTGGCAATTTCTTGCATGAAATAGCCTTCATTTCTAAGAACAAGAATAGACTGTCGAGTTTCACATGAAAGTTCTATTTTTCTGGCCATTTTGAGAGTTTAATGGAACCAAGAAATGTAATGCTCCAGATTCTCAACTAGCTCAAAGGAAAGTCAGGTTTATAGCTTCTCTAATCAGCCAAACTGTTTTCAGCTGTGCTAACATACTTGCACAAGGGTTTCCAAGGGTATTCTAACCATCCATTAGCCTTCTTACACAGTTAGCAAACACAAAGTCTCATAAGAACACTGGAGTGATGGTTGTTGTAAATGGACCTCTATACACCTATGAAGATATTGCATTACAAACCAGACGTTTGCCGCTACAATAGTCATTTACCACATTAACAATGTATAGAGTGTATTTCTGAATCATTTAATGTTAGCTTCATTGGAAAAAACTGCGCTTTTCTTTCAAAAATAAGGAAATTTCTAAGTGACCCTAAACTTTTGAACTGTAGTGTATAGAGTATCTGCAACGTTTTTTGGGGTCCAATTTGTCCTGTTACTCTTGTGAAAATAAAAAATCGGGGGCGAAAAGATCATTTTTGTAAAAAAAAAAAAAAAATGATTTTTTATTTTTATGGCTGTACATAATAAACTTCTGTGATGCACTTGGGGGTTCAAAGTGCTAACTATACATCTAGATAAGTTCCTTATGGGGTCTAGTTTCCAAAATGGTGCCACTTGTGGGGAGTTTCCAGTGTTTAGGCACATCAGGGGCTCTCCAATGGAGACATGGCGTCCGATGTCAATTCCAGCCAATTTTGCATTGAAAAGTCAAACAGCGCTCCTTTCCCTTTCGAGCTCCGTCATGCGCCCAAACAGTGGTGTACCTGCATATATGGGATATCAGCGTACTTAGGAAAAATTGTGCAACAACATTTGGGGTCCAATTTCTCTGGTACCCTTGATAGAAAAAAAAAAAAAATTGGATCTTAAGTACATTGTTTTGTGAAAGAAAGTACATTTTTTTTTTAATTTTTTTTTTTTTTTTAACATTCCAAAAATTCCTGTGAAGCACCTGAAGGTTCTTGAATGTGGTTTTGAGCACCTTGAGGGGTGCAGTTTTTAAAATGGTGTCACTTTTGGGTATTTTCTATCATGTAGACGCCTCAAAGTGACTTCAAATGTGATGTGGTCTCTAAAAAAACAAATGGTGTAAAAATGTGAAATCGCTGGTCAACTTTTAACCCTTAACTTTCTAACAAATCAAAATTTGGTTCCAAAATTGTGCTGATGTAAAGTAAAGATGTGGGAAATGTTACTTATTAAGTATTTTGTGTGACGTATCTGTGATTTACGGGCATGAAAATTCAAAGTCGGAAAATTGCGAAATTTTCAATCTTTCCGCCAAATTTCCGTGTTTTTTCCACAAACGCAAGTCATATCACATTTAAGTTGAAATGTTCAAAAGTATAAAACTCAAGGATATTTTATAAAAAAAAATAATAATTTTTTTTATCTTAGCAGATGACTGTACCAGGAGATCAGAGGGACAGGTGACTCCAGATATACCATCATCCATTCACAGCAAAGATCTGTCTTCTGATCCTATGAAACAGGTCCCAACTTCTGATTCATTACCGACTACAAAGGAACATCAAAGTCACAAAAGAGGCATTAAAAAACAAACTGCTCCTAAAGCAAATAAGTCACGTTCATGTTCAGAATGTGGGAAATGTTTTAAGTATAAATCAGATCTTGTTAATCACCAGAGAACCCACACAGGGGAGAAGCCTTTTTCCTGTTCAGAATGTGGGAAACGTTTTTCACGGAAATCAAATTTTGTTACCCACCAGAGAACTCACACAGGGGAGAAGCCTTTTTCATGTTCAGAATGTGGCAAATGTTTTAAGATGAAATCGTCTCTTGATAGACACCAGATAACTCACACAGGGGAGAAGCCTTTTTCCTGTTCAGAATGTGGGAAATGTTTTAACCAGAAATCGGCTCTTGATAGACACCGTAGAACTCACACTGGGGAGAAGCCTTTTTCTTGTTCAGAATGTGGGAAATGTTTTAAACATAAATCAGAGCTTGTTCCTCACCAGCGAACTCACACAGGGGAGAAGCCTTTTATTTGCTCAGAATGTGGGAAATGTTTTAAGCTGAAAAGAGATTTGGTTAAGCACCAGAGAACTCACACAGGGGAGAAGCCTTTTTCCTGTTCAGAATGTGGGAAATGTTTTGCACAAAGATCACATTTTGTTACCCACCAGAGAACTCACACAGGGGAGAAGCCTTTTTCATGTTCAGAATGTGGGAAATGTTTTTACCAGAAATCAGATTTGGTTAAGCACCTGAGAACTCACACAGGGGAGAAGCCTTTTTCATGTTCAGAATGTGGGAAATGTTTTAAACATAAATCAGAGCTTGTTCCTCACCAGAGAACTCACACAGGGGAGAAGCCCTTTTCATGTTCAGAATGTGGGAAATATTTTAACCGGAAAGAGAATCTTGCTAAACATCAGAGCAGTCACACAGGGGAGAAGCCCTTTTCATGTTCAGAATGTGGGAAATATTTTAACCGGAAAGAGAATCTTGCTAGACATCAGAGCAGTCACACAAAGGAGAAGCTTTTTTCATTTTCTTAATATGGGAAATATTTTACTTGGAAATAAACTGTTAATAAACATCAGAGCCACTGTGCTTCCCTATAAACTTTATTCATTTCTGTGCATGGTTCGTGTGGTGTAACAAAAAGTGAGTCTTGACACCGCTGATGAGGAGACGGCACGCCAGCAGTGTCAGTGGAGTTTTAGTCTTCCAATGAGAAATCGTCCAGACCTGAATAAGTAAGATGATTTGTTCTTTATTGATCATGCCGGCATGGAGAGAGAATGACGGCCGCACCAGATGTGAGCAGTCACCTGTCTGACCCAATATAGATTCTTAGAGTTTAAGTAGAAGAACAGAAAGGCATTCAAAATACAAAGTTTGCAAAATAGTACATATGATGGAATATGCTTAACTGTCAGCTTCCCTTATCTACGTTACCAGAGAAGTAAAAGGGATGACAGTTTATTTGTACGCAAGACAAGGAAAGTAAACTAAGCATTCACAAAAGGAACACCCATGTCTTCTC
Organism: Dendrobates tinctorius; assembly: GCF_039654945.1. NCBI lineage: Eukaryota > Metazoa > Chordata > Amphibia > Anura > Dendrobatidae > Dendrobates > Dendrobates tinctorius. The sequence continues at coordinate 2,744,871 of NW_027361824.1, forward strand.
AACACGTCAGCTGAAAGGAGTTTCTAAGTCTAGGAGCAGAAATGTCATACATGCAATCATGTGTATATATTCATACATAAAAGAAAGGACTCTATAACAATTATTACAACATTCCCTCATCTTGTAATAAAATCATTTATCTGTACACATTGGGGACAGATTTCTTTTTCACAGATTTCACAGAAGATCTTCATTCCTTGATACATACAACCAGTCTTTGAACAAGTCCTCTAAGGCTGGAGTCACACACAACGTAATAAAAAATCGGTCCGATTTTGACGGACCACAATCGCACAAATGTTTCATGAACAGTGATCTGTCTGTCATCCGATTTTCATGCGAGGATGTGATCTTCTCGCATCTGAGCGTCCGTGTGACATCCGTCTGGCGAGATTTAGTCGGCGGCTTGCAAAATGGACATATAATGGAGCCCAATGACACAAATGTATAAGTTCTACATAGCATAATAGCCGCTAAATCAATTGCCGGCTTCTGTAAAATCATTCCAAAACCCGACATGAAATGGCACATGGTTTACATACAGTTAGCCATTTCATTTATTTTTTTTTCTATGTCTTTGACTAATAATTAGATTAGGGTTTGTGTGCAAAATTTGGGACATGTACATGTTAAATTAAGGGGTTAATTCATTGAAAAGAAATAGCGTGGGCTCCCGCAGCAATTTCTCACCAAGAGAGGTAAAGCCAGGGAGTGAGGGAAGAGATGTGAGAGTCTCCTGAAGTGAGTGTCCCTCACTGCTGAGTATTTGGGGCAGTGTAGCAGGAAGTGGGTCTCATCCTCCAGGGCCTCCTGGTCACAGTGTTGACACAGTCTTTGCTCCCTGGGCTTGTAGCTCTGCCTGTGTCGGCTGGATTCGATGACCAGACTGTGGGCACTGAGTCTATATCGGCTCAGGATCTTGCGGTCTCTGGGGACCGGGAGTTTCTCCAGATATGGGGCCAGTCTGTAGTCTCTGTAGACTCTGGTACTTGGTCCGTTTCTGTGAGCTGATGATGTCGTTCTTCCAGTCACTCACGTACCTCTCCTGGCCTTAGTCAACCATCTTCCTGATTCTGGCTTTTGTCAGGTTGTTGTGATTGGTGTTCTGGTCAGGTTGGGTTTGGGTGAGCTGTTCCGAGGATCCTGGTTTTTCTGTTCCACCTACATGTGTCGGGGCTTTATAGTGATGGGAGCTTGGATTGCTCCTACGTAGATGAGCCCGGAATGACAGTGCCCTCTTTGGAACCGTTAGGTGTAGAGGGAATCTGCCCAGCTCGGCCCGGCAAGCACTGTTGGAGGTCCTCCGATGGACTTGGAGAAGGTGCTTGCAGAATTCCAGGTGGAATATTTCTGTCGGGCTGGAATCCCACCTTGACCAGTCTGGGTAGGTGTGAGGACCCCAGACTTCGCTTCCATACAGGAGGATTGGGGCGATGATAGAGTCGAAGATTTTTAACCAGACCCTCACTGGTGGCTTCAGATGGTAGAGTTTCCTTCGGAAGGCATAGAAGGTTTTGCAGGCCTTGTCTTTCAGGGTCTCTATGGCTTGTTTGAAGCTCCCTGACCGGTGAATCTCTAGGCCCAGATAGGTATATTTGTCCGTTCCTGTAAGGGTGCAGTTGTTGAGGACAAATGAAGGGTGCTGGTCTGATTTTCTCTTTCTCTTCTCGAACACCATGGTGTTGGTTTTCTTTAGGTTGACCGGTAGTGCCCAGGTGGAGCTGAATCTCTCTTAAGATTTTCAGGTTGTCTTGGAGGCCTTTCTCGGTTGGTGACAGAAGCAGCAGGTCAACTGCATACAGCAGGAATTTCACCTGCGCGTCGTGGTGGGTGAGACCTGGTGCTGTGGAAGATTCCAGAGCGGTAGCCAGCTCGTTGATGTAAATGTTGAAGAGCGTTGGGCTTAGGCTGCAGCCTTGTCTGACTCCCTGGCTCTGCTGGAAATAGGCCGTTCTTTTACCGTTCACACTCACGCTGCAGAGGTTCTCGGTGTAGTAGCTTTTGATAACATCATAGGTCTTTCCTCCTATTCCGCTCTCCAGCAGTTTCAGGAATAAGCCTGGGTGCCACACCGAATCAAAGGCCTTTTTAAAGTCCACGAAACAGGCGTATATCTTCCCGTTCTTTGTATTGTGGACGTGTCTGTGAATGAGGCTGTGCAGGGTGTAGATGTGGTCAGTCGTGCGGTGGTTTGGCATGAACCCTGCTTGGCTCTTGCTGAGGACGTTGTGCTCGGTGAGGAAACTGAGGATCCTCTTGTTCAAGATGCTGTTGTACAGTTTTCCCAGGTTGCTGCTTCACAGGACTCCGGTAAATCGGACGGCATACGCATGGTGTTTTGCCCGATATTTTCTCGCAGCCATTGACTTGCATTGCCAAGTCTCGTCTGAGATACGCATCATGCTGAGATTTTTTTTTCTCAGTCTGATTTCATCTGACATAAAACTTGCAGATGAGATGTCACCTATTGAATAACATTGGTCCAATGTTTTATCCGTTTTTTATGGGATTGCACTCGTGCGTTGTTCTCGCCAGTGGGTATGAGCCCTAAGAATAATGCGATCAGGTCTCTCACCAAGACATGGAGCAATGCAGATGCGGCAATTTCTTGCTTTGGCACCACACATTACTTAGCTCGCTGTCATTTCATATGACTGTAGATGACATTTTGTGTCCGGCCAGAAGTCAGCTGGATTACCGCCATCCCGCACTAGCTCTTGCCGGCTCCACTTTCCATGATGAAGCCTGTTATGTGCTGCCATGTCCCCGCTGTAAGGCAGCAGCCAGATGTGGGAGCAGTGGTTATTCCTCATGGTTCTCTCTGCTGCGGGGTTCATGGTATATGGTGTGATGGCCGTTCTGGGGTGGAGAGGATGATTCAATGATAAACCTGAGGCAAACTGGACCTATGTGACTGATTCACACATGAACGCTGCCCCCTATGTCCTCATGGAATTTCTATAAGGGTGAGTCCACATTACTATAAAAACAAGGGAAAAAAATCCAATAAGGCCTTTTTAATAGCGGTCCCCTATAATACTGGCTGCAGTCCCATTGGTGATCATAGCCACAAATCGCTGAAGTAGTGGAGCTGCCATTCCATCCATTCGAGATCACACCATGACTGGATGTCTCTGCACATAGTGGACTTACATCCATTGTGAGAACTCATCGTTCCATGGTACGAGCTCCATAGTGACCCTGCATCCATTGTGAGAACGCATCGTTCCATGGTCTCAGATCCGTAGTGACCCTGCATCCATTGTGAGGACTCATCGTTCCATGGTACGAGCTCCATAGTGACCCTGCATCCATTGTGAGAACGCATCATTCCATGGTACGAGCTCCATAGTGACCCTGCATCCATTGTGAGAAGGCATCTGATACAGGAGCGATACACCCAGATATTAATCAGATACCGGAGCGATACACCAGGGTGAATATTCATCAGATACAGGAGCGATACACCAGATATTCATCAGATACCGGAGCGATACACCAGGGGGAATATTCATCAGATACAGGAGCGATACACCAGGGGGAATATTTATCAGATACATGAGCGATACACCAGGGGGAATATTCATCAGATACAGGAGCGATACACCAGGGGGAATATTCATCAAATACAGGAGCGATACACCAGGGGGAATATTTATCAGATACAGGAGCGATATACCAGGGGGAATATTCATCAGATACAGGAGCGATACACCAGGGGGAATATTCATCAGATACAGGAGCGATACACCAGGGGGAATATTAGATACAGGAGCGATACACCAGGGGGAATATTTATCAGATACAGGAGCGATACACCAGGGGGAATATTTATCAGATACAGGAGCGATACACCAGGGGGAATATTCATCAGATACAGGAGCGATACACCAGGGGGAATATTCATCAAATACAGGAGCGATACACCAGGGGGAATATTCATCAAATACAGGAGCGATACACCAGGGGGAATATTCATCAGATACAGGAGCAATACACCAGATATTCATCAGATACAGGAGCGATACACCAGGGGGAATATTCATCAGATACAGGAGCGATACACCAGGGGGAATATTCATCAAATACAGGAGCGATACACCAGGGGGAATATTCATCAGATACAGGAGCGATACACCAGGGGGAATATTCATCAAATACAGGAGCGATACACCAGGGGGAATATTCATCAGATACAGGAGCGATACACCAGATATTCATCAGATACAGGAGCGATACACCAGGGGGAATATTTATCAGATACAGGAGCGATACACCAGGGGGAATATTTATCAGATACAGGAGTGATACACCAGGGGGAATATTCATCAGATACAGGAGCGATACACCAGGGGGAATATTCATCAAATACAGGAGCGATACACCAGGGGGAATATTCATCAGATACAGGAGCGATACACCAGGGGGAATATTCACCAGATACAGGAGCGATACACCAGATATTCATCAGATACAGGAGCGATACACCAGGGGGAATATTCATCAGATACAGGAGCGATACACCAGAGCGATACACCAGATATTCATCAGATACAGGAGCGATACACCAGGGGGAATATTCATCAGATACAGGAGCGATACACCAGGGGGAATATTCATCAGATACAGGAGCGATACACCAGGGGGATATTCACCAGATACAGGAACGATACACCAGATATTCATCAGATACAGGAGAGATACACCAGGGGGATATTCATCAGATACAGGAGCGAAACACCAGGGGGGATATTCATCAGATACAGGAGCGAAACACCAGGGGGATATTCATCAGATACAGGAGCGATACACCAGGGGGAATAATCATCAGATACAGGCCTACTTCACAACCCTCGTATCTTCCCTATCTTACAACCCAAAACAGTTATTCAAAACTTTTAACTCCCTCCTCCTCCCACCACTGCCTCCTCCAACCTCCCTCATCTCTGCCGAGGACTTTGCCACACACTTCAAAAACAAGATTGACCAAACAAGGCAAGTATTCATCACTCAACCACCACAACCCCTTTGTATACCAGACCAATGCCCAAACCCCATAACCTCACTCTCCAACATCACTGAAGGGGAACTTAATCGCCTCTTCTCCAAATCGCACCTCACAACCTGTGCACTTGAAACCCCATCCCACCTCCTCCCCAACCTCATCACCACACTTATCCCATCCCTAACCCACCTCTTCAACCTATCACTAACGTCCGGTACCTTCCCTTCTGCTTTCAAGCATGCCACAATCACGCCTATCCTTAAAAAGCCAACCCTCGACCCAACCGCTATGTCCAGCTATCGCCCAATATCGTTGCTCCCATTCGCTTCCAAACTCCTGGAACAGCATGTCCACGCTGAACTTTCCTCCCACCTATCATCTAACTCGCTCTTTGAAAATCTACAATCTGGTTTCCGCCCCCATCACTCCACTGAGACAGCCCTGACCAAAATTACTAACGACCTACTTACAGCCAAATCAAATGGACAATACTCTATACTCCTGCTTCTAGACCTGTCCGCTGCATTTGACACAGTTGACCACTGCCTCCTACTACAGATCCTCCCCTCCTTTGGCATCAAAGGCCTTGCCCTATCCTGGATCTCCTCATACCTTTCCAACCGCACATTCAGCGTCTCCCACACCACCTCCTCATCCCACCCTCTCTCTGTTGGAGTCCCCCAAGGCTCTGTTTTAGGACCCCTACTCTTCTCAATATATACACTTGGTCTGGGGCAACTCATAAAGTCCCACGGATTCCGCTACCACCTTTATGCTGATGACACTCAGATCTACCTCTCTGGCCCAGACGTCACCTCTCTGCTGTCCAGAATCCCAGAGTGTCTATCAGCCATATCCTCCTTCTCCTCTCGCTTCCTCAAACTCAATGTAGACAAATCTGAACTCATAATCTTTCCTCCATCTCACAGATCTTCTTTACCCGACCTAGCTATAACAATTAATGACATCACACTTTCCCCAGTACCAGAAGTCCGCTGCCTCAGAGTAACCTTTGACTCTGCCCTGTCCTTCAAACCGCACATCCAAGCTCTTTCTACCTCCTGTCGCCTCCAGTTCAAAAATATTTCCAGAATCCGTCCTTTCCTCAACCCTCAATCTACTAAAATGCTTGTGCATGCCCTCATCATCTCCCGCCTCGACAACTGCAATATCCTTTTCTGTGGTCTCCCTGCTAACACCCTCGCACCTCTCCAGTCCATCCTTAACTCTGCCGCCCGACTAATTCATCTCTCTCCTCCGCTTCTCCCCTCTGCAAATCTCTTCACGGGCTCCCATTGCCTCAGCGTATCCAGTTCAAATTACTAATTCTGACCTACAAGGCCATCTATAACCTGTCTCCCCCATATGTCTCTGAACTAATCTCCCGATTCCTTCCCTCACGTAATCTCCGGTCCTCAAAAGACCTCCTTCTCTCCTCCACACTTATTCGGTCCTCACCCAACCGCCTCCAAGACTTCTCCCGAATAGCCCCTATTCTCTGGAATTCTTTGCCCCAACAAGTCCGACTATCAACCACATTTGGATCCTTCAGACGGAACCTGAAAACCCACCTCTTCAAAAAAGCCTACAGCCTGCAATGACCCCGCTACCTCCTCTCTCACCACTACCGGTGATATCACCTCAACCAACACCGGAACTGCTGCAACCCACCAACCTACTGTCTCCTTCCCCACCATCCTGTAGCATGTAAGCCCGAAAGGGCAGGGTCCTCTCTCCACTCTGTATCAGTCTGTCATTGTTAGTTTGTTTACTGTAAGTGATATCTGTAATTTGTATGTAACCCCTTCTCATGTACAGCACCATGGAATCAATGGTGCTATATAAATAAATAATAATAATAATACAGGAGCGATACACCAGATATTCATCAGATACAGGAGCGATACACCAGGGGGAATATTCATCAGATACAGGAGCGATACACCAGGGGGAATATTCATCAGATACAGGAGCGATTCATCAGATACAGGAGCGATACACCAGGGGGAATATTCATCAGATTCAGGAGCGATACACCAGGGGGAGGGAATATTCATCAGATTCAGGAGCGATACACCAGGGGGAATATTCATCAGATACAGGAGCGATACACCAGGGTAAATATTCATCAGATACAGGAGCGATACACCAGATATTCATCAGATACCGGAGTGATACACCAGGGGGATATTCATCAGATACAGGAGCGATACACCAGAGGGAATATTCATCAGATACCGAAGCGATACACCAGGGGGAATATTCATCAGATACAGGAGCGATACACCAGGGGGATATTCATCAGATACAGGAGTGATACACCAGTGGGATATTCACCAGATACAGGAGTGATACACCAGGGGAATATTCATCAGATACAGGAGTGATACACCAGGGGGAATATTCATCAGATTCAGGAGTGATACACCAGGGGGAATATTCATCAGATACAGGAGTGATACACAAGGGTAAATATTCATCAGATGGGGGCGGGGCCTAGCTCTTGATGTGAGAAGTCGGGTGGCTGTGCTTCTCTGCCACCATTAGCTTCAATTATCCTGCACAGAGCCCGAACCAGCTAATTCCTTTACCAGGATCAGATGTCTGAAGGTCCCAGGAGTCAGGGGCGAGCTTCTGCCAGACTCAGAGAGACAGACATGGGTCGCAAAAGGCAGAAAGATGTCGGAGCCTGCAGCAGTGCCTCAGTCCAAGATGGTGCTGAGAGAGAGGAGGAGGCGGGAAGAAGAAACACAGCCTTTGCACAGAGGCTGGAAGTCTCAGCCCGGCTGAATAGGTATGTGAAGGGCATAGAGACAGATGAAGAAGGAAATGGAGGGAGTGAGAAGCACAGAGATGAGGAGGAAGACGATGAGGAGATGCCTGTGCTGAATGCAGAGCTGGAGCAGGAGGAAGAGGGGGATGGTGACACTGTGCAGTTAGCTGAAAGTGCAGATGTAGCAGAGCCCACCCTGCGGGATGTATTCCAGGCTGTCTTATACTGCAAGACTGCCTTAACTGCTCTAACAAAGCAAGTGAATTGCTTGAAAGAAGAAATGGGAGGCATAAAAACATCTATGCAGAAAGTTACAGCCAGATTAACTGAGGTGGAGGACAGAGTTGGTGTAACAGAAGATCACTTAACCTCAGTGCAAAAGACACAACAACAGCACACTCAGAGGATCACGGTAGTAGCCAATAAAAATGATGACCTGGAGAACCGGTCATGTAGGAACAATTTGCGCATTGTGGGCATCCCTGAGAGAGCTGAGGGTGCTGACCCCACAACCTTTATTGAAACCTGGCTGCTGGACAAGTTTGGTGCTGATAACTTGTCGAGATTGTTTGCGGTGGAGCGTGCCCATCGCGTACCCATGAGACCCCCAGTGCCGGGAGATGGACCTCGCACGATGCTAGCCAGAATCCTGAATTGCAGAGACAGGGACACTATCTTACGAAAGGCTGCAAAGTTGACAGATCTTAACCTGGAGGGCAAACGAATCGAAATATACCCGGATTACTCAGCCGAGGTGCAAAAGTTGCGACTGCGGTATGGCGAAGTGAAGAAACAGCTCCGCTCTTTGCATTTGAAATACTCTACAATTTATCCTGCTAAATTAAGAGTGGAAGCTTTTGGAAAGGTCATTTTTTTCCCGTCACCGGTTGAGACTGCTTCGTGGTTGGAGCGCAACCGGAGCAAACTGAGAGAAGATAATGGCAATATGACCACATGACCCTGCTAGACTTATCACTGGACAGGGTTGTGGCGCTGCTTTACTCTGCGAAATAGGAGCGCAGAGGAGGGGGAGAACACCCCACTGGGATCTACGTATTATGGTTAATTGTTTGACTAATGGTTCGGGACTATGCATACTGTTGACAATATGGCGGAGAGGCTGCCAATGATGGAGGAGGACACGACGCATGTTGAAGTGCGGAATACTGAGAAGTTGCTCAGGTTCTTTGAGCTCCCACTCTCACGTTGGGGAGAGAGTGACAAGTGCAAAAGGGGAAGGGTGGGGGGAGGGGAAGCGGAGAGGGATGGGGGGAGGTGGGTGGGGTGGATTTGTAGGGAGATGGGGGTTTTCATGCTGTTTGACCGGGTATGATTGGGACCACAATGTAATGATGTTACTTGATGATGATGGATTGTTCTTTCTAATGCACAATGAGTAACCGTACTGTTCGGATGTTAAGTTGGAATGTACGTGGTATATCTGATAAGGTTAAGAGGGCGGCTGTTCTGAATCATATCAAATCCTGTGAACCTATGATCGCGTGCTTGCAGGAGACACATCTCACTAGAGACACTATGCACTTGTTGTCAAGAGCCTGGATGCTAAAGACATATCATTCTACTTATTCCTCGTACTCCAGGGAGGTGTCAGTCCTAATACACAAAAACACATGAAGAGCTGGAAGTGCATGTAGACAGTGAAGGGCAGTATGTATGGATTGCTTGCAGATTGTTCGGACACAAAATGATTTTAGTGGCTTTATATATCCCTCCACCTTACTCTAAAAAGAAACTACAAGCAGTACTGGAACTGACGGGCAGATGGGGGGAGACTCCATTGTTGATTATGGGAGATGTTAATAACACTATGAAAGATTTTTGGGATAAAGTACGACCGGCAGGTACGGAAGCTGGACAGGACAGGATGACTGCCTTTGGCAAGTATGTAGGGGAACTTGGGCTGGTAGATCTGTGGAGAGTACAAAATGAGGGTAAGAGGACTTTTTCATGTCATTCGGCAACACATGGAACACTGTCGAGGATAGACCTGGCTTTGGGGGATACCGCTATGGACGGGATGGTGGGGGAGGTGGAATACCTACAGAGGACTCTCTCGGATCATGGTCCTATGGTGGTCACGCTTCTGGTGAGATCTGCTCGGGGTCAGAGGGGAGGTTGGCGTCTACACCCGACGTGGCTTAAAGTGGTGGACATGGGTGGCATAACCAAAGAGCTAGAGCACTTCTTCCAAATGAACGAAGGGAGTACTGAGGCCACAACGGTATGGGATGCCATGAAGGCATTTATGAGGGGACTTTTTATAAGTGAGATTGCGAGGTGTAAGACCAAAACTAAATTGGCAGATCAACAAATAAAGGATGACCTGACAAGAGCGGAGGCAGACATGATTTTGGCGCCAACGAGTGAAGCTCACAATAGACTAAAATTGGCTCAGGAGGCAGTTGATAAACTGCACATGATGCAAGCTGAGAGGAAAAGGGCATTTCAGCAAGCTCAATTCTTTGAAGAAGGAGAGAGAGTAGGTCACTTGTTGGCGGTGATATCTGCGGCACAAAGGGAGTCTTCCAGGGTGTATAAACTGCGAGATCAAACAGGGGCGACTGACAGACACAAAGGACATACTGGAGGTCTTCAAGGCATATTACATGGCACTGTACACTTCGAGAGCACGGGACACAGAGGGGGATGTGGAGAAATTTTTGGAAGGCATTTCACTACCTAAATTGTCTGAGGAAGATAGGTTGAGGTTGGAAGAACCTGTGAGTGTGAAGGAGGTGGAATGTGCAATACTGTCTATGCCCAATAACAAATCACCGGGAGCTGATGGTCTACCTGGGGAGGTGTACAGGGAGTTAGTGGAACTGCTGGCTCCGAAATTGAAATCTGTGTTTGATGAGGCTTTAGTGACGGGGGCACTGCCGAGATCAATGGAGGAAGCGGTGATAGTGGTTCTGCCGAAGGAGGGAAAAGATCCCATGGATGCGGAGTCGTACAGGCCCATTTCGTTGTTGACAACGGATGTCAAAATACTCGCTAAGATCCTGGCCACCCGGCTCACCGGGGTTGCGCATACCATTATACACGAAGACCAGTCGGGCTTTATGCCTAACCGCTCCACGGCTGTTAACTTAAGAAGATTATTTCTTAATATGCAACTGCCTGCTGATAATGGTGGCAGGAGAATAGTGATGTCATTGGACGCTAGGAAAGCATTTGATAGCGTGGAATGGCAATACTTATGGAAAATCATGGAACTGATGGGATTCGGCCCCGCGTTCATGGCCTGGGTGAAGTTATTGTACTCATCCCCAAAGGCGGTAGTTAAGGTGAATGGAGAACAGTCCGGGATGTTTGACTTGCATAGGGGCACAAGGCAGGGGTGTCCGCTGTCCCCGCTATTGTTCGCGGTGGCAGTGGAGCCCCTGGCGGCCAAGATTAGAGCTGAGAGGGGAGTGGTCGGATTTAAATTTGGGAAGCTGGAAGAAAAAATATCATTGTATGCCGACGACATCCTGTTGTTTTTGGAAAGTGCAGGAGAGACACTGGGGTGCGCGATGGATGTAATTAAACAATTTGGGAGCATTTCGGGACTGGAGATAAATTGGCACAAGTCTTATGTCATGGCTGTGGATAGAGCAATAGAAGCGGAGGAGATAGATGAGAGGGGGAAACAACTCCAGCTAGTTTCACAGTTTAAATACCTAGGGATATGGGTAGCTCTTCCACTGTCCCGATTCACGGATCTGAATTTGGTTCCTCTGCTAGAGAAATTTAAAGGGAAAATAGGTGCATGGTGCAAATTGGCTTTAACGGTAACGGGTAGAACTAACCTGATTAAGATGGTCCTTATGCCACAACTAATGTACGTTTTGCACAATTCGCCGATATGGCTACCAAAAAAACAGTTTCGGGGCATTGATTCTATCTTCAGATCCTTGATATGGGGCAAGAAGCAGGCACGGATTAAATTTGGAACTCTGCAAAAAGGAAAGGAAGAGGGAGGACTGGCCGCACCAAATCCATGGGTCTATTTCTTGGCAGTACAGGGCCAGCATGTCGGGATGGAGAGAGCTCGATTGTGGAGGAGCAGCTCACCGGGTGCTGGTACATGTGACGGGGAGACGCCCACTTATCCAGGGTCTAGAGGATGGTACCTTTAAGAAACTGGGAGCACCATATCCTACCATAGGCATGATTCAGAAGGTATGGGACACCATTAAAAGGATCAGAGGGGTGGGTGAGCTGACTAGGTACTCACCGGTGTGGGACAATGAGCATCTGCCGGAACTTAATAAGCTGCGTCAAATGGGCAATTGGAAGGCGAAAGGAGTAAGATATGTGTGCCAGCTGCAGAGTGGAACGGACCTGAAGACCTTTGAGACATTGAGAGAGGAATTTGATTTGCCTTCGGTATGGGGGTTTCAATACTATATGCTTCGACATGCTTGGAGGGCACAGTGTAGATTGGGAGCCATGACGGTTCAGGGCGACATTGTACTAGAATTTGTGTGTATGAAAGGAGGGACGAGGGGAGTTATATCGAGCATATATCATGATCTACTACACTCCTATCTGGGGGACAATCACCTCACTGCAAAGAGTAAATGGGAGAGGGAGGTGGGTACCCTCACAACAGAACAATGGGAGACTATTCTTGAATATGTCCCGAAGATCTCTCTAAGCGAGCAGGCACGGCTCTCCCAATTATATGTAATACATAGAACATACAAAACACCGCTGGTCCTATTCAAGGCGGGCTTGAGGGGAGACTCTAGCTGCCCTAGATGTGGCACAGACCAGGCCGGACTGTTACATATGCTATGGTCGTGTCCGCGGCTGGTGGCATACTGGCTGGTCGTTATCAACAAAATTGAGAGAGCTTATGCATGTACGCTCGACAGGAATCCAGTGCTGTGTGTTTTGGGGGAGGTGGATGGGATACCTGTCTCAGAACATTACAAAGTGGCAATAGCGAGGTTGCTGTACGTGGCACGCAAACTAATAGCACGAAAATGGAAGGATTCGGAACCCCCCACTAGGAGGGAATTTATTGCTCAGACACGTACGGTAATGCATTTAGAGGAAAGCATTTACAGGCGAAGGCATGGTGAAAGCACTTTCGAAAAAATATGGTCCGCCTGGATGGCGGTGATATGATTGCTAAGACTCTCAAGTATACCCGGCATAAGGAGTATTGGGGGAGGGGGGAGGGGGGGATGGCTTTGATTGTATTACTACAAGATATGTGAATTGTTACATGTATATTGATATCCACTGTTTATTGTTTAAAATCTTTTGAAACCTAAATAAAAATAACTGGTTTAAAAAAAAATAAATATTCATCAGATACAGGAGCGATACACCAGATATTCATCAGATACCGGAGTGATACGCCAGGGGGATATTCATCAGATACAGGAGCGACACACCAGATATTCGTCAGATACAGGAGCGATACACCAGGGGGATATTCATCAGATACAGGAGCGATACACCAGGGGGATATTCATCAGATACAGGAGCGAAACACCAGATATTCATCAGATACAGGAGCGATACACCAGGGGGATATTCATCAGATACAGGAGCGACACACCAGATATTCGTCAGATACAGGAGCGATACACCAGGGGGATATTCATCAGATACAGGAGCGATACACCAGGGGGATATTCATCAGATACAGGAGCGATACACCAGGGGGATATTCATCAGATACAGGAGCGAAACACCAGATATTCATCAGATACCGGAGCGATACACCAGGGGGATATTCATCAGATACAGGAGCGATACACCAGGGGGAATATTCATCAGTTACAGGAGCGATACACCAGGGGGAATATTCATCAGTTACAGGAGCGATACACCAGGGGGATATTCATCAGATACAGGAGCGATACACCAGATATTCGTCAGATACAGGAGCGATACACCAGGGGGAATATTCATCAGATACAGGAGCGATACACCCACTGGGATATTCATCAGATACAGGAGCGATACACCAGGGGGAATATTCATCAGATACAGGAGCGATACACCAGGGGGAATATTCATCAGATACAGGAGCGATACACCAGGGGGAATATTCATCAAATACAGGAGCGACACACCAGATATTCGTCAGATACAGGAGCGATACACCAGGGGGATATTCATCAGATACAGGAGCGATACACCAGGGGGATATTCATCAGATACAGGAGCGATACACCAGGGGGAATATTCATCAGATACAGGAGCGATACACCAGGGGGAATATTCATCAGATGCAGGAGCGATACACCAGGGGGAATATTCATCAGATACAGGAGCGATACACCAGGGGGATATTCATCAGATACAGGAGCGATACACCAGGGGGAATATTCATCAGATACAGGAGCGATACACCAGGGGGATATTCATCAGATACAGGAGCGATACACCAGGGGGAATATTCATCAGATACAGGAGCGATACACCAGGGGGAATATTCATCAAATACAGGAGCGATACACCAGGGGGATATTCATCAGATACAGGAGTGATACACCAGTTATTCATCAGATACCGGAGCGATACACCAGGGGGAATATTCATCAGATACCGGAGCGATACACCAGGGGGATATTCATCAGATACAGGAGTGATACACCAGGGGGATATTCATCAGATACCGGAGCGATACACCAGGGGGATATTCATCAGATACAGGAGTGATACACCAAATATTCATCAGATACCGGAGCGATACACCAGGGGTATATTTATCAGATGCAGGAGCGATACACCAGATATTCATCAGATACAGGAGTGATACACCGTGTTCGTCGAGCAAAGTTTTTAACAAAGCGACGGTAATATCCGGCCTGTCCCAGAAACGCCTGCACTTCCTTTACCAAAAACATACTGATAGGGAATATAGATTGTGAGCTCCTTCGGGGACAGTGATAATAATGTGTGCAAACTGTAAAGCGCTGTGGAATATGTTAGCGCGATATAAAAATAAAGATTATTATTATTATTCACTGTCTCGGGGGTAGGCCACTCCCGTATCACAGCGATCTTCTCCTGAGACGGTCTCACGCCTTCAGAGGAGACAACGTGCCCCAGATACTCAATCTGAGTGCGAAACAGGTGGCATTTCTGGGGTTTTCTCCTTCAACCCGCACGCCTGCAGTCGACAATGCACCTGCCCTAACTGGGACAGGTGGTCCTCAAAAGTGGCAGCATATATGATGATGTCGTCGAGGTAGATCAGGGTGGCCTCGAAGTTCAGGTCGCCCAAGTATCGCTCCATTAAGCATTGGAAGGTCCCCAGGGCATTGGCCAGACCAAAGGGCATCCGACTGAATTCAAATAGGCCTATGGGCAAGATGAAAACCATCTTCGCCCAGTCCTGTTCTGACATGGGTACCTGCCAATACCCACTGGCCAGATCTAGAGTGGAAATGTATTTTGCTTTCCCCAATGCGCACAAGGATTCTTCGATTCGAGGAAGGGGGTAATAGTCTTTGATGGTACAGGCATTGAACTTCCGATAGTCCACACAAAACCGCAATGTTCCATCTTTTTTCCGCACCAGCACGATGGGAGCGGCCCAGGGGCTTTGACTTTCCAGGATGACCCCCTTTTACAGCATTTGGCCCAGCAAGATCTTCACCTCCTGATACAGTTGCGGGGGAATCTGCCTGTAGCGCTCTCTGATGGGAGTCGTGCCTTCAGTGGGGATCCTGTGAGTAATGGCTGTGGTGCAGCCGAAGTCCTCTTCGTGGCGATCGAACACTTCCTTATATTGACCTAGAAGAGTCTCCACTTGCTGTACCTGGGATTGCCCTAGGCCAGAGAGCTCTGCCCGCATTTGTTCCAGGATGGCTCGCCCTTCTTGTTCAGGCATGAGCTCCGAGGCCTGGGTTGAGTTTACAGTCACGGCCCAGGGTTACCCCGGGCATATCCCTAGCTGCAGTGTCGAAGGTGGCGGCACCACCTCCAGCGGCTTTACTACTTTGGCCATCTCGCAGCGGGGTCTCATGATGATATCTTGGTCTTCCAGATTGACACAGTGTAAGAGCACTGTCCCCTGCCTCACGGTGACCAGGGCGCAGGCCACCAGGAGACCCAGGGGTAACTGTTCCGCCCACGAAGGTTCCACTTGTACTTCTACTCCGTCCAAGGCGACATGGGCTCGGATGGGAAATGAGACCACTGTATGACCAGGTGGTAACACGAGATGAGCAGCCGTGGGCGTGATCACCTTTACCAACACTTCTCCTTCCTGGCAGGTCTCCTGGACTTGCGTCCCTTGCACTAACTGTTGGAAGACCCTCCTTTGGGGGGTCTGGGTGCTTCATTGTTTCAAAGTCTCCTGGGCAGGTTCACTGAGGAGGCTGCCAAAGTCTTTTAGCACGTTCATGCCCAGGATGTCAGCGTGTCCGCCGCTCACCTCCCCTTTGATCAGGACCACTCCCCGACACCCCAGCTCTTTGCCGCACATAGAGATCTGCATCCATGCTACCCCGGCCGGTAACTGGTTGGCGGCCTGCAGTTTGATGATGGGGCCTTGTGGCCTCGGGGGAAGTGACGCTGGAAGGCCTCGTGCATGGTGGTAACTTGCGACCCTGTGTCTATCAGACAGCGCACCGCACAGCCCTCAAACTCCGCTCAGATTACCGGGCACTTTATCACTAGATCTTTGGGACCTCCACTACCCCTTGTCATGAGTTCTGGCTCCAAGCGGTGTCCCCCCAGCTTGGAGCCCTTTAGTTTAACGGCCGGCGGGGCTGGCTCCTCCCTCGCCGTGGGAACTCTTGGGTGAAGTGTCCTAGCTCTCCGCAGTCAAAGCAGGTGGAGGATCGTGGGAACCGGCTCAGGCGAGGGCCGCGACGGACCATTACTTCTTCACTCGGCCCTTGCCGACCACCTGTGGCCTCAGCCTTTTTCTTGACTTCAGCAAACTCACTTCTGATATGTTTTAGCTCTCTCCTCATTTCTTCCACCCATTGGGGTTCACCCACAGTCTTCATGGAAGCTTCGGCACTCTGGGCCTTCCCCACGGGGACTGTCACCCCCTGCTCCCGTTCCCGTGTGCACGCCTCGCTCTCTACCGCAGAAAAGGTCAAACGTGGGTTTACTCGAACCCACTCCCATAGGGCCTGTTTCATCAGGGCGTCCCACAGCCCGGTCAATAAGCGGTCACGCAATGTCACGTCAACTGGCCCCACGCCGACCCCATCTTTCCTCTCAATGGCTGTATACAGTTCCTGCAATACATTGATATATTGAGTCACTGTCTCCCCCTCTTTCTGCATACGACTGAACAGTCGGGTCCTCAGTTTCCCTACGTCAGTGGGGTCCCCATGGGTCTCCTCCAGAATCTGCAACACCCTGGCAAAGGTGTTCCATTGCCCGGGGGGTTGTAACATTACTGATTCCCGGGCTTACTCATCCAATGCCATAATAGCCACTTAGGTCTCCAAGTCAGGGGTCATCGGATGCATCATCAACCCCCGCATCCGCTCTGTCCAGTTCCAGAGCATGGTGTTACTGCCCGTAAACTTTGGCAAGTTGTTTAACATTGCCCCCAATGATATGCTAGACCATGGGCCACCCCCAGCCACTTGATCTGCTGCCTCCATGCTGGTAAGCTGCATCCTGCCGACTACGCCAAAATGTGGTAACCAGCAGGTACGTGGGATGCAGTGACGAGCAGGAGGCAGAGCAAGGCTTAAACTTAAGTTTTATGAGAATATATAAGATAAAGCTGACAACGATTCTCCACGCAGGGAGGTAAAACACAAATACACAATCTCCAAACGGGATATCTAACACGAGGCAGGGGGTGACCGTTCTGCGGTCACCACTACTGAGATATGAACAACGGGAAGTCACCTATCGGTCTCTGACATCCTGTAGAGGTGGTGCACGTGAACTGTTCCGGCGGTGCTGTAGTCATTGTGTCCAGCCGAGAAAGCGTTGCCAGAGGGTCTGGAAGTTCTAGTGCCCTGGTGGTGCGGGACAGATGCAGGCCATGGGGGGCTCTCCTGGGGTTTGAGCCCTCGGGGATGACAGCAGAGCGGGGGAGCCCACGATTCCTGGGGAGGAATCTGCAGCCGCGATGAGGAGCGGCACAGGTGAGCGCGCGGATCCCGAGGAAGGAGCCGCAGCCGCGGTGAGGAGCAGCACAGGTGAGACTGCGAATCCCAGGGAGGGAGCTGCATCCACGGTGAGTAGCGGCACAGGTGAGCCCGTGGATCCTGGGGAGGGAGCTGCAGCCGCGGTGAGGAGCGGCGCAGGTGAGCCCACGGATCCTGGGAAGGGAGCCGCAGCCACGGTGAGGAGTGGCACAGGTGAGCTCGCGGATCCCGGGAAGGGAGCCATGGTGTGGAGCGGCACAGCTGAGGCCGCGGGTCCTGGGGAGGGAGCCGCAGCCACGGTGAGTAGCGGCACAGGTGAGCCTGCGGATCCCGGGGAGGGAGCCACAGCTGCGGTGAGGAGCGGAACAGGTGGGACAAGGGAGGCTGGGCCCGGTGACGCTGGGCGGGATGCCCGCAGAGAGGTGCTGTCCAGTGCACGGGAGGTGCCGGGTCTGGGGACATGCCGAGGGCCGCGTTCTGCAGTGGGTCTGGGCGCAGTCTCTCCTCGAGTTGTCCTTTCAGGTCGGGTGCCCACGCTCCTCTGTCTAATGTGCTGACTCTCTGCTGAAGGGGGAGGTCTGCTTCGCTCCTCCCACCTACGTGAGGCCTCTCTTCCCGCCAAAAATCCCTTGTTTACATGTGCTCCTCATCCCCTATTCATAGTCGGCCCGCCCCCTCGTTGCCTGGTTACCAGTCGGCCCTAGCCTGAAATCGTACCCCCCAGGAACACGGGTGACAGCCCTCTTAGTTCTGGCCCAGACACACCGTTTGTCCTTTCTCCTGGGCTCATTCCCCTACACTACCATGGGGACATAAAAGATGGGAACTTCACAATTTAAGTAAAGGATGGAACTTTCCAAAGACACAAAGATTAATGTTAACGATGTCATGAGTTTTAATGATTTATTACTTGGGTCATTGATGATTACTTCTTTAATATTTGTCACAGTTGTTAATAGTAAACTCTGCAACCAATGAGATAAATGTTCTATGGAGGAAAAAAGACACGTGAGGTAATAAATATATCCAGTATTTCTAGTCCTATGACTGAGGATTATTGATGAGCGAGCGCGCTTGGATAAGTGTTAGCTCAGCATGCTCGAGTGCTAACTGAACATTTCAGTGTGCCAGAAAAGTATGCTCGAGATGCTGCAGCCTAGAGAATGGGATTTCTGAAATCTTGGCAGCTTTTTTTTTAAAGCAGGGGTTTGTCAAGTCTCTTAGGAGTTTTGCAGCATATTTCACCCATTCAAGTGAATGATAAAAACCGCAGGAAAAAACACAGCAAAGCGTATATTCGGCATGAGAAAAACATTGCCAGGCAGCATCTATTTGTGCAGAACCGATGCATGAAGATTCCGTGATGACATCACTGGTGATGCTCGCCTTTATGACATCACAGGCCCTACTTATAGAATGTACGCAGGGTCACTGGTGCCATTTTTGGTTCTATAGTGACTGAGAGCATTTGCAATTTTTCACTATGGCTGGATTACGTCTGAGCGATTTTCAGGTACAAGCACTATTGGAGATTCTTACCTTCAATCACCCCAACATTGTTAGGCGTCGGATTCCTGACACCGCACAGCAGGAATCCAGAGCCAGACATCCAGCGGTCTCCTGCTCAGCAATCATGGCGAGCCAGGCATTCTCCTCAGACTCGTTCTGTGAGCCTGGATGTTGCTGCCACCTCTGGTGCAGTAATGGTAGCGCAACCTGCTCTGCAGGGAACCGCTCCAGAGGCTAAGTCCTCGTGCCGTGCTACTGGGCATGCCCGCAACTTGTCCTCTCAGTGGAGAGCAGGGGTCACATGTGCAGGTCCTGTGTCGGATCTGATTGGTCCTTTCCAAAGTACTGGAAGGTCCCGGAAGCGCATGGCTATAAAAAGCCCGCATGGCAGCTCGGCCATGCGCTAGTGTAGCATATTATGCTGTGTGTGTCTGGTGATGGATGCATGGACTGGTGACTGACTCATTAAGAAACCCCCTCCCTTGGTTATTACGAATGGTGACAGTATGTTGGGTTAGTCTGCTCCAGATTGTGGCAAGCTACACGCCACTGTGCTTACTGCACCTACACGAGCGGCCGTCGGTGCCCGGTCCCCCGGTACCGACGCTTAGCGGTTACAGTTACCGCCGCGCTGCTACAGCAGCAGCCTTTGGTGTTCGCGGCTGCGACGCCACACGCCGGCAGCCCGTGAGGTTAACAGTCTCCGCCTTATTTGTTATAGGGCTTCTCTGTGCGTTAAACAGAGCCGCTCTTAGCGTTCGGGTGACGTTAACCCGAGCGCAGTACTTCACCTTCTGGTGCATCTGCCATTGTCCAGCAGCGGTCTTCTCTACCACACGGTGGAGCCCGGGCGGCGAACGCACCTCCTATTATTATTATTATTTGGTGCGTTCCGCCGTCCATAACAAACATTGTGCTTCTACCCCCCGATGGCGTCCTCTGCTTCACTCACCGGCTGGTGGAGCAGCTAGTAAAGGACTGCCTGACCGAAAACCGACAACATCAACTAAGGTCAGAGTATCTGACGGATTTCTGTCACATCATTACTGCAGCAGCAGGTAAATGGCGGCCGCTCTGCACAAAACTACTCTCTAATCCTGGATAATAATGGTGGGAGAGAAGCTGCTTCTTTCCTCCAATGTAAAGCACGACGAGTCCCCAAATACTGGAGTCCGTGTCTCTGCAGGGAGGAGCGGGTGACACAATGGCCGCCTCTCAGCTCACAGTTTTCTTTTTTGTTTCTTTTCTTTACAGGCTGAAAAAAGATCTCAATATGGAGATGTGGCTTTTATTAAAGAACTGGCTGGAAAAATCCTGTGTGCACTAGAAGTTCCGGACGGCTCGTCGCAACGCCCGGTAAGCAGCGTCAGACTGGAGCACCTGGGCCCACCAGAAAATCATTCTTAGGGCCCATAGAAATAAATACAAGACCACCAACTGTGCGGTAAAATACGCTGATGTCAGGGTATAATATAAGGTAGACACGTCTTAGTTATGTAGCAGGGGTCGGGGTAGCCCCTTATCTATTATATAAAGCTCAAGTGTGTGTGTCCGGGATTGGCATCCGCACCGTCGCAGCTACAGCCACAAAATTTGGCACAGTCACACGTCTGGACCCCGAGAGCGTCATAGGCTATGTTGTGAGGTGAAATTTTAACCCCGCACGTTCCAATTCACCAAACAATTTTGCCCCTATCTACATACTGGGGGGAAAAAGTGTGTGTGTGTCAAGCCCCGCCCCTCATTATGATGTCATAATGGTTGACTATGGGATGGAGGATATGTGTGATGGGTATATGGGCACGGGACTATGGGATGGAGGATATGTGTGATGGGTATATGGGCACTGGACTATGGGATGGAGAATATGTATGATGGGTATATGGGCACTGGACTATGGGATGGAGGATATGTATGATGGGTATATGGGCACGGGACTATGGGATGGAGGATGTGTATGATGGGTATATGGGCACGGGACTATGGGATGGAGGATATGTGTGATGGGTATATGGGCACGGGACTATGGGATGGAGGATATGTGTGATGGGTATATGGGCACGGGACTATGGGATGGAGGATGTGTATGATGGGTATATGGGCACTGGACTATGGGATGGAGGATATGTATGACAGGTATATGGGCACGGGACTATGGGATGGAGGATATGTATGATGGGTATATGGGCATGGGACTATGGGATGGAGGATGTGTATGATGGGTATATGGGCACGGGACTATGGGATGGAGGATATGTGTGATGGGTATATGGGCACGGGACTATGGGATGGAGGATGTGTATGATGGGTATATGGGCACGGGACTATGGGATGGAGGATATGTGTGATGGGTATATGGGCACGGGACTATGGGATGGAGGATGTGTATGATGGGTATATGGGCACGGGACTATGGGATGGAGGATATGTATGATGGGTATATGGGCACGGGACTATGGGATGGAGGATATGTATGATGGGTATATGGGCACTGGACTATGGGATGGAGGATATGTATGATGGGTATATGGGCACTGGACTATGGGATGGAGGATATGTATGATGGGTATATGGGCACTGGACTATGGGATGGAGGATATGTATGATGGGTATATGGGCACTGGACTATGGGATGGAGGATATGTATGATGGGTATATGGGCACGAGACTATGGGATGGAGGATGTGTGTGATGGGTATATGGGCACGGGACTATGGGATGGAGGATATGTATGATGGGTATATGGGCACGGGACTATGGGATGGAGGATATGTATGATGGGTATATGGGCACTGGACTATGGGATGGAGGATATGTATGATGGGTATATGGGCACTGGACTATGGGATGGAGGATATGTATGATGGGTATATGGGCACTGGACTATGGGATGGAGGATATGTATGATGGGTATATGGGCACTGGACTATGGGATGGAGGATATGTATGATGGGTATATGGGCACGGGACTATGGGATGGAGGATATGTATGATGGGTATATGGGCACTGGACTATGGGATGGAGGATGTGTATGATGGGTATATGGGCACTGGACTATGGGATGGAGGATATGTATGATGGGTATATGGGCACGGGACTATGGGATGGAGGATATGTATGATGGGTATATGGGCACTGGACTATGGGATGGAGGATATGTGTGATGGGTATATGGGCACTGGACTATGGGATGGAGGATATGTATGATAGGTATATGGGCACGGGACTATGGGATGGAGGATATGTATGATAGGTATATGGGCACGGGACTATGGGATGGAGGATATGTATGACGGGTATATGGGCACTGGACTATGGGATGGAGGATATGTATGATAGGTATATGGGCACGGGACTATGGGATGGAGGATATGTATGATAGGTATATGGGCACGGGACTATGGGATGGAGGATATGTATGACGGGTATATGGGCACTGGACTATGGGATGGAGGATATGTATGACGGGTATATGGGCACTGGACTATGGGATGGAGGATGTGTGATGGGTATATGGGCATGGGACTATGGGATGGAGGATGTGTGATGGGTATATGGGCACGGGACTATGGGATGGAGGATGTATGATGGGTATATGGGCACGGGACTATGGGATGGTGGATATGTATGATGGGTATATGGGCACTGGACTATGGGATGGAGGATATGTATGGCGGGTATATGGGCACGGGACTATGGGATGGAGGATATGTATGACGGGTATATGGGCACTGGACTATGGGATGGAGGATATGTATTACGGGTATATGGGCACTGGACTATGGGATGGAGGATATGTATGACGGGTATATGGGCACTGGACTATGGGATGGAGGATGTGTGATGGGTATATGGGCATGGGACTATGGGATGGAGGATGTATGATGGGTATATGGGCATGGGACTATGGGATGGAGGATATGTATGATGGGGATATGGGCTCGGGACTATGGGATGGAGGATATGTATGACGGGTATATGGGCACTGGACTATGGGATGGAGGATATGTATGGCGGGTATATGGGCACGGGACTATGGGATGGAGGATATGTATGACGGGTATATGGGCACTGGACTATGGGATGGAGGATATGTATGGCGGGTATATGGGCACGGGACTATGGGATGGAGGATATGTATGACGGGTATATGGGCACTGGACTATGGGATGGAGGATATGTATGACGGGTATATGGGCACTGGACTATGGGATGGAGGATATGTATGACGGGTATATGGGCACTGGACTATGGGATGGAGGATGTGTGATGGGTATATGGGCATGGGACTATGGGATGGAGGATGTATGATGGGTATATGGGCATGGGACTATGGGATGGAGTATATGTATGATGGGGATATGGGCTCGGGACTATGGGATGGAGGATATGTATGACGGGTATATGGGCACTGGACTATGGGATGGAGGATATGTATGACAGGTATATGGGCACTGGACTATGGGATGGAGGATGTGTGATGGGTATATGGGCACTGGACTATGGGATGGAGGATGTGTAATGGGTATATGGGCACGAGACTATGGGATGGAGGATATGTATGATGGGTATATGGGCATGGGACTATGGGATGGAGGATATGTATGATGGGTATATGGGCACTGGACTATGGGATGGAGGATGTGTGATGGGTATATGGGCACGGGACTATGGGATGGAGGATATGTATGATGGGTATATGGGCATGGGACTATGGGATGGAGGATATGTGTGATGGGTATATGGGCACGGGACTATGGGATGGAGGATATGTATGACGGGTATATGGGCACTGGACTATGGGATGGAGGATATGTATGATAGGTATATGGGCACGGGACTATGGGATGGAGGATATGTGTGATGGGTATATGGGCACGGGACTATGGGATGGAGGATATGTATGACGGGTATATGGGCACTGGACTATGGGATGGAGGATATGTATGACGGGTATATGGGCACTGGACTATGGGATGGAGGATGTGTGATGGGTATATGGGCATGGGACTATGGGATGGAGGATGTGTGATGGGTATATGGGCACGGGACTATGGGATGGAGGATGTATGATGGGTATATGGGCACGGGACTATGGGATGGTGGATATGTATGATGGGTATATGGGCACTGGACTATGGGATGGAGGATATGTATGACGGGTATATGGGCACTGGACTATGGGATGGAGGATATGTATGACGGGTATATGGGCACTGGACTATGGGATGGAGGATATGTATGACGGGTATATGGGCACTGGACTATGGGATGGAGGATGTGTGATGGGTATATGGGCATGGGACTATGGGATGGAGGATGTATGATGGGTATATGGGCATGGGACTATGGGATGGAGTATATGTATGATGGGGATATGGGCTCGGGACTATGGGATGGAGGATATGTATGACGGGTATATGGGCACTGGACTATGGGATGGAGGATATGTATGACAGGTATATGGGCACTGGACTATGGGATGGAGGATGTGTGATGGGTATATGGGCACTGGACTATGGGATGGAGGATGTGTGATGGGTATATGGGCACGAGACTATGGGATGGAGGATATGTATGATGGGTATATGGGCACGGGACTATGGGATGGAGGATATGTATGACGGGTATATGGGCACTGGACTATGGGATGGAGGATATGTATGGCGGGTATATGGGCACGGGACTATGGGATGGAGGATATGTATGATGGGTATATGGGCACTGGACTATGGGATGGAGGATGTGTGATGGGTATATGGGCACGGGACTATGGGATGGAGGATATGTATGATGGGTATATGGGCACTGGACTATGGGATGGAGGATATGTGTGATGGGTATATGGGCACGGGACTATGGGATGGAGGATATGTATGACGGGTATATGGGCACTGGACTATGGGATGGAGGATATGTATGATAGGTATATGGGCACGGGACTATGGGATGGAGGATATGTGTGATGGGTATATGGGCACGGGACTATGGGATGGAGGATATGTATGACGGGTATATGGGCACTGGACTATGGGATGGAGGATATGTATGACGGGTATATGGGCACTGGACTATGGGATGGAGGATGTGTGATGGGTATATGGGCATGGGACTATGGGATGGAGGATGTGTGATGGGTATATGGGCACGGGACTATGGGATGGAGGATGTATGATGGGTATATGGGCACGGGACTATGGGATGGTGGATATGTATGATGGGTATATGGGCACTGGACTATGGGATGGAGGATATGTATGGCGGGTATATGGGCACGGGACTATGGGATGGAGGATATGTATGACGGGTATATGGGCACTGGACTATGGGATGGAGGATATGTATTACGGGTATATGGGCACTGGACTATGGGATGGAGGATATGTATGACGGGTATATGGGCACTGGACTATGGGATGGAGGATGTGTGATGGGTATATGGGCATGGGACTATGGGATGGAGGATGTATGATGGGTATATGGGCATGGGACTATGGGATGGAGGATATGTATGATGGGGATATGGGCTCGGGACTATGGGATGGAGGATATGTATGACGGGTATATGGGCACTGGACTATGGGATGGAGGATATGTATGGCGGGTATATGGGCACGGGACTATGGGATGGAGGATATGTATGATGGGTATATGGGCACTGGACTATGGGATGGAGGATATGTATGGCGGGTATATGGGCACGGGACTATGGGATGGAGGATATGTATGACGGGTATATGGGCACTGGACTATGGGATGGAGGATATGTATGACGGGTATATGGGCACTGGACTATGGGATGGAGGATATGTATGACGGGTATATGGGCACTGGACTATGGGATGGAGGATGTGTGATGGGTATATGGGCATGGGACTATGGGATGGAGGATGTATGATGGGTATATGGGCATGGGACTATGGGATGGAGTATATGTATGATGGGGATATGGGCTCGGGACTATGGGATGGAGGATATGTATGACGGGTATATGGGCACTGGACTATGGGATGGAGGATATGTATGACAGGTATATGGGCACTGGACTATGGGATGGAGGATGTGTGATGGGTATATGGGCACTGGACTATGGGATGGAGGATGTGTGATGGGTATATGGGCACGAGACTATGGGATGGAGGATATGTATGATGGGTATATGGGCATGGGACTATGGGATGGAGGATATGTATGATGGGTATATGGGCACTGGACTATGGGATGGAGGATGTGTGATGGGTATATGGGCACGAGACTATGGGATGGAGGATATGTATGATGGGTATATGGGCATGGGACTATGGGATGGAGGATATGTGTGATGGGTATATGGGCACGGGACTATGGGATGGAGGTTATGTATGATGGGTATATGGGCACGAGACTATGGGATGGAGGATGTGTGATGGGTATATGGGCACGGGACTATGGGATGAAGGATATGTATGATGGGTATATGGGCATGGGACTATGGGATGGAGGATATGTGTGATGGGTATATGGGCACGGGACTATGGGATGGAGGATATGTATGATGGGTATATGGGCACGAGACTATGGGATGGAGGATATGTGTGATGGGTATATGGGCACGGGACTATGGGATGGAGGATATGTATGATGGGTATATGGACACGGGACTATGGGATGGAGGATGTGTGATGGGTATATGGGCATGGGACTATGGGATGGAGGTTATGTATGATGGGTATATGGGCACGAGACTATGGGATGGAGGATATGTGTGATGGGTATATGGGCACGGGACTATGGGATGGAGAATATGTATGATGGGTATATGGACACGGGACTATGGGATGGAGGATGTGTGATGGGTATATGGGCACGGGACTATGGGATGAAGGATATGTATGATGGGTATATGGGCATGGGACTATGGGATGGAGGATATGTGTGATGGGTATATGGGCATGGGACTATGGGATGGAGGATGTGTGATGGGTATATGGGCATGGGACTATGGGATGGAGGATGTGTGATGGGTATATGGGCACGGGAGTATGGGATGGAGGATATGTATGATGGGTATATGGGCACTGGACTATGGGATGGAGGATGTGTATGATGGGTATATGGTCACTGGACTATGGTATGGAGGATGTGTGATGGGTATATGGGCATGGGACTATGGGATGGAGGATGTGTGATGGGTATATGGGCACGGGAGTATGGGATGGAGGATATGTATGATGGGTATATGGGCATGGGACTATGGGATGGAGGATGTGTGATGGGTATATGGTCACTGGACTATGGGATGGAGGATGTGTGATGGGTATATGGGCACGGGACTATGGGATGGAGGATATGTATGATGGGTATATGGGCATGGGACTATGGGATGGAGGATGTGTGATGGGTATATGGGCATGGGACTATGGGATGGAGGATGTGTGATGGGTATATGGGCACGGGACTATGGGATGGAGGATATGTATGATGGGTATATGGGCACTGGACTATGGGATGGAGGATGTGTATGATGGGTATATGGTCACTGGACTATGGGATGGAGGATGTGTGATGGGTATATGGGCACAGGACTATGGGATGGAGGATGTATGATGGGTATATGGGCACGGGACTATGGGATGGAGGATATGTATGATGGGTATATGGGCACGGGACTATGGGATGGAGGATAATTATAATTTGTTATAACTAATCACAGTTAGTTACTATGCCCGGGCAGCGCCGGGTTCTTCAGCTAGTAGAATATAATGCAGCCCCCATCATAGAATATAATGCAACCAGTAATAGAATATAATGCAGCGCCCTTATATGGTATAATGCAGCCCCCAATAGAATATAGTGTAACCCCTCATAGAATATAATGCAGCCCCCATAGAATATAATGTTGCTCCCTCATAAAGTATAATGTAACCCTCTCATAGAATAGAGTATAAGGCAGCCCCAAATGGAATATAATGTAGCCGCCCCCATAGAATATAATCCAGCCCCACAGTCCCACAGTCTTATGGCCACCAGGACTCACTCACTGATATACTGTATATATTTCCTCACCTCTCCTCCTCGTTCCCCGCGCTGCTCCTGGCGCTGCTCCGGTGTCAGCAGCTGCACTGCCGTCTGCCTGACACACAACGGGTATGTGATGAAGTGACGTCATCGCACGCTTGCTGTGTCAGAGGGGAATGGTGGGAGAGGGGGCCTCATCTGCCGCTCTCTCCTCCATTATTGCTTTCATCTCTATTGGCATCTGTGATGCCGATACAGTTGAATGTGGTGCGCACTAGGGGGCAGTGCTGGGGTCGGACCGCCTGACTTACAGGCCCCATAGCGGCTGCGTGAGCTGGGGGCCCCTTGGGGGAGCGGGGGACCTGGTTTGCCGGCACTGATAGCGGGCAGTATTAGCCGTAGCCTGCGACTAACACTGCCCGCTTTTAAAGTGCAATGAATATCCACTGCTCTCCACGCCCATGGGGGTGTGGGGAGGAGTAAATATTCATTTCTCTTTAGCAGCGGGGACAGGCTTTAGCCGCAGCAGCCTGTCTCCCGCTGCTACTCCGCTGGCATCAGGCGGGTCCCCCTGACTCACGGGCCCCATAGCAGTGGCCCTAGGCAGCTGCCGGCCCTATATGTCAGCAGGTGTCAGTGCCTGGGCCCACCGACGAATCCTCCAGCCCGACCCTGCCGGTAAGGAGCCATCACCTTCTAGACTCAGAGTTACACTTGGTGCATCTGTAAATGTTGGTTTAGTCCTCCTGATTGATGTATTTGGGGATTTAGTGAAATCTTCCACATATTAATGATCGATATTATATCTATTAGGAAACACCGGAAGGCGACGACGAACATGGGGAAAATGTGACCCCGGAAACCCCTGACCCTAATAGGAGTCAGGCGGAGCTGAGCAGCGATCTGATCACAGGTGAGCCGATCACACGACCTTCTACTAGGAATCTCCAGAGATTCCACAGCGCAGGGAAGAACGGCCGATTCACTCTCCACTCCATGGAATGGGGACCTGGCGGCACATGTTACATGTAGGAGTTTTGGGATGACGCTGTAGGACGTCCCCCCTAAGAAAAAGGATTTGTGTGCTGAAATCCAATGTGCCAGTCAGGAGAAATGTAAGGTAGAAGCCATATGCAAATCAGGATGGAAGTGCACTGGGGCGTGGAAGAAGGGATCCGCGTGCAGTGACACGCCCCCAGTGCACTTCCAGGATAATTTGCATATGGCTGCTGTGCTTCAGCTCTCTTCCCATCACTCATGTGTGCTGGGTGGGGGGCTCCTCATTCATGTGGTGATTGGGGGTCCGCCACCATTTACATTACCTGTATCTGTGGATGCGTCGTCCGTTCTCATACTCAGACTCCCCATATAACGAGGATTAATCCCATTTACAGCCGTCTCGTCATTTCTCCCTTATATCGCGGTATTATGTATGTAGGATTCAGATCGTCTAATAGATTTTATTTCCTCATCACTATATCATTATTTTAGTACCATCAGCGCTGGCGAATCCTGACAGTGGAATCTGTAAGATCCCGGAGATCCAAGAATCCGCCGGTGTAAGCATCATAGAGATATAGGGGCTGTCTGTGGATCACCAGATCATGGGGAGGGAGTGACCCGTCCGGTATTATCCCCCATATAACCATGGGACGGCTCTGCTCTAAGTGTAGATGACACTATGGTGTTAGAGAATAGCAATTATATTACATGGAATCTATCACCAGGTTTATGCTGTAGCACAATGAAGGGACAGAGACCCTGATTCCAGCGATATATCACTTACTTTACTGGGGACAGCAGATGTGATAATATCCCTGTCTTCTCTGCTGCAGATCTAGTAGAGCTCTGAATGCTGAGCCTTGTAGAACACCACCCAAACCACTGATTGGCAGCTTTCTGTGTACACTGTGCATAGGCAGAAAGCTGCTATTCAGTGGTGGAGCAATAGGACTACATGGCATGAGACACATATTCCTAGTGATAATCTCCTGCTGATCAAACACTGATTTTATTAAAACAACAGCACAAAGCCTACTAAGTAACACATCGCTGGAATCTGTGTCTCTGCCCCTATATCATAACTGCTCACAGATTACATAGCACAAAACTGCTGACAGATTCCCTGCAAGTTCTACTCTGTGTGATCTCGCGTATTATCCAGCACTTTACAATGATACCGATATATAGCGGATTCCCCCTTATATGACATCCATGTCTGCAGAGCGTCGGCTCGTATCGTCCCCTATATCAGTTCAGTGTAAATCAGCTGGGACATAATAAAGGAGAAGTTTTTACATCCTGAAATGTTTTCCTGCAGCTTCTGTATCTTACCAAGACAATAAAAAGAAAGAAGGGAGAGTGATAGTCCTGAGGAAAATGGTCACAATTTATATTGAGAATACATCTAAAATATCAAGTGTAGAATAAAAAATCTTACATGTAAGGACAAGATGGAAGGAGAACAGAAAAACTGACAGCGAATATTAGAAACGTAGAGTAGGACCTCCCACATGAGATCGCCTTGGCGCGGCGGGGTGGCTCAAAGGATTGATCCATTTTTGGCCAAATGTCTCATTTTGAATACAGTTAGAGATGATGTGCACTTTATGCCTTCTGACCATGAGCGGCGCTGGCTTCTCTCTTTTTGCTTGGTATGGAGTACCTGCATAGTTACGGTGTGGTGCACAGAGACCTGAAGCCGGAGAAGTGCATAGCTCTCGTGTAACAACGGGGGGAAGTTATCCTTCATTATCTCACGGTCTATGAAGCTAAAATCATCTTCTCTTTCACAGCCTCCTGATAACATCTGCAGGACATATTAAAGTTACCGACTTTGGACTTTCCAAACTTGGTGTCATGATACCAAACACCAACACCTGCAGGCAATCAGCAAAGAACATCTCCCGAGAGTTCCTGGACCGTGAGGTCAGCATTACCTACAGGAACTTAGCTTGTTCTCTACAAACCTCAGAACTCCACTTGGTCTTCCCTACGTTCTTCATTTCTGGAGAGCTTCTCCACCGATATTTTATCTTCTGTAATTCTGTTTTTATGTCAAGAACTTGTCAAAGGTTCATCGATTCTCATCTCTATTTTCTCTTGGTTTCCAGGAGTGTGGCACCCCTTATTACAACGCTCCTGAGGTCATCCTGAAGAAAGCCGATGGAAGACCTGTTGACTGGTGGTCAATGGGCATCATATTAAATGAATTTTTCCTGGGATTTGGACCATTTGATGGGGCTTCCCTATCTGAGTTTTATGGAAATGTGGTCACTGGTAAGTAAAATAATCTGATCATTGCTTTTACTGGTTATCTTGGTTTAGTTACTTCCTTTGCTTTCTCTTACAGTCCAGTAAAGAGGTTTTATGTTCTGTAATTTTCTATATAACAGGAGATATGATTTGGGATCGTCACTACAGTCCTCCACCCGATGCTCGGGTCCTCATCACTCAACTGCTCATAACAAATCCTGTGGATAGACTTGCGACAGGTAACAGATACAACTAGATGTGTATTTCCTGAAGGAAGTACAGATAGTGCTTTGAAATGGTGCCCGGGCTGCCCCTTTAAGAGAGACTTGCCTGCTGCTCCTGCAAGACTTTCAACTCAGGATCCGTTTTAACTGTGGGTGCCTCTCAGGGGCCACTTTGGCCTCAGGGTCTGATTTGGTGGGTGGGGCCCTGTTGTGAGCACATTTTCTGGTTCACCTTTGGCATCAGATGAACTCCCTCTGCTGGTGGAAGGAGGTGGTGAAGCTGATTTGGATGGGAGAGACCTGCCACCTGAACAGGTGGATTGTGATTGGACATCAGGAATCTCTGAGTGGATATAAGGTAGCCGACACCCTGCAGGGTTGCTGGTGATTTCACTTGCTCAGAGGCCTGCTTCCAGTTTAGTTCCTGTCTTCTAAAGCTAAGTTTTGCTCTGCTATTGTTCCATGAGATTTTGTCTGATTAACTTAGTTTTGTGTTCAGCTAGCCCCGCTGGGGCTGTGCTGAATTTCCATTTTTTGTCCCTGATCGGTTTAATCTCTTTTGCTCTCTCATCAGAATATATCGGAGTGCTGATATAGGGATTTTGAAGTCTAGTGACTTCAGGGCCATTTTTCCTATCAGACGTGTTGGGACATTTTTGCTAGAGTTTTTTGCGGATTGCAGCCAGCATCTTTTCTGTCCTGTCCTATCTAGTTAGTTGGGCCCCATCGTTTGCTCTGCCTGTCTTTCTGTCTGTGTTTGTGTTTTCATCTTGTTTCACTGACAATACATGTTGGGAGCTGTCTATACCTTTGGGGTCTGCTCTGGGGCAGTTTAGATTTCCCCTTTCTTTCTTTAAGCTTATTTAGTTCTCTGGCCGTGACGAGGCATCTAGGGCATCGTAGGCATGCTCCACGGCTACTGTTAGTTGTTATGAATAGGATCAGGGGTCTGCAATCCGCTAGTTACCAACCTCTCCGGTTTTCTGGACTTAGCTTGCCTTTTTGTTTTTCCTCCTCGGTGACTCATTCATAACAGAATCACCAGCCATACCGCAGATTCTAGGGTACTCAATAGCAGGAAAGAATTGTAAAAAAAAAAAAAAGTGTCAGAATTTTTTTTTTTCTACGTATTATATTTTTTTTCTCTGGGGCCGTAGGAGGAATTTTTTCTTAATGGAGATGAAGCAATTGTCTGATCGTGTGGAGCAGCTCGCTGCGGAAGTGCGGGGAATTTCCGCCTATCTTGCTCATTCACATGCTGCTGAACCAAGCAAAGATCCTTACTCCTGATGTGTTTTTTGGGGATCGGTTTAAATTTTTGAATTTTAAGAATAATTGTAAATTATTTCTTGCCTTGAAGCCTAACTCATCGGGGAGCTCTGCGCAGGAGGTTAAAATTGTCATCTCTTTGCTGCGCGGCGATCCCCAGGATTGGGCGTTTTCTTTGACACCTGATGATCCTATTCTAACTAATGTGGACGCATTTTTTCAAGCCTTGGGGGTTGTTGTATGATGAACCTAATGCTATTGATCAAGCTGAGAAAGCCCTGTTGGCATTGAGCCAGGGTCAGGATTCTGCAGAGTTATACTGTCAAAAATTCCAAAAGTGGGCGGTCCTTACTACCTGGAATGATGGTGCCTTGGCAGCTCTCTTTCGGAAGGGTTTGTCAGAAACCGTAAAAAATACTATGTTGGGATTTCCTGTTCCCTTTGGTCTTGATAATTCTATGTCATTAGCCATTCAGGTTGATCGGCGTTTAAGTGAATGTAAAAGTACACGAGAAATATTGCCACCTGTTGAACAAATGTCTGAACCTATGCAATGTGATAGTTTTGTCTAGGGCGCAACGTCAGGAGTTCAGAAGGCGTAATAAGCTGTGTTTTTTCTGTGGAGATGCCTCTCATATGATTTCTGTTTGCCCTAAACGAGAGAAACGTTTTGCACACACATTTGCTGTGGGTGGTGTTCAACCTAAGTTTCTTCTGGCAATTACTCTGATCTGCTCCCTGTCCACATTTTCCGCTAAGGCTTTTGTGGATTTGGGAGCGGCTCTGAACCTGATGGACTTGGATTTTCCTAAACGTTGTGGGTTTTCTATGACACCTCTGCGGACGCCTATCCCTTTGAGGGGTATTGATGCTACTCCTTTGGCGAAGAATAAACCTCAGTTTTGGACCCAGGTGGTAATGCGGGTCGCCCCAGACCATCAAGAAAATTGCAGATTTTTGGTGTTGCATAATTTGCATGATACCATTGTTCTGGGATTTCCCTGGTTGCAAATCCATAATCCAGTTTTGGATTGGAAATCTGTGTCTGTGGTGAGTTGGGGTTGTCAGTGTGCTCTTAGTGACACTCCTGTTTTCTCCAACTTTCCCCAGTCACATGAGGTTCCTGACTATTTGGCTGACTTTTATGATGTATTTAGTGAGAATGAGTCTGCGTCTTTGCCTCCTCATAGGAGTTATGACTGTGCAATTGAGCTGAGCCCTGGGTGTAAATTTCCCAAGGGTCGACTTTTCAATTTATCTGTACCTGAGCACGAGGCTATGCGATCTTATATTAAGGAGTTGTTGGAGAAGGGTCATATTAAACCATCCTCTTCACCCTTGGGTGCTGGGTTTTTTTTTCGTGGCCAAGAAAGATGGTTCTTTAAGGCCTTGTATTGACTATCGTTCCCTCAACAAAATTACTGTTAAATATCAGTATCCGTTACCCCTGATTTCTGATCTATTCTCCAGAGTTAAAGGTGCTTGCTGGTTTACCAAGCTTGACCTCAGGGGGGCGTATAATCTTATTCGCATTAAGCATGGGGCTAAATGGAAGACGGCGTTTAATACTCCGGAGGGACATTTTGAGTACCTGGTGATGCCTTTTGGGCTCACTAATGCCCCTTCTGTCTTCCATTGCTTCATGAATGATATTTTCCGGGACTTTGTGGATACATTTTTGATTATCTATCTGGATGATATTTTGATCTTCTCCAAGAATGGGGACTCTCATGTGGAACATGTTCGGACTGTGTTCCGGATTTTGAGGGAGAATTCCCTGTATGTTAAGGGATCGAAATGCCTTTTTGGTGTTCAGAGGATTTCATTTTTGGGATTGATTTTGTCTCCGTCAACTATTGAAATGGACCCGTCCAAGGTACAGGCCATTTATGATTGGGTTCAGCCCACTTCTTTGAAGGCCCTCCAGAAGTTTTTGGGTTTTGCTAATTTTTATCGTAAATTTATAGCTAATTTTTCTGGTATTGCCAAGCCATTGACGGATTTGACTAAGAAGGGTGCTGATGTGCTGAATTGGTCTCCAGAGGCTTTTTTCCTTTCAGGAGCTGAAGCGGAGGTTCAATTCTGCTCCGGTTTTGCGGCAACCTGATGTCTCACTCCCGTTTCAGGTAGAGGTGGACGCTTCTGTGATTGGTGCAGGAGCTGTTTTGTCCCCAAAATATCCGGTAACATCTAAAATGAATCCCTGTGCTTTCTTTTACCGAAAGTTCTCCCCATCCGAACGCAATTATGAAGTGGGGAATCGGGAACTGTTAGCCATGAAATGGGCATTTGAGGAGTGGAGACATTGGTTGGAGGGAGCTAAACATCAAGTCATGGTCCTTACTGACCACAAGAATTTGATTTACCGTGAGTCGGCCAAACGCTTGAATCCTAGACAGGCTAGGTGGGCCTTGTTTTTCACACGTTTTGATTTTGTGGTCTCTTTTCTTCCGGGCACTAAGAATGTCAAGGCAGACGCCCTCTCTAGGAGTTTCTTTGCTGATTCTCCTATTGTGACCAAGCCTGTTACCATCTTAGGTTACAGGCTTGAGACGTGCTCTGGAAGAGTTTCAGGAGGACAAACCTGAGCGTTGTCCCATTGGAAAATTGTATGTTCCTGACCAGTGGAGGAAGAAAGTAATGTCTGAAGTTCATTGGTCCGCATTGGCTGGTCATCCGGGTATTTTTGGTACTAGAGATTTGGTGAGTCGGTCTTTTTGGTGGCCCGCCTTGTCTCGTGATGTCAGGAATTTTGTGCAGTCCTGTGGGACTTGCTCCCGGTCTAAACCTTGTTCTCGCTCTAGTGGGTTGTTGATGCCTTTGCCGGTGCCCAGGAGGCCATGGACCCATATTTCAATGGATTTTATTTCTGATATGCCTGTCTCTCAGAGAATGACTGTTATTTGGGTGATTTGTGATAGATTCTCTAAGATGGTCCATCTTGTACCACTCCCTAAGTTGCCATCTTCCTCAGAGTTGGTGCCCTTGTTTTTGCAACAGGTGGTTCGCTTGCATGGGATTCCTGAGAACATTGTATCTGACAGAGGAGTTCAGTTTGTTTCTAGATTTTGGAGGACTTTTTGTTCCAAGCTGGGAATTCAGTTGTCCTTCTCCTCTGCGTTTCACCCTCAGACCAATGGGCAGACGGAGAGAACAAACTAGACTTTGGAGTCTTATTTGAGATGTTTTATTTCTGCTGATCAGGATGATTGGGTTTCATTTTTGCCCTTGGCCGAATTTGCTTTAAATAATAGAGCTAGTTCTGCCACTTTGATGTCACCTTTTTTTTGTAACTTTGGGTTTCATCCTCGATTCTCTTCAGGGCAGGTGGAGTCTTCTGCCTGCCCAGGTGTTGACACTGTGGTGGAGAGAATGCACCAAATCTGGGACCAAGTGGTGGATAAGTTGTCTCTCTCCCAGGAAAAGGCCCAGCGGTTTTCCAACCGGCATAGGACCATTGGTCCCCGGTTTAAGATGGGTGATATGGTTTGGTTGTCATCAAAGAATATCTCTATGAAGGTGGCTTCTCCAAAGTTTAAACCTAGATTTATTGGACCTTACAAGATTTTGGAGATTCTTAATCCGGTCTCTTTTCGATTGGCTCTTCCTGTTACATTCAAGATCCATAACGTCTTTCATAAGTCTCTGTTAAAGAGGTTTGTTGAGCCAGTAGTTCCTGTGGTGGCACCTCCTGACCCTGTATTGGGTGAAGGTAATGTGGAATATGAGGTTGAGAAGATACTGGATTCTCGGCTGGCTAGACGGAGACTCCAGTATTTGGTTAAGTGGAAGGGTTATGGCCAGGAGGATAATTCTTGGGTCTCTGCATCCGATATTCATGCCGAAAGATTGGTTCGTGCTTTTCATCGGGCCCATCCTGATCGCCCTGGTGGCGTGGATGAGGGTTTGGTGACCCCTCCTCAAGGGGGAGGTACTGTTATGAGCTTATTTTCTCCTTCACCTTTGATGTCCGATGAACTCCCTCTGCTGGTGAAAGGAGGTAGTGAAACTGATTTGGATGGGAAAAACCTGTCATCTGAACAGGTGGAGTGTGATTGGACATCCGGAATCTCTGAGTGGATATAAGGCCGCCGACGCCCTGCAGAGTTGCTGGTGATCCTCTCTGCTCTGAGCTCTGGCCTCCAGTTTAGTCCTGTTTACTAAAGCTAAGTTTTTGCTCTGCTATTTTTCCATGAGATTTTGTCTGGATTACTGTTCAGCCTGCCCTGGCTGAACTCCATTTTTGTCTCTGATCAGTTGATCTCTTTGCTCTGTTTTCAGAATATACCTGAGTGCTGATATAGTGATTTTGAAGTCTAGTGACTTCAGGGCCTTTTCTATCAGATGTGTTGGATATTATTTTTGGCAGGGTTTTTGCGTGATTGCGGACAGTTGCTTTTCTTTCCTGTTCTATCTAGTTAGTGAGGGCCCCATCGTTTGCTCAGCCTGTCTTTCTGTCTGTGTTTGTGTTTTCATCTGTTTTCACCGTCAATACATGTTGGGGGCTGTCTTTTGCTTTGGGGTCTGCTCTGGGGCAGTTTAGATTTTCCCTTTCTTTCTTTAGGTTTATTTAGTTCTCCAGCTGTGAACGAGGTGTCTTGGACCACCGTAGGAACACCCCACGGCTACTGTTGTTGTGAATAGGATCAGGGGTCTGCAATCCGCTCGCTACCAACCTCTCCGGTTTTCTGGACTTAGCTTGTATTTTTGTTTTTTCCTCCTCCGGTGACTCATTCATAACAGTAAACGTGGTCAAGGAGAGCCGAGGTTCAATAGCCAGGCGAGAGCGTAGTACCTAGGGATAAGACAAAGCGTAACTGGAGACAAGCCAAAGGGTCAGATAACCAGGAAGGACAGGGCAGTACAAAGCAGGATACAGAGGCAGAAGTCAGGGGACAACCCGAATCATACACAGCAAGGCACACAAGCACAGAGGCACAACATTTACAGACAAGTAACCTGGGTCAGCAACCACAAACCTAGTATACGGAAGTATCACCAACACAAAATCCAGGAACTGCCAACATTAAATAGCCGCCCCAGAACCAAAGAGAGGCGGACTAAATTAACCCTGATCTGACCATGATGGAGGCGGAACCATCCTCTCCAGAGTCCAGACAATACCAAGGGTTAAAGAGGCCCAGGCTTGATTAAACCCCTAGAATTTACACATTTACAGAGCATCCAGCCCACCATAAACCAAGACGCAAAATTACGCTAAAAATATATCTTTTATTAACCCCTTCACCCCCAAGGGTGGTTTGCACGTTCATGACCGGGCCAATTTTTACAATTCTGACCACTGTACCTTTATGAGGTCAAAACTCTGGAACGCTTCCATGAATCCCGGTGATTCTGACATTGTTTTCTCGTGACATATTGTACTTCATGTTAGTGGTAAAATTTCATTCAAATAACTTGCGTTTATTTGTGAAAAAAACAGAAATTTGGCAAAAATTTTGAAAATTTCGCAATTTTCCAACTTTGAATTTTTATGCCCTTAAATCACAGAGATACGGCACACAAAAAACTTGATAACTAACATTTCCCACATGTTTACTTTACATCAGCACAATTTTGGAACCAAAATTTTTTTTTGTTAGGAAGTTATAAGGGTTAAAAGTTGACCAGCGATTTCTCATTTTTACAACACCATTTTATTTTTAGGACCACATCACATTTGAAGCCACTTTGAGGGGTCTATATGATAGAAAATACCCAAAAGTGACACCATTCTAAAAACTGCACCCCTTAAGGTGCTCAAAACCACATTCAAGAAGTTTATTAACCCATTAGGTGTGTCACAGGAATTGTTTTGAACATTTAAAAAGAAATGAACATCTAACTTTTTTTCACAAAAAAAATACTTCAGGTTCAATTTTTTTTATTTTACCAAGGGTAACAGGAGAAATTGGACTGCAAAAGTTATTTTGCAATTTGTCCTGAGTACGCTGATACCTGATTTGTGGGGGGGAACAACTGTTTCGGCGCATGGCAGAGCTCAGAATGGAAGGAGCGCCGTTTGACTTTTTCAATGCAAAATTGGCTGGAATTCAGATCGGACGCCATGTCACGTTTGGAGAGTCCCTGATGTACCTAAACAGTGGAAACCCCCTACAAGTGACCCCATTTTGGAAACTAGACCCCCCAAGGAACTTATCTAGATGTGTGGTGAGAACTTTGAACCCACAAGGACTTTACAGAAGTTTATAACGTACAGCGGTACAATTAAAAAATCATATTTTTTCCACAAAAATGATCTTTTCACCCTAATTTTTATTTTCCCAAGGGTAACAGGACCCTAAAAGTTATTGTGCAATTTGTCCTGAGTATGCTGATACCCCACATGTGGGGGTAAACCACTATTTGGGCGCATGGCAGAGCTCGGAAGGGAAGCAGCGCCATTTGACATTTTTGGCTGGAATTGAGATCGGACATCATGTCGCGATTGGAAAACCCCTGATGTACCAAAACAGTGGAAACCACCCACAAATGACACCATTTTGGAAACTAGACCGCCTAAGGAACTTATCTAGATGTGTGGTGAGAACTTTGAACCCCCAAGGGCTTCACAGAAGTTTATAACATAAAGCCGTACAATTAAAAAATCATATTTTTTCCACAAAAATGATCTTTTCACCCTCAATTCTTATTTTTCCAAGGGTAACAGCACCCTAAAAGTTATTGTGCAATTTGTCCTGAGTACGCTGATACCCCACATGTGGGGGTAAACCACTATTTGGGCGCATGGCAGAGCTCGGAAGGGAAGCAGCGCCATTTGACGTTTTTGGCTGGAATTGAGATCGGACACCATGTCGCGATTGGAAAACCCCTGATGTACCTAAACAGTGGAAACCCCCCACAAATGACACCATTTTGTAAACTAGACCCCCCAAGGAACTTATCTAGATGTGTGGTGAGCACTTTGAACCCCCAAGGGATTCACAGAAGTTTATAATGTCAGGGCATGAAAATAAAAAAATCGTATTTTTTCCACAAACATGATCAATTAGTCCCCAATTTTTTTATTTTCCCAAGGGTAACAGGAGAAATTGAACCCCAAAAGTTGTTGTCCAATTTGTCCTGAGTACGCTGACGCCCCATATGTGGGAGAAAACTACTGTATGGACACACGTCAGGGCTCGGAAGGGAAGTAGTGACGTTTTGGAATGCAGACTTTGATGGAATGGTCTGCGGGTGTCATGTTGCCTTTGGAGAGCCCCTAATGTACCTAAACTGTGGAAACACCCACAAATGACCCCATTTTGGAAACGAGAACCCCTAAGGAACTTATCTAGATGTGTGGTGAGCACTTTGAACCCCCAAGGGCTTCACAGAAGTTTATAATGCCCGGGCATGAAAATAAAAAAATCGTATTTTTTCCACAAACATGATCAATTTGGCTAAGTGCACACGTACCGGAACTCTTGCGGAAATTACCGTGAGAATTCCGGAATTCCATTCCGCGGGAAAATCGCATTTTAAATTCCCGCGATTTTCCCGCGGAAAAACTAGCATTTTGCAAGCGTATTTAGCTTGCAGAATGCTAGCGTTTTCCAAGTGATCTGTAGCATCGCTTGGAGAACTGATTGACAGGTTGGTCACACTCGTCAGACATAGTGTTTGACGAGTGTGACCAACTTTTTACTACTGAGGCCGCCTATGCAGCATCAGTAGTAAAAGATAGAATGCAAAAAAAAAAAAATAAAAAATAGTGTTATTCTCACCTTCCGGCGTCCCACGCATCTGTTCCCAGTAATCCTTTGCGAAAATGCCCGCGATGACGTCCGTACTCACGGGATCGCGATGTCTCACGGTAATTCGCGATGACGTCGCGCGAATGACCGCGAGACTTCGCGATCCCGCGA
This sequence comes from Dendrobates tinctorius, assembly GCF_039654945.1. Lineage (NCBI taxonomy): Eukaryota > Metazoa > Chordata > Amphibia > Anura > Dendrobatidae > Dendrobates > Dendrobates tinctorius. The sequence goes on from NW_027361824.1 coordinate 2,785,872, forward strand.
GACTGGACGTCATCGCGGGCATTTTCGTAAAGGATTACCGGGAGCGTGGAGAGAGGCGGGAAGGCTGCGCGGGACACTGGAAGGTAAGAATAACAATATTTTTTATTTTAAATTCTATTTTTTACAGGGATATGGTACCCAAAGCCCGGAGGACAGTCTCCTCTCCTCCGGACCGTGGGTACCATCCGCAATTGTTCTGCTTACTTTTCGCATGGTGTGCACAGCCACATGGGGGAAGTAAGCGGAACAATGCATTCCTATGGGTGCGGGATCGCCGCGATTCCGCAAATTAATGAGCATGCTGCGTTTTTTACCGCAAAGCGATTCCACCGAGGTAAAAACCGCAGCATTAGCACAGCATTGCGGAATCCCATAGGAATGCATGGGATGCTTATTTTTCGCGTTTTCGCGGCAAAATCGCGCGGTTAAAACCGCCGTGGAAACGCGAAAAAAACGCCACTTGTGAACTCCGCCTTAGTCCCCAATTTTTTCATTTTCCCAAGGGTAACAGGAGAAATTGGACCCCAAAAGTTGTTGTCCAATTTGTCCTGAGTACGCTGACACCCCATATGTGGGAGAAAACTACTGTATGGACACACGTCAGGGCTCGGAAGGGAAGTAGTGACGTTTTGGAATGCAGACTTTGATGGAATGGTCTGCGGGTGTCATGTGCGTTTGGAGAGCCCCTGATGTACCTAAACTATTGAAACTCCCCACAAGTGACCCCATTTTGGACACTAGACCCCCCCACGGAACTTATCTAGATGTGTGGTGAGCACTTTGAACCCCCAAGTGCTTCACAGAAGTTTATAACGCTCGGATGTGAAAATAAAAAAATCATTTTTTTCCACAAAAATGATATTTTTGCCCCCAATTTTTTATTTTCCTAAGGGTAACAGGAGAAATTGAACCCCAAAAATTGTTTTGCAATTTGTCCTGAGTAGGCTGATACCCTACATGTGGGGGTAAAACACTGTTTGGGCGCATGGCAGAGCTTGGAAGGGAAGGAGCACCATATGACTTTTTCAACTCAGAATTGGCTGGAATTGAGATCAGACGCAATGTTGCATTTGGAGAGCGCCTGATGTGCCCAAACAGTGGAAACCCCCAATTCTAACTCCAACCCGAACCCCAACACACCCCTAACCCTAATCTCAGCCCTAACCCTAGCCCTAACCCTAGCCCTAGCCCTAGCCCTAACCCTAGCCCTAACCCTAGCCCTAGCCCTAGCCCTAGCCCTAGCCCTAACCCTAGCCCTAACCCTAATGGAAAAATGGAAATAAATACATTTTTTTTTATTTTATTATTTTTCCCTAACTAAGGGGGTGATAACGGGGGGTTTGATTTACTATTTATGGCGGTTTTTATGTTTGGCGGCTGTCGCACGCTAAAAGACGCTTTTTATTGTAAAAATAGTTTTTGCATCACCACATATTGAGAGCTATAATTTTTCTGTATTTTGACCCACCGAGTCATGTGAGGTCTTATTTTTTGCGGGACGAGTTGACGTTTTTATTGGTACCATTTTCGGGCACGTGACATTTTTTGATCGCTTTTTATTCCGATTTTTGGGACGCAGAATGAACAAAAACCAGCGTTTCATGAATTTCTTTTGGGGGAGTGCGTTAACACCGTTCCGCGTGCGGTAAAATTGATAAAGCGGTTTTATTCTTCGGGTCAGTACGGTTACAGCGATACCTCATTTAGGTCTTTTTTTATGTTTTGTCGGTTTTATGCAATGAAAACTATTTTATATAAAAAATAAATGGACGGGATGGACGGGATAGTACGTCGGATGGCAGGAAGGGGTTAATCATCACATAAAAGCACAATAATCGTAGTTATAATAGATGCAGTGGTTGGTATAAGGAAACAAACAAGAAATTCCCAGGAACCACTCAGAGCATAGACACCATAATATGCACCGTCTAAATACGAAAAATAACCATCCAAGGGAGAAGAGTAAAGCTACAGAACGAGCCACAGTAATAGGGTAGACAGTTACCAGAAAGAGAGCCTCTACCCGCAAATATATTCAGATAATTTATCTATTGAGATTCCACATGTATCACAGGTAGAAGTCCATTAAGTGGTAGAAGAACTATGGAGAGATAATAAATGGTGTGGCTAGCCTAAAATAGACATCCCAAGGACAGATCTATATGTCAAAAAGGTGTCCATTGATACATAAAGTGACAATTCAAGTTAAAGTGCCGCTTAGTGCTTACCCATGGGTACCCCCGCGGCAGACATGTCTGTGACTGGCAAGAGAATGGGCAAGGAAGCCCGATGTATGGCAATATAAAGGATTTTGTATAACACTCTTATTATAAGAGCATGAAGCCCATAGGGTTACATGATTATGAAATAAAGAAATAAGGGAAGAAAAAAGGGGGGGGAGAAAAAGAAATACATAGAAATAATAAAAAATGACAAAAAAAACCCCCTAACCATACACCGATATCATAGACCACTATTAACCATAGGCACATCATCTGTTTACAGTATAAACATTGAGAGACAACAAAATTTGAGTATTAAACATTTTATATAGAATTAGTCCATGGTGGTTCTCAAAAAATCGATGAAGATCAATGCCACAGTCATAGGTCACCAGGTTGATTCAATCCCATGGATCATGTACTCAAGAGTATCCAAAGTCCATAACAAAGGAGCTGATGCCCACCACTGCTGTCAGGCATACATCTGGATAGATCACGTCATCCATTAACAGTTACTACAATAAATGCAAAAAAGAAATATAAAAACAGCACACCATTAAAACGAAAAGAAAGAGAGGAGAGGAAACTAATAGGGCACCCTATTACAAGAAGCAGGCGAAGGATAATTTTTCATTTAAACCATTGGGCACCATAATTCCCAACCTGACGATCCAGCGACATTCAAGCTGCGCCAGTGTGCGCTTGAGATCACCGCCTCTGATCCCCCCACACACACGATCAATACCGATGAATTTCAATCCTGTTGAATTGCACTTATGGTGCAGCTTGAAATGTCGAGGGATCGTCTTTAGCGACGCAAAATCAGTAACCTCCTCTGCAGCCCTAATATCTCTGATATGTTCTCTAACACGAACACAGAATTTGCGTGAGGTCAGACCTACATATCTCAGTCCACACGGACACGTAGCAACAGAAATCACATAACAAGTGCTACAAGATGTGTAGTTGGTTATCCGATGGTTTCCACCTCCACCCGTAGCTGAAAAGGAAGTGGCTCGAAGAATGTTCTTGCTTGCCAGGCAAGAGCCACATGGATAACAGCCACGTCTCTGCACACCAGCACCAAAGGGATCCGGAGGACTGGCCACATAGTGGCTTCTAACTAGAACATCCTTCAGGTTTTGGGGCCTCCTAGCTGTAAGAAGGGGACGTTCAATACCGGGTCTGATCGTAATACGGGCCAATGTCTGGTCATGACCTTCCGTATCTGAGACCAACGATTATTGAAGGTAGATATAAACCTGATAGGCTGATTTTGATTGTCAACTTTGTGTCTCACCCCCAACAGTTGGTTACGTGACTTTTTTTGGCCCGTAAGTAGCTCCTTTTGATCGATCTCCTGCTATAACCCCAATCATGGAACCGCTGGGAAAAGTCCGGGCCTGCTCCTCAAACACCCCATCAGTGGAGCAAATACGCTTCAGTCTCAAAAATTGGCCTGTTGGAATGGCACAAATGGTGGAAGGTGTGTGTCCAGATGTGGCATGTAAAAGCGCATTGACTGAGGTCTCCTTGCAGAAGATATCCGTCAGCACTATGCCACTATCTGACACTGTAATTTTGATATCCAGGAAGTCACTAGCTTCTCTGGAGATCTTGTGCGTTAATTTGATGTTAAGATTATTATGATTGAGATTGTCAATAAATTAATGAAGAGCATGCTCGGGACCCTGCCAAATAAACAAAATATCGTCAAGATATATTATTTTACACCCCCGAGTATTATTTGGCCTAGGACCATCTATCTCCCGGGTATACTCTGGCCTGGGACAAACTATACCCAGGTTTAATCTGGACAGGGGTTAATTTGTCCTGTTACACCAGATATCTTCCAGCATCCTTCTGTACATCTCATCTAAGTAGTTCCATATCATGTGATTGATTCAGGATTACTTCCAAACTCCTGTGTATAGCATCTGATTCTGGATCCAGTGAAGCCTTCTTCTGTATAGTCCATCGGAGTGGACCTGGATCACTTCCACCCTCCTCCTGTGTAGAACAACTGAACTGCTCTGGTCTCCTCCTGTACAGCCTTGTGAAACAGGCCAAATTAACCCCTTTCCATATTAAACCTGTAATACTGTGGAAACTGGGGAGCAAAACAAGCGCAATAGGGTCTTAACTGGTGTCATGATATGTATTTTTCCCCAATACTTTGCAATGTCTTGTGTATACCTGTAACAATATGTTTCCTTTCCCCATTGCCTGTGTCTCTGGGACTATAATGTAATTATGTAAGTAACCTGTCTCCTTTCCACAAGACTTGTGTATCTAGACCATAATTGAATTCAGGCTTGGGTCAACACAGCTAGGGGAATCACCATTGTTCTCCTCAGCAGGGGGAGGACTCACAATACACATCCTCGTAGACACCTCGGAGCCATGCGATGGACCAAACCATTGACTAGGAGGTGGGAACTTCTACTCCCCTACACTTGGGCTGATCCCAGGAGCCCAAGACAATGGACTTATGTGTGACCCATCAGATGTGAGTTGGATGCTGAAAGAGAAGGGCGAGGCTGTCTGAGGAAGCCTCGGCCTTAGTGTGATCGTGGCGGATTTCTGGGACTCTAAAAGGACTATGGTTTTGTGATCTGGCACAAGGATTGTCGGGAGGTGCCCCCGAATCAGTTTCCTGTGGACTTATTTTGAGACTCTGCAAATTACCTTCGTGTTGTTCCTGTGTTCTGGTCAATAAATCTGTTGGATCGTTCCCAGGCCTGTTGTCCCTCCTTGCTCTGGAGAATACTCCCGTCACAACTGGTAACAAAATAGGGGTGCTAACTCCACTGGTAGGGTTGCAAATTAGCAACATGTTAAACATATAAACCAGCTGCAGCAAGACACAGGTCAGGGAAAAGTGTCTCAATCTGTGCTGCTGAAGAATCCAGGATAACAACCATTTGTTTGATGACTAGACAACTATAATAGCAGCACCCAGCCAGTCTTCAACTCCATTTGCCATTCGGTCGCTATCCTGGATTCTTCAGCAGAGCAGATACAGACACTTTTTCCTTTCATCAAGTATCAGAATAAACCTGGTGTGAGGGACGAGGGAGACTTCATTTTGATTTACTAATTTCAGGCCTAATATATTATTCAGAGATCTCCCTCCATTCCTGAGCTGTGTCCCCCACCCAGCGTCGGACTGGAACACCTTGGGCTCACCAGAGAAAATTGTTCTTGGGTCCCATTATGTAGCTACATGGAAATAAATACAAGACCACCAATTGTGAAGTACAACACGCTAATATCCGGGTATAATATTATTATTATTTATTTATATAGCGCCATTGATTCCATGGTGCTGTACATGAGAAGGGGTTACATACAAATTACAGATATCACTTACAGTAAACAAACTAACAATGACAGACTGATACAGAGGTGAGAGAGGATGGTGGGGAAGGAGACAGTAGGTTGGTGGGTTGCAGCTGTTCCGATGTTGGTTGAGGTGATATCACCGGTAGTGGTGAGAGAGAAGGAGGTAGCGGGGTCATTGCAGCCTGTAGGCTTTCTTGAAGAGGTGGGTTTTCAGGTTCCGTCTGAAGGATCCAAATGTGGTTGATAGTCGGACTTGTTGGGGCAAAGAATTCCAGAGAATAGGGGCTATTCGGGAGAAGTCTTGGAGGTGGTTGGGTGAGGAGCGAATAAGTGTGGAGGAGAGAAGGAGGTCTTGGGAGGACCGGAGATTACGTGAGGGAAGGTATCAGGAGATTAGTTCAGAGACATATGGGGGAGACAGGTTATAGATGGCCTTGTGGGTCAGTATTAGTAATTTGAACTGGATACGCTGAGGGAATGGGAGCCAGTGAAGAGATTTGCAGAGGGGAGAAGCGGAGGAATAGCGAGGAGAGAGATGAATTAGTCGGGCGGTAGAGTTAAGGATGGACTGGTATACAAAGGGTTTGTGGTGGTTGAGTGACGAAGACTTGCCTTGTTTGGTCCAATCTTGTTTTTGAAGTGTGTGGCAAAGTCCTCGGCAGAGATGAGGGAGGTTGGAGGAGGCAGTGGTGGGTGGAGGAGGGAGTTAAAAGTTTTGAATAACTGTTTGGGGTTGTAGGATAGGGAAGATACGAGGGTTGTGAAGTAGGCCTGTTTAGCAGAGGTGAGGGCAGATTTGAAATCGAGTGTTGCCTGTTTGAATGTGGTGAAGTCATCTTGCGAATTTGTTTTCTTCCAGCGCCGCTCTGCAATCCTGGACACCTGCCGGAGCTTCTTAGTGGTGTTATTGTGCCAGGGTTGTCTGTTGATACGTCGCATTCTGCCATGAACGAGAGGGGCAACCGTGTCAATAGCTGATGCGAGAGTGGCATTGTATAAAGCAGTGGCACCGTCTGTGTCATGGAGTGAGGATATTGTTGCCAGTGATAGAATAGAGTCAGAGAGAGCGTGGGTGTCTAGGTGTGCAAGGTTTCTGCGGGTGTGCGTGTTGCTGGACATGGGTGCCAGGTGAGGAGAACAGGGATGAGAAAGTGAGATGATGGTCAGATAGAGGGAGAGGGGAGTTGGTGAAGTTAGAAAGAAAGCAGAGACGGGTGAAGACCAGGTCTAATGTGTGTCCATCTGTGTGGGTGGCAGAGGAGGACCACTGAGTAAGTCCAAAGGATGAAGTAAGGGACAGGAGTTTGGAGGCTGCTGACTGAAGGGTATCAGTGGGGATGTTGAAGTCACCCATGATGATAGTGGGGATGTCAGTTGAAAGAAAATGAAGAAGCCAGGTAGAGAATTGGTCAATGAAGGCAGTGGTCGGGCCTGGAGGTCGGTATATGACGGCCACTTGGAGGTTGGAGGGAGAGTAGATGCGGACAGAGTGGACTTCAAAAGAGGGGAGGATTAGGGAGGGAAGAGGTGGGATTGGGTTGAAGGTGCAGTTGGAAGAAAGGAGAAGACCCACTCCTCCACCGTGTCTGTTGCCAGACTAATATGATAGTACATGTCTTATGTAGCATGGGTTGAGGTAGCCTCCTCATAGAATATAATGCAGCTCTCATATATTGTGATGCAGCCCCCATAGAATATAATGTTGCCCCCTCATAGAATATAATGCATTCCCCTCATATAGCATAGTGGAGCCCCCCACAGAATATAATGTAACCCCCTCATAAGGTATAATGCACCCCCTCATATAGTATAATGCAGAACCCCTCATAGGGTATAATGCAGCCCCCTCTCACACGCACATCTCCTCTCCCACTCACGGCTCCGCTCCGTACACCCTGTACACGCGCGGCTCCGCTCCGTACACCTCGTACACGCGCGGCTCCGCTCCGTACACCTCGTACACGCGCGGCTCCGCTCCGTACACCTCGTACACGCGCGGCTTCGCTCCGTACACCTCGTACACGCGCGGCTCCGCTCCGTACACCTCGTACACGCGCGGCTCCGCACACCTGGTACACGCGCGGCTGCGCTCCGTACACCTGGTACACGCGCGGCTGCGCTCCGTACACCTGGTACACGCGCGGCTGCGCTCCGTACACCTGGTACACGCGCGGCTGCGCTCCGTACACCTGGTACACGCGCGGCTGCGCTCCGTACACCTGGTACACGCGCGGCTGCGCTCCGTACACCTGGTACACGCGCGGCTGCGCTCCGTACACCTGGTACACGCGCGGCTCCGCTCCGTACACCTGGTACACGCGCGGCTCCGCTCCGTACACCTGGTACACGCGCGGCTCCGCTCCGTACACCTGGTACACGCGCGGCTCCGCTCCGTACACCTGGTACACGCGCGGCTCCGCTCCGTACACCTGGTACACGCGCGGCTCCGCTCCGTACACCTCGTACACGCGCGGCTCCGCTCCGTACACCTCGTACACGCGCGGCTCCGCTCCGTACACCTCGTACACGCGCGGCTCCGCTCCGTACACCTCGTACACGCGCGGCTCCGCTCCGTACACCTCGTACACGCGCGGCTCCGCTCCGTACACCTCGTACACGCGCCGCTCCGTACACCTCGTACACGCGCCGCTCCGCTCCGTACACCTCGTACACACGCGGTTGCGCTCCGTACACACACGGCTCCGCTCCGTACACCTCATACACACGCGGCTCCGCTCCGTACACCTCGTACACACGCGTCTCCGCTCCGTACACCTCGTACACACGCGGCTGCACTCCGTACACACACGGCTCCGCTCCGTACACCTCGTACACACGCGGCTCCGCTCCGTACACCTCGTACACACGCGGCTCCGTACACCTCGTACACACGCCGCTCCGTACACCTCGTACACACGCGGTTGCGCTCCGTACACACACGGCTCCGCTCCGTACACCTCATACACACGCGGCTCCGCTCCGTACACCTCGTACACACGCGTCTCCGCTCCGTACACCTCGTACACACGCGGCTGCACTCCGTACACACACGGCTCCGCTCCGTACACCTCGTACACACGCGGCTCCGCTCCGTACACCTCGTACACACGTGGCTCCGCTCCGTACACCTCGTACACACGCGGCTCCGCTCCGTACACCTCGTACACACGCGGCTCCGCTCCGTACACCTCGTACACACGCGGCTCCGCTCCGTACACACGCGGCTCCGCTCCGTACACCTCGTACACACGCGGCTCCGCTCCGTACACCTCGTACACACGCGGCTCCGCTCCGTACACCTCGTACACACGCGGCTCCGCTCCGTACACCTCGTACACACGCGGCTCCGCTCCGTACACCTCGTACACACGCGGCTCCGCTCCGTACATCTCGTACACACGCGGCTCCGCTCCGTACACCTCGTACACACGCGGCTCCGCTCCGTACACCTCGTACACACGCGGCTCCGCTCCGTACACCTCGCACACGCACGTCTCCTCTCCCACACGCGGCTCCGCTCCGTACACTCTGTACACGCGCGGCTCCGCTCCGTACACCTCGTACGCGCGCGGCTCCGCTCCGTACACCTCGTACGCGCGCGGCTCCGCTCCGTACACCTCGTACGCGCGCGGCTCCGCTCCGTACACCTCGTACGCGCGCGGCTCCGCTCCGTACACCTCGTACGCGCGCGGCTCCGCTCCGTACACCTCGCACACGCGCGGCTCCGCTCCGTACACCTCGCACACGCGGCTCCGCTCCGTACACCTCGCACACGCGCGGCTCCGCTCCGTACACCTCGCACGTCTCCTCTCCTTACACCCTGTAGACGCTCGGCTCCGCTCCGTACACCTCATACACACATGGCTCCGCTCCGCACCTCGTACGCGCGCGGCTCCGCACACCTCGTACGCGCGTGGCTCCGCTCCGCACACCTTGTACGCGTGCGGCTCCGCACACCTCGTACGCGCGCGGAGCGGCCTCGTACACACGCGGCTCCGCTCCGTACACCTCGTACACACGCGGCTCCGCTCCGTACACCTCGTACACACGCGGCTCCGCTCCGTACACCTCGTACACACGCGGCTCCGCTCCGTACACCTCGTACACACGCGGCTCCGCTCCGTACACCTCGTACACACGCGGCTCCGCTCCGTACACCTCGTACACACGCGGCTCCGCTCCGTACACCTCGTACACACGCGGCTCCGCTCCGTACACCTCGTACACACGCGGCTCCGCTCCGTACACCTCGTACACGCTCCGCTCTGTACACCTTGCACACGCACGTCTCCTCTCCCACTCGCGGCTCCGCTCCGTACACTCTGTACACGCGCGGCTCCGCTCCGTACACCTCGTACACACGCGGCTCCGCTCCGTACACCTCGTACACACGCGGCTCCGCTCCGTACGCCTCGTACACACGCGGCTCCGCTCCGTACATCTCGTACACACGCGGCTCCGCTCCGTACACCTCGTACACACGCGGCTCCGCTCCGTACGTCTCGTACACACGCGGCTCCGCTCCGCACGCCTCGTACACACACGCGGCTCCGTACACCTCATACGCGCGTGGCTCCGCTCCGTACACCTCGTACACACGGCTCCGCTCCGTACACCTCGTACACGCTCCGCTCTGTACACCTCGCACACGCACGTCTCCTCTCCTTACACCCTGTAGACGCTCGGCTCCGCTCCGTACACCTCATACACACATGGCTCCGCACACCTCGTACGCGCGTGGCTCCGCACACCTTGTACGCGTGCGGCTCCGCTCCGCACACCTCGTACGCGCGCGGAGCGGCCTCGTACACACGCGGCTCCGCTCCGTACACCTCGTACACACGCGGCTCCGCTCCGTACGCCTCGTACACACGCGGCTCCGCTCCGTACGCCTCGTACACACGCGGCTCCGCTCCGTACGCCTCGTACACACGCGGCTCCGCTCCGTACGCCTCGTACACACGCGGCTCCGCTCCGTACATCTCGTACACACGCGGCTCCGCTCCGTACACCTCGTACACACGCGGCTCCGCTCCGTACGTCTCGTACACACGCGGCTCCGCTCCGTACGCCTCGTACACACACGGCTCCGCTCCGCACGCCTCGTACACACACGCGGCTCCGTACACCTCATACGCGCGTGGCTCCGCTCCGTACACCCTGTACACGCGCGGCTCCGCTCCGTACACCTCGTACACACACACGTCACTGCTCCGCACACCTCATACGCGCGCGGCTCCGCTCCGTACACCTCGTACACACACGCGGCTCCGCTACATCCACACTGTTAAACCCCTCCTGACCCAACACAGAAACCCCTCATCCAGCACCATGACAACCAGCAAGCAGAGGCTCCTGATCATGTGACCACTGACTCTGCCCCTCCTGTGAGCTCATCACAGGTCCTGTGCCACAGAGCAGTCAGGGCCTTCCACCTTCTAGCCCGCCAGTGCCTCAGGGACTGCTGCACCAATCAGCGTCAGGCCAATTGCAGCCTGGCAGCCAATCAAAGCGCGGAGCTGCACAGCCAATGAACGGCTGCAGCTCCCAAACAGTCACTCCCCTGACACTCCCTCTACACAACGCAAACTCTCGGCCAGCAGAGGTTAAGGCTCCGCCCCTTCCGGTGACGTCATCCCCTGGCAGGAATCTCCGGGCTGGAAGTTTCCTTAGGTTGAGCGCAGAGTGTATAGGCTCCTTCCAGGTCCTAACTGCAGCCCATACAGTCTAGCCGGCTCACTACTAAACCCTCCTGTCTGTCACTGACCTCACTCCACACTGCTGACAGCCGCCGGCACCAGAGAGACAGCTGAGACACGTGTGTAATGGAGGCTTCTCTCTCTGCCTTTGCTGTCAGAACACGCCCCCCGGTATGACACGCCCCCAGAACTGACATCACACCTGGAAGGAGCCCATACAATCTAGCATTTGCCCTTCCACCTTCTAGCCCGCCAGTGCCTCAGGGACAGAGCGCGCTCCTGAATGCGCGCCTTCACTGCCCTGCTGCACCAATCAGCGTCAGGCCAATTGCATCCTGGCAGCCAATCAAAGCGTGGAGCTGCACAGCCAATGAGCGGCTGCAGCTCCGGAGACTGCCACTCCCCTGACACGCCCACTACACCTCTCACCTTCAGAGAGCAAACTGGCGACCGGCAAATGACTAAGGCCCCGCCCCTTCCGATGACGTCATCCCCTGACAGGAATCTTCGGGCTGGAAGTTCCGTTATCTCACGTGGATTCTTCCCGGTGTCCCGGTGCGCGGCTCTGCAGGGGGAGGTCTGTGCAGAGTCCTCGGCATCCTCTGTGCGGGGCATTTATCCCTCCTCCTATATCGCCTCCAGACTCCGCAGCGCTGTACACGTGTTATTCTCACTCTCACTACAGCGCTTATTCACACCTGGGGTTCCTGGCTGCGTCTGTGCACTGATTGCGGTTTCCTCTTTGCCTCCAGACAGTAATGTCCTCCCCTCAGGGCCAACTCCCCCCCCTCTCTCTGCATGGAAGGAGGTAATGATGGAGGCGCCTCAGCTGACTCTCCCTCTCCCATCATTCTCTGCTCTGCCTGTGACACAGCGGGTGCTCATCGCGCACTCTGCACACCGTGTGCCAGGCAGAGCGGGAGCAGCACGAGCACGTTGTGTGTGCTGGACTGTGGGGCCATTCTGGGGGGGGGAATGATATACCATGTGTGGCCTGGGCTGTATACCATGTGTGGCCTGGCCTGTATACCATGTGTGGCCTGGCCTGTATACCATGTGTGGCCTGGCCTGTATACCATGTGTGGCCTGGCCTGTATACCATGTGTGGCTGGGCTGTATACCATGTGTGGCCTGGGCTGTATACCATGTGGTGCTGGGCTGTATACCATGTGTGGCCTGGGCTATATATACCATGTGTGGCTGGGCTGTATACCATGTGTGGCCTGGGCTATATATACCATGTGTGGCTGGGCTGTATACCATGTGTGGTCAGGGCTATATACCATGTGTGGTCAGGGCTATATACCATGTGTGGTCAGGGCTATATACCATGTGTGGCCTGGGCTATATACCATGTGTGGCTGGGCTATATACCATGTGTGGCTAGGCTGTATACCATGTGGTGCTGGGCTGTATACCATGTGTGGCTGGGCTATATATACCATGTGTGGCTGGGCTGTATACCATGTGTGGTCAGGGCTATATACCATGTTTGGCTGGGCTGTATACCATGTGTGGGCTGGGCTGTATACCATGTGTGGCCTGGGCTATATACCATGTGTGGGCTGGGCTGTATACCATGTGTGGCCTGGGCTATATACCATGTGTGGCTGGGCTGTATACCATGTGTGGCTGGGCTGTATACCATGTGGTGCTGGGCTATATACCATGTGGTGCTGGGCTATATACCATGTGGTGCTGGGCTATATACCATGTGTGGCTGTGCTGTATACCATGTGTGGCTGGACTATTATATACCATGTTGTGCTGGGCTATATACCATGTGGTGCTGTGCTGTATACCATGTGGTGCTGTGCTGTATACCATGTGGTGCTGGGCTGTATACCATGTGGTGCTGGGCTGTATACCATGTGTGGCTGGACTGTATACCATGTGTGGCCAAGGCTGTATACCATGTGTGGCCAAGGCTATATACCATGTGTGGCTGTGCTATATACCATGTGGTGCTGGGCTGTATACCATGTGTGGCTGGGCTGTATACCATGTAGTGCTGGGCTGTATACCATGTGTGGCTGGGCTATATACCATGTGGTGCTGGGCTATATACTATGCGGCTGTGTTTTATACCATGGAGGGTACATTTTAAATTATATTCTATGGGGGAGGCTGTTATATAATATGGGGGGCTGTATTATATTTTATGGGAGGTGATTGCATCATACTCTGAGGGGGCTACATTATACTATATGAGAAGGCTACATTGTATTCTACGGAGGGGGTACATTATACTATAGGGGCTGCATTATATTCTGTGGGGGGCTGCACTAGAGTATATGAGGGGTGCTACATTATATTCTATGAGGGGCTGTATTATATTATATTTTATGGGAGGTGATTGCATCATACTCTGAGGGGGCTACATTATACTATATGAGAAGGCTACATTGTATTCTATGGAGGGGCTACATTATACTATATAAGGTGCTGCATAATATTCTATGGGGGGCTGCACTATAGTATATGGGGGGGCTACATTATATTCTGTGGGGTAGCTGCATTATGCTCTATGGGATGGCTGCATTATGCTATAAGAGAAGGGCTGTATTATATTCTATGGGGGGTTACATTATACTGTATGGCGAGGCTGCATTATATTCTATGGGGGTTACATTATATTGTATGGCAGGGCTGCATTATGCTCAATGGGGTGGCTGCATTATACTATATGTGGGCTGCATTATACTGTATTGAGGACTATGGGGAATACATTATATGACGAACTATGGGGAGCATTATACTATGGGAAGTGAATTGTACTACATGGATGACTGGCGGTGTACAGTATTATACTATATGGAGGACTATGAGGAGTGTATTATACTATATGGAGGAATATGGGGCACATTGTATTATATGGAGGACTATAAGGGGTAAACTGTAGATAACATGATACTGTATGGTAATCTGTTAGTGATCCATTAGTGATCGTTCTGTCCCCATCTTTCTTTCTCAGACAGTGGAAAGAGGCCGGGAAACAAGTGATGAACGACTTCAATATTGTCGATCACACTCGTTTAGGCTAGTTTCACACTAGCGTTTCCTGGAGCTGCAGAGGGATGCGCACGGCCGCCATGAAGCTCCACCCACGGCCGCACCTCCTACGGTCAGCTCCGCCTATGGGCGCATGACGCTGCATGCGACTTGCGTCCCCTATTTTTAGCGTTGGATACGCAGGCCGTGTGCAGGTATGCGTTTGCCGGTGCATGCGTCCTTTTCACGGAATCGCACCGTATTGCATTTTGGTGCGATTGGTGCACCATCAAATGGACGCCTGCGCCGGAAAACGCATACCTGCGCACGGCCTGCATACCCAATGCTAAAGATAGGGTACACAAGTCGCATGCAGCGTCATGCGCCCATAGGCGGAGCTGACCCGAGGACATGCGGCAGTGGACGGAGCTTCACGGCGACCGTGCGCATCTCTCCGCAGCTCCAGGAAACGCTATTGTGAAACTAGCCTTAGCGGCCTGAACTCAGCACATGTAGCTACAACAGAAATGCTTCTGTGTGATGTGCAATATGTTAGCATTTGGGGCCCCATTTTAAACTTTGCGTAGGGCCCCACTTTGCCGAAAACCGGCCCTGCCTCACCCTTTGTCCCGACCACTGCAATAATTCTCCCTTCTTCCCCCCACATGATAATATTCCCCTATTCACCTGCAGGCGGCCATAATTCCTTCTATGTGCCCCTACATAGTATTACTGCCCCTTGTGTGCCCCCATGTATTAGTAATGCCGCCTATGTGCCCCCATGTATTAGTAATGCCCCCTATGTGCCCCATATATTAGTAATGTCCCCTATGTGCCCCATATATTAGTAATGTCCCCTATGTGCCCCCATATATTAGTAATGCTCCCTATGTGCACCCATATATTAGTAATGCTCCCTATGTGCCCCCATATATTAGTAATGCTCCCTATGTGCACCCATATATTAGTAATGTCCCCTATGTGCCCCCATATATTAGTAATGCTCCCTATGTGCCCCCATATATTAGTAATGCTCCCTATGTGCCCCCATATATTAGTAATGCTCCCTATGTGCCCCCATATATTAGTAATGTCCCCTATGTGCCACATATATTAGCAATGTCCCCTATGTGCCCCCAGTCATTACACTGGCTACCCATCCACTCCAGAATCCAGTATAAACTTATTACCCTCACCACAAAGCCCTCCATGGCTCAGCACCACCCTACATCTCCTCCCTTGTTTCAGTATACCACCCTACCAGCGCCCTCCGTTCTGCTGATGACCTGAGGTTAGCATCCTCGATAATCAGAACCTCCCACTCCCGTCTCCAAGACTTTACACGTGCTGCGCCAATTCTTTGGAAAGCACTTCCCAGGTCAATACAATTAGTCCCCAATCCCCACAATCTTAAGCGTGCCCTGAAAACGCATTTATTCAGACTGGCCTACCACCTCAACACATTAACCTAATCTATCCCTGGGTGGCACAGTCAAAAGTTTTACCATAACCAGGTTTCCCACATCATGTTCCCACATGCTTTATGCATCTATTAGCCCTCTGTGTCTGTACTGTTACACGTTTAACATTATGGCTGGTCCATACAATCAGGGTGTCACATCGCCATCGGATACAGGGACTGCTGTTCCTGCTTCGGCCACTAGGAGGCACCAGACTGGCATGTCGCCGTCAGATCCTGCTCTGCTATTCCGGTCTTGGCCTCTGGGAGGCGCCGGACTGTCAAGTCACGGTCAAACTCGGGGATGGCTGTTCCTGCCTCGGCCACTGGGAGGCGCCGTGGTCCGCCCGTGGGTACTGCTAACAGGGAGGAGGCTCCTCCGCAGGCATCTGGCGGCCGCAGGCTGCGCTCCTCTGTCGGTCATGAAGGGGTTGGTGCATCACCATCTGGCCTGGTCCTGGGGGCGGTCCTAATGACGTCGTCAGACCGTGAACCTGTGATGGATGATCTGATCCCTCAAATACCTTGGGGCCTGTCTTGCAGGCTGCCAGATATAGTCTTGGTTTCCCCAGTGTGCTAGTTTGTTATTTGCTATCTTTGACTCTGACCTTTGCCTGGATTTCTGACTCTGCTCCTGCCTAACGATTTTGTACCTCTGCCTCCCTCCCGGTTTATGACTCTGACCTTGGCCTGGATTTGACTCTGCTACTGTCTGCCGTTTTTATACCTCTGCTGCCCACCTGGTTTAGACTTGGATTCCTGACTACGCTTTTGGTCCCGTTTTTTAACCCCTTTCTGGCGACCGTCCTGCTCTGGTCCGCTGCTTTTATCTAGACAGCTACCTCCTGGGCTCTGCTGTAAATCCAGATCCCTGTATAGGGGTAAAGGGTATCGGGGTTGCTCGGGGTGCTGTCTTACTACAGCCCAGACTCGCAGGCGGACGTCACATTATATCTGGCCCAAAAAAACGTTTTTGTATATATCCAACATATATAAAAGCAGTGTCCCTGACCTTTTTTTTCTTCTCCCTTCTCCTGCGTGAGTTGGTTCTTTGACCTAACACCTGTTACCTGCTTCAGTGCACAGCCTGGAGGAGCACTCTCATCCTCCTACACAAGCATGCTGCAGTCTGGAGACTTCAGGGAAAACGCCAGACGTCAGAGATCCACAGTCCTGGGACATCGGCCCCTGGGCAGCTCTGGTCAAACCTGCCCGGGGGCTCAGATATTGCCCGCAAATGCGGCTAAAGTTTTGTTACCCGTCTCTCTCTTATTTTGTAAGAAATCTTTGTGCTTGAAGGCTTATGTGGATAGTGGCTCTGAGGGAAATTTCATGGATTCTTTGGTTGCCAGGAATCTGGGTGTACCGATACTGAGGCTTAGTGCCCCTACTAAAACCACTGCTATCAATGGCACATCTATTATTCAGGGTGGAGTGGATCTCGTTACTCCAGGAATTGCTATGTCAGTGGGGGCATTACATACGGAACATATCTCATCTTTTGTGATTGATGATTTATCAGTCGCAGTTGTTTTGGGTATGCCGTGGTTACACAAGCACAATCCTGTCATTGACTGGCACCTTGGTGATATTGTGCGCTGGAGTCCACAGTGTCAGGATAACTGCATATTGCTAGCAGTGAGCCAGGTTAATGTTAC
The DNA here is from genome assembly GCF_039654945.1 of Dendrobates tinctorius. Taxonomy (NCBI): domain Eukaryota; kingdom Metazoa; phylum Chordata; class Amphibia; order Anura; family Dendrobatidae; genus Dendrobates; species Dendrobates tinctorius. The sequence goes on from NW_027361824.1 coordinate 2,803,246, forward strand.
AACCCCCGTCATACCGTTTGCTTTCAGGGACTATGAGGATGTCTTCTGAAGTGGAATCTGAGAAATTACCCCCTCATAGAGAATATGATTGCCCTATAGACTTGATTCCGGAAGCCCGTCTCCCAAAGGGGAGAATATTTAATCTCTCTGGTCCAGAGCGTCAGGCCGTGAATGACTACATAGCAGACAGTTTACAAAAAGGCTTTGTTAGACCGTCCACTTCACCAGTTGGGGCCGGGTTCTTTGTGGAAAAGAAAGATGGAGGTCTCAGACCCTGCATTGATTACCGGGAATTAAACGCAATCACTGTAAAGAACCAGTATCCGCTTCCACTCATCCCTGATCTTTTTAATCAGCTTATGGGAGCCCGTTGGTTTACTAAACTTGACCTCCGGGGGGCATATAATCTAGTCTGCATAAGAGAGGGAGATGAGTGGAAAACCGCGTTTAACACCCCCTTGGCCACTTTGAGTACCTCGTAATGCCGTTCGGACTCAGTAACGCACTTGGCGTGTTTCAAAATTTTGTGAATGGTATTTTCAGAGACATTTGTGGGGTGTATGTAGTCATGTATTTGGATGACATCCTGATTTACTCTGCTGACCCTGCGACACACGCTCAACACATCTGTTCTGTGCTCCAAAGACTGCGAGAACATTCTTTATTTGCTAAACTAGAGAAATGTGTTTTTTTTTTTTTGCTGAGGAGGTACAGTTTCTGGGGTACATGGTCTCAGGCAAAGGGTTCCGCATGGATCCTGCCAAGATCCATCCCATTATAGCATGGGTACAACCCAAATCGCTAAAAGCGCTGCAGCGATTCTTAGGGTTTGCCAATTATTACCGCAAATTTATCAAGGGTTTCTCAGAGATTGCCAAACCATTCACGGATTTGACCCGGAAGGGGGCAGATGTGGCTAATTGGAAACCTGAGGCACTTTAGGCATTTTCTACCTTAAAGGAGAGTTTTGTGGCTAACCCGTTACTAATCCATCCTGACCTAGACCGGCCGTTTGTGGTAGAAGTGGATGACTCTGAGGTTGGAGTAGGGGCACTGCTTTCACAAGGCACGGCAGCCCTTGCACAACTTCGTCCATGTTCTTTCTTTTCCCGAAAGTTGTCTCCTACGGAGAGGAAATATGATATAGAGAATCGGGAATTGTTGGCCATAAAATGGGCCTTTGAGGAATGGCGTCACTTCCTCGAGGGTGCTAAACATAAAATTACAGTGATCACAGATCACAAGAACTTGACCTACCTGGAGTCAGCCAAAAGCCTGAATTCTAGACAGGCAAGGTGGGCCTTGTTTTTCTCGAAATTTGACTTTATCACCTTTCGTCCAGGTACTAAAAACGTAAGGGCTGATGCCCTCTCAGTTTTTGCCCCTCACAACCGAGGACTCTGAAGCAGTTCCAATATTGGCCAATGGGATTGTTGTTTCGGCTGTGTCTTTGGACCTTCTGCAGGCGATCCGTAGGTCCCCAGAACAAGCCCCTGACATGATGCCCCCCCAAAAAATTGTTCGTTCCGGCCACGTTTCGCCTGCAAGTTCTGAAAGAGTCGCACGACTCTGTTCTGGCATGCCATCCTGGTGTCAATAATACCACCAGACTGGTGACTAGGAATTTTGGTGGCAGACGGTGGTTAAGGATTGTAAAGATTGTGTTAGCTTGTGAAATCTGTGCCCGCGCCAAGTCCCCCCATTATCGCCCTGCCGGCTGGCTCCAGTCCTTGCCCATCCCTGAGAGTCCATGGACCCACATCTCCATGGACTTCATTACTGACCTGCCGCCCTCAGAAGGGAGGACGTGTATCTGGGTGGTGGTGGATAGGTTCAGTAAGCAATGTCATCTTGTTCCCCTGTCTGGTTTACCTAATTCTGAAACTTTGAGTAAGCTCGTCATTGTTCATGTTATACGATTGCACGGCGCTCGGGTGAATATTGTGTCCAACAGGGGTACCTGTCATGATATGTATTTTTCCCCAATACTTTGCAATGTCTTGTGTATACCTGTAACAATATGTTTCCTTTCCCCATTGCCTGTGTCTCTGGGACTATAATGTAATTATGTGAGTAACCTGTCTCCTTTCCACAAGACTTGTGTATCTAGACCATAATTGAATTCAGGCTTGGGTCAACACAGCTAGGGGAATCACCATTGTTCTCCTCAGCAGGGGGAGGACTCACAATACACATCCTCGTAGACACCACGGAGCCATGCGATGGACCAAACCATTGACTAAGAGGTGGGAACTTCTACTCCCCTACACTTGGGCTGATCCCAGGAGCCCAAGACAATGGACTTATGTGTGACCCATCAGATGTGAGTTGGATGCTGAAAGAGAAGGGCGAGGCTGTCTGAGGAAGCCTCGGCCTTAGTGTGATCGTGGCGGATTTCTGGGACTCTAAAAGGACTATGGTTTTGTGATCTGGCACAAGGATTGTCGGGAGGTGCCCCCGAATCAGTTTCCTGTGGACTTATTTTGGGACTCTGCAAATTACCTTCGTGTTGTTCCTGTGTTCTGGTCAATAAATCTGTTGGATCGTTCCCAGGCCTGTTGTTCCTCCTTGCTCTGGAGAATACTCCCGTCACAAACTGGTTGGCAGCAGTGGGATCGGAGCAGAAGGAATGGAGGAGAACGGCCCATTAACATCGGGAACCAGCACCGCAGAGTACAAGAACTGGACTGCGGTGAACCTACAAACAAAGGCCCGTGAACTGGGAGTCAGCTACAAGGGACTCTCCAAGGAGCAGCTGATTGAGGCTTTGGAAGCAGTTCGCCTGCAAGATGATGCTGAGGAAGGATCCTCACAGCAAAGAGAGGAAAGACAGCAGCCGGAGGTGAATACCCAAAAAAGTCAGTGGGTTGTGTGGTACGAGGAGGAGATGGCCTTGCTGGGAGAAGAGGCTACCATAGAAGATAAGAGGGAGGTCATGCGCACAGCCAAGGAGAGGCAGCGCAGGATGGAGGAGAGGGCAATGCTGGAGAGGGAGATCGCTTTGGAGGCAGCGAGAAGCTCCAGACAGACTGTACCCACAGCATCCCCCATGAGGGAACTCCCCAGAGTGTCCCGCAAAGACTTCAAGCCCTTTAATGAGGCTTCCGGTGACATTGAGGGCTTCTTCCTGGACTTTGAGCATCAGTGTCGATTAATGGAAGTCCCGGAAAGGGAGCGCGTCCGACATCTTGTGGGGCTCTTAGAGGGTGGAGCTGCCGCAGCCTATAGAGCTATGGACCCTCGGTGGAACTGTGAGTATGCGGAGATTAAACAGACTATTCTAGAACATTATGCTGTGACCCCAGACACTTACAGGACTCAGTTCCGTACTTTAGCCTGTGATGAGGAAGTGTCCTTCAAGATGTATGCTCACAAACTCAAACATATATGTCATCGCTGGCTGGAGGCAGAGGAGGCCATAACCTGGGAGACGTTCCTGCAGGTCATCCTAAAAGAGCAGTTTTATTTTAAGTGCCCCGCTGAGATACGGGAATGGGTGCGTGAAAGGAGACCAGCAACAGTGGAGGAAGCTGCAGCTCTAGCTGACCATCAAGCCTCAGTGGAAAAAATTACTACTCAGGGAGAAAAACACTACCAGCCCCCCAACGCTGGCGGCCCCTGGTCCTTCTGCCTCCAATATTCACCATCCCACTAGACCATCAACTCATGGTGACCTTCGTGTGACTGTGCCTCGCATTACTCCTGCTCCACCTTCGGGACTACGACGTGGAGGAAGAATCCCGGAGCGCAGATGCTATGGATGTGGGCAGCCCGGGCATATGCAATTCCAATGTCCAGGTGTACGGAGGCAGAACACCTACATACCGCCTTTGCCTGTTCATTATCTACAGACCCCCTCACCTGGAGAAGAGATGGATTCAGTGCCTGATGACTTGCCAAGTGACTCTGATATCCTGGCTTCCCTACCAGGAGTCTATGGGGTGCGAGCCCCAGCCACCTGTTCTTCTGATCTTCAGCACAAACATCTACAGGAGGTCGTGCTGGATGGTCAAAAAGTTGTTGGCTTCCGTGACACTGGGGCTTTTCTCACCATAGCCGATCCCCGAGTAATTCAACCAGAAGCAATTCAAAAGGGACCAGGAATTGCCATTGAATTGGCTGGAGGTACCCAGAGATATATTCCAAGAGCGAGTGTGACCCTGGATTATGGCTTTGGGGCCAAACAATGCATGGTCGGTGTGATGAGCGGCCTCCCTGCAGACGTTCTTCTAGGAAATGATGTGGGGAATCTTCATTGCCACTTTGTCGGTGCGGTAACCCGAAGTCAAGCCAAGAGAGCAGCAAATGTGGACGTGTACAACCCATCCATGGAAATGAGGCCACCAGAACCGCCGTCACAGCCGGTGTGTGATTCTTCTTGTGGGGATAATATGAATGTTACCTGGGATAAAGTTCAGTTTAGACAAGAAGTGGAGACTGACCCCACCCTAGCTAGTTTTAGAGCTCGAGCTGAAATAGGGCAGCTAGGGGAGAATGGAGAAAGAATTATCAGAGAAAATGGACTTCTGTATCGGGTTACCAATGCTGACTCCCTAGATAAGCCCTGGACTTATAGCAAACAGCTGATTGTTCCTCAGAAATACAGAATTCCCCTATTACACCTTGCTCATGATATTCCTACTGCTGGCCATCAAGGCAAAACCCGCACCGAGAGACGATTGACTCAATCTTTCTATTGGCCTGGGATTTCCCAAGCAGTGGCGCATTTCTGCCGAACTTGCGACATATGTCAGCGCAGAGGGCGACCCGGAGATCACCCAAAGGCACCCCTGCAACCGCTCCCTATAATAGAAGAACCCTTTCAAAGAGTAGCTGTTGATATCATTGGACCTCTGGCTAAACCAAGTAAATCTGGAAAGCAGTACATTCTCACTGTTGTGGACTATGCCACCCGATATCCAGAAGCGGTGGCCTTGTCAAGTATTTCTGCAGCCAAGGTGGCCGAGGCCCTGGTTACCATTTTCACCAGAGTAGGATTTCCCAGTGAGATCTTGTCGGACCAAGGCTCCCAGTTCATGTCGGAGCTGGTCCAGTGTCTGTGGCGCACCTGTGGAGTACGAGCGATCCGCACGACCCCGTATCATCCCCAAACAAATGGACTTTGTGAACGATTCAATGGCACTCTGAAGAATATGCTGAGGGCCTTCACTGACAGAGATTCAAACTGGGAGAAGTACCTACCCCATCTCTTGTTTGCCTATCGGGAAGTTCCCCAGGAGTCCACTGGGTTCTCCCCCTTTGAACTACTCTATGGAAGAAAGGTCTGAGGACCCTTAACCCTGCTCAAGGAATACTGGGAGGGGCAAGTTGAAGATACAGGGGCCCCTGTTGTCCCTTATGTCCTAAAGCTGCGAGAAACCCTGGCCCAACTTGCTAGTTTTGCCCAGAGTTATGTGCGGATGGCTCAAACCAGACAGAAGACATGGTATGACCGTAAAGCACGCTACCGGGAGTTTGTAGAAGGACAACAGGTCTTAATGATTGTTCCCCATCGGCAGAATAAACTGCAGACAGCATGGGAGGGTCCCTTCCGGGTTCTCAGAAAACTGAATGACACCAATTACCTTCTTGCTTTAGATGATCAGGGGCTAAGACAAAAGACTGTCCATGTGAATGATTAATGAGTACCATGACCGGAACCTTCCAATGATAGCAAGCTGTCGGCTAGCTTCAGAGGACGGTCAAGAGGATGAGGACTCCCTACCTGATCTCGTGGAAGCAGCGAGAGCCCCATCCACTGTGGAACAGGTTCCTCTGGGAGATCACCTGGATTCCTTACAGAAAAAACAGATGCTGGGAGTGCTTCAACAGAGACGTGCTGCTTTCTCATTCCAACCAGGTCGAACCACCGTCACCCAACATCATGTGGACACTCAGGGCATCCGTCCCATACAACAGGCTCCTTACCGGGTACCTGAATCAGTTCGAAACACCATGCAGCACGAACTGGAGGAGATGTTACAGCTTGGGGTAATCCAGGCCTCCCATAGCCCTTGGGCCTCTCCTGTGGTGTTAGTACCCAAGAAGGATGGGAGTACTCGATTTTGTGTGGACTATCGACGACTAAACGACCATACCGTCAGTGATCCTTACCCAATGCCTCGTATTGACGAACTTCTAGACCGACTGGCTGGATCCCGATATGTCACTACCTTGGATCTCAGTAAGGGATACTGGCAAATCCCTCTCACGGAGGAAGGGAGAGAACGGTCCGCTTTTATAACCCCCTTTGGTCTGTATGAATTCCTAAATATGCCCTTTGGAATGAAGAATGCCCCGGCCACCTTCCAGAGAATGGTGGACCAGATCCTCCGGGGATGTGGTGACTTTGCTTGTGCCTACTTGGATGATATCGCCATCTTCAGCCAGACGTGGGAGGAACATCTGAACCAAGTAGCCGTTATTCTTGACCTGCTTCTTGCAGCAGGCCTAACCATTCGACCAGATAAATGCCAATTGGGGATGGGTGAAGTCCAGTACCTAGGGCATAGAGTAGGAGGAGGGAAGCTCCGTCCTGAACCTGCCAATATCCAGGCTATTAGAGACTGGCCTGTACCCCAAACTAAGAAACAAGTTATGGCTTTTTTGGGCACTGCCAGTTATTACCGAAAATTTGTTTCTCATTTCAGCACTGTGGCCAAGCCTCTTACCGACCTGACCAAGAAAACGATGCCCCGGCTGGTGATCTGGACTCCAGCCTGTGATGAGGCTTTTAACCGGCTGAAGGACGCCCTGGTCTGCGACCCTGTTCTGGCTGCTCCAGATTACAAGAGGAGATTCATTGTGCAGACGGACGCCTCTGCTTATGGACTGGGGGCTGTCCTCAGCCAGGTGAATGCAGCTGGGGACGAACACCCCATTGCCTACCTTAGCAGGAAACTGCTGGACCGAGAAGTGGCCTATGCAACTGTTGAAAAAGAATGTCTGGCTGTAGTGTGGGCCCTTAGGAAACTAAGGCCGTATCTGTATGGACGAGAATTCACTGTGGTTACTGATCACAATCCCCTCACCTGGCTGAACAGAGTCTCTGGTGACAATGGACGCTTACTACGATGGAGCCTGGCTCTACAGCCCTATAACTTTACCATACAGTATAGAAGAGGCAGCCAACACCAAAATGCAGATGGACTGTCCAGGCAAGAGGAGCCCTGATTCTAGTCAGCCATGCCTGTGTGTACTTAACCAGTGACCTGTAGAGTTCCCTAGTACGTACACAAATTAGGAGGGGAAGGGATTGTCATGATATGTATTTTTCCCCAATACTTTGCAATGTCTTGTGTATACCTGTAACAATATGTTTCCTTTCCCCATTGCCTGTGTCTCTGGGACTATAATGTAATTATGTAAGTAACCTGTCTCCTTTCCACAAGACTTGTGTATCTAGACCATAATTGAATTCAGGCTTGGGTCAACACAGCTAGGGGAATCACCATTGTTCTCCTCAGCAGGGGGAGGACTCACAATACACATCCTCGTAGACACCTCGGAGCCATGCGATGGACCAAACCATTGACTAGGAGGTGGGAACTTCTACTCCCCTACACTTGGGCTGATCCCAGGAGCCCAAGACAATGGACTTATGTGTGACCCATCAGATGTGAGTTGGATGCTGAAAGAGAAGGGCGAGGCTGTCTGAGGAAGCCTCGGCCTTAGTGTGATCGTGGCGGATTTCTGGGACTCTAAAAGGACTATGGTTTTGTGATCTGGCACAAGGATTGTCGGGAGGTGCCCCCGAATCAGTTTCCTGTGGACTTATTTTGGGACTATGCAAATTACCTTCGTGTTGTTCCTGTGTTCTGGTCAATAAATCTGTTGGATCGTTCCCAGGCCTGTTGTCCCTCCTTGCTCTGGAGAATACTCCCGTCACAGTACCCAGTTCGTTTACAAGTTCTGGAGGGCGTTCTGCAAACGCATGGGTGTTGAATTGTCCTTCTCCTCTGCCTATCACCCTGAGACCAATGGTCAAACTGAACGCACCAACCAGGCTCTGGAGCAGTATCTCCGCTGTTACATATTGGAGCATCAATCCTATTGGGTGGAACATCTGCCATTAGCTGAGTTCGCCCTGAACAACCAATACCAGGAGTCCATCAAAACTACCCCTTTCTACTGCAATCACGGACTGCACCCAAGCTTTGGTTCATTTTCGGCCAGGTTGTCGGAGCTCCCGGGGGGTAGAAAAATCTATACATCGGTTAAAGACTATCTGGTCGGAAGTAAACACAAACTTGAAGGGGTCCCAGCTTTTGCTGCAAATAGACGGCGATCCAAGGGACCGCACCTGGGAGTTGGGGACAAGGTCTGGCTTTCCACCAAGAATATCAAGCTTAAAGTGCCGTCTGCCAAACTAGGTCCCAGATTCATTGGTCCATATGAAATATTGGAAGTGATTAACCCTGTAGCTTTTCGTTTAAAACTCCCTCAGTCTTTTAAATTGCCCAATGTTTTCCACAAATCTCTTCTCAAGTTGTACCGCTCTCCAATCCATCCTGTCCAGTCCCCTCCTCCTCCTGTTTTGGTCAGGGGCATCTTGGAATACGAAGTCCAGGGTGTTCTTGACTCCCGCTTAGTGAGAGGTTCCGTGCAGTACCTGGTGCACTGGAAGGGCTATGGCCCAGAGGAGAGGTCCTGGGTTCCCGCTAGTGACATCCACGCCAAAGGTTTGATTAGAAAATTTAACCTCCTTCACCCTAACAAACCTGGTTTTGAGGGTCCAGAGGCCCCTCTTAGAAGGCGGGGTACTGTCACATCGCCATCGGATACAGGGACTGCTGTTCCTGCTTCGGCCATTAGGAGGCACCAGACTGGCACGTTGCCGTCAGACCCGAGCTCTGCTATTCCGGTCTGGAAGGCGCCGGACTGTCATGTCACGGTCAAAATCGGGGACGGATGTTCCTGCCTCTTGGTTTCCCCCAGTGTGCTTGTTTGTTATTTGCTATCTTTGATTCTGACCTTTGCCTGGATTTCTGACTCTGCGCCTGCCTAACGATTTTGTACCTCTGCCTCCCTTTGGGTTTATGACTCTGACCTTGGCCTGGATTTGACTCTGCTACTGTCTGCCATTTTTGTACCTCTGCTGCCCGCCTGGTTTAGACTTGGATTCCTGACTACGCTTTTGGTCCCGTTTTTTAACCCCTTTCTGGCGACCGTTTTGCTCTGGTCCGCTGCTCTTATCCAGACAGCTACCTCCTGGGCTCTGCTGTAAATCCAGATCCCTGTATAGGGGTAAAGGGTATCGGGGTTGCTCGGGGTGCTGTCTTACTGCAGCCCAGCCTCGCAGATGGACGTCACACAAGGCAATTGTTACCACCCACCTTTCATGTCTACCTCTTTCCTCATAGACTGTAAGCTTGTGAGCAGGGCCCTCACTCCTCTTGGTATCTGTTATGATCTATGTGATTATTGTTATGCTGTAATGTCTATTGTCTGTACAAGTCCCCTCTATAATGTAAAGTGCTGCGGAATATGTCAGCGCTATAGAAATAAAACTTATTATTATATTATTTTTAGGAATGTCCTCTGTGCCCCCATATATTAGTAATGCCCCCTATGTGCCCCATATATTAATGTCCCCTATGTGCCCCATATATTAGTAATGCCCCCTATGTGCCCCATATATTAGTAATGCCCCTATGTGCCCCATATATTAGTAATGCCCCCTATGTGCCCCATATATTAGTCATGTCCCCTATGTGCTCCATATATTAGTAATATCCCCTTTGTGCCCCATATATTAGTAATGTCCCCTTTGTGCCCCCATATATTAGTAATGTCCCCTTTGTGCCCCATTTATTAGTAATGTCCCCTATGTGCCCCATATATTAGTAATGTCCCCTTTGTGCCCCATATATTAGTAATGTCCCCTATGTGCCCCATATATTAGTAATGTCCCCTATGTGCCCCATATATTAGTAATGTCCCCTATGTGCCCCATATATTAGTAATGTCCCCTATGTGCCCCCATATATTAGTAATGTCCCCTATGTGCCCCCATATATTAGTAATGTCCCCTTTGTGCCCCCATATATTAGTAATGTCCCATATGTGCGCCATATATTAGTAATGTCCCCTATGTGCCCCATATATTAGTAATGTCCCCTATGTGCCCCATATATTAGTAATGTCCCCTTTGTGCCCCATATATTAGTAATGTCCCCTTTGTGCCCCATATATTAGTAATAAATAACAAAAGATTGACTGCCACATCCAAACATAAATTAGGTCTGAACAGGTGCTTTCCTAGAGTCGCCAACTCATATATACATTCAAACAAAAAGCAGCACTCTGTAATGCTAAAACATGAAATATGAAAATTGAATTGCATTACTGCACTAGAGATATGAAATGTTGAGAATTCTTAGCGCATAAATTGGCCAATTCATGCGTACCCGGCAGCCACGATAAGGCGATTCTCGTTGCCAGGACCTAATGCTAATCCTCTCTTAGACCGAAGGCTCTATCTCTATGGAGAGGGGTAGGATCCGGCTGAAATTAAAACCGCCTGATGCAATTTTGGAGCCAATTTTCTTTAGAAACATTTTACATTTTTTTTTCCTGGTATTTTTCTTGCAATATAGGAAAGCTTAAGGCCAGAAATAAACCCCATAAAATAATAATAATCTTTATTTATATAGTTATTTATATAGCGCCAACATATTCCGCAGCGCTATACAGTTTCAAAACACAAGTCATAAGTAACAACGTTACCAATACAATAATTAAAGCAAAATAAGACGACCCTGCTCGTGAGAGCTTACAATCTACAATGAGGTGGGGGAGATACAAAGTACAGGTGTGTATTTACAATGGTGTATTTACAATGATGGTCCAGCCATCTGGGAGTGGGGGATAGATATAGTGAATGGGCTACACACACATATAAAATGACTTTGATTAGTGAACATGGTAGGCCGCTCTGAACGGATGCATTTTGAGGGAGCGCCTAAAACTGTCCAAATTGTGGATAGTCCTAATTTCTTGGGGTAGAGCATTCCAGAGGATTGGCGCAGCGCGGGAGAAGTCTTAGAGTCGGAGGTGCGGATTAGTGCAGAGGATAGTTGAAAGTCGTTTGCAGAGCGCAGCGGTTGGTTAGGCCGATAGACAGAAATGAGGGAGGAGATGTAGGGGGGTGCCGCACTGTGGAAAGCTTTATGGGTGAGAACAAGTACTTTGAATTGGATCCTATAATGAATGGGCAGCCAGTGTAACGATTGGCGAAGAGGGGACACATCCAAGTACCGATTAGCCAGATAGATGAGGCTGGCTGCTGCATTAAGTATGGATTGTAGAGGGAAAAGTCGAGTAACGGGGAGGCCAATTAATAGAGCGTTGCAGTAGTCCAGGGGGGAGTGGGTCAATGCTACAGTGAGGGGTTTTGTTGTTTCCATGGTGAGAAAAGGGCGGATTCTGGAGATGTTCTTTAGCTGTAAGCGGCAAGAGATTGTATATGGGATGTGAAGGAGAGGTTGGTGTCAAACATAACACCCAGACAGTGTGCCTTATGCCGAGGTGTTATTATGGTGCCACCCACGGAGAGGGAAATGTCAGATTTAGGGAGGTTAGTAGACGGCGGGAGCAGAAGAAGTTCAGTTTTTGAGAGGTTAAGTTTCAGATAAAGAGCGGACATGATGTTGGAGACTGCGGACAGACAGTCACTGGCGTTCTGTAGTACCGTGGGGGTAAGGTCGGGGGATGACGTGTATAGTTGTGTATCATCAGCATAAAGATGGTATTGAAAGCTAAATCTGCTGATGGTCTGTCCAATTGGGGCCGTGTAGAGAGAGAAGAGAAGGGGGCCAAGGACTGAGCCCTGAGGTACCCCGGCAGCGAGAGGAAGAGGAGATGATTTGGAGCCATCGAACAAAACACTGAAGGAGCGGTCAGAGAGATAGGAAGAGAACCAGGAGAGAGCAGTGTCCTTAATGCCTTGTGACTGGAGCCTAGAGAATAGGAGACAGTGGTCAACAGTGTCGAAAGCTGCAGAAAGGTCGAGAAGAATGAGCCGAGAGTGTTCACCGTTACATTTTTCTGTCAGAAGGTAATTGGTAACTTTGAATGCAGTTTCAGTTGAATGTAGGGGGCAGAAGCCGGACTGTGAAGGGTCTAGGAGGGAGTGAGTGGAGAGGTAACGATTAAGGCGGGAGTAGACTAGGTGCCCCAAAAGTTTAGAGATGAAGGGGAGATTGGAGACTGGTCTGTAGTTGTTTGTGCAGGATGTGTCGAGAGCGGATTTCTTTAGTAATGCAGTAACGATAGTGTTTGAAGGAGGATGGGAAAATGCCCAAGGAGAGGGAGAGATTAAAGAATGTAGTTAGGTGAGTTGTGACGACTGGAGGAGATGTGAGGGAATGGGGTCGGTAGTGCATGTAGTCAGACGAGAAGAAGAGGAGTCTGAAGACTTCTTCTGTGATTGGATCAAATGTGGAAAGTGAGCTAGGGGAAATGCAGGGAGGGATGGGAGTCACAGTACTTGGTGGTTGGGAGTGGATTTCCTGACGGATATTATCTATTTTCTCTATAAAGTGGGAGGCAAGGTCATCAGCACGAATATCTGTGATAGGGGCTTGTGCTTTTGGCCTGAGAAGGGATTGAAAGGTGTCAAAAAGTTTCTTGGGGTTGTTGGCTAGTGAGGAGATCAGGGTGGAGAAGTAGGTCTGTTTGGCAAGGTGAAGGGCAGAGTTATAAGTTCTTAACATAAATTTGAAGTGGATGAAGTGTGCTGGTGTGCGGGTTTTTCTCCATCTGCGTTCAGCACTCCTAGACCATCGTTGGAGAAGTCGAGTTTGCGATGTGAGCCAGGGCTGTTTTACTCTGTGTTTGGAGGTTCTGAAGGTGAGAGGCGCTACCTGGTCAAGTGTGCTTCTAAAAGTGTCGTCGTAGTGATAAACAGCCAGATCAGGACAGGGAAGATTGTAGGGAGTCTGAAAGTGTCTGAGGGTTAATGGCTTGTAGATTTCGGAATGTGTGATAGGTAGGAGTGTGCTGGGGTAGGCGAGGATTTGTGAGCGTGAAGGAGAGAATGTTGTGGTCAGAGAGGGGAAGCGGTGAGTTATTTAGGTAGGAGACTGAGCAGAGCCGGACAAAGACCAGGTCAATGGTGTTACCGTCTTTGTGTGTCTCAGAGGTTGAGAGCTGTGAGAGCCCAAGAGAAGTGGTTAGTGACAGAAGCTGGGATGCAGCTGTGGAAGTGGGGCTGTTAATGGGGATGTCACGGGGTCCTTCTCCGATACCACACAATCAACAGAGCGAGGGAAGTGTGAACAATTCCAAGACTTTTATTAGTAGGCAAAACTAAAAGGTCCATAAACAATCCACCACACTGAGGATACAATAATCCAGAACAAGAATGTAGTTCAGTAACCGGATGAGAGTCCAATAATCAAGCAGACAGAGGATAAAATGGGTCCATATGCTTCTCCTTCTCTCTGACGTGCTGTCTTCACATGATCATCACCACACAGGTCTGACTTGTACAGCTCCTGTCCTCCCCAGCCCCCTCCTTATGTCCAGGGGTAGTCAGACAGGTTGGGGCGGTTTTCAGGCCCCTCAGACCTGACAAAGGTGCCTTGGGGATTAAGGCACTACAGGGGGTTGATCAAGAGGCATAGATAGTCAAGCTGCAGTCAGTAAGTGAGCTAATTCAATTATCAGACTTTTGGAAGGTAATTGGGACACTAGACAATATTGGGAATACACGGAATGATACAGGGCAACAAGAGAACACAATGGAAATCCGTAAAATATAAATAGACACAAAATGATACCCACATAACATATCACACCGTCACAGGGGATGTTGAAGTCTTCCAGGATAAGGGTTGGTAGTTCTGAGGACATGAAGTGCGGCAGCCAGGCTGAGAAATGGTCAAGGAAGTGAGTGGGTGAGCCTGGGGGCCGGTATATGACCGCTACTCTGAGGTGGAGCGGACGGAAGAGCCTGGTGGTGTGGACCTCACAAGAAGGGAATGAGAGTGATGGAACTGGGGGGATGACCTGGAACGTGCATTGTGGGGAGTATGCCGACTCCACCACCAGGTCTGCTTGTTGGTCTCGTGGAATGGGTGAATTGTATGCCACCATGGAAATGGCAGCAGGGGAGACAGTGTCAGAGTCCTGAATCAAGGTTTCGGTGAGGGCCAACAGATTCAGAATGTTGTTCAGAAAGTAGTTGTGCAGGAAAGGAAGTTTGTTACATACAGACCTGGATTCCAGAGGGCACAATTAAAAGGAGCTGAAGGAATGCAAGTAATAATAATAAAATTATTATGGTTTTGATATGGGGTAGGGGTTGAGGGCTGGTGGTCTGGGGTTGGGGGAGATGTCCCCTGAAATCAATAAAAGTAGGAACATAAGGAGCAAGTAGTTCTTTGAAATGTTAGAAGTTTTTTTGTGCAATGTGTTTGGGCACGATGGGCTGAGGTTTTTCAGGAAGGTGAGAAGTGCATGGGAGCTGAACATGGGAGAGGGAAGTATAGAGGGGCTGATGTGTATAAGGCCGGTTTCACATTAGCGCTTTTTAAGCGCACGCACGGCCGGGGGTAGCTCCGCCCCTGAGCCGGCTCTCTGCCCGGCGTGCCCGCCCCTTGCTTGTAGCGCCGCCTACTAGCGGACAGCGGCGCCTGCGATCGGCGCACCCTATCTTTAGCATAGGGTGCGCAGATCGTGCGCAGGCCGTGCGCTAGTTGCGCTTTGACCTGCGCTGCGCACTTTTGACGGTGCGCCGTGCGCGCCAAAATCAAACTTTTCGGATTTTGGCGCGCACGGCGCACAGTCAAAAGTGCGCAGCGCAGGTCAAAGCGCAACTAGCGCACGGCCTGCGCACGATCTGCGCACCCTATGCTAAAGATAGGGTGCGCCGATCGCAGGCGCCGCTGTCCGCTAGTAGGCGGTGCTACAAGCAAGGGGCGGGCACGCCGGGCAGAGAGCCGGCTCAGGGGCGGAGCTATCCCCGGCCGTGCGTGCGCTTAAAAAGCGCTAATGTGAAACCGGCCTAAGTGGTGATGGAGGAGGGATGGGGCCGTGAATGTGAATGGCAAGGGAACACAGGAGGAGAGAAATGAAGGACATGGTTAAAAAGGAAAGCAAAATGTTGGTTACCTGACTGCTGTCCTGACTGTCATGGAGTAACTGTCTTTTGCTGGATGCTTAGCTAATGTGATGCTTTGCTTAATGCGTGCAACCCCCTCACATGCGTGTTCCCCTTAGAAAGAAACACTGTACATGGAGATTTTGGGATCAGATCATTTCTGTCCATGATGTTTATGGAAACAAAAAAGCTTTTATAAAACTTCATCAAACTTCTGTGTGTGAATCAGAGCTGAGATCTAACGTGACAGAAGATTCCAGTGCGGGGAAGACGGGAAACCTTCATATAGACGGCCGGTGGGGATGGAGTCTGTGACCGACTCTGGCCAAATATGTTTCTAGAGCCGTAGTAGAAGATGAAGATGTCGTCCTCATCATGACGGAGTTATTTCTCATGTTGCGTGTAATGAATATCTCCTGCAGTATTGCTAATGCCGATTCCAGTGTCGGTAATGAGACGAGAATTAGCGTTATGGAAGATGAGTCTATGAGGAACGTGTTCAGCTGCCGACTCCGAGGAGGAAACTGCTTGTTGTCTGTGGCCTAAATATATAGGTTTTATTAGTAGATATCAGGGAAGAAAACTAAATACTGTAAAATAATAAATCTCCTCATATGTTTCCCTTATTATCCCCAGTAATTGTATTATTACACAGGATTCTTATGATGTTACATCGGATCATCTTCTCATTCAGGTCTCTACAATATCGGATCCTCTCAGTGAAGATCTTCTACAGAAGAGAATTTTCCTCATTTACCCATCAAAGATGGATATGGGCAGAGACAAGATGGCGGAGACGATGTTACACCTCACCCTAGAGATCCTCTTCCGTCTCACTGGAGAGGTGAGAGATTCTGATGATGTCACATTCCATCATTCTTATCTATGGGAATAACAGACAGAACTGGAGAGGTGAGGACTCTGGAAATGTCTGTAGTGAGATTTATTACTGTGTCTCTCCATTACCAGGATTACACAGTGGTGAAGAAGACCTCTAGTGATCGCTGTCAGGACCCTGTGTCTGAGGGATGCGGAAGACCCCTGAGCACAATCACGGGGCCTCCACCTCACCCCCTGATCCATGAGGACATCAATGACCAGAAGATCCTAGAACTCATCTACAAGATGATGGAGCTGCTGACTGGAGAGGTGACACTGCTGGGAATGCTGGGACATTATACAGTAACACTATGAAGGGATCGGGGGATGACGGTATCATTGTATGTGTCAGGTTCCTATAAGGTGTCAGGATGTCGCTGTCTATTTCTCCATGGAGGAGTGGGAGTATTTAGAAGGACGCAAAGATATGTACAAGGACGTCATAATGGAGGTTCCCCACCCCCTCACATCACCAGGTAATAGACAGGACTAAATACACACGGCCTATAATTATCTGTATGTAGAGAATGAATTCAGTCCCTGTATGTGTTTCCTCCAGATCTATCCAGTAAGAGGACAACACCAGAGAGATGTCCCCGTCCTCTTCTTCCACAGGACTGTAACCAAGAAGATGCCAGTGCTCCTCAGGATCATCAGGTAGATGGAGAGAAGGTGTCAGGAGATCTCCCCTATGATGTGTAGACGGCTGTGAAGGTCTTGTGCTCAGTCTTGTTCTATCCACCAGTATTATATGTTTTATATCTGTGTAATAAGAACAGTATATATTAATACTGTCCCCTATACAGTCATGGCCAAAAGTATTGACACCCCTGCAATTCTGTCCGATAATACTCAGTTTCTTCCTGAAAATTACTGCAAACACAAATTCTTTGTTATTATTATCTTCATTTAATTTGTCTTAAATGAAAAAACACAAAAAGAATTGTCCTAAAGCCAAATTGGATATAATTCCACACCAAACATAACAAAGAGGGTGGACAAAAGTATTGGCACTGTTCGAAAAATCATGTGATGCTTCTCTAATTTGTGTAATTAACAGCACCTGTAACTTACCTGTGGCACCTAACAGGTGTTGGCAATAACTAAATCACACTTGCAGTCAGTTGACATGGAGTAAAGTTGACTCAACCTCTGTCCTGTGTCCTTGTGTGCACCACATTGAGCATGGAGAAAAGAAAGAAGACCAAAGAACTGTCTGAGGACTTGAGAAACCAAATTGTGAGGAAGCATGAGCAATCTCAAGGCTACAAGTCCATCTCCAAAGACCTGAATGTTCTGTGTCTACCGTGCGCAGTGTCATCAAGAAGTGTAAAGCCCACGGCACTGTGGCTAACCTCCCTAGATGTGGACGGAAAAGAAAAATTGACAAGAGATTTCAACGCAAGATTGTGCGGATGTTGGATAAAGAACCTCGACTAACATCCAAACAAGTTCAAGCTGCCCTGCAGTCCGAGGGTACAACAGTGTCAACCTGTACTATCCGTCGGCGTCTGAATGAAAAGGGACTGTATGGTAGGAGACCCAGGAAGACCCCTCTTCTTACCCCGAGACATAAAAAAGCCAGGCTGGAGTTTGCCAAAACTTACCTGAAGAAGCCGAAAACGTTTTGGAAGAATGTTCTCAGGTGAGATGAGACAAAAGTAGAGCTTTTAGGGCAAAAGCATCAACATAGAGTTTACAGGAGAAAAAAGAGGCATTCAAAGAAAAGAACACGGTCCCTACAGTCAAACATGGCGGAGGTTCCCTGATGTTTTGGGGTTGCTTTGCTGCCTCTGGCACTGGACTGCTTGACCGTGTGCATGGCATTATGAAGTCTGAAGACTACCAACAAATTTTGCAGCATAATTTAGGGCCCAGTTTGAGAAAGCTAGGTCTACCTCAGAGGTCATGGGTCTTCCAGCAGGACAATAACCCAAAACACACTTCAAAAAGCACTAGAAAATGGTTTGAGAGAAAGCACTGGAGACTTCTAAGGTGGCCAGCAATGAGTCCAGACCTGAATCCCATAGAACACCTGTGGAGAGATCTAAAAATGGCAGTTTGGAGAAGGCACCCTTCAAATATCAGGGACCTGGAGCAGTTTGCCAAAGAAGAATGGTCTAAAATTCCAGCAGAGCATTGTAAGAAACTCATTGATGGTTACCGGAAGCGGTTGGTCGCAGTTATTTTGGCTAAAGGTTGTGCAACCAAGTATTATGCTGAGGGTGCCAATACTTTTGTCTGGCCCATTTTTGGAGTTTTGTGTGAAATGATCAATGTTTTGCTTTTTGCTTCATTCTCTTTTGTGTTTTTTCATTTAAGACAAATTAAATGAAGATAATATTACCAAAGAATTTGTGTTTGCAATCATTTTCAGGAAGAAACTGAATATTATCTGACAGAATTGCAGTGGTGTCAATACTTTTGGCCATGACTGTATGCCCCCATATATTAGTAATGTCCCCTATGTGCCCCCATATTAGTAGTGCCCCCATATATTAGTAATGTCACCTATGTGCCCTATATATTAGTAATGCCACCTATGTGCCCCATATAATAGTAATGTCCTCTATGTGCCCCCATAT
The DNA here is from genome assembly GCF_039654945.1 of Dendrobates tinctorius. Lineage (NCBI taxonomy): Eukaryota > Metazoa > Chordata > Amphibia > Anura > Dendrobatidae > Dendrobates > Dendrobates tinctorius. Next base: position 2,821,816 of record NW_027361824.1, read on the forward strand.
ATTAGTAATGCCACTTATGTGCCCCCATATATTAGTAATGTCACCTATGTGCCGTATATATTTGTAATGCCACCTATGTGCCTCCATATATTAGTAATGCCCCTTGTGTGCCCCCATATATTAGTAGTGCCCCCATATTAGTAATACCCCTATATAATAGTAATGTCACCTGTGTGACCCCATATATTAGTAATGCCCCTTGTGTGCCCCCATATATTAGTAATGTCACCTATGTGACCCCATATATTAGTAATGCCACCTATGTGCCCCATACATTAATAATTCCACATATGTGCCCCATATATTAGTAATGTCCCTTATGTGCCCCATATATTAGTAATGTCCCTTATGTGCCCCACATATTAGTAATGTCACCTATGTGACCCCATATATTAGTAGTGCCACCTATGTGCCCAATATATTAGTAATGTCCGCTATGTGCCCCATGTATTAGTAATGTCCCCTATGTGCCTCCATATTTTAGTAATGTCACCTATGTGCCCCATATATTAGTAATGTCACCTATGTGCCCCACATATTAGTAATGTCACCTATGTGACCCCATATATTAGTAGTGCCACCTATGTGCCCAATATATTAGTAATGTCCGCTATGTGCCCCATGTATTAGTAATGTCCCCTATGTGCCTCCATATTTTAGTAATGTCACCTATGTGCCCCATATATTAGTAATGTCACCTATGTGCCCCACATATTAGTAATGTCACCTATGTGACCCCATATATTAGTAGTGCCACCTATGTGCCCAATATATTAGTAATGTCCGCTATGTGCCCTATGTATTAGTAATGTCCCCTATGTGCCTCCATATTTTAGTAATGTCACCTATGTGCCCCATATATTAGTAATGTCACCTATGTGCCCCACATATTAGTAATGTCACCTATGTGACCCCATATATTAGTAGTGCCACCTATGTGCCCAATATATTAGTAATGTCCGCTATGTGCCCTATGTATTAGTAATGTCCCCTATGTGCCTCCATATTTTAGTAATGTCACCTATGTGCCCCATATATTAGTAATGTCACCTATGTGCCCCACATATTAGTAATGTCACCTATGTGACCCCATATATTAGTAGTGCCACCTATGTGCCCAATATATTAGTAATGTCCGCTGTGTGCCCCATGTATTAGTAATGTCCCCTATGTGCCTCCATATTTTAGTAATGTCACCTATGTGCCCCATATATTAGTAATGTCACCTATGTGCCCCACATATTAGTAATGTCACCTATGTGACCCCATATATTAGTAGTGCCACCTATGTGCCCAATATATTAGTAATGTCCGCTATGTGCCCCATGTATTAGTAATGTCCCCTATGTGCCCCATATTTTAGTTATGTCACCTATGTGCCCCATATATTAGTAATGCCACCTATGTGCCCCATACATTAATAATTCCACATATGTGCCCCATATATTAGTAATGTCCCCTATGTGCCCCATATATTAGTAATGTCCCCTATGTGCCCCACATATTAGTAATGTCACCTATGTGACCCCATATATTAGTAGTGCCACCTATGTGCCCAATATATTAGTAATGTCCGCTATGTGCCCCATGTATTAGTAATGTCCCCTATGTGCCCCATATTTTAGTTATGTCACCTATGTGCCCCATATATTAGTAATGTCACCTATGTGCCCCACATATTAGTAATAAAATATTGACTGTCATATTCAAACATAAATTCGGTCTGAACAGGTGCTTTCCTAGAGTCGCCAATTCATATATACATTTAAACAAAATGCAGCACTCTGCAATGCTAAAGCATGAAATATGGAGATTGAATTGCATTACTGCACTAGAGATATGAAGAATTGAGAATGCTTAGCGCATAAATTGGCCAATTCATGTGTACCTGGCAGCCACGATAAGGCGATTCTCGTTGCCAGGACCTAATTCTAATCCTCTCTTAAGGTACTGTCACACTAAGCGATATCGCTAGCAATATCGCTATAACTTGTGACGCTATAGCGATATTGCTAGCGACATCGCTGTGTCTGATACTTACCTACGACCCGCTCCCCCGCTGGTTATCGCTGATCGCGCGAGAACGTCCTGGACCACTTCTCGTCGTCAGCTTCCTGCGGCGCTTCCTGTGGAGAGACGAGCGTGGACGCGGGCGGGAGGACGCAGGATCGCCTAGTGTGACAGGTAAGTAGCGACCCCCGTCCCCAGCGATGTCGCTGGTGAGATCTGCCTGTGTGGCAGCTCACTAGCGACCACTTAGTGATGTACCAGCGATCCTGACCGCGTCATATCGCTGGTCGGGATCGCTGGTACATCGCTAAGTGTGACAGTACCTTTAGACTGAAGTCTATTTCTCTAGCAACCTTCCACGACACATAGGAGGTTGTCTCCACGCCCTAATGGGGGACAGGAAGTACGAGAGGTTCAAAGGTCCCTCCCACCTCCCTCTCACCAGTGTCTTTCCTGTCCCCCATGGGGCATGGAGAGGTGCGGTATGCTTTGTGGCCGGCTGCTGCAGCTTACCTGTAATTCTTAAGCCTGGCAGTGGTGGTCGGCGGCGCTGCCTCCCCTCCTCCGTACTGCTCCCGTCTTCTTAAGAACACGGGACCTTCCTGGCCCACCCGCGCTCCCCTATGGGGAGTAAAGCGGGCCAGTGATCCCCGACCGGAGGCCTCCCGCAGCTCTCCGGTCTCTCCTCCTGTTGCACGCCGTGCGGTGACCCGGAAGTGACGTCACGCGCGGTCACTTCCGATGTATGACAACTTCCTGTCATGGTGGCCCCCATTCAGCTGCCAGCGTGCGGAGCTCGCCAGCACTTGCTGTGCCTGCCCCGGGACCCAGGGAGGAGGAGGGGGAAATTGAAAATACTGCGCTGAGGGCAGGGTTAACCCTTCATTAACCCGCCGGAAGACGCCGTCAGGTAAGGCAAATCCCCTGTCAGTATGGACGGTTCTTCCTGCCCTGCGTCTGCAGAGCCCAGCGCTGCCCCAGCCACAGTAAGTGTAACTGGGGTGGGTCCTAGTGGTGCGATCTTGAAATAGAGGTCCTCAAAATACTTCTCCTCCTTTTCTTATAGGGAGAAAAGTCTGCCCACAAAAGCACCAATACCACCAGCAAGTCGGCCAAATGTGCCATATGCAGTGCAAAACTCCCCTCAAATTGGGCGAAAAAATTGTGTGAAGCTTGCATAGACAGGGTGGTCAGGGCTGAACACCCGTCACTAATTGATGAAATTCGCAGCCTGGTTACTCACCAGGTTCAGACTTCCCTGGCTGCACTGTCCCCCCCTCCACCTCCTCCACTCCCTCAGATTGTGGGCTCACCACCCCCCAAAAAATGGAAAATTCAGATGGAAGACTCAGAGTCTGAATCAGAAAAATCATATAATTCAGGCTCCGAAAATTGGGAACAACCGGGAACCTCTAATTTAGCCGAATCTAGGAGACACCTCCTTTCCACAGAATATGTGGAGGAGCTGGTCGGCGCAGTACGGGCCACCATGGGCCTAGAGGATGAGCCTGTTAATCAGTCAGCACAAGACCGCATGTTCGGGGGATTCGAGGGACCCAAGCGAACAGGTTTCCCACTACATAGGAGCATAGTAGATATGATCTCCCAGGAATGGGAGTACCCAGAGAAGCGCTACTCAGCCCCTTCGGAACTCAGGCATAGATTCCCCCTGGAGGGAGAGGAGTTTAAATGGGACATCCCGAAAGTTGATGTCCAGGTGGCGAGGGTGGTGAAGAAAATGGTCCTTCCTTTTGATGACGCGTCCCAGCTTAGAGACCCGATGGACCATAAAGCAGAGAGCCTCCTAAGGAAAGCCTTGGAAACCTCTTCTTTTTCCTTAAAGTCAGGGTTTGCGTCCACATGCGTGTCTAGGTCTCTCTTCCAATGGATAGAGGAACTAGAGAGTCATATTTCTCGGGGAACCTCAAGAGGTGACCTTCTGAACTCCCTTCCTATACTACAAAGAGCTACAGGCTTCTTGGTGGATGTATCGATGGAGATGATCCGCACCTCTGCCAGGGCTATGGTACAGTCCAATTCTGCCAGACGTGCCCTCTGGCTTAAAACGTGGAGCAGGGATGTTACCTCCAATATGAAGCTCTGCTCTTTGCTCTTCAAGAGTGAACATGTCTTCGGCCCGGCCTTAGATGAAATTCTTGAAAAGGACACAGACAAAAAGAAGGTACTTCCTGAGCAGAGGACTCCAAAAAAGCGGCTTTTTCGAGCCCCCCAGAATTAGCCATCCCAGCCGAGAGGGAAGGGAAAGTTGGGAAGATGGAGTTATGCTAAGGGGAGAGGCAGGAATATCCTGGTCCCCCAGCAGCAGCAGCAACAGCCACAAGAGAAGCAATGACTCGACCCCGGTGAGGGGAAGGCTTTCAAGGTTCTTTCAGTCTTGGCAGTTGATTTCCAACAGCTCCTGGGTCCTCAGTGTGATCAAAGAAGGCCTACTACTAGTATTCAAATCCTTCCCCCCGCGGGGTATAAGAGTTACCGCCCTACCACCTCGGGAGACTACAGCACTGAAATCCAGCATTCAACTCCTTCTACAATCAAACGCCATTTCACAGGTCCCTGTGGAGGAACAAGGAAGGGGGCATTATTCCAGGTTGTTCCTAGTGAAGAAACCCACAGGAGAGGCAAGAATAATAATAAATCTCAAGGGCCTCAACCGACATATCGCATATCGCAGATTCAAGATGGAGTCGGTAAAGACCGCCATTCCTCTGATAGGGCCGTCTTACTTCATGGCAACCATAGATCTGAAGGATGTCTATTTTCACATTCCTATACATCCTTCTCACAGGAAGTACCTAAGGTTTGCGATCCGTCAGGGTCCAGACATCCGGCACTATCAGTACAACGTACTTCCCTTTGGAATATCCTCTGCCCCTCGAGTATTTTCCAAAATTATGGCGGAAACTGTGTCCCACATCCGAAGCCAAGGTATATACATTGTACCCTACCTGGACGACCTGCTGATAATAGGAGCCTCATACCAGACTCTGGTAAACCAGGTGACCCAAACTCTGTATTCTCCAATCGCTGGGGTGGATCCCGAATATAGAAAAGTCGCAGATCCAACCCTCCCAGCAGATAAAATTCTTGGGAATCCTCCTAGATTCAAGGAAACAAATGTCCTTCCTCCCGGAGGAACATCAGAGGTCCATAATTTCAAGAATCTCGAGCTTCAGGAAACAGAGGTCCCCGACCCTCACGTCAGCTATGTCCATACTAGGGTCAGTGACCTCCTGTATCCAGTCGGTACCTTGAGCGCAGGCTCACTCCACAATACTCCAGTCCCATATCTTGCGAAACTGGAACAGAGATCACACCTGCCTGAACAAAAGAGTCCAGACCCCAGGAAGAGTGAAAGCTTCGCTAGCATGGTGGATGGACAACAAAAATCTGTGCAGGGGAATCAACTGGTCCCAAATCCCCTTGGTCACGGTAACATCGGATGCCAGCAAAAAAAGGCTGGGGAGCCGTAGTGTCCCAACAACCATTCCAGGGGTTGTGGAGCCAGAGAGTGAGTACAAAGTCCTCAAACTTCAGGGAACTGAAGGCTGTGGAGGAAGCTCTCCTGGCGGCAAGACACCTAGTTCAGGGCCATCATATCAGAGTCTACTTGGACAATGTAACAACAGTGGCCAATCTCAGACACCAAGGTGGTACAAGATCCTGCTGTCTAGAGGGCCTGTCGGGCCGAATATTTTGCTGGGCCGAAAGACACTTCCGGTCTCTAACAGCAGTCCACCTAAAGGGTACCTCCAATCTTCAGGCAGATTTCCTGAGCCGAAAATGCATCCAGCCTGGCGAGTGGAGCCTAAACAAAAAAATCTTTCAGAAGCTGGTCAACAGGTGGGGCCTCCCGGAGGTGGATCTACTGGCCTCAAGAGAAAATGCTCCGGTGAGAAACTATTTTTCCCTGAACCCCAGGGACAGATCCCTGGGGGTAGATGCCTTCGCCCACAAGTGGAGGTTTCGTCTAGCATATGCCTTCCCGCCAGTTCCAATCCTTGCCGCGACCCTGAGGAAGATCCGGGAGGGTCGAACCCAGACCATCCTAGTAGCTCCGCTATGGCCAAAAAGGAGCTGGTATTCTCTAATTACAGAGCTACAGGTAGAGGGGCCAGTCCTCCTACCCCTGGAAAACGACCTTCTCTTACAGGGCCCACTACATCACCCAAACCTCCGGGGAATGAGGTTAGCGGCCTGGTTACTGAGACCCAGGTCTTGAGGGCCAAGGGTCTATCAGAGGCAGTAATAAACACCCTCCAGAAATCCCGGAAGCCGATCACCATTGCTATATATAACAAAATATGGAAAAAGTTTTCCTCATGGTGTCTGCCAGATTTGCCTGACCCAGGAAACCCTAATATTCTCCGTATCCTGGATTTCCTACAGAGGGGGCTTGAGCTAGGTTTAAAGCCTAGCACACTGAAAGTACAGATTTCAGCATTAAGCTCCATGTTTGACTGTGACTTGGCCAATCACAGGTGGATAAGAAGATTCATTACATCAGCCACTAGACTGCATCCAAAAAAGCTATTAAATCAAACAATATTCCGGACTAACATAATTTCTACTGCCGGAAAAAAGTGAAGAGATCCAGAAAAAATGTCTTTAATCAATTTATTAATAATATATTAAAAACAGAGAAAGATGCCCAAAAGGAGGCGCAAAATACCCTACAGCAATCTTATATGAACAGGCATGATGATAATAAGTATTTAATATAGAATATCATGCCTGTGTTTGATCAAAAATGGACTTAAGTCCAAAGAAAGAGATGGGCAACTCAGTACTAAAGCATACAACAGAGACACGATTGAGTTCAGAAAACGCCCAATGAATAAGAACTACATCGTTCAATATGAACTACACACAGAGTAATATCTTGTGCAAAGAGTATAAATATTTTATTAAGCTGTTAAATCGCTTAAAATATCAGTAATTACAAAATATGAGTCAGTACATGGTGAAAGACAACATGGCCAGAACACCCAGTAAAATTATTATAATCAGGTGAATATGGGCTAACAGAAAGGGATTATAGGAGAAATGGGTATCCCCAAGTCCCTAATTAGGCACATGGTAAAAGACTATATATCAATATAAATACATGTAATGCCCTGACTGGGGAGAATACCTCTATGTGCCATTACACGGCTCAGTAGCCAACCTATATATCCCACAAAGTAATCCTGAGCTCCTAATATTCAGCCATCAATACAAATCATGAGAAAATTTATTTCTTACCCATAGTGGTAATACCGGGAGTCCCGCCACCGCCCCTACGCGTTTCGCACACAAAGGGCCTTCCTCGGGGGGCCGGAAGAAGCTTGTTGTGAAACGCGCGTTGGGGTGGAGGAGGCTGCGGCGCCCACGTCTCTTTGAGCTTACCATGACCAAGTATTGTTATTTAAGGCATACAATTTTGGTTATACTATTTTTAATTAGGTCTATTTTGTAGCGGTTCATTTAGGTAGATTAATATGAGGACTTAGACGTCACCGTCATGTTGCCGCTATATTTCACCCTTTATATGCATTGTGCCGCCTAGGGATCTTGGATTTAGACTCATTTGGGTATAGCAGACCATTTTGAGGATTGTTGTGAATTATTTGCATCTTTTATTAACCCCTTATATTGTGCAATATCTGCTTTTGTGTGATTTTTGTGCCTTATTATCATCATGCCTGTTCATATAAGATTGCTGTAGGGTATTTTGCGCCTCCTTTTGGGCATTTTTCTCTGTTTTTAATATATTATTAATAAATTGATTATTTTAAAGACATTTTTTCTGGATCTCTTCACTTTTTTCCGGCAGTAGAAATTATGTTAGTCCGGAATATTGTTTGATTTAATATGTTTAAGAAGTGCCGGAATATTATTCTCATTGGACAATACTAGTTTAAATATCCAAAAAAGCTAGTTGCGGTTCCACCATGGGACTTGAACGTGGTTCTTACTGGACTCACTCAATCACCCTTTGAGCCCCTGCCATCCTGTACTTGTCAGCTGCTCTCCTGTAAGGTCGCCTTCCTTATAGCAATAACCTCAGCAAGGCAAATAGGAGAGCTACAGGCTCTCTCAATCAGAGAACCCTACCTAACAGTCAGAGATGACTCCATAGTTCTCTCCCTTGATCCGTCTTTTCTACCAAAGGTCGTGTCGGACTTTCATAGATCACAGAATATAATTCTCCCCTCATTTTGTCAAAACCCAGCAAACCCTAAAGAAGAGGTGTTTCATACGCTGGACGTAAGGCGAATAATTCTCCACTATTTAGTGTGCCAACCCTTATAGCATCGACCACAACCTATTCATCCATACCTCTGGTCCAAACAGAGGAAAGAAGGTGGCCGTTGTCCCCCCCCCAGTGCAGTAAAGGTTGTTATGCCTCCTATGCTGTCGTGGAAGGTTGCTAGAGAAAATAGAATTAGACTTACCGGTAATTCGGTTTCTAGAAACTTTCAACGACACCACTATTTCCCTGCCTACATTCTTGGACAAATTCTGAGAATCTTAAGGTAACCGGTACTGTTATAAGTCACTGGTGAGAGGGAGGTGGGAGGGACCTCTTAACCTCTTGTGCTTCCTGTCCCCCATTAGGGCATGGAGACAACCTCCTATGCTGTCATGGAAGGTTTCTAGAAACCGAATTATCGGTAAGTCTAATTCTATTTTTTTTTTCTGGTATTTTTCTTGCAATATAGGAAAGCCTAAGGCCAGAAATAAACCCCATAAAACACTGTACATGGAGACTTTTGGATCAGATCATTTCTGTCCATGATGTTTGTGGAAACAAAAAAGCTTTTATAAAACTTCATCAAACTTCTGTGTGTGACTCAGAGCTGAGATCTAACGGAATAGAAGATTCCAGTGCGGGGAAGACGGGAAACCTTCATATAGACGGCCGGTGGGGATGGAGTCAGTGACCGACTCTGGCCAAATCTGTTTCTAGAGCTGTAGTAGAAGATGAAGATGTCGTCCTCATCATGAAGGAGTTATTTCTCATGTCGCGTGTAATGAATATCTCCTGCAGTATTGCTAATGCCGATTCCAGTGTTGGTAATGAGACGAGAATTAGCGTTATGGAAGATGAGTCTATGAGGAACGTGTTCAGCTGCCGACTCCGAGGAGGAAACTGCTTGTTGTCTGTGGCCTAAATATATAGGTTTTATTAGTAGACTAGCTGAAAAGCTCGGCGTTGCCCTGGCATAGTATCTAACTGTGGGTCCCGCTTTCTCCCTTAAAAGCCCTGCTGTCCACCTACCATCACGCTCTCTCCTTCCACAGCCCCACTCTCCACCCGCCGTCCCATTCTATCCCTCTGCTGCGGCTCGCTACATCCGTGTCCCGCTGTCCCTCCACAGCCCCGCTCTTTCCCTCCACAGCCCCGCTCTTTCCCTCCATAGCCCCGCTCTCTCCTTCCACAACTCACCCCTAATATCCCACATCATCTCGTCAAAGCCACCGGACTACTACCCCTAATATCCCACATCATCCCTTCAGCCAGAGCCACCGGACTACTACCCCTAATATCCCACATCATCCCGTCAGCCAGAGCCACCGGACTACTACCCCTAATATCCCACATCATCCCGTCAGCCAGAGACACAGGACTACTACACATAAGATATGGGTATATGGGAAGGGAGGGGGTGATTCATTTCTGTCCTGTGCTCTCTGCTCCTTTCTGTGGGGCAGACAATGGCTGGGAGCTAATGTTCCCAGGGATGCTAGATGTCTCCCACCATGGCAGTGTCTGCTGAGGTGTTGTCACCTACATTCACTTTTATATATAGAGATATGCTTTCGTTATGCTCCACACCCTTCTATCATTCACATTGCTGTTCCCCAGCTCACCCACCTCTCTGTCCTCCCTCCTATTGACTTTCAGCCCTACATTTTTATTGAGCCCTGAATTTGAAGAAATGTCTCCCTCTACTGGTCTGCTTCGTGATACACACACACACACATACATTCACTTTTATATATAGAGATGTAAAGACGAAAACTAAACACTGTAAAATAATGAGTCTCCTCCTATGTTTCCCTTATTATCTCCAGTAATTGTATTATTACACAGGATTCTTATGATGTTACATTGGATCATCTTCTCATTCAGGTCTCTACAATATCGGATCCTCTCAGTGGAATTTTTCTATATAAGAGAATTTTCCTGATTTACCCATCAAGGATGGATATGGACAGAGACAAGATGGCGGAGAGGATGTTACACCTCACCCTAGAGATCCTCTTCCGTCTCACTGGAGAGGTGAGAGATTCTGATGATGTCACATTCCGTCATTCTTATCTATGGGAATAACAGACAGAACTGGAGAGGTGAGGACTCTGGAAATGTCTGTAGTGAGATTTATTAATGTGTCTCTCCATAACCAGGATTACACAGTGGTGAAGAAGACCTCTAGTGATCGCTGTCAGGACCCTGTGTCTGAGGGATGGGGAAGAGCCCTGAGCCCAATCACAGGGCCTCCACCTCACCCCCTGATCCATGAGGACATCAATGACCAGAAGATCCTAGAACTCACCTACAAGATGATGGAGCTGCTGACTGGAGAGGTGACACTGCTGGGAATGCTGGGACATTATACAGTAACACTATGAAGGGATCAGGGGATGACGGTATCATTGTATGTGTCAGGTTCCTATAAGGTGTCAGGATGTCGCTGTCTATTTCTCCATGGAGGAGTGGGAGTATATAGAAGGACACAAAGATCAGTACAAGGACGTCATAATGGAGGTTCCCCAGCCCCTCACATCACCAGGTAATAGACAGGACTAAAGACACACGGCCTATAATTATCTGTATGTAGAGAATGAATTCAGTCCCTGTGTGTGTTTCCTCCAGATCTATCCAGTAAGAGGACAACACCAGAGAGATGTCCCCGTCCTCTTCTCCCACAGGACTGTAAACAAGAAGATCCCAGTGCTCCTCAGGATCATCAGGTAGATGGAGAGAAGGTGTCAGGAGATCTCCCCTATGATGTGCAGACGGCTGTGAAGGTCTTGTGCTCAGTCTGGTTTTATCCACCAGTATTATATGTTTTATATCTGTGTAATGAGAGCGGTGGAGATGGCAGGATTAGAGCTGATCATAGATGGGACTTCTCCATCTGTCTGTGACTTTTACAATATTTGTTTCAGGGTGAAGATCTGACCCATATTAATACTACAGAGACATATGTGAGGGGTGATGAGCGGTGTAAAGAGGAGATTCCCACATATGACTACCCAGGTGAGTAGTGACCACTGACTGCAGAGAAGTCACAGATTCCTCTCAGTCACCGGCTGTGGCTGCTTTATCGGTGGTGTAGTCCGGCCATATCACAATCGTGTGATCACCATTTTGCTTCCCGACCACAACATTCTCCTCCTCCCAAACCTGTTCTAATGACTTTGGGTATTGAAAGCCCTTTTCTATAGAACTTACAACCTGTAGGATCCACCTACCCCCTGGGATTAGGAGACGCTGACCGTTACCTGCCCAGGACTGTAAACTACGAAGCCAAATGACAGCGTACGTAGAATGTGCTGACAAGTTAGAAAATCACTTCAAGAAAAGTATTATGATGGATCAGAGAAAGCGGAGGGTAATGATGGTGTTGGCTTCCTAGATCCCTGAGATCTTATTGGATGAATCTCCCTTCTGTGCTCATGAGGAGACACAGATTAGATATTAGAAAAAACTTTTTGGCAGTTAGAGTGATCAATGAGTGGAACAAGCTGCCACGAGAAGTGGTGAGTTCTCCTTCAATGGAAGTCTTCAAACAGAGGCTGGACAGACATCTGACTGGGATGATTTAGTGAATCCTGCTTTGAGCAGGGGGTTGGACCAGATGGCCCAGGAGGTCCCTTCCAACTCTACGATTCTATGTGGCCCCTACAAGACCAGGTCGTGTCTTTCTGGCCAAACTTCGCTTTTATGATCGACAACAGTAAATCTTTATTTGAAGTTTTCAGTTAATGAGATTTTCGTGCTCTAGGGCGGGGCTGTGGGCGGGGCTTTATGTGGCGCTCTGTATACATGGCGAATAGGCCTCCTTACCTTGACAAGCCAGAGCTGGTATGTCACTCTCCACAAGGAGAAACCTTATCCCTTAGAAAAAAATATTGGAATATTTTTTTAAAAAAAGATGTGATTCTTGGGAAAATGCTTCCTTGTGAACCATGAATAACTTTTAGGAGAGGGGCGGCAGTGAAAAATATTGTAGCTCAAAGTAAATTAGAGGTTACAAAAAAAAAAATATGAAAGGAAATAATACCAATGTGAATGGAGGGAAGGTAAATACGGGAGTATACAGGTGCTCTTCAAACAAAGTACCGTATATATGCGCGTATAAGCCGAGATTTTCAGCCCATTTTTTAGGTGCTGAAAGTCCCCCACTCGGCTTATACGCGAGTCATATAGCCAGGTGGTAGTTGGGGGAGGGGGAGCGAGGATGTCATATCATACTAACCCCCCTGGCACGTCTCTGCAGCACCCCTGCTTGTCCCACGGTCTCCCTTCCTTCCTACAGCAGTCACATGGTACCGCTCATTAAAGTCATGAATATGCGCATATTTATGACTTTAATGAGCGGTACCACGTGACCGCTGAAGCAAGGAAGGGAGAACGGGGCTGCAGAGATGCGCCAGTGGGGGGTAAGTATATGCTATATTCACCTGTCCCAGTTCCAACGCTGCTCGCCACTGTGTGCCCGCCGGGTCAGTGATGTTCAGGCAGCAGATGGCGCGCTGACGTAGTTAGTGCGCGCCCTCTGCCAGAACAGTCACTGACAGAGGGACTGGCGGGCAGACAGCGGTGAGCAGTGTTGGAACCGGGACAGGTGAATATCTCAGGTGGCGGGTCCTGAGCCAGCGGCGACACTTGTCCCCCATAGCGCGCCGGTGTCTCCGCCTGCTCAGCATACCGGCACCTGGCCCCCAGGGACAAGAGGTGAGTATGTCTTTTTTTTTTTTTTTTTAATACCTGCAGTAGCGGCAGCAGCAATATATGGGGGGAATAGTCAATGGAGCAGCTGATGGCAACAGCATATGGGGGCATATTCAATGGAGCCTCTTATGGGGGCATAGTCAATGGAGCATCTTATGGGGACAGCATATGGGGGCATATTCAGTGGAGCATCTTATGGGGACAGCATATGGGGGCATATTCAGTGGAGCATCTTATGGGGCAGCATATGGGGGCATATTCAATGGAGCATCTTATGGGGACAGCATATGGGGGCATATTCAGTGGAGCATCTTATGGGGCAGCATATGGGGGCATATTCAATGGAGCATCTTATGGGGGTAGCATATGGGGGCATAGAATCATAGAATCATAGAATCGTAGAGTTGGAAGGGACCTCCTGGGCCATCTGATCCAACCCCCTGCTCAAAGCAGGATTCGCTAAATCATCCCAGTCAGATATCTGTCCAGCCTCTGTTTGAAGACTTCCATTGAAGGAGAACTCACCACTTCTCGTGGCAGCCTGTTCCACTCATTGATCACTCTAACTGTCAAAAAGTTTTTTCTAATATCTAATCTGTGTCTCCTCCCATTCAGTTTCATCCCATTGCTTCTAGTCTTTCCTTGTGCAAATGAGAATAAAGTTGATCCTTCTACAATGTGACAGCCCTTTAGATATTTGTAGACAGCTATTAAGTCTCCTCTCAGTCTTCTCTTTTGCAAACTAAACATTCCCAAATCCTGCAACCTTTCCTCATAAGACAGGGTTTGCAGACCGGTCACCATTCTGGTCGCTCTTTTCTGAACTTGCTCCAGTTTGTTGATGTCTTTTTTAAAATGTGGTGCCCAAAACTGGACACAATATTCCAGATGAGGTCTGACCAAAGAGGAGTAGAGGGAAATAATGACTTCACGTGATCTAGACTGTATGCTTCTGTTAATACATCCTAGAATTGCATTTGCCTTTTTTGCTGCTGCATCACACTGTTGACTCATATTCAGTCTGTGATCTATTAGTATACCCAAGTCTTTTTCACATGTGCTGTCACTTAGCCCTATTCCTCCCATTCTATATATGCTTTTTCCATTTTTATTGCCCAGATGTAGTACTTTGCATTTCTCCCTGTTAAAAACCATTCTGTTAGTTGCTGCCCACTTCTCCAGTTTATTTAAATCTTTTTGAATCCTCTCTCTCTCTTCTCTAGTATTAGCTATCCCTCCTAGCTTTGTGTCATCAGCAAATTTAATCAGTTTACCCTCAATTCCTTCATCTAAATCGTTGATAAAGATGTTGAACAATACAGGGCCCAGGACAGAGCCCTGTGGTACCCCACTTGAGACATTCTTCCAACTGGATGTGCAGCCATTTACGACCACTCTTTGGGTCCGATCACTAAGCCAGTTATGAATCCACCTAACAGTTGCCTTGTCCATTCCATACTTAATCATTTTTTCAATAAGGATTGTATGAGAGACTTTGTCAAATGCTTTGCTGAAGTCAAGATATACTATATCTACAGCATTTCCTTGATCCAACCAATCAGTGATACCGTCATAGAAGGAAATTAAGTTAGTCTGACATGACTTATTAGTTACAAACCCATGCTGACTCTGTTTAATCACTTCATTCTTATCCAGGTATTGACATACATGTTGTTTAATAATTTGTTCAAAGATCTTTCCTGGTATAGAAGTCAGACTCACCGGCCTATAGTTACCTGGGTCCACCTTCTTCCCCTTTTTGAAGATAGGAACAACATTTGCTCTTCTCCAGTCTTCTGGCACTTCTCCTGTTCTCCAAGAATTTTCAAAGATTATAGAGAGGGGTTCAAAAATTTCTTCTGCTATCTCCTTCAGTACTCTGGGGTGTAATTCATCTGGACCTGGAGACTTGAATTCATTTAGGCTAGCTAAGTGTTTCCTCACTATCTTTCTGTTTATAGATATCCTGGATTCTTCTATTCCCTTAATAGGACAGTGAATAACAGTTGATGTTACATTTCCTTTCTGAGAGAAAACAGATGCAAAATAGGAATTTAAAAGTTCAGCCTTCTCAACATCCTGTCTTACCATTTCATCATTTTCATCCTGTAAAAATCCTATAGCATCTTTGACTTTTCTTTTACTTTTGACATATCCCCAAAATCCTTTATTATTGCTTTTGACATCTCTTGCAAGCCTCAATTCATTTTCAGCTTTAGATAATCTGATTTGTGCCCTGCAGGTTCTGCAGACAGCATTATATTCTTCTTTAGATATGCCTCCCTCTTTCCATTTTATAAACATTTTTTTCTTCCTTTTTAGCATGTGCTTAAGTTCTGTGTTCATCCATCCTGGTTTCCTTAACTGCTTCCTATTCTTCCCTCTTTTCGGAATTGTTAACAACTGTGCTTTGAGAATTTCATTTTTCAAGATTTCCCATCCTTCCTGGACATTTTTGTCTTTAAGGATATCCAGCCATTGGATCCCTCCAATTCTCTTTCTGAATCCCTTAAAATCTGCCTTTCTGAAATCTAACCTTGACGTCTGAGTCTTCACAGGTCTTCCGCCTCTAGTTATCCAAAATTCTAAAATAGCATGGTCGCTACCTCCTAGGGTCCCAGCCACTTTTACCTCCTCAACCATTTCCTCCCTGTTTATAAGGATTAGATCCAAGGTAGCAGTTCCCCTTGTTTTCTCCCTTACCTTTTGGAAGATAAAGTTGTCAGCAAGAGAGGATAAGAATTTCCTTGACCTGTTAGTTTTGCCTGAGAGAGATTCCCAACAAATGTCTGGATAGTTGAAATCTCCCATGACAACTATGTCATATTTTTTGGAGAACTTGGCCATTTGATGCATAAAGAGTTCATCCATAGCTTCAGCTTGCACAGGCGGCCTGTAGTAAATGCCTACAATGGTGTCCTTTCCATTGTTCTGTCCTTGTATTCTTACCCAAACAGTTTCCACAGAACTCCCAGTCTCTGAAGCTTCAATCTCTGTGCAGATATACGCGTTTCTAACATACAATGCGACACCCCCTCCTCGTTTATCAAGTCTGTTTCTTGCAAATAAGTTGTATCCTTCTAGTCTTGTATTCCAATCATGTGTATTGTCCCACCAAGTTTCAGTGATTCCAATGACATCATATTTCTTTTCCTGTGTTAGTAGTTCCAATTCTCCTTGTTTGTTGCCCATGCTTTGTGCATTAGTATAGAAACATTTTAGTTTGTGATTGGTTTCTCTTTCTCCAATATTTTTATTAATTAGATTCTTTCGTCTTTGTTCTTCCTTTCCACTTCTAATAGCAGAGTTCTCAATAGCATTTGTCAGGTGTATGGCTTTTTCTGGTCTTTTGCTTCCCTTCCCATGTTGTTCTAGTTTAAAGCTCTCCTTACAAGTGTAGCAAGGCGACTTCCAAATACCTGCTTTCCAGTCTTCGTAAGGTGCACCCCATCTCTAGCAAGTAGTCCATCGTATAAGTAGTTCACTCCGTGATCCAGAAATCCAAATCGTTGCTGACGGCACCATCGACGTAGCCAGTTGTTCACCTGCAGAATCTTATTCCACCTCCTTGTTCCATGGCCATCCACTGGGAGGATGGAAGAGAAGACCACCTGCGCTCCCAGTTCTTTCACTTTCTTGCCTAAGTCTTCAAAGTCTCTGCAGATGGTTTCCAGGTCGTTTCTTGCGGTGTCATTTGTCCCCACATGTAGTAGCAGGAATGGGTAGTCATCTGTAGGTCTGAAGAGTCCTGATATCCTGTCAGACACATCTTTAATTTTTGCACCTGGAAGACAGCACATTTCTCTTGAAGTTATATCCGGTCTGCAGATAGAGGCCTCTGTTCCTCTCAACAGGGAATCCCCCATGACCACCACTCTCCGTTTCTTCTTCACAACATTTTTCTTTCTCCATCCAGGAGGACTCTGAAGGCGTACAAGGTTGCTGCTTGTTGGCAAAGTCTTATCCTGATGTATTTCTTCATTGTTTTCCTGCGTGAGAGCCTGGTACTGGTTCCTGAGCAGTATGGGTGCTGACTGCCTCCTGATCCTCCTGCTTCTCTGGGTCACATGTCTCCATTCCTCTGTTTCTTCAGGTGCACTTCGAATTTCTTCTCTTTCTGTAACATGAAGAGATAATTCTGCTCTGTCCAAGAACTCTTCACCTTCCTTAATGATCTTCAACGTAGCTAACCTCTCTTCGAGATTTTGCAACTTTTCCTCCAACAGGGACACAAGCTTGCATTTGTGGCATGTGAAGTTTGGCTTTTCCACTGGTAAGTCTGTGAACATGTAGCAAGAAATGCAGCTCACCAAATGGCTCCTGGCTTCTTCCATCTTGAGATTTCTTAAAAACGATGAAAGATGAGCCCAAATTCCGATTTCCTCTTTTCAGCTGCAACGGCCAAAACCCAGTGATCGTTGAGCTCGCGGAGACTCTTCACTTATCCCAGAAGGCACTGGGAATATGCAAATGATCTCCTCAAGACTCTTCCCCTGGTTTTCCGATTTCCTCTTTTCAGCTGCAACGGCCAAAACCCAGTGATCGTTGAGCTCGCGGAGACTCTTCACTTATCCCAGAAGGCACTGGGAATATGCAAATGATCTCCTCAAGACTCTTCCCCTGGTTTTCCGATTTCCTCTTTTCAGCTGCAACGGCCAAAACCCAGTGATCGTTGAGCTCGCGGAGACTCTTCACTTATCCCAGAAGGCACTGGGAATATGCAAATGATCTCCTCAAGACTCTTCCCCTGGTTTTCCGATTTCCTCTTTTCAGCTGCAACGGCCAAAACCCAGTGATCGTTGAGCTCGCGGAGACTCTTCACTTATCCCAGAAGGCACTGGGAATATGCAAATGATCTCCTCAAGACTCTTCCCCTGGTTTTCCGATTTCCTCTTTTCAGCTGCAACGGCCAAAACCCAGTGATCGTTGAGCTCGCGGAGACTCTTCACTTATCCCAGAAGGCACTGGGAATATGCAAATGATCTCCTCAAGACTCTTCCCCTGGCATATTCAATGGGGCAGCATATGGGGGCATATTCAATGGAGCATCATATGGGGGCATATGCAGTGGAGCATCTTATGGGGGCAGCATATTCAATGGAGCATCTTATGAGGGCAGCATATGGGGGTATATTTAATGGAGCATCGTATGGGGGCAGCATATGGGGCATAATCTATGGAGCATCTTATGGGGCCATTATTAACCTTTGTGCAGCATTATATGGGGCGTATTTTGTATGGAACATTATAAGGGGCTCCTGATTCAATATGGCTATTCAAAAACATTTAATCTACTGATGTCTCAATTAATTTTACTTTTATTGGTATTGTGATAAAACACTCCGGGATCAGCTTTGCTGGGGTCAAAGGTCACGTGCGTTCAGCATGAAACTCAGGCGCAGAGCTGGGATTCGGGTATAACTGACCCTGGGTCAGGTTTATTAACGGTGAAAACAATGCAAAAGGAAATAAAACATAAAACAAATCCTTGCCTGTCCGGCACTAACTAAACAATGGACAATCTAACTACCAACTGGCGGGCTTCTCCCGTCCAGCCAAACCACAGTTGCAGTGGGCACTGCTTTCACTCACGTGTGCCTCTCACACAGACAGGCTCTCTGTGTCCCCAGGCTGAGACCCTCACACAACCACCTGGCATCCTTATATATCCACCTCCCATTATCCATTAGCGAGCAGGTGCGATACTGACCAGACTAGGCCACATAGGAAAGGAATCTGGGCGAGATATACCTGCCCTCATCCACTATTCCCACATGATTCTCACATATCCCACCCCTCCTCTGCTCAGACCACTCCGGTCGAGCAATGACACCCGCCAAACAGTGCACTCGGGACAGGGCATCTGCATTTCCCATCTGTACCCCTGGGCGGTGCTCCACCGTAAAAGTGTAGGCCTGCAGGGCAAGGAACCACCGGGTCACCCGGCTATTCCGTTCCTTGTTCAAGTGCATCCACTTGAGAGGGGCATGGTCAGTGATCAGCCTGAACTTTCGTCCCACCAGGTAATATTTGAGGGCCTCTAGAGCCCACTTAATGGCGAGGCACTCTTTTTCTACGACTGCATACCTTTGCTCGTGTTTATTCAGCTTCCTGCTGAGATAGAGGACTGGGTGTTCCACTCCGTCCCTCACTTGTGACAGTACGGCCCCGATACCGGTATCAGAGGCATCCGTTTGTACCACAAACTCGCTGCGGAAGTCCGGAGTCACCAGTACGGGCTGAGAGCAAAGTGCCCGTTTTAAGCTATGGAAGGCTTCGTCAGCCGCTAAACTCCATTTAATCATGACGGAGTCTTTCCCTTTTGTAAGATCCGTCAGGGGGGTAGCGATGGCTGCAAAATTGGTTATGAACCGGCGATAATAGCCGGCGATCCCCAGGAAGGCTTGCACCTGCTTCTTGTTGACAGGTTGTGGCCAGTCCTGAACCGCCTGAATCTTATCAACCTGGGGTTTAACAACACCCCTCCCAATTACATACCCCAAATACCGGGCTTCTTCTAGCCCGATGTGACATTTCTTGGGGTTTGCGGTTAGACCTGCCTCCCACAGGTCGTCAATCACAGCTTGTACTTTCTGGAGATGAGTCTCCCAGTCCAAGCTGTAAATGACAATATCGTCCAAATAGGCCGAAGCGTACCGCCTATGTGGCCTCAAGACTCGATCCATCAGTCTCTGGAAGGTCGCCGGTGCCCCGTGCAGTCCAAACGGCATATACACATACTGAAATAAACCTTCCAGCGTAGCAAATGCCGTCTTTTCTCTGGCAGCCTCCGCCAGAGGGATCTGCCAATACCCCTTTGTTAGGTCTAGGGTCGTAATATACCGGGCTTTTCCTAACCGATCTATCAACTCGTCGACCCGGGGCATAGGGTAGGCATCAAATTTTGAGACCGCATTCAGTTTCCTGAAGTCATTGCAGAACCGGATGGTGCCGTCCGGTTTAGGAATTAGCACAATCGGGCTGGACCAAGCACTGTGCGATTCCTCAATGACACCTAACTCTAACATAGCCTTCACTTCTCGGAAAACGGCTTCACGGCGCGCTTCCAGGATTCGGTAGGGCTTTACGTGAACTGTGACACCAGGTTCCGTTACGATGTCATGTTTCATTAGCGTAGTCTGCCCGGGTTTTTCTGAGAAAAACTTTTGGTTGTGAAGTAGAAACTGCCTGACCTCAGTCTTTTGCCGCTCCGAGAGAGTCTCTGCAACCCGTACCTCCGGTACGGTATGCGAGCAGACGGGACGGGCCAGCTCCGCTGACAAGGCAGACCGATCCTTCCAGGGCTTTATCAGATTTACATCATAGATCTGTTCAGGTTTCCGCTTACCTGCCTGGTATACTTTGTAGTTTACTTCACCAACTTTTTCCTTAATCTCAAAGGGGCCCTGCCACTTTGCCAGGAACTTACTGTCCACTGTGGGGACCAGGATCAACACCCTATCTCCGGGTGCAAACGTGCGGATCTTGGCGCCCCTATCATAGATTCTTTTTTGGGCTCCTTGAGCCTGTATCATGTGTTCTTTGACGATAGGCATAACAGCCACAATACGGTCCTGCATTTGTGTGACGTGATCTATCACTGTTTTAAACGGAGTGACCTGACCCTCCCAGGTTTCTTTTGCAACGTCTAACAGTCCGCGAGGACGTCGGGCGTACAATAACTCGAAAGGCGAGAATCCCGTGGAAGACTGGGGCACTTCCCTGATGGCAAAAAGCAAATACGGAAGTAAATAGTCCCAGTTCTTCCCATCCTTGTCTATCACCTTTCTCAGCATCTGCTTCAGAGTTTTATTGAACCGTTCGACCAACCCGTCTGTTTGAGGATGATACACGGATGTGCGTAACGGTTCGATTTGTAACAATCGGCAGAGCTCCTTCATTACCCTGGACATAAAGGGGGTCCCCTGGTCGGTGAGTATCTGTTTTGGTATACTGACCCGACTAAACACATGCACCAGCTCCTTGGCAATCGTCTTGGTGGCCGTGTTACGCAAAGGGATGGCCTCCGGGTAACGAGTGGCATAATCCAAGATGACCAGGATATGTTGGTGTCCACGTGCAGGCCGTGGAAGGGGCCCAACTAAATCCATCCCAATCCTCTCAAACGGGACTTCAATAATAGGTAGGGGTATCAAAGGGCTACAGAACCGGGGCTTAGGTGCAGAGGCTTGGCAGTCAGGACAAGACTCGCAATATACACGAATATCGTGATGCATGCCTGGCCAAACAAAACAGTGTAATATCCTTTCGGTGGTTTTCTGGACTCCCAGGTGACCTCCCATCACATGTCCGTGGGCCAGGTCCAGGACCTGCCGCCGGTAGGGTTTTGGCACGACTAATAGTTGCACCGTATCTTCCCCCTTTTTCTCTATCTGATAGAGTAATTCATTCTCCAGAACCATGTAAGGATATGCCAGCCTAGAGCCAGGTTCTACGGGTACCCCATTTATCACTTTCACATTTGTCCTAGCCTGAGAAAGGGTAGGATCCTTTATTTGCTCGCTTTGGAAGTCATCTTTCTGAACTTCTAAATCCGGCAAACGGGGAGGTGGACGGCTGTCAGCCTCCTCCTCTTCCCCGGTCTCCTCCGTATCACCCGCCATGACTGAAAACGGGAACTGCAGGTCATTTCCCGCAGACTCTTCCCCCGAGTCTTCCAGGGAGACCTCTTCCAGGGGTTCGGGACCCACACGCTCCCTGGGAGAAGAATCATGTACACTATTACCCGAGGGCATCAACTGATTCTCCCACAATTGCCAGAAGTGGGGAAAATCCCGGCCCAGGATAACATCATGCAATAACGCCGGGACGAGTCCCACTTTATATTGCACAGACCCATAGGAAGTTGTAATGCATATGACTGTGGTGAGGTACGAACAGGTGTCTCCATGCACACACGTTACAGAGAATTTGTCTGATGGCCCAGTCGGGGCTGGCACCAGACTGGCCTTCACCAGAGTCACCACACTTCCCGAGTCTAACAATGCCACCACATTTTTGCCATCAACAGTTAAATCACACAAGTGTTTTTCCACATCCTTTTGACCGACATTCACACTCACTACCCGTGCAACCATAGACATGCGGTTTTTAGAGTCTGTGACGTCGCACTGCATGGGTTCAGTAGTGACCGGACAGTTTGCAGCAATATGTCCCATCTCTTGGCAGCGGAAACACCTAACTGGCCCCTTGCTTAGACCATAGTTCGTTACTCTCGGCCTCGCAGTGCGGGCAGTCCCGTTTTCCTCCCCCACTGTCTTAGGGAATTTTCCATCTCCCCTACTCCCTGGAACAGTCTTACCGGTTCCACGTGGAGACGATGAAGAACGAGGTGGGGTAGCGTCGTCTCGGAGTCCTTCCGCCACGGAGTAACGTTCAACCAGATCCACCAGTTGATCTGCCGTCGTAGGATTTCCATGGCTTAGCCACTTCCTCAGGGTTGGCGGTAGAGCTCTCAGGTACTTGTCCATGACGACTCTCTGGATTATCTCTGGCGCTGTCAACACCTCGGGTTGTAGCCACTTCTTCGTCACGTGGATCAGGTCGAACATCTGTGACCGCGGTGGTTTATCCGGCTGATAAGTCCATTGATGCACTCTCTGTGCACGGACAGCGGTCGTCACTCCCAGCCGGGCCAAGATCTCGGCTTTCAATTTGTCAAAGTCCTGCGCAGCTTCAGGTTCCAAGTCATAATACGCCTTTTGGGCCTCACCGGAAAGAAACGGGGCAATCAGGCCGGCCCATCGTGCCTTCGGCCATTTTTCTCGCACCGCCGTCCGTTCAAATGTGGTCAGGTATGCCTCGACGTCATCTTCGGTCGTCATCTTCTGCCAGTACCGACTCACGTGAATCACTCTCGACTCTGCTTCCAGGTTAACCTCAGATAAGCTTGCCAGGCGCTGCGCCACCTGCTGGAGAAGCGAATGATCGGTAGCTGTCTTGTCCACCAACTCCTTCAGCTGGGCCATCATCACCCGATTAGCTTCTTGCTGGACGGCGGTGGACTGTACCAGCGCTTTCACCACGTCCTCCATGCTCATGCTTGCAACGTGATGCCCGCGTTCTCCACCACAATGTGATAAAACACTCCAGGATCGGCTTTGCTGGGGTCAAAGGTCACGTGCGTTCAGCATGAAACTCAGGCGCAGAGCTGGGATTCGGGTGTAACTGACCCTGGTTCAGGTTTATTAACGGTGAAAGCAATGCAAAAGGAAATAAAACATAAAACAAATCCTTGCCTGTCCGGCACTAACTAAACAATGGACAACCTAACTACCAACTGGCGGGCTTCTCCCGTCCAGCCAAACCACAGTTGCAGTGGGCACTGCTGTCACTCACGTGTGTCTCTCACACAGACAGGCTCTCTGTGTTCCCAGGCTGAGACACTCACACAACCACCTGGCATCCTTATATATCCACCTCCCATTATCCATTATTAAGCAGGTGCGATACTGACCAGACTAGGCCACATAGGAAAGGAATCTGGGCGAGATATACCTGCCCTCATCCACTATTCCCACATGATTCTCACAGTATCTATTTTTACTTTTGAAATTTGCCAGTAGCTGCTGCATTTTCCACCCTAGGCTTTTATGTGAGTCAATAAGTTTTCCCAGTTTTTTGTGGCAAAATTAGGGGGGGTCGGCTTATACACGAGTATATACGGTAAATGTTGTAAGATCATTGACCATGGAGCAAGGAGTATTCGATCTAATTCCACTGGGAGAACAATTAAAATAAATCAGAGTCTCACATATAGGACAGATTTTGTTATCTATGTAGTGACTTGCAGATGCGGGCTTCAATACGTGGGACGAACTTCCCAGGAACTGAGAGCCCAGATGAACAGTCACCGCTATAATACAAAGAACGGGCAGAGTAACCATAGTCTGTCCCGTCATCTTCTGCTGAAGCACAAAAATGCTTCTGTATCACGGTTACACCGTTGGAACATATACCAAAAGGGGTTAATAATAGGAATAAATTATTAAATCGAAAGGAGTCCTATTGGATATATAGGCTACCAAGCCTCTATCCAAACGGACTTAATGACGTCATAGAGAATGTGTAAGGGATTGTCACGGGTAAGACAGTCGTTTTAGGGTATGTGCACACATTGCAGATTTGCCCGCAGAATTTTCTGCACAGAATCTGCACCTCTTGGCAGAAAACGCAGGTAAAAATCCATGCGTTTTTGATGCAGATTTTCCTGCAGATTTGTATGCATTTTTGTAAACTAAATAAAGATGTTATTTAACCCCTTTCTGACATCTGACGTACTATCCCGTCCACGGTACCCGGGCCCCTATGACTGGGGACGGGATAGTACGTCATCGAGATCAGCGGCGCCCCCGGGGGGAACGCCGCTGATGGCGGCCGGGTGTCAGCTGACTATCACAGCTGACACCCGACACAATGTGTCAGGGGCGGTCACGGACCACCCCCGGCACATTAACCCCCGGCACACTGCGATCAAACATGATCGCAGTGTACCGGAGGTTTAGGGAAGCATCGGCAGGGAGGGGGCTCCCTTCGTGCTTCCCTGAGACCCCCACAGCAGCGCGTTGTGCAGTGCTGCTGGGGGGGCTCCATCCCTGCAGGCCTCGGATCCAATATGGCCGCAGGGGCCTGCAGGGAGGCGGCTTCCTCAGTGCCTGCAGAGCGCAGGTATGAGGAAGCCTTGTGTAGTGTCTGTCAGATCGCTGATCTGTCAGCACTGTGTGACGTGTCAGATCAGCGATCTGACACAAGACAGTGATGTCCCCCCTGAGACAAAGTAATAAAGTGTAAAAAAAAAAAAAAAATCGCTTAATAATAAAAAATATTCCCTAATTCATTTTTTTGGAAATAAAAAAAACCAAACAAAAGTACACATATTTAGTATCGCCGCGTCCGTAACGACCCGCCCTATAAAACTGTCCTACTAGTTTACCCCTTTAGTGAACCCCTTAAAAAATAAAAAACAGCAAAAAATAATGCTTTATCATCATACTGCCGAACAAAAAGTGCAATAACGCGCGATCAAAAAGACGCATATAAATATCCATGGTACCGCTAAAAACGTCATCTTGTCCCGCAAAAAAATGAGCCGCCATACAGCATCATCAGCGAAAAAATAAAGTTATAGCTTGCAGAATAAAGCGATGCAAAAATAATTATCTTTTATATAATTGTTTTTATTATATAGAAGCGCCAAAACATAAAAAAAGACATAAATGAGGTATCGCTGTAACCGTACTGACCCGAGGAATAAAACCGCCTTATCAATTTTACCACACGTGGAACGGTGTAAACGCCCTCCCCCCCCCCAAAGGAATTCATGAATTGCTGGTTTTTGTTCATTCTGCCTCCCAAAAATCGTAACAAAAAGCGATCAAAAAATGTCACGTGCCCGAATGTGGTACCAATAAAAACGTCAACTTGTCCCACAAAAAACAAGACCTCACTTGACTTTGTGGGCCAAAATATGGAAAAATTAGAGCTCTCAAAATGTGGTGATGCAAAAACTATCTTTTGCAATAAAAAGCGTGTTTTAGCGTATGACAGCTGCCAAACATAAAAACCCGCTATAAATAGTAAATCAATCCCCCCGCTATCACCCCCTTAGTTAGGGCAAAATAATAAAATAAAGTATTTATTTCCGTTTTCCGGTTAGGGTTGGGGCTAAAGTTAGGGTTTGGATTAGGGTTAGTTTTATGGCTAGGGTTATAGTTAGGACTGGGGTTAGGGGTATGTTGGTGTTAGGGTTGGAGTTAGAATTGGAGTGTTTCCACATCAGGGGCTCTCCAAACGTGACATGGCATCCAATCTCAATTCCAGACAATTTTGCATTGAAAAGTCAAACGGCGCTTCTTCCCTTCCGAGCTCTGCTGTGCGCCCAAACAGTGGTTTACCCCCACATTCACTATCGTTCAAAAGTTTGGGGTCACCCAGACAATTTTGTGTTTTCCATGAAAACTCTTTCTTTTATTAATCAGATGAGTTGCCAAATGAATGTAAAATCTCGTCCAGACATTGACAAGGTTCGAAAAAAAGATTATTTGAAATAGTAATTTTCTCCTTCAGACTTTGCTTTCGGCACAGAATGCTCCATTGCAGCAATTCCAGCATTGCAGACCTTTGGCATTCTAGCAGTTAATTTGCTGCGGTGATATGGAGACATTTCACCCCATGCTTCCAGAAACCCCTCCCACAAGTCGGTTTGGCTTGGTGGCACTTTTTGCGCATCATACTGTCAAGCTGCTCCCACTACAGCTCAATGGGGTTGAGATCTGGTGACTGCGCTGGCCACTCCATTACAGATAGAATTCCAGCTGCTGGCTTCTTCCCTAAATAGTTCCTGCATAATTTGGAGGTGTGCTTTGGGTTATTGTCCTGTTGTAGGATGAAATTGGCTCCAATCAAGCGCTGTCCACAGGGTATGCATGGCGTTGCAAAATGGAGTGATAGCCTTCCTTATTCAAAATCCCTTTTACCTTGTACAAATCTCCCACTTTACCAGCACCAAAGCAACCCCAGACCATCACATTACCTCCACCATGCTTGACAGATGGCATCAGGCACTCTTCCTGTATCTTTTCAGTTCTGCGTCTCACAAATGTTTTTCAGTGTGATCCACACACCTCAAACTTGGATTCGTCTGTCCATAACACTTTTTCCCAATCTTCCTCTGTCCAATGTCTATGTTCTTTTTGCCCATATTATTCTTTTCCTTTTATTAGCCAGTCTCAGATATGGCTTTTTCTTTGCCACTCTGCCCTAAAGGCCAGCATCCCGGAGTCGCCTCTTCACTGTAGACGTTGACATTGGCGTTTGTGTGTACTATTTAATGAAGCTTCCAGTTGAGGACCTGTGAGGCGTTGATTTCTCAAACTACAGACTCTAATGTACTTTTCTTGTTGCTCAGTTGTGCAGCGGGGCCTCCCACTTCTCTTTCTACTCTGGTTAGAGCCTGTTTGTGCTCTCCTCTGAAGGGAGTAGTACACACCGTTGTAGGAAATCTTCAGTTTCTTGGCAATTTCTCACATGAAATAGCCTTCATTTCTAAGAACAAGAGTAGACTGTCGAGTTTCACATGAAAGTTCTTTTTTTCTGGCCATTTTGAGATCCAGATGTAATGCTCCAGATTCTCAACTAGCTCAGGTTTATAGCTTCTCTAATCAGCCAAACTGTTTTCAGCTGTGCTAACATACTTGCACAAAGGTTTCCAAGGGTATTCTAACCATCCATTAGCCTTCTTACACAGTTGGCAAACACAAAGTACCATAAGAACACTGGAGTGATGGTTGTTGTAAATGGACCTCTATACACCTATGAAGATATTGCATTACAAACCAGACGTTTGCCGCTAGAATAGTCATTTACCACATTAACAATGTATAGAGTGTATTTCTGAATCATTTAATGTTAGCTTCATTGGAAAAAACTGTGCTTTTCTTTCAAAAATAAGGAAATTTCTAAGTGACCCTAAACTTTTGAACTGTAGTGTATAGACTATCTGCTTACTCAGGACAAATTGTATAATGTTTTTTGGGGTCCAATTTCTCCTGTTACTCTCGTGAAAATAAAAAAAATCGGGGGCGAAAAGATCATTTTTGTAAAAAAAAAAATGTAAAAAAAAAGAAATGATTTTTTTATCTTTACGGCTGTACATTATAAACTTCTGTGATGCACTTGGGGGTTCAAAGTGCTAACTATACATTTAGATAAGTTCCTTATGGGGTCTAGTTTCCAAAATGGTGCCACTTGTGGGGAGTTTCCAGTGTTTAGGCACATCAGGGGCTCTCCAATGGAGACATGGCGCCCAATCTCAATTCCAGCCAATTTTGCATTGAAAAGTCAAACAGCGCTCCTTTCCCTTTCGAGCTCTATCATGCGCCCAAACAGTGGTGTACCTGCATATATGGGATATCAGCGTACTTAGGAAAAATTGTGCAACAACATTTGGGGTCCAATTTCTCTGGTACCCTTGGTAAAAAAAAAAAAAATTGGATCTGAAGTACATTGTTTTGTGAAAGAAAGTTTAATTTTTTTTTTTTTTTTTTTTTTTTTAGCATTCCAAAAATTCCTGTGAAGCACCTGAAGGGTTAATAAACTTCTTGAATGTGGTTTTGAGCACCTTAAGGGGTGCAGTTTTTAAAATGGTGTCACTTTTGGGTATTTTCTATCATGTCGACGCCTCAAAGTGACTTCAAATGTGATGTGGTCCCTAAAAAACAAATGGTGTAAAAATGAGAAATCGCTGGTCAAATTTTAACCCTTATAACTTCCTAATAAAAAAAAAATTTGGTTCCAAAATTGTGCTGATGTAAAGTAAAGATGTGGGAAATGTTACTTATTAAGTATTTTGTGTGACGCATCTGTGATTTACGGGCATGAAAATTCAAAGTCTGAAAATTGCGAAATTTTCAATCTTTCTGCCAAATTTCTGTGTTTTTTCCACAAACGCAAGTCATATCACATAAATTCTACCACTATCATGAAGTACAATATGTCACGAAAAAACACTGTCAGAATCACCAGGATCCATGGAAGCTCCAGAGTTATTACTTCATAAATGGTAAAAGGGTTAAGGCAAACTTGCCAGCTGTTTTGGCCGATATAAGCTGCGGCCACTGCCTGTCAGGGCTTATCTACAGCATTCTGTAATGCATTCTGTAATGCTGTAGATAAGCCCCCGATCTAACCTGAAAGATAAGAAAAATATCTTTTATTACACTCACCCTGGAGGCGGTTCTGTCCGGCCCGATGGGTGTTGCAGGTCTGGGTCCAGCTCCTCCCATCTTCTTAGGATGCCGCACTCCTTCTTGCATCATGGCTCCCCGGCATTGCGCTCCTGCGCAGGCATATTTATCAGCCCTGATGAGGGCAGAGTAAAGGACTTCAGTGCGCAGGCGCTGGGCCTCTCTGACCTTTCCCGGGGTCTGCGCACTGCAGTACTTTACTCTGCCCTCAAAAGGGCAGATAAGTACGATTGTGCAGGAGTGCGATGCCGGGGAGACATAACGCAAGCAGGAGGGCGGCATTGCAGGAAGATGAAAGGCACCCGACCCGGACCTGCAGCACCCATCGGACCGGACCTCCCCAACGGGTGAGTGTAATAAAAGTTATTTTTCTTATCTTTCAGGTTAGATCAGGGGCTTAGCCACAGCATTTAGAATGCTGTAGATAAGCCCTGAAAGGCAGAGGCTGCATCTTATATCGGCCAAAACTGCTGACAGGTTCCCTTTAAAGTTTTTTTTACATAAACTGTCCATAAAAATGGCAAGCTAAGTAAATATGTTAAAGTATAAAACTCAAGGATATTTTATAAAAAAAAAAATAAATATTTTTTTATCTTAGCAGATGACTGTACCAGGAGATCAGAGGGACAGGTGACTCCAGGTATGCCATCATCCATTCACAGCAAAGATCTGTCTTCTGATCCTATGAAACAGGTCCCAACTTCTGATTCATTACCGATTACAAAGGAACATCAAAGTCACAAAAGAGGCATTAAAAAACAAACGGCTCCTAAAGCAATTAAGTCACTTTCATGTTCAGAATGTGGGAAATGTTTTAAGTATAAATCAGAGCTTGTTACTCACCAGAGAACCCACACAGGGGAGAAGCCTTTTTCCTGTTCAGAATGTGGGAAAAGTTTTTCACAGAAATCAAATTTTGTTACCCACCAGAGAACTCACACAGGGGAGAAGCCTTTTTCATGTTCAGAATGTGGTAAATGTTTTAAGATGAAATTGGCTCTTGATAGACACCAGAGAACTCACACAGGGGAGAAGCCTTTTTCCTGTTCAGAATGTGGGAAATGTTTTAACCAGAAATCAGTTCTTGATAGCCACCAGAGAACTCACACAGGGGAGAAGCCTTTTTCTTGTTCAGAATGTGGGAAATGTTTTTACCAGAAATCAGATTTGGTTAAGCACCAGAGAACTCATACTGGGGAGAAGCCCTTTATCTGTTCAGAATGTGGGAAATGTTTTAACCCGAAAAAAGATTTGGTTAAGCACCAGAGAACTCACACAGGGGAGAAGCCTTTTTCCTGTTCAGAATGTGGGAAATGTTTTGCACACAGATCAAATTTTGTTACCCACCAGAGAACTCACACAGGGGAGAAGCCCTTTTCATGTTCAGAATGTGGGAAATGTTGTAACCAGAAATCAGATTTGGTTAAGCACCTGAGAACTCACACAGGGGAGAAGCCTTTTTCCTGTTCAGAATGTGGGAAATGTTTTAAACATAAATCAGATCTTGTTACTCACCAGAGAACTCACACAGGGGAGAAGCCCTTTTCATGTTCAGAATGTGGGAAATATTTTAACAGGAAAAAACATCTTGTTAGACATCAGAGCAGTCACGCAAAGTAGAAGCTTTTTTCATTTTCTTAATATGGGAAATATTTTACTTGGAAATAAACTGTTGATGTCACATAGGGGAGAAGCCTTTTCTATGTTCAGAATGTTGGAATCGTTTTAATTAAAATTGAATCTTCTTTAAGGGGTTGTCTCGTTATGTTTGCTGACAAAAGGATAAAGCTAATAATTTTTATCTAGTGCTATCTTATTCCGCAGCGCTTTACATACATTATCATTGCAGTCCCTGATGGGGCTCACAATCTAAATTCCCTATCATTATGTCTTTGGATTGTGGGAAGAAACCCATGCAAAGACATGGGGAGAACATACAAACTCCTTGCAGATGTTGTCCTTAGTGGGATTTGAACCCAGGACTCCTACGCTGCAAGGCTGCAGTGCTAACTACTGAGCCACTGTGCTGCCCTATAAACTTTGTTAATTTCTGTGCATGGCTCGTGTGGTGTAACAAAAAGTGAGTCTTGACACCGCTGATGAGGAGACGGCACGCCAGCAGTGTCAGTGGAGTTTTAGTCTTCCAATGAGAAATCGTCCAGACCTGAATAAATAAGATGATTTGTTCTTTATTGATCATGCCGGCATGGAGAGAGAATGACGGCCGCACCAGATGTGAGCAGTCACCTGTCTGACCCAATATAGATTCTTAGAGTTTAAGTAGAACAACAGAAAGGCGTTCAAAATACAAAGTTTGCAAAATAGTACATATGATGGAATATGCTTGCCTGTCAGCTTCCCTTATCTACGTTACCAGAGAAGTAAAAGGGATGACAGTTTATTTGTACGCAAGACAAGGAAAGCAAACTAAGCATTCACAAAAGGAACACCCATGTCTTCTCAACACGTCAGCTGAAAGGAGTTTCTAAGTCTAGGAGCAGAAATGTCATACATGCAATCATGTGTATATATTCATACATAAAAGAAAGGACTCTATAACAATTATTACAACATTCCCTCATCTTGTAATAAAATCATTTATCTGTACACATTGGGGACAGATTTCTTTTTCACAGATTTCACAGAAGATCTTCATTCCTTGATACATACAACCAGTCTTTGAACAAGTCCTCTAAGGCTGGAGTCACACACAACGTAATAAAAAATCGGTCCGATTTTGACGGACCACAATCGCACAAATGTTTCATGAACAGTGATCTGTCTGTCATCCGATTTTCATGCGAGGATGTGATCTTCTCGCATCTGAGCGTCCGTGTGACAGCCGTCTGGCGAGATTTAGTCGGCAGCTTGCAAAATGGACATATAATGGAGCCCAATGACAGGTTAAAACACAAACGTATAAGTTCTACATAGCATAATAGCCGCTAAATCAATTGCCGGCTTCTGTAAAATCATTCCAAAACCCGACATGA
This sequence comes from Dendrobates tinctorius, assembly GCF_039654945.1. Taxonomy (NCBI): domain Eukaryota; kingdom Metazoa; phylum Chordata; class Amphibia; order Anura; family Dendrobatidae; genus Dendrobates; species Dendrobates tinctorius. The sequence continues at coordinate 2,853,549 of NW_027361824.1, forward strand.
AATGGCACATGGTTTACATACAGTTAGCCATTTTATGTTTTTTTTTATATGTCTTTGACTAATAATTAGATTAGGGTTTGTGTGCAAAATTTGGGACATGTACATGTTAAATTAAGGGGTTAATTCATTGAAAAGAAATAGCGTGGGCTCCCGCAGCAATTTCTCACCAAGAGAGGTAAAGCCAGTGAGTGAGGGAAGAGATGTGAGAGTCTCCTGAAGTGAGTGTCCCTCACTGCTGAGTATTTGGAGCAGTGTAGCAGGAAGTGGGTTTTGTCCTCCAGGGCCTCCTGGTCACAGTGTTGGCACAGTCTTTCCTCCCTGGGCTTCTAGCTCTGCCTGTGTCAGCCGGATTCGATGGCCAGACTGTGGGCACTGAGTCTATCGGCTCAGGATCTTGTGGTCTCTGGGGTCCGGGAGTTTCTCCAGATATGGGGCTAGTCTGTAGTCTCTCTGTAGACTCTGGCACATGGTCAGTTTCTGTGAGCTGATGATGTCGTTCTTCCCGTCACATACCTCTCCTGGCCTTCGTCTACCATCTTCCTGATTCTGGCTTTTGTCATAGAATCGTAGAGTTGGAAGGGACCTCCTGGGCCATCTGGTCCAACCCCCTGCTCAAAGCAGGATTCGCTAAATCATCCCAGTCAGATGTCTGTCCAGCCTCTGTTTGAAGACTTCCATTGAAGGAGAACTCACCACTTCTCGTGGCAGCTTGTTCCACTCATTGATCACTCTAACTGTCAAAAAGTTTTTTCTAATATCTAATCTGTGTCTCCTCCCATTCAGTTTCATCCCATTGCTTCTAGTCTTTCCTTGTGCAAATGAGAATAAAGTTGATCCTTCAACAATGTGACAGCCCTTTAGATACAGTATTTGTAGACAGCTATTAAGTCTCCTCTCAGTCTTCTCTTTTGCAAACTAAACAATCCCAAATCCTGGAACCTTTCCTCATAAGACAGGGTTTGCAGACCGGTCACCATTCTGGTCGCTCTTTTCTGAACTTGCTCCAGTTTGTTGATGTCTTTTTTAAAATGTGGTGCCCAAAACTGGACACAATATTCCAGATGAGGTCTGACCAAAGAGGAGTAGAGGGAAATAATGACTTCACGTGATCTAGACTGTATGCTTCTGTTAATACATCCTAGAATTGCATTTGCCTTTTTTGCTGCTGCATCACACTGTTGACTCATATTCAGTCTGTGATCTATTAGTATACCAAAGTCTTTTTCACATGTGCTGTTGCTTAGGCCTATTCCTCCCATTCTATATATGCTTTTTTCATTTTTATTGCCCAGATGTAGTACTTTGCATTTTTCACTGTTAAAAACCATTCTGTCAGGTTGTTGTGATTGGTGTTCTGGTCAGGTTGGGTTTGGGTGGGCTGTTCGACGGTCCTGGTTTTTCTGTTTCACCTACATGTGTCAGGGCTTTATGGTGATGGGAGCTTGGATTGCTCCTACGTAGGTGAGCCCGGAATGACAGTGCCCTCTTTAGAACCGTTAGGTGTAGAGGGAATCTGCCCAGCTCGGCCCGGCAAGCACTGTTGGAGGTGCTCCGATGGACATGGAGAAGGTGCTTGCAGAATTCCAGGTGGAATATTTCTGTTGGGCTGGAATCCCACCTTGACCAGTCTGGGTAGGTGTGAGGACCCCAGACTTCTCTTCCATACAGGAGGATTGGGGCGATGATAGAGTCGAAGATTTTTAACCAGACCCTCACTGGTGGCTTCAGATGGTAGAGTTTCCTTTGGATGGCATAGAAGGTTTTGCAGGCCTTGTCTTTCAGGGTCTCTATGGCTTGTTTGAAGCTCCCTGACCGGTGAATCTCTAGGCCCAGGTACGTATATTTGTCCGTTCCTGTAAGGGCGCAGTTGTTGAGGAAAAATAAAGGGTGCTGGTCTGATTTTCTCTTTCTCTTCTGGAACACCATGATGTTGGTTTTCTTTAGGTTGACCGGTAGTGCCCAGGTGGAGCTCAATTTCTCTAAGATTTTCAGGTTGTCTTGGAGGCCTTTCTCGGTTGGTGACAGAAGCAGCAGGTCATCTGCGTACAGCAGGAATTTCACCAGGGTGAGACCTGGTGCTGTGGAAGATTCCAGAGCGGTAGCCAGCTCGTTGATGTAAATGTTGAAGAGCGTTGTGCTTAGGCTGCAGCCTTGTCTGACTCCCCGGCTCTGCTGGAAATAAGACGTTCTTCTGCCGCTCACACTCACACTGCAGAGGTTCTCGGTGTAGGAGCTTTTGATAACATTGTAGGTCTTTCCTCCTATTCCGCTCTCCAGCCTTTTTAAAGTCCACGAAACAGGCGTATATCTTCCCGTTCTTTGTATTGTGAACATGTCTCTGAATGAGGCTGTGCAGGGTGTAGATGTGGTCAGTCCTGCGGTGGTTTGGCATGAATCCTGCTTGGCTCTTGCTGAGGACGTTGTGCTCGGTGAGGAAACTGAGGATCCTCTTGTTCAGGATGCTGTTGAACAGTTTTCCCAGGTTGCTGCTGACACATATTCCTCTATACAGTTGTGGCCAAAAGTATTGCCACCCCTGCAATTCTGTCAGATAATACTCAGTTTCTTCCTGAAAATGATTGCAATCACAAATTCTTTGGTATTATTATCTTCATTTAATTTGTCTTAAATGAAAAAACACAAAAGAGAATGAAGCAAAAAGTAAAACATTAATCATTTTACACAAAACTCCAAAAATGGGCCAGACAAAAGTATTGGCACCCTCAGCCTAATACTTGGTTGCACAACCTTTAGCCAAAATAACTGCGACCAACCGCTTCCGGTAACCATCAATGAGTTTCTTACAATGCTCTGCTGGAATTTTAGACCATTCTTCTTTGGCAAACTGCTCCAGGTCCCTGATATTTGAAGGGTGCCTTCTCCAAACTGCCATTTTTAGATCTCTCCACAGGTGTTCTATGGGATTCAGGTCTGGACTCATTGCTGGCCACCTTAGAAGTCTCCAGTGCTTTCTCTCCAACCATTTTCTAGTGCTTTTTGAAGTATGTTTTGGGTCATTGTCTTGCTGGAAGACCCATGACCTCTGAGGGAGACCCAGCTTTCTCACACTGGGCCCTACATTATGCTGCAAAATTTGTTGGTAGTCTTCAGACTTCATAATGCCATGCACACGGTCAAGCAGTCCAGTGCCAGAGGCAGCCAAGCAACCCCAGAACATCAGGGAACCTCCGCCATGTTTGACTGTAGGGACCATGCTTTTTTCTTTGAATGCCTCTTTTTTTCTCCTGTAAACTCTATGTTGATGCCTTTGCCCAAAAAGCTCTACTTTTGTCTCATCTGACCAGAGAACATTCTTCCAAAACGTTTTAGGCTTTTTCAGGTAAGTTTTGGCAAACTGTAGCCTGGCTTTTTTATGTCTCGGGGTAAGAAGTGGGGTCTTCCTGGGTCTCCTACCATACAGTCCCTTTTCATTCAGACGCCGACGGATAGTACGGGTTGACACTGTTGTACCCTCGGACTGCAGGGCAGCTTGAACTTGTTTGGATTTTAGCCGAGGTTCTTTATCCAACATCCGCACAATCTTGCGTTGAAATCTCTTGTCAAATTTTCTTTTCCATCCACATCTAAGGAGGTTAGCCACAGTGCCATGGGCTTTAAACTTCTTGATGACACTGCGCACGGTAGACACAGGAACATTCAGGTCTTTGGAGATGGACTTGTAGCCTTGAGATTGCTCAGGCTTCCTCACAATTTGGTTTCTCAAGTCCTCAGACGGTTCTTTGGTCTTCTTTCTTTTCTCCATGCTCAATGTGGTACACACAAGGACACAGGACAGAGGTTGAGTCAACTTTAATCCATGTCAACTGGCTGCAAGTGTGATTTAGATACTGCCAACACCTGTTAGGTGCCACAGGTAAGTTACAGGTGCTGTTAATTACACAAATTAGAGAAGCATCACATGATTTTTCGAACAGTGCCAATTCTTTTGTCCACCCTCTTTTTTTATGCTTGGTGTGGAATTATATCCAATTTGGCTTCAGGACAATTCTTTTTGGGTTTTTTTCATTTAAGACAAATTAAATGAAGATAATACCAAAGAATTTGTGTTTGCAATAATTTTCAGGAAGAAACGGAGAATTATCTGACAGAATTGCAGGGTGTCAATACTTTTGGCCACAACTGTATATAGATAGGTGTGTCACTGACATATATATATATTTGCACCTATTCTATGTGTAGACATGTGTTCTATCTATCTATGACATATATATATATAGATGTGTGTCACTGACATACAGTATATATAGTGAGGTAGTGCTGTCATTTAGTTAGGGGATTGTTGCTAGGCAGCGAACAAATCACATCCGGCACAGGTTTTCCATCAAAACATAGCAGTCCATCCGGTTTATTATGCAGCATAAACCGTGACCAATAACATACAGTTCATTTCACCAGCATAGCGTCCATTACAGAGCTTCCCTCTGTTAAGCCTCTGATCATACAGGTCATACATAGGAGGCTTCCTAGCCTCATTTATCTCACCCACGCCAGGGTCTCCACATGGTTCCTTCATTCATGCTGCAGACGTCCCTATCCCTCCAGGGAACTCTCAGGCTCTGCCAGCCATTACACACAGCCACACCTAGGCTGTTATCCAGGAGACAACTCTCCTCACGGGACCTTCCGCTCTGGACCAACCAGGTCCCTGCATTCACCACATGTGACCTACCCTGGCCACATTATATGGTCTATAGCCACGCCCACTGGGTCACATGACTATGACCTCATCACAGGTCCTTCACACACTCACATAGCCTTTTAATACAGTCGTTTTCAGATCCGCCCCTGGGTGGGTTTGTAGGCAACCAGACCCGCCCATCTCTCTAGTTATCTGGAGACTTCTCCCTCACATATTAACGCAGCATCTCAGCAATGTCCTTGCTGATCACACATACTCAAGTCTCCATCTCAAAGCCACCCACTTTGAGATACACAACAGCCACTCAATACTCTGCCATTCATCCGTTCTCTTGGGACAGCCACACAGCGCCCCCTAGTGGACACTGGTTATTACACCACATACCTCCCCCCTCTGTTCAAACTTGTGAGGTTGAACACACAACATTACATCAGGCTCTCGAGACCGGGCACTCATTACACCTTGCCCCACAGGTCGAGAGAACCGTCTCCATCTATCATACGGCCTCATCTCTACATTAGGCCTCCCCTGCCCCCAGCGGTCAGAATACCAGCCGTGATCTGATCTTTGGCCCTCCAGTTACCGCCTGTCTGCATCATCAGACACTGTCTAGTCACCACCCTCTTACAGTGCGCGTTGTCATGTAACCTTTCTCCCACTGACCGGCTCTCCCGGTTGGTGCGGTCATCAGTCTTAGTTGGGCCTACTGTCTGGCCTGAGTCTGACCCATTCAGCGTCTCACAGGAACTAATGTCTCTCAACGTCATCCTGCCAGTCGAACTACCACTTGCTGACATTCTTCGGCCATCTGCCCTGTCACTTCTTGGTGGAACCTTTCGGGTCCTTACATCTTGGGTTGGAGGTGGCCGCCACCTGGTATTCCGTACTTCTTTATTAATTCGCTGGCGGTCCAGCCTCAATTGCTCAATTTCTTGCAGGTACCCCACTCGATACTCCATGAGCATTCGAATGTCTCTCAGGCTTTCTACAGAGCCAACCACCATGATGGGAATCCAACCCACTTCACGGGATATCTGGTCTTCATCAAGGAGGGATCCTTACCCTCACCACACCGGAGATATTCACAAGGTCTTGCATTACCTTCCAGGATCATCCAATGATTCTCCCAATCAGAGCCTTGGGTACTGGAACCAACTGTTTCTGCAAACCCCGCCGATCCATAGCCTCCCTTGCTAACTCTAGGCGTTGAGCAGCTTTCACATTACTCTGCCTGACCAACTGTTTGGCGTGGAGACACTGCAAATGCATCTCTTTCAAGACAGCTCGGTTTGATGTATCTTCTCTGTCTGATACTATCACCAACTGCCGAGTCTCAGGTGCCCAGTGCACCTTACACACTTTGACCGCCTCTTTGAAAGCCTCATGCACACCTTCCTCAGCACAGGCCTCTTGCATGTCTTCTGGTACATCAATCACCAACTTGAAGGTCGTGGCCTTGCTCTCTTCCTGGCTAGGAGGCTCTGGCTTTACCACGGACACTTCCCTCACTACAGTTGACCCGACCGGGTGACTGTCTTCTTCAGTTCTTTGTTCACCAACTTCAGGAGATCTCATCTCTTCACTACCCTCTGCCAAGATGGATACCGGCAGTTCCATCTTGTTATCACTCGGACCCAGCCGCTCTACATCTCCGTCCAAGCTCTTCTCCTGCAGAATCATAGAATCATAGAATCGTAGAGTTGGAAGGGACCTCCTGGGCCATCTGGTCCAACCCCCTGCTCAAAGCAGGATTCGCTAAATGACCTTTTACTACTCATCTGAGTTCTTCCATCTCTTCCCTAAGGGTCTTGTTCACATTTTGCCACATTGACAGGTGACCTCTGAGCTCCAAGACTTCTTTCTCAAGCCCCTCCACATCCTCTCTTAAGGTGTTGTTCACGCTGTGCCACGTTGACAGGTGACCTCTGAGATTCAGGACTTCTTTCTCGAGCTCCTCCACTCTGTGCTCAGCCGTTTGTCTCATCACACTTTCTCGTTCGAGATGTTCCTTCACTGTCTCTTTTATTAACTATCTCCTGCTCTTGTTCTCTTTTGGCCAGCATATGTTGCACCACTATTTCTTTGTCGTCAACGGGTACCCCTGGGTTAGGCCCGTCAGTCGAGCCCCCGTTACCCTCTGACTGTGTTTCTACTCCTGTTATCTTCTTGATCAGATTCCCATCAGTCCTGTAACGAGTTTCAGTCAGCACAGCACTAGATTCTGTCCTAGTGGTGGCTACTGGCAACAACACGTCACAGTCACACCACACCGTACGGTGAACCCCCAAGGCACTCTATCCGTGTGTCAGCTCCGCTCTTTTTGTTTACCACACCCTTCTCATTCACACTGTGGTACCCTTCAGGTGACGTCAGGTCAGTAAATTCTTCCGATGCCATTCTTTCTCTGGTCTGTCCACGTTAGGGGGCGTCAGCGTCTCAGTGTCTGCTAGCCCCACATCATCAAATATGACAAAGTCCCGGCGCCTCTCAAAGGTATGCACTAAGTTTGGTGGCATACTACCACCTTGGCACTCCCCCTTTGTCATCTCAATCAGGACTCTGTCCACCTTATAATCCACAATGACCCCGTGGACGCAGCGAACTCTGACGTTTTTCTCGGTCAGAGATAAAACGAGCGGAGTTCCTGTCAGAGTCACCTGACTCTTTGAGTCGAGCCTACCAGGGACTCCTTCCTGGTACAGCATCACGGTACACACCTGCAGCCCATCGTTACTATCTGGAAAGGATATTCCACATTCTGACCAAGACATACACACACACACTGCGGTACTCCAGACATACCCACTGAGTCACCCAGTGCTGTCATTTCTTCAAACTCGGCCCCTTTCTGTACCACCACCACCCCAATTTGGGTTGCCGCCCCCTCCCGGGACTCCACCCCTTTTTGGGTTACCACCCGGATTTGGGTCACCTCCCCCTTCTGGGACTCCACCCACTTTCGGGATCTCCCCATGTCCGTTATACCGGTCTTCTCAGACCACAGTTCACACAACACAGTTTATGTTTTAATGATACCACACAAGTCCTTGTTGGCACCACCACAGCTCCTGCTATCACCGACACCACACCAGTTCCTTCTGGTACTGCCACAGCTCCTGCTGCGCCATCTTCATGGACCCGTCGATCCACCGGAAGCCACTTGTCCCCTTCGTAACCCCGCCAAGATACCGAAAGCCGCTTGTCCCCTTCGTGACTCCCACTGAGCCACCGCAGGCTGAGTTGAGAAAAGAAGGAAAAAAAACACCACAAAAAAACTCACGTGTCCTGTCTGTGTGCTATTCAGGACGTACCATCTCCGCCTGAGACTGTCCAACACACAGGGCGCACCGGGTGCTATTCAGGGAGCCGACCCTCCCAGGGTCTCCCAACACACTGGCCTCACCAGGTCCAGGGGTTTAGCGGGTGCTCTTCAGGACATCCGTCTCCACCTGAAACTGCCCAACACTCATGCCTCACCAGGTCCAAGGTCATACCACGTGCTCCAGGGATCCGATTCTTCTCCCAGGACCTCCCAACACTGACCCTCCAGGACCTTGCTCACTGAACCCTCCAGGTACACAGTCTTTATCACTGACCCAGGTCAGTACCACACGAACACCTGTCCGTTACCTGTGTCGGCCACACAGGTCCTCGGGTACCTCTTCTCCACAGAGGCACCCTATAGCAATCACCAGTCTCTTGGTCACTGACCCCGGTCAGTACAACACGGCTTTCACGACCGTCACCTGCTGGCCGCGCAGGTTCTCGGACCCCTCTACCGCAGAGGTATCCTATAAGTCTCTTTCTCCTGGGGAAACAGCCGCACTGGGCTCACCGATCCAGACAGTGCCTTACTCACTAGGCCGCCCCACGGTTCCAGAACCACAGCCGGGCAGTGGCTTCCCCAACCGTCAGCCTTCCTGGCTCAGCGTTGCCAGCACTGCAACATACGCCTTTGGAAACCGTTGCCCTTAGCAACCGAAACTTTGCAGTCCTCTTCCGTTGCTCCCAGCAACAAGGCTACAACAATGCCCATAGCTTTCTCCACCAAATGTATGGTAGCGCTATCATTTAGTTAGGGGATTCTCGCTAGGCAGCGAAAAAATCACATCTGGCACAGGTTTTCCATCAAAACATAGCGGTCCATGCGGTTTATTATGCAGCATAAACCGTGACCAATAACATACAGTTCATTTCACCAGCATAGCGTCCATTACAGAGCTTCCCTCTGTTAAGCCTCTGATCATACAGGTCATGCATAGGAGGCTTCCTAGCCTTATTTATCTCACCCACGCCAGGGTCTCCACATGGTTCCTTCATTCATGCTGCAGATGTCCCTATCCCTCCAGTGAACTCTCAGGCTCTGCCAGCCATTACACACAACCACACCTAGGCTGTTATCCAGGAGACAACTCTCCTCACGGGACCTTCCACTCTGGACCAACCAGGTCCCTGCATTCACCACATGTGACCTACCCTGGCCACATTATATGGTCTATACTCACGCACACCGGGTCACATGACTATGACCTCATCACAGGTCCTTCACACACTCACATAGCCTTTTAATACAGGCGTTTTCAGACCCGCCCCTGGGTCGGTTTGTAGGCAACCAGACCCGCCCATCTCTCTAGTTACCTGGAGACTTCTCCCTCACATATTAACGCAGCATCTCAGCAATGTCCTTGCTGATCACACATACACAAGTCTCCATCTCAAAGCCACCCACTTTGAGATACACAACGGCCACTCAATACTCTGCCATTCATCCGTTCTCTTGGGACATCCACACAGCGCCCCCTAGAGGACACAGTGGTTACTACACCACAATATATACACCTATTCTATGTATATACATGTGTTCTATCTATATATCTATGACATATAAATATATATATATATATATATAGGTGTGTGTCACATATATATATACCTATTCTATGTGTACACGTGTTCTATCTATATATCTGTATGTATGTATGTATGTATGTGTGTATGTATGTATGTATGTGTGTGTGTGTGTGTGTGTGTGTATGTATGTGTGTATGTCCGGGATTGGCATCCGCACCGTCGCAGCTACAGCCACAAAATTTGGCACAGTCACACGTCTGGACCCCGAGAGCGTCCTAAGCTATGTTGTGAGGTGAAATTTTAACCCCGCGCTTTCCAATTCACCAAACAATTTTGCCCCTATCTACATAATGGGGAAAAAGTGTGTGCGTATCAAGCCCCGCCCCTCATTATGATGTCATAATGGTTGATTATGGGATGGAGGATGTGTGATGGGTAGATGGGCACTGGACTATGGGATGGAGAATATGTATGACGGGTATATGGGCACGGGACTATGGGATGGAGGATATGTGTGATGGGTATATGGGCACGGGACTATGGGATGGCGGATATGTATGACGGGTATATGGGCACGGGACTATGGGATGGTCGATATGTATGATGGGTATATGGGCACGGGACTATGGTATGGAGAATGTGTGATGGGTATATGGGCACTGGACTATGGGATGGAGGATATGTATGATGGGTATATGGGCATGGGACTATGGGATGGAGGATGTGTGATGGGTATATGGGCACTCGACTATGGGATGGAGGATAATTATAATTTGTTAGAACTAACCACAGTTAGTTACTTTGCCCAGGCAGCGCCGGACTCTTCAGCTAGTCTAATATATAAAGCTCAATGTGTGTGTGTATGTATGTGTGTATGTATGTATGTATGTGTGTATGTCCGGGATTGGCATCCGCACCGTCGCAGCTACAGCCACAAAATTTGGCACAGTCACACGTCTGGACCCCGAGAGCGTCCTAAGCTATGTTGTGAGTTGAAATTTTAATCCCGCGCGTTCCAATTCACCAAACAATTTTGCCCCTATCTACATAATGGGGAAACAGTGTGTGCGTATCAAGCCCCGCTCCGCATTATGATGTCATAATGGTTGCCATGGTGATGCTGATGTCATCATAGGTTGCAAGTCCCGCCGCTCATTATGATGTCATAATGGTTGACTATGGGATGGAGGATGTGTGATGGGTATATGGGCACGGGACTATGGGATGGAGGATATGTATGATGGGTATATGGGCATGGGACTATGAGATGAAGGATGTGTGATGGGTATATGGGCACTCGACTATGGGATGGCGAATATGATGGGTATATGGGCATGGGACTATGGGATGGAGGATGTGTGATGGGTATATGGGCATGGGACTATGAGATGGTGGATATGTATTATGGGCATGGGACTATGGGATGGAGGATGTGTGATGGGTATATGGGCACTCGACTATGAGATGGAGGATATGTATGATGGGTATATGGGCACGGGATTATGGGAGGGAGAATATGTATGATGGGTATATGGGCACAGGACTATGGGATGGAGAATATGTATGATGGGTATATGGGCATGGGACTATGGGATGGAGGATATGTATGATGGGTATATGGGCACTCCACTATGAGATGGAGGATATGTATGATGGGTATATTGGCACGGGATTATGGGAGGGAGAATATGTATGATGGGTATATGGGCACAGGACTATGGGATGGAGGATATGTATGATGGGTATATGGGCATGGGACTATGAGATGAATGATGTGTGATGGGTATATGGGCACTCGACTATGGGATGGCGAATATGTATGATGGGTATATGGGCATGGGACTATGGGATGGAGGATGTGTGATGGGTATATGGGCATGGGACTATGAGATGGTGGATATGCATGATGGGTATATGGGCATGGGACTATGGGATGGAGGATGTGTGATGGGTATATGGGCACTCGACTATGAGATGGAGGATATGTATGATGGGTATATGGGCACGGGATTATGGGAGGGAGAATATGTATGATGGGTATATGGGCACAGGACTATGGGATGGAGGATATGTATGATGGGTATATGGGACTATGGGATGGAGGATATGTATGATGGGTATATGGGCATGGGACTATGGGATGGAGGATATGTATGATGGGTATATGGGCATGGGACTATGGGATGGAGGATATGTATGATGGGTATATGGGCACAGGACTATGGGATGGAGGATATGTATGATGGGTATATGGGCACGGGACTATGGGATGGAGGATATGTATGATGGGTATATGGGCACTCGACTATGAGATGGAGGATATGTATGATGGGTATATGGGCACAGGATTATGGGAGGGAGAATATGTATGATGGGTATATGGGCACAGGACTATGGGATGGAGGATATGTATGATGGGTATATGGGCACGGGACTATGGGATGGAGGATATGTATGATGGGTATATGGGCACGGGACTATGGGATGGAGGATGTGTGATGGGTATATGGGCACGGGACTATGGGATGGAGGATAATTATAATTTGTTATAACTAGCCACAGTTAGTTACTATGCCCGGGCAGCGCCGGGCTCTTCAGCTAGTGATATATAAATATATATATATAGGTGTGTGTCACTGACATATATATATACCTCTTCTACACCTCACATGAATTGCCGGCTTTTCACAGGACTCCGGTGCGTATAAATCGGACGGCATACGCATGGTGCGAGTTTTGTCCGATATTTTCTCGCACCCATTGACTTGCATTGCCAAGTCTCGTCCGAGATACGCAGCATGCTGATATTTTTTTCTCAGTCCGATCTGACATAAAACTCGCAGATGAGATGTCACCTATTGAATAACATTGGTCCAATGTTTTATCCGTTTTTTATGGGATTGCACTCGTGTGTTGTTCTCGCCAGTGGGTATTAGCCCTAAGAATAATGCGATCAGGTCTCTCACCAAGACATGGAGCAATGCAGATGCGGCAATTTCTTGCTTTGGCACCACACATTACTTAGCTCGCTGTCATTTCATATGACTGTAGATGACATTTTGTGTCTGGCCAGAAGTCAGCTGGATTCCCGCCATCCCGCACTAGCTCTTGCCGGCTCCACTTTCCATGATGAAGCCTCTGTTATGTGCTGCCATGTCCCCGCTGTAAGGCAGCAGCCAGATGTGGGAGCAGTGGTTATTCCTCATGGTTCTCTCTGCTGCGGGGTTCATGGTTCCTGGTATATGGTGTGACGGCCGTTCTGGGGTGGAGAGGATGACGCAATGATAGGTTCAGTATGCCTCAAGTTTATGTGACTGTCAGATTTACACATGAACGCTGCCCCCTATGTCCTCATGGAATTTCTATAAGGGTGAGTCCACATTACTATAAAAACAAGGGCAAAAAATCCAATAAGGCCTTATTAATAGCGGTGCCCTATAATACTGGCTGCAGTCCCATTGGTGATCATAGCCACAAATCGCTGAAGTAGTGGAGCTGCCATTCCATCCATTGGAGATCACGCCATGACTGGATGTCTCCGCACATAGTGGACTTACATCCATTGTGAGAACTCATCGTTCCATGGTACGAGCTCCATAGTGACCCTGCATCCATTGTGAGAACGCATCGTTCCATGGTCTCAGATCCAGAGTGACCCTGCATCCATTGTGAGGACTCATCGTTCCATGGTACGAGCTCCATAGTGACCCTGCATCCATTGTGAGAACGCATCGTTCCATGGTCTCAGATCCATAGTGACCCTGCATCCATTGTGAGGACTCATCGTTCCATGGTACGAGCTCCATAGTGACCCTGCATCCATTGTGAGGACTCATCGTTCCATGATACGAGCTCCATAGTGACCCTGCATCCATTGTGAGGACTCATCGTTCCATGATACGAGCTCCATAGTGACCCTGCATCCATTGTGAGAAGGCATCAGATACAGGAGCGATACACCCAGATATTCATCAGATACCGGAGCGATACACCAGGGTGAATATTCATCAGATACAGGAGCGATACACCAGGGGGATTATTCATCAGATACAGGAGCGATACACCAGGGGGAATATTCATCAGATACAGGAGCGATACACCAGGAAGATTATTCATCAGATACAGGAGCGACACACCAGGATGAATATTCATCAGATACAGGAGCGATACACCAGATATTCATCAGATACTGGAGCGATACACCAGGGGGATATTCATCAGATACAGGAGCGATACACCTGGGGGAATACTCATCAGATACAGGAGCGATACACCAGGGGGAATACTCATCAGATACAGGAGCGATACACCAGGGGGAATATTCATCAGATACAGGAGCGATACACCAGGGGGAATATTCATCAGATACAGGAGCGATACACCAGGGGGAACACTAATTAGATACAGGAGCGATACACCAGGGGGAATATTCATCAGATACAGGAGCGATACACCAGGGGGAATATTCATCAGATACAGGAGCGATACACCAGGGGGAATATTCATCAGATACAGGAGCGATACACCAGGGGAAACACTAATTAGATACAGGAGCGATACACCAGGGGGAATATTCATCAGATACAGGAGCGATACACCAGGGGGAATACTCATCAGATACAGGAGCGATACACCAGGGGGATCATTAATTAGATTCAGGAGCGATACACCAGGGGGATTATTCATCAGATACAGGAGCAATACACCAGGGGGAACACTAATTAGATACAGGACAGATACACCAGGGGGAATATTCATTAGATACAGGAGCGATACACCAGGGGGAATACTCATCAGATACAGGAGTGATACACCAGGGGGATATTCATCAGATACAGGAGCGATACACCAGGGGGAATATTCATCAGATACAGGAGCCATACACCAGGGGGAATACTCATCAGATACAGGAGTGATACACCAGGGGGATATTCATCAGATACAGGAGCGATACACCAGGGGGAATATTCATCAGATACAGGAGCGATACACCAGGGGGAATATTCATCAGATACAGGAGCGATACACCAGAGAGAATATTCATCAGATACAGGAGTGATACACCAGGGGGAATATTCATCAGATACAGGAGCGATACACCAGGGGGATTATTCATCAGATACAGGAGCGATACACCAGGGGGAATATTCATCAGATACAGGAGCGATACACCACGAAGATTATTCATCAGATACAGGAGCGATACACCAGGATGAATATTCATCAGATACAGGAGCGATACACCAGATATTCATCAGATACAGGAGTGATACACCAGGGGGATATTCATCAGATACAGGAGCGATACACCAGGGGGAATACTCATCAGATACAGGAGCGATACACCAGGGGGAATACTCATCAGATACAGGAGCGATACACCAGGGGGAATATTCATCAGATACAGGAGCGATACACCAGGGGGAATATTCATCAGATACAGGAGCGATACACCAGGGGGAACACTAATTAGATACAGGAGCGATACACCAGGGGGAATATTCATCAGATACAGGAGCGATACACCAGGGGGAATATTCATCAGATACAGGAGCGATACACCAGGGGGAATATTCATCAGATACAGGAGCGATACACCAGGGGAAACACTAATTAGATACAGGAGCGATACACCAGGGGGAATATTCATCAGATACAGGAGCGATATACCAGGGGGATCATTAATTAGATACAGGAGCGATACACCAGGGGGATTATTCATCAGATACAGGAGCAATACACCAGGGGGAACACTAATTAGATACAGGACAGATACACCAGGGGGAATATTCATCAGATACAGGAGCAATACACCAGGGGGAACACTAATTAGATACAGGACAGATACACCAGGGGGAATATTCATTAGATACAGGAGCGATACACCAGGGGGAATATTCATCAGATACAGGAGCGATACACCAGGGGGAATACTCATCAGATACAGGAGTGATACACCAGGGGGATTTTCATCAGATACAGGAGCGATACACCAGGGGGAATATTCATCAGATACAGGAGCCATACACCAGGGGGAATACACATCAGATACAGGAGTGATACACCAGGGGGATATTCATCAGATACAGGAGCGATACACCAGGGGGAATATTCATCAGATACAGGAGCGATACACCAGGGGGAAAATTCATCAGATACAGGAGCGATACACCAGAGAGAATATTCATCAGATACAGGAGTGATACACCAGGTGGAATATTCATCAGATACAGGAGCGATACACCAGGGGGAATATTCATCACATACAGGAGCGATACACCAGGGGGAATATTCATCAGATACAGGAGCGATACACCAGGGGGAATATTCATCAGATACAGGAGCGATACACCAGGGGGAACACTAATTAGATACAGGAGCGATACACCAGGGGGAATATTCATCAGATACAGGAGCGATACACCAGGGGGAATATTCATCAGATACAGGAGCGATACACCAGGGGGAATATTCATCAGATACAGGAGCGATACACCAGGGGGAATATTCATCAGATACAGGAGCGATACACCAGGGGGAATACTCATCAGATACAGGAGCAATACACCAGGGGATCATTAATTAGATACAGGAGCGATACACCAGGGGGATTATTCATCAGATACAGGAGCAATACACCAGGGGGAACACTAATTAGATACAGGACAGATACACCAGGGGGAATATTCATTAGATACAGGAGCGATACACCAGGGGGAATATTCATCAGATACAGGAGCGATACACCAGGGGGAATACTCATCAGATACAGGAGTGATACACCAGGGGGATATTCATCAGATACAGGAGCGATACACCAGGGGGAATATTCATCAGATACAGGAGCCATACACCAGGGGGAATACTCATCAGATACAGGAGTGATACACCAGGGGGATATTCATCAGATACAGGAGCGATACACCAGGAGGAATATTCATCAGATACAGGAGCGATACACCAGAGGGAATATTCATCAGATACAGGAGCGATACACCAGGGGGATATTCATCAAATACAGGAGCGATACACCAGGGCGAATATTCATCAGATACAGGAGCGATACACCCGGGGAAACATTAATTAGATACAGGAGCGATACACCAGGGGGAATATTCATCAGATACAGGAGCGATACACCAGGGGGAATATTCATCAGATACAGGAGCGATACACCAGGGGGAATGTTCATCAGATACAGGAGCGATACACCCGGGGAAACATTAATTAGATACAGGAGCAATACACCAGGGGGAATGTTCATCAGATACAGGAGCGATACACCAAGGGGAATATTCATCAGATACAGGAGCGATACACCAGGGGGATATTCATCAGATACAGGAGCGATACACCAGGGGGAATATTCATCAGATACAGGAGCCATACACCAGGGGGAATACTCATCAGATACAGGAGTGATACACCAGGGGGATATTCATCAGATACAGAAGCGATACACCAGGGGGAATATTCATCAGATACAGGAGCGATACACCAGGGGGAATATTCATCAGATACATGAGCGATACACCAGGGGGAATATTCATCAGATACAAGAGCGATACACCAGAGGGAATATTCATCAGATACAGGAGCGATACACCAGGGGGATATTCATCAAATACAGGAGCGATACACCAGGGCGAATATTCATCAGATACAGGAGCGATACACCCTGGGAAACATTAATTAGATACAGGAGCAATACACCAGGGGGAATGTTCATCAGATACAGGAGCGATACACCCGGGGAAACATTAATTAGATACAGGAGCAATACACCAGGGGGAATGTTCATCAGATACAGGAGCGATACACCAAGGGGAATATTCATTGGATACAGGAGCGATACACCAGGGGGAATATTCATCAGATACAGGAGCGATACACCAGATATTCATCAGATACAGGAGCAATACTCCAGGGGGAATATTCATCAGATACCGGAGCGATACACCAGGGGGAATATTCATCAGATACAGGAGCGATACACCAGGGGGAATATTCATCAGATACAGGAGCGATACACCAGGGGGAATATTCATCAGATACAGGAGCAATACACCAGAGGGAATATTCATCAGATACAGGAGTGATACACCAGGGGGAATATTCATCAGATACAGGAGCGATACACCAGGGGGAATATTCATCAGATACAGGAGCGATACACCAGGGGGAATATTCATCAGATACAGGAGCGATACACCAGGGGGAATATTCATCAGATACAGGAGCGATACACCAGGGGGATATTCATCAGATACAGGAGGGATACACCAGGGGGATATTCATCAAATACAGGAGCGATACACCAGGGGGATATTCATCAAATAAAGGAGCGATACACCAGGGGGATATTCATCAGATACAGGAGCGATACACCAGGGGGAATATTCATCAGATACAGGAGCGATACACCAGGGCGATATTCATCAGATACAGGAGCGATACACCAGATATTCATCAGATACAGGAGCGATACACCAGGGGAATATTCATCAGATACAGGAGCGATACACCAGGGGGAATATTCATCAGATACAGGAGCGATACACCAGGGGGAATATTCATCAGATACAGGAGCGATACACCAGGGGGAATATTCATCAGATACAGGAGCGATACACCAGGGGGATATTCATCAGATACAGGAGCGATACACCAGATATTCATCAGATACAGGAGCGATACACCAGGGGAATATTCATCAGATACAGGAGCGATACACCAGGGGGAATATTCATCAGATACAGGAGCGATACACCAGGGGGAATATTCATCAGATACAGGAGCGATACACCAGGGGGAATATTCATCAGATACAGGAGCGATACACCAGGGGGAATACTCATCAGATACAGGAGCGATACACCAGGGGGATATTCATCAGATACAGGAGCGATACACCAGAGGGAATATTCATCAGATACAGGAGTGATACACCAGGGGGATATTCATCAAATACAGGAGTGATACACCAGGGGGATATTCATCAAATAAAGGAGCGATACACCAGGGGGATATTCATCAGATACAGGAGCGATACACCAGGGGGAATATTCAGATACAGGAGCGATACACCAGGGGGATATTCATCAGATACAGGAGCGATACACCAGATATTCATCAGATACAGGAGCGATACACCAGGGGAATATTCATCAGATACAGGAGCGATACACCAGGGGGAATATTCATCAGATACAGGAGCGATACACCAGGGGGAATATTCATCAGATACAGGAGCGATACACCAGGGGGAATATTCATCAGATACACGAGCGATACACCAGGGGGAATACTCATCAGATACAGGAGCGATACACCAGGGGGATATTCATCAGATACAGGAGCGATACACCAGAGGGAATATTCATCAGATACAGGAGTGATACACCAGGGGGAATACTCATCAGATACAGGAGCGATACACCAGGGGGATATTCATCAGATACAGGAGCGATACACCAGAGGGAATATTCATCAGATACAGGAGTGATACACCAGGGGGATATTCATCAAATAGAGGAGCGATACACCAGGGGGATATTCATCAAATACAGGAGCGATACACCAGGGGGATATTCATCAGATACAGGAGCGATACACCAGGGGGAATATTCAGATACAGGAGCGATACACCAGGGGGATATTCATCAGATACAGGAGCGATACACCAGATCTTCATCAGATACAGGAGCGATACACCAGAGGGATATTCATCAGATACCGGAGCGATACACCAGGGGGAATATTCATCAGATACAGGAGCCATACACCAGGGGGAATACTCATCAGATACAGGAGCGATACACCAGGGGGAATATTCATCAGATACCGGAGCGATACACCAGAGGGAATATTCATCAGATACAGGAGCGATACACCAGGGGGAATATTCATCAGATACAGGAGCGATACACCAGGGGGAATATTCATCAGATACAGGAGCGATACACCAGGGGGAATATTCATCAGATACAGGAGCGATACACCAGGGGGATATTCATCAGATACAGGAGCGATACACCAGAGGGAATATTCATCAGATACAGGAGCGATACACCAGGGGGAATATTCATCAGATACAGGAGCGATACACCAGGGGGAATATTCATCAGATACAGGAGCGATACACCAGGGGGATATTCATCAAATACAGGAGCGATACACCAGGGGGATATTCATCAAATACAGAAGCGATACACCAGATATTCATCAGATACAGGAGCGATACACCAGGGGGAATATTCATCAGATACAGGAGCGATACATCAGGGGGATATTCATCAGATACAGGAGTGATACACCAGAGGGAATATTCATCAGATACAGGAGCGATACACCAGGGGGATATTCATCAAATACAGGAGCGATACACCAGGGGGATATTCATCAAATACAGAAGCGATACACCAGATATTCATCAGATACAGGAACGATACACCAGGGGGAATATTCATCAGATACAGGAGCGATACATCAGGGGGATATTCATCAGATACAGGAGCGATACACCAGATATTCATCAGATACAGGAGCGATACACCAGGAGAATATTCATCAGATACAGGAGCGATACACCAGGGGGAATATTCATCAGATATAAGAGCGATACACCAGATATTCATCAGATACAGGAGCGATACACCAGGGGGAAAATTCATCAGATACAGGAGCGATACACCAGGGGGAAAATTCATCAGATACAGGAGCGATACACCAGGGAGAATATTCATCAGATATAAGAGCGATACACCAGATATTCATCAGATACAGGAGTGATACACCAGGGGGAATATGCATCAGATACAGGAGCGATACACCCGGGGAAACATTAATTAGATACAGGAGCAATACACCAGGGGGAATGTTCATCAGATACAGGAGCGATACACCAATGGGAATATTCATCAGATACAGGAGCGATACACCAGGGGGAATATTCATCAGATACAGGAGCGATACACCAGATATTCATCAGATAGAAGAGCAATACACCAGGGGGAATATTCATCAGATACCGGAGCGATACACCAGGGGGAATATTCATCAGATACAGGAGCGATACACCAGGGGGATATTCATCAGATACAGGAGCGATACACCAGATATTCATCAGATACAGGAGCGATACACCAGGGGAGTATTCATCAGATACAGGAGCGATACACCAGGGGGAATATTCATCAGATACAGGAGCGATACACCAGGGGGAATATTCATCAGATACAGGAGCGATACACCAGATGGAATATTCATCAGATACAGGAGCGATACACCAGGGGGATATTCATCAAATACAGGAGCGATACACCAGGGGGATATTCATCATATACAGGAGCGATACACCAGGGCGAATATTCATCAGATACAGGAGCGATACACCCGGGGAAACATTAATTAGATACAGGAGCAATACACCAGGGGGAATGTTCATCAGATACAGGAGCGATACACCCGGGGAAACATTAATTAGATACAGGAGCAATACACCAGGGGGAATGTTCATCAGATACAGGAGCGATACACCAATGGGAATATTCATCAGATACAGGAGCGATACACCAGGGGGATATTCATCATATACAGGAGCGATACACCAGGGCGAATATTCATCAGATACAGGAGCGATACACCCGGGGAAACATTAATTAGATACAGGAGCAATACACCAGGGGGAATGTTCATCAGATACAGGAGCGATACACCCGGGGAAACATTAATTAGATACAGGAGCAATACACCAGGGGGAATGTTCATCAGATACAGGAGCGATACACCAATGGGAATATTCATCAGATACAGGAGCGATACACCAGGGGGAATATTCATCAGATACAGGAGCGATACACCAGATATTCATCAGATAGAAGAGCAATACACCAGGGGGAATATTCATCAGATACAGGAGCGATACACCAGGGGGAATATTCATCAGATACAGGAGCGATACACCAGGGGGATATTCATCAGATACAGGAGCGATACACCAGATATTCATCAGATACAGGAGCGATACACCAGGGGAGTATTCATCAGATACAGGAGCGATACACCAGGGGGAATATTCATCAGATACAGGAGCGATACACCAGGGGGAATATTCATCAGATACAGGAGCGATACACCAGATGGAATATTCATCAGATACAGGAGCGATACACCAGGGGGATATTCATCAAATACAGGAGCGATACACCAGGGGGATATTCATCATATACAGGAGCGATACACCAGGGCGAATATTCATCAGATACAGGAGCGATACACCCGGGGAAACATTAATTAGATACAGGAGCAATACACCAGGGGGAATGTTCATCAGATACAGGAGCGATACACCCGGGGAAACATTAATTAGATACAGGAGCAATACACCAGGGGGAATGTTCATCAGATACATGAGCGATACACCAAGGGGAATATTCATCAGATACAGGAGCGATATACCAGGGGGAATATTCATCAGATACAGGAGCGATACACCAGATATTCATCAGATACAGGAGCAATACACCAGGGGGAATATTCATCAGATACCGGAGCGATACACCAGGGGGAATATTCAGATACAGTAGCGATACACCAGGGGGAATATTCATCAGATACAGGAGCAATACACCAGAGGGAATATTCATCAGATACAGGAGCGATACACCAGGGGGAATATTCATCAGATACAGGAGCGATACACCAGGGGGAATACTCATCAGATACAGGAGCGATACACCAGGGGGATATTCATCAGATACAGGAGCGATACACCAGAGGGAATATTCATCAGATACAGGAGTGATACACCAGGCGGATATTCATCAAATACAGGAGCGATACACCAGGGGGAATACTCATCAGATACAGGAGCGATACACCAGGGGGATATTCATCAGATACAGGAGCGATACACCAGAGGGAATATTCATCAGATACAGGAGTGATACACCAGGCGGATATTCATCAAATACAGGAGCGATACACCAGGGGGATATTCATCAAATAAAGGAGCGATACACCAGGGGGAATATTCATCAGATACAGGAGCGATACACCAGGGGGATATTCATCAGATACAGGAGCGATACACCAGGGGGAATATTCATCAGATACAGGAGCGATACACCAGGGGGATATTCATCAGATACAGGAGCGATACACCAGATATTCATCAGATACAGGAGCGATACACCAGGGGGATATTCATCAGATACCGGAGCGATACACCAGGGGGAATATTCATCAGATACAGGAGCGATACACCAGGGGGAATATTCATCAGATACAGGAGCGATACAACAGGGGGAATATTCATCAGATACAGGAGCGATACGCCAGGGGGAATATTCATCAGATACAGGAGCGATACACCAGGGGGAATATTCATTAGATACAGGAGCGATACACCAGGGGGATATTCATCAGATACAGGAGCGATACACCAGTGGGAATATTCATCAGATACAGGAGCGATACACCAGGGGGAATATTCATCAGATACAGGAGCGATACACCAGGGGGAATATTCATCAGATACAGGAGCGATACACCCTGGGAAACATTAATTAGATACAGGAGCAATACACCAGGGGGAATGTTCATCAGATACAGGAGCGATACACCCGGGGAAACATTAATTAGATACAGGAGCAATACACCAGGGGGAATGTTCATCAGATACAGGAGCGATACACCAAGGGGAATATTCATTGGATACAGGAGCGATACACCAGGGGGAATATTCATCAGATACAGGAGCGATACACCAGATATTCATCAGATACAGGAGCAATACTCCAGGGGGAATATTCATCAGATACCGGAGCGATACACCAGGGGGAATATTCATCAGATACAGGAGCGATACACCAGGGGGAATATTCATCAGATACAGGAGCGATACACCAGGGGGAATATTCATCAGATACAGGAGCAATACACCAGAGGGAATATTCATCAGATACAGGAGTGATACACCAGGGGGAATATTCATCAGATACAGGAGCGATACACCAGGGGGAATATTCATCAGATACAGGAGCGATACACCAGGGGGAATATTCATCAGATACAGGAGCGATACACCAGGGGGAATATTCATCAGATACAGGAGCGATACACCAGGGGGATATTCATCAGATACAGGAGGGATACACCAGGGGGATATTCATCAAATACAGGAGCGATACACCAGGGGGATATTCATCAAATAAAGGAGCGATACACCAGGGGGATATTCATCAGATACAGGAGCGATACACCAGGGGGAATATTCATCAGATACAGGAGCGATACACCAGGGCGATATTCATCAGATACAGGAGCGATACACCAGATATTCATCAGATACAGGAGCGATACACCAGGGGAATATTCATCAGATACAGGAGCGATACACCAGGGGGAATATTCATCAGATACAGGAGCGATACACCAGGGGGAATATTCATCAGATACAGGAGCGATACACCAGGGGGAATATTCATCAGATACAGGAGCGATACACCAGGGGGATATTCATCAGATACAGGAGCGATACACCAGATATTCATCAGATACAGGAGCGATACACCAGGGGAATATTCATCAGATACAGGAGCGATACACCAGGGGGAATATTCATCAGATACAGGAGCGATACACCAGGGGGAATATTCATCAGATACAGGAGCGATACACCAGGGGGAATATTCATCAGATACAGGAGCGATACACCAGGGGGAATACTCATCAGATACAGGAGCGATACACCAGGGGGATATTCATCAGATACAGGAGCGATACACCAGAGGGAATATTCATCAGATACAGGAGTGATACACCAGGGGGATATTCATCAAATACAGGAGTGATACACCAGGGGGATATTCATCAAATAAAGGAGCGATACACCAGGGGGATATTCATCAGATACAGGAGCGATACACCAGGGGGAATATTCAGATACAGGAGCGATACACCAGGGGGATATTCATCAGATACAGGAGCGATACACCAGATATTCATCAGATACAGGAGCGATACACCAGGGGAATATTCATCAGATACAGGAGCGATACACCAGGGGGAATATTCATCAGATACAGGAGCGATACACCAGGGGGAATATTCATCAGATACAGGAGCGATACACCAGGGGGAATATTCATCAGATACACGAGCGATACACCAGGGGGAATACTCATCAGATACAGGAGCGATACACCAGGGGGATATTCATCAGATACAGGAGCGATACACCAGAGGGAATATTCATCAGATACAGGAGTGATACACCAGGGGGAATACTCATCAGATACAGGAGCGATACACCAGGGGGATATTCATCAGATACAGGAGCGATACACCAGAGGGAATATTCATCAGATACAGGAGTGATACACCAGGGGGATATTCATCAAATAGAGGAGCGATACACCAGGGGGATATTCATCAAATACAGGAGCGATACACCAGGGGGATATTCATCAGATACAGGAGCGATACACCAGGGGGAATATTCAGATACAGGAGCGATACACCAGGGGGATATTCATCAGATACAGGAGCGATACACCAGATCTTCATCAGATACAGGAGCGATACACCAGAGGGATATTCATCAGATACCGGAGCGATACACCAGGGGGAATATTCATCAGATACAGGAGCCATACACCAGGGGGAATACTCATCAGATACAGGAGCGATACACCAGGGGGAATATTCATCAGATACCGGAGCGATACACCAGAGGGAATATTCATCAGATACAGGAGCGATACACCAGGGGGAATATTCATCAGATACAGGAGCGATACACCAGGGGGAATATTCATCAGATACAGGAGCGATACACCAGGGGGAATATTCATCAGATACAGGAGCGATACACCAGGGGGATATTCATCAGATACAGGAGCGATACACCAGAGGGAATATTCATCAGATACAGGAGCGATACACCAGGGGGAATATTCATCAGATACAGGAGCGATACACCAGGGGGAATATTCATCAGATACAGGAGCGATACACCAGGGGGATATTCATCAAATACAGGAGCGATACACCAGGGGGATATTCATCAAATACAGAAGCGATACACCAGATATTCATCAGATACAGGAGCGATACACCAGGGGGAATATTCATCAGATACAGGAGCGATACATCAGGGGGATATTCATCAGATACAGGAGTGATACACCAGAGGGAATATTCATCAGATACAGGAGCGATACACCAGGGGGATATTCATCAAATACAGGAGCGATACACCAGGGGGATATTCATCAAATACAGAAGCGATACACCAGATATTCATCAGATACAGGAACGATACACCAGGGGGAATATTCATCAGATACAGGAGCGATACATCAGGGGGATATTCATCAGATACAGGAGCGATACACCAGATATTCATCAGATACAGGAGCGATACACCAGGAGAATATTCATCAGATACAGGAGCGATACACCAGGGGGAATATTCATCAGATATAAGAGCGATACACCAGATATTCATCAGATACAGGAGCGATACACCAGGGGGAAAATTCATCAGATACAGGAGCGATACACCAGGGGGAAAATTCATCAGATACAGGAGCGATACACCAGGGAGAATATTCATCAGATATAAGAGCGATACACCAGATATTCATCAGATACAGGAGTGATACACCAGGGGGAATATGCATCAGATACAGGAGCGATACACCCGGGGAAACATTAATTAGATACAGGAGCAATACACCAGGGGGAATGTTCATCAGATACAGGAGCGATACACCAATGGGAATATTCATCAGATACAGGAGCGATACACCAGGGGGAATATTCATCAGATACAGGAGCGATACACCAGATATTCATCAGATAGAAGAGCAATACACCAGGGGGAATATTCATCAGATACCGGAGCGATACACCAGGGGGAATATTCATCAGATACAGGAGCGATACACCAGGGGGATATTCATCAGATACAGGAGCGATACACCAGATATTCATCAGATACAGGAGCGATACACCAGGGGAGTATTCATCAGATACAGGAGCGATACACCAGGGGGAATATTCATCAGATACAGGAGCGATACACCAGGGGGAATATTCATCAGATACAGGAGCGATACACCAGATGGAATATTCATCAGATACAGGAGCGATACACCAGGGGGATATTCATCAAATACAGGAGCGATACACCAGGGGGATATTCATCATATACAGGAGCGATACACCAGGGCGAATATTCATCAGATACAGGAGCGATACACCCGGGGAAACATTAATTAGATACAGGAGCAATACACCAGGGGGAATGTTCATCAGATACAGGAGCGATACACCCGGGGAAACATTAATTAGATACAGGAGCAATACACCAGGGGGAATGTTCATCAGATACAGGAGCGATACACCAATGGGAATATTCATCAGATACAGGAGCGATACACCAGGGGGATATTCATCATATACAGGAGCGATACACCAGGGCGAATATTCATCAGATACAGGAGCGATACACCCGGGGAAACATTAATTAGATACAGGAGCAATACACCAGGGGGAATGTTCATCAGATACAGGAGCGATACACCCGGGGAAACATTAATTAGATACAGTAGCAATACACCAGGGGGAATGTTCATCAGATACAGGAGCGATACACCAATGGGAATATTCATCAGATACAGGAGCGATACACCAGGGGGAATATTCATCAGATACAGGAGCGATACACCAGATATTCATCAGATAGAAGAGCAATACACCAGGGGGAATATTCATCAGATACAGGAGCGATACACCAGGGGGAATATTCATCAGATACAGGAGCGATACACCAGGGGGATATTCATCAGATACAGGAGCGATACACCAGATATTCATCAGATACAGGAGCGATACACCAGGGGAGTATTCATCAGATACAGGAGCGATACACCAGGGGGAATATTCATCAGATACAGGAGCGATACACCAGGGGGAATATTCATCAGATACAGGAGCGATACACCAGATGGAATATTCATCAGATACAGGAGCGATACACCAGGGGGATATTCATCAAATACAGGAGCGATACACCAGGGGGATATTCATCATATACAGGAGCGATACACCAGGGCGAATATTCATCAGATACAGGAGCGATACACCCGGGGAAACATTAATTAGATACAGGAGCAATACACCAGGGGGAATGTTCATCAGATACAGGAGCGATACACCCGGGGAAACATTAATTAGATACAGGAGCAATACACCAGGGGGAATGTTCATCAGATACAGGAGCGATACACCAAGGGGAATATTCATCAGATACAGGAGCGATATACCAGGGGGAATATTCATCAGATACAGGAGCGATACACCAGATATTCATCAGATACAGGAGCAATACACCAGGGGGAATATTCATCAGATACCGGAGCGATACACCAGGGGGAATATTCAGATACAGTAGCGATACACCAGGGGGAATATTCATCAGATACAGGAGCAATACACCAGAGGGAATATTCATCAGATACAGGAGCGATACACCAGGGGGAATATTCATCAGATACAGGAGCGATACACCAGGGGGAATACTCATCAGATACAGGAGCGATACACCAGGGGGATATTCATCAGATACAGGAGCGATACACCAGAGGGAATATTCATCAGATACAGGAGTGATACACCAGGCGGATATTCATCAAATACAGGAGCGATACACCAGGGGGAATACTCATCAGATACAGGAGCGATACACCAGGGGGATATTCATCAGATACAGGAGCGATACACCAGAGGGAATATTCATCAGATACAGGAGTGATACACCAGGCGGATATTCATCAAATACAGGAGCGATACACCAGGGGGATATTCATCAAATAAAGGAGCGATACACCAGGGGGAATATTCATCAGATACAGGAGCGATACACCAGGGGGATATTCATCAGATACAGGAGCGATACACCAGGGGGAATATTCATCAGATACAGGAGCGATACACCAGGGGGATATTCATCAGATACAGGAGCGATACACCAGATATTCATCAGATACAGGAGCGATACACCAGGGGGATATTCATCAGATACCGGAGCGATACACCAGGGGGAATATTCATCAGATACAGGAGCGATACACCAGGGGGAATATTCATCAGATACAGGAGCGATACAACAGGGGGAATATTCATCAGATACAGGAGCGATACGCCAGGGGGAATATTCATCAGATACAGGAGCGATACACCAGGGGGAATATTCATTAGATACAGGAGCGATACACCAGGGGGATATTCATCAGATACAGGAGCGATACACCAGTGGGAATATTCATCAGATACAGGAGCGATACACCAGGGGGAATATTCATCAGATACAGGAGCGATACACCAGGGGGAATATTCATCAGATACAGGAGCGATACACCAGGGGGATATTCATCAAATACAGGAGCGATACACCAGGGGGATATTCATCAAATACAGAAGCGATACACCAGATATTCATCAGATACAGGAGCGATACACCAGGGGGAATATTCATCAGATATAGGAGCGATACATCAGGGGGATATTCATCAGATACAGGAGTGATACACCAGAGGGAATATTCATCAGATACAGGAGCGATACACCAGGGGGATATTCATCAAATACAGGAGCGATACACCAGGGGAATATTCATCAAATACAGAAGTGAGACATCAGATATTCAACAGATACAGGAACGATACACCAGAGGAATATTCATCAGATACAGGAGCGATACACCAGGGGGAATATTCATCAGATACAGGAGCGATACATCAGGGGGATATTCATCAGATACAGTAGCGATACACCAGATATTCATCAGATACAGGAGCGATACACCAGGGGAATATTCATCAGATACAGGAGCGATACGCCAGGGGGAAAATTCATCAGATACAGGAGCGATACACCAGGGGGAAAATTCATCAGATACAGGAGCGATACACTAGGGGGAATATTCATCAGATACAGGAGCGATACACCAGATATTCATCAGATACCGGAGTG
The DNA here is from genome assembly GCF_039654945.1 of Dendrobates tinctorius. NCBI lineage: Eukaryota > Metazoa > Chordata > Amphibia > Anura > Dendrobatidae > Dendrobates > Dendrobates tinctorius. The sequence continues at coordinate 2,883,103 of NW_027361824.1, forward strand.
ATACAACAGGGGGAATATGCATCAGATACAGGAGCGATACACCAGGGGGAAAATTCATCAGATACAGGAGCGATACACCAGGGGGAATATTCATCAGATACAGGAGCGATACACTAGGGGGAATATTCATCAGATAGAGGAGCGATACACCAGGGGGATATTCATCAGATACAGGAGCGATACACCAGATATTCGTTAAATACAGGAGCGATACACCAGGGGAGTATTCATCAGATACAGGAGCGATACACCAGGGGGAATATTCATCAGATATAAGAGCGATACACCAGATATTCATCAGATACAGGAGCGATACACCAGATATTCATCAGATACCGGAGCGATACACCAGGGGGATATTCATCAGATACCGGAGCGATACACCAGGGGGATATTCATCAGATACCGGAGCGATACACCAGGGGATATTCATCAGATACAGGAGTGATACACCGTGTTCGTTGAGCAAAGTTTTTAAATAAGCGACGGTAATATCCAGCCAGTCCCAGAAACGCCTGCACATCCTTTACCAAAAACATACTGAAAGGGAATGTAGATTGTTGGGGACAGTCATGATAATGTGTGCAAACTGTAAAGCGCTGTGGAATATGTTAGTGCCATATAAAAATAAAGATTATTATATTATTATTATTTACCGTCTCGGGGGTAGGCCACTTCCATATCACAGTGATCTTCTCCCGAGACAGTCACAAGCCTTCAGAGGAGACAATGTGCCCCAGATACTCGATCTGAGTGCGAAACAGGTGGCATTTCTCGGGATTTCTCCTTCAACCCGCACGCCTGCAGTCGACCGAGCACCTGCCCTAACCGGTACAGGTGGTCCTCAAAAGTGGCAGCATATATGATGATGTCGTCAAGGTAGATCAGGGTGGCCTCGAAGTTCAGGTCGCCCAAGCATCGCTCCATTAAGCGTTGGAAGGTCCCCGGGGGAACTGGCCAGACCGAAGGGCATCCGACTGAATTCAAATAGGCCTATGGGCAAGATGAAAACCATCTTCGCCCAGTCCTGTTCTGACATGGGTACCTGCCAATACCCACTGGCCAGATCTAGAGTGGAAATGTACTTTGCTTTCCCCAACGCGGACAAGGATTCTTCGATTCGAGGAAGGGGGTAATAATTTTTGATGGTACAGTCATTGAACTTCCGATAATCCACACAAAACTGCAACGTTCCATCTTTTTTCCGCACCAGCACGATGGGAGCGGCCCAGCGGCTTTGACTTTCCCGGATGACCCCCTTTTGCAGCAAGATCTTCACCTCCTGATAAAGTTGCGGGGGAATCTGCCTGTAGCGCTCTCTGATGGGGGTTGTGCCTTCAGTGGGGATCCTGTGCGTAATGACTGTGGTGCAGCCGAAGTCCTCTTTGTGGCGAGCGAACACTTCCTTATATTGACCTAGAAGAGCCTCCACTTACTGTACCTGGGATTGCCCTAGGCCAGAGAGCTCTGCCCGCATTTGTTCCAAGATGGCTCGTCCTTCTTGTTTAGGCAGGAGCCCCGAGGCCTGGATTGAGTTTACAGTCACGGCCCAGGGTTCCCCTAGCTGCAGTGTCGAAGGTGGCGGCACCACCTCCAGCGGCTTTACTACTTTGGCCATCTCGCAGCGGAGCCTCACGATATCTTGGTCTTCCAGATTGACACAGTGTAAGAGCACTGTCCCCTGCCTCACGGTGACCAGGGCGCGGGCCACCAGGAGACCCGGGGGTAATTGTTCTGCCCACGAAGGTTCCACTTGTACTTCTACTCCATCCAATGGGACAGTGTTGTGATTGGGTCACCGAGGAGGAAAACAAGACCAACCTAAGCCACAGAAAACCAGAGAGGTTGGTAACTAAGCGGATTGCAGACCCCTGATCCTAGCCACACAACTAGCAGTAGCCGTGGCGCTTACCTATGATGATTCTAGATGCCGCGACACAGCCGGAGGACTAAATAAGCCTAAAGCAAGAAAAGGGGACATCTAAACTGCCCCAGAGCAGGCCCCAAAGGAATAGATAGCCCCCAAACATATATTGTTGGTGAGACACGATGAAAACACAAACAGGTAGGAAAATAGGCTGAGCAAACGATGGGGCCCATACTAACTTGAAAGGACAGGAAAGGAAAGACACTGTCTGCAATCACGCCAAAAAACCCTGCAAAAATGTCCAACACTTCTGATAGCAAAAAACCCTGAAGTTACTAGACTTCCCCCACTATATCAGCATATCAGCACTCTGGCATATTCTGAAAACAGCAAAAAGAGGCCAATCTATAAAGGGACAAAAAGCAAACTGGCACAAACAGTAACATAAGAATGGAAATTGTCATGATCCCAGTGCAGGTTTTTGAGCTGCACGTCAGGGGTTAATGTCTGGAGCTCAGTGCAGGTTTTGACTTGCACACCTGGGGGTTAATGATTGTGGCCTCTTTTTGATTCTGGGAGAGCTTCTTAAACCCCTGGCACGCTCCAATCCCTGCCAGGTATACTTTTGCCTTTGGCCGAGTGTGGTGACCTCTGTGTGCCTGTTCGTTGTTATAGCTTGTTTATATGGTTCTGACCCGGTTCTGTTTCTCGTTGTGAGTTTGCCTGTTGATTCTGTACTGCGTTATTATTTGTATGACTCATTGCCTGTGATCTGACTACTCTCTGCTCACCCCTCTTGTACCTTGCAGCTATCTCTGTGTATGACTCATTGACTACATCTTGACCATCCTCCCTGTCTATGCCCCTTGGTAACTTTGTCTCGCAGTTACCCTGCTAGGAGTTCTCTTGCAGCTCCTAGCTCTCTGGAGTTTAGGCCACGCCCCTAGCAGTCACGTGCTTCAGGTCCCGCTGTTCTGAAGCACGCATCTACTCGGCTGCTGGCCGCTCCACAGGTATTTTTGAGCACAGTTCGCTTTACTCAGGACACGCGCACTGGCTCAGTGAGCAAGTTCAGTGCGGTGTTCCTGACATTATAACTGGCCTTGAATTTTTTTTTCTCTCTCCTCACTTCTGCAGCATGGACCCAATGTGTGCTTTATCTGAGCAGGTGAAATGCTTGACTCAGTCACTGCAGAAGCTTAGTTTGGAACACTAAGCTCTGGCCCAGTCCCAACGGCGGGTTGAGGACTCAGTTCAGGGGGTACTTTCCGCAGGCTTCCAGCAGGTGGGGAATAGAGATGTCATTTTAGTCCCACCCGAATCCCCGGTTAAATTGCCAGATGTTTTCTGGTAACAAAGATGATTTCAGAGCATTTAAGGAGGGCTGTAAGCTCTTTTTCTCTTTGAGACCCTGCTCCTCGGGGGATGAGAAACAGAGGGTGGGGGTGGTTATGTCCCTGCTTAGGGGGTCCCCACAAGCCTGGGCATTTTCGCTTTCCTCTTCTGCCCCTGTGAGAATGTCTGTGGATGCGTTTTTTGAAGCCTTAGGGCTTATTTATGATGAGCCTGATAGAGTGCAGTTGGCTGAGGACAAGGTGATGAGTGTCTGTCAGTGGGAGCACTCGGCCGAATGGTTCTGTACTGAATTCAGACGTTGGGCAGCCGAGATTTCCTGGAGTGATGCCGCCCTTCGAGGGCTGTTCCACAGAGGCCTGTGTGAACGTCTGAAGGATGCTTTGGCACTCCATCCTCCGCCTGACTCCGTGGAGGATGCCCTGACCCAAGAGGTTCGCATGGATCGCAGACTGCGGGCTAGAGGCATTATGCAACGGGAAACACCATTATTCTTCAGTGGAGATGAGACCCGGACTCTTCCTGTGGCTATGGAGGTGAGCGCTGTCACCTGTGAGGAAAAGAAAGAAGACGCCGCCGGGAGAAGCAGTTGTGCTTTTATTGTGGGGAATCCGGACACTGGAAGAAGGACTGACCCTCCTGTCCGTCATCCTCCAAGATGGCGGAAAACGACTAGGTCTGGGTAGTAGTCGAGGAGGCTACCCAGACCTTCAGATACAATTTTCCTCACGTGCAAAAATGGTACTGCAGGTGGAACTGGAACTTGGTTATGGTCCTGTTCAGACTACTGCTTTTGTTGACTGTGGTTCTGCTGTGAATCTGATTGATACCAAAGTTATGACTCTCAATAAGATAGGGACAGTCAGGCTTCACGATCCTGTTAAACTTGTGGCAATTGACTCGTCTCCTCTTACCCAAGACGGTATCTGTTGCAGGTCTGAACTTTTTTCTCTAAAAGTGGGTTCCACTCATGTGGAAAAACTAAGTTGTCTTGTGCTAGATAACTTGCCTGCAGGACTGGTACTGGGGATGCCTTGGCTTCAACGCCATAATCCTACCATTGATTAGGTTACAGGGGAAATCACTCAAAGGGGATGCAATGATAAATGTGGCAACCTGGGACATCTTGTTAACACTGTTAAATCCGTGTCTGTGTCTTCTATCGGTCTGGAAGGTAATCCGGAGTACCTGAAGGATTTCGAAGACGTTTTTTCCGAAAGTGAGGCTGAGGCGCTGCCACCACATAGATCCTACGATTGTGCCATTGATTTAGTACCCGGAGCCAAGTTACCTAAGGCTCGATTGTTCAATTTGTCTGGGCCTGTGCACCAAGCCATGAAGGAGTACATAGCTGAGAGTCTCCACAAAGGGCATATCAGGCCTTCTGTGTCACCTGTGGCAGCAGGATTCTTCTTTGTGAAGAAGAAAGATGGTGGTTTGCGGCCATGCCTCGACTTTTGAGAACTTAACAAGATAACGGTTAGGAACACTTACCCGCTTCCCCTCATCCCAGACTTATGTAACCAGTTAGCGGGGGCCCAACGGTTCTCCAAGTTAGATCTGCGGGGGGCCTACAATCTGATAAGGGTTCGGGAAGGGGACGAGTGGAAAACTGCTTTCCTCACATCAGAAGGACTCTTTGAGAACCTGGTTATGCCGTTTGAGTTAACTAATGCACCCGCTATTTTCCAGAATTTCATCAATGTTGTGTTTTCTGACCTGATAGTCCGTTTTATCATTATTTATTTGGATGATATTTTGGTGTATTCCCCGGACAGTCAATCTCACTTGCAACACCTAAGGACAGTTCTCCAGAGACTCAGGGAGAACCAATTGTTCACTAAATTGGAAAAATGTTCATTTTTTGTACAGGAACTGTATTTTTTGGGGTTGATTGTGTCCTGTGAGGGGTTTCGTATGGATCCTAAGAAGGTGCTGGCGATCGCTGACTGGGTTCAGCCTCGAGATCTCAAGGGACTTCATCGCTTCTTAGGATTTGCGAACTATTATCGAAGATTCATTAAAGGTTTCTCACAAGTGGTTAAACCACTCACGGATCTTACTCAGAAGGGCGCTGATGTAAAAAATTGGTCTGTACTTGCTAAGGAGTCCTTTTCAGTGATTAAGAAATGTTTCATGTCTGCCCCGGTGTTGGTACAACCAGACCCGTCCAAACCATTCATTGTGGAGGTGGATGCTTCTGAAGTGGGGGTGGGGGCTGTGCTGTCCCAGGGTCCGGCCACCCTTACCAATCTCAAACCCTGTGCCTTCTTCTCCAAGAAGTTCTCCTCAGCTGAGAAAAACTATGATGTAGGCAATAGAGAACTTCTTGCGGTCAAGCTGGTGTTTGAGGAATGGAGGCACTTTTTTGGAAGGGGCGGCTCACCCTATCACGGTTGTCACGGATCACAAAAATTTGGCATACCTTGAATCTGCTTACTCCTAGACAAGCCCGTTGGTCACTTTTTTTTTTTCACGATTTCAGTTCTCCATTACTATTTGACCGGGGTCCAAAAATGTTAAAGCGGATGCCTTGTCAAGAAGTTTTGATCCAGTGTCTCCCCCTGAGCCCGCCGTCCGCCATTCTTCCCAGGGGTGGTAGTAGCGGGGGTCACAACTGAGTTGGAACAAGAAATACTAAGGGCTCAGGCCCTAGCTCCGGCAACCAGGCCAGGGGATAAACTGTTTGTTCCAGATTCGTTGCGGCCTAGACTTCTGCAGGAGTTTCATGAGTCTAGGCTGAGTGCTCATCCAGGTATCACGGCCACTAGAGAGGCAGTAGCCATGGGTTTTTGGTGGCCTTCACTAAGGTCCGATGTCAAGGATTTTGTTTCTGCTTGTGGCATGTGTGCCCGTTCCAAAAGCTCGCATAACCGACCGGCTGAGGAACTCATACCTTTAACGGTTCCTGATAGGCCATGGACTCACCTTTCCATGAATTTTATTACCGGCCTTCCACCTTCCAGGGGGTAATATCGTGATCTGGGTGGTGGTAGATAGGTTTTCTAAACAGGCCCATTTCATTCCCTTGGCAGCATTACCCTCAGCAGAAACATTGTCAAGGTTGTTTGTGCAGCATGTGGTCCGATTGCATGGGGTACCCCTGAATGTTGTGTCTGACAGAGGTGTGCAGTTTGTGGCCAAATTTTGGAGGGCGTTCTGTATGAAATTGGGCATCTCACTCTCCTTCTCGTCAGCATATCACCCGGAGAGTAATGGTCAGACAGAACGCACCAATCAATCTCTGAAACAAATTCTCAGGTGTCTGACCTCCGCCAGACAGGAGGATTGGTGTGATGCGTTACTGTTGGCGGAATTCGCTTTTAACAATTGGGTGAGTCAGTCCACCAACATGTTGTGACGACTCCTGGAGTGGACCCTCTGGGTCGTGACACCAACCCTCCCAGGGCGAGCTGACCTAGTGAAGACCACCCCCTATACAGGGAGTGTCAGGGGCAAGCCCCAGGGGGTGAGGCACCACGACTGGTGGCACCAGGCGGCCGGCTCACAGGAGACACGAGTGGGTGAGTGTGTCTGCAGGAACGTGTGAAGCGTGGACACGGGAACACGCGGTATACAGAGACTTCGTTCGTCCGGGTGTGAGTGAAGCAGGATGCGTGCGAGGAGCACGTCAGAGCATTGAGTCAGGCAGCAGGTGTGCCAGGAGGTGTAACAGAGTACAGGAGCAGGGTGTGTGCCAGAGGGCACAACTGAGCATAAGACAGAGTGCAGGATTGGTACGTGTGCCAGGAGGCACAACAGAGTAAGAGACTGAGTACAGGATCAGAGCATGTGCCAGGAGGCACAACAGAGTATGAGACAAAGCACAGGGTCCGAGTGTGTGCCAGGAGGCACAACTGAGTATAAGACAGAGCACGGAATCAGAGTGTGTGCCAGGAGGCACAACTGAGTATAAGACAGAGCACGGAATCAGAGTGTGTTCCAGGAGGCACAACTGAGTATAAGACAGAGCACGGAATCAGAGTGTGTTCCAGGAGGCACAACTGAGGATGAGACAGAGTACAGGGTAAGAGCGTGTGCCAGGAGGCACAACCGAGTATGAGACAGAGTACAGGGTCAGAGCATGTGCCAGGAGGCACAACCGAGTACGAGACAGAGCACAGGGTCAGAGCGTGTGCCAGGAGGCACAACAGAGTGCAAGGCAGGGGACCTGAATACAGCGCACAGCCAGGCAGGGAAACGGCAGACCAAGCCAGGAAGCACAACAATAATCAGGCACCTCCCCTAGGGGGAGGTCGTCTGATATAGCACATGACTACTACTGGTTCCGGGTCAGGACCTGGCCAGAAGGCACATGACCACTACAGGTTCCGGGTCAGGTCCTCCATTACCATAGAGAGGACCGAGCCCTATACAGCACTGACAGGAGCGCACAAGCGCAAACGTGACATGTAGGAGGAGACCCGGGGACGAGAGCTGCGCGTGCGCACCCGACGGGACCCCCGGAGTGACCGCGGCTCCGGAAGAGATGACGTCGGGACCGAGGTCCCGCCCCCAGGTGAGCACGGCGTGACAGTACCCCCCCCTTTACGCCCCCTCTTTCTAAAACTGGAGAGGAACTTAGACAAAATCTGGGGTGCGTGGATATTCTCCCTGGGTTCCCATGACCTCTCCTCGGGGCCAAAACCCTTCCAATCGACCAAGAACATGGTTCTCCCTCTTACCTTCTTCATGGCCAAAATGTCATTCACCTCAAACTCATCCCCCAAGCCAACAGGCTGGGGTGTGTGGCCTGGAGAAGGATGAAATCGGTTAAGAACCACAGGTTTTAGGAGAGACACATGGAAGGAATTGGGAATACGGAGTGAAGGAGGCAGCTTCAATTTGTAAGCAACATCATTAATCCGCCTGAGGACCTCAAAAGGACCAATGTAACGGGGACCCAGTTTGTAAGATGGTACCTTAAGGCAGACGTATTTGGTGGAGAGCCACACCTTGTCACCAGGGAGAAATGGAGGAACGTCCAGGCGCCTCTTGTCAGCGTGTAATTTCATTCTGTCCCGTGCTTTCTCGAGAGCGGTTTTGGTCTCCTGCCATACCCTGGAGAACTCCACAGACTGAGAATCGGCAGCAGTTACCCCCGAGACAGGAAGTACCGGTAGAGGCACATTGGGATGCTGTCCAAAGACGATGAAGAAAGGAGACTTGGTAGACGATTCACTGGAGTGATTATTGTAGGCGAACTCAGCCCAAGGAAGTAGACCGACCTAGTCATTCTGAAGAGCATTAGAAAAATGCCGGAGGTAGGATGTAAGGATCTGGTTGGTACGTTCCACCTGTCCATTGGTTTGGGGGTGATAGGCGGAAGAGAAATCCAATGACACTTTCATGAGTCCGCATAGAGCTCTCCAGAATCGGGAGGTGAATTGGACCCCTCTGTCTGACACGATGTGCTGGGGGAAGCCGTGAATCCTGAAGATATGGGAAATGAAGATCTTCGCCAAGTCAGGAGCAGAGGGTAGTCCGGGAAGAGGAATGAAGTGGGCCATCTTTGAAAATCGGTCTACAACCACCAAGACCACAGTACAACCGGAAGAACAAGGCAGATCAGTAATGAAATCCATGGCTATGTGCTGCCATGGAGCCGATGGAACGGGAAGCGGGAACAGAAGACCGGAGGGTGGTTGTCTGGGTATCTTGTTCTGGGCACAGGACGGGCAAGATGCTACAAAGTCTTTAACATCCTGGGAGAGTGAAGGCCACCAATAATGGCGAGAGATTAAGTCCAAAGTCTTTTTGACACCAATGTGGCCCGCAATCTTGGACGAATGTCCCCAATTTAGCACTCGTTTTCGGTTATTCTCAGCCACAAAGGTTCTTCCCGGAGGTAACGTGGTTAACTTGACAGGAGCTACAGTAATTACTTTGGATATATCAATGATATGAGAGGGTTCCTCCTCTGCATCAGACGACAGGAATGATCTTGACAACGCATCCGCTCTAACGTTCTTATCGCCGGGCCGAAAATGTAGCTCAAAGTCAAAGCGGGCGAAGAATAGGGACCACCTGGCTTGCTGAGGATTGAGCCTCTGTGCGGACTGGATGTACGCCAGGTTCTTATGGTCCGTGAAGATCTTGAATGGATGTATGGCACCTTCCAGTAAGTACCTCCACTCCTCCAAGGCCAACTTAATGGCCAATAGCTCTTTGTCGCCAATGGAGTAGTTCTGTTCAGTGGAGGAAAATACTTTAGAAAAGAAGCCACAGGTGACAAAACGTCCAGAAGAGGATTTCTGCAGAAGGACTGCGCCAGCCCCAGTAGAGGATGCGTCCACCTCGAGAGTGAAAGGTCTACTAACCTCAGGTCGGTGAAGCGCCAGAGCAGCGGCGAAGGCTTGTTTCAGCGACTGGAAGGCCTCTTCAGCCTCAGAGGGCCAAGCCTTTGGGTTAGCTCCCTTGCAGATAAGGGACGAGATGGAGCGAACCAACGAGGAGAAATGAGGAACGAACTGTCGGTAGTAGTTCGCAAAACCAAGGAAGTGTTGGATTGCCTTCACCACATGGGGCTGTGGCCAATCGAGGACGGCGGACGCCATTGCCTGATCCATGCGTAGACCTGATTCTGAGATAATGTACCCCAAGAATGGCAGGGACGTTTGCTCGAAGGCACATTTCTCAAGCTTGGCATAAAGGCGGTTCTCCCTCAGGCGCTGGAGGACTTGACGCACGTTCTTTCTGTGGGCGGAGAGATCTGGAGAAAAAAAGAGGATGTCATCCAGATAGACTACCACGCAGGAGTACAGCATATCCCGGAAGACGTCATGTTATGATTGAGTCACCGTAGGAGGCAAAAACAGAAATGCTAGCTAAGTCCAGAAAACCAGAGAAGTTGGCAGCTATCGGATTGCAGACCCCTGAACCTATCAACACAACTAGCAGTAGCCGTGGGGGGTTCCTACGATGCCCTAGACCCCTCGATCACAGCCAGAGAAATAAATAGGCCTAAAGAAAGAAAGGGGAAAACTAAACTGCCCCAGAGCAGACCCCAAAGCAATAGGCAGCCCCCCACATATAATGACGGTGAAGCAAGATGAAAACACTAACACAGACAGAAAGATAGACTGAGCAAAGACGGGGCCCATCTAGCTAGATAGAAAAGGACAGGAAGGCTGCTGTCTGCAATCCGTGAAAAACCCTATGAAAATAAGAGCCAACAGACTGACAGTGAAAAAGGCCCTGAAGACGCTAGGCTTCAAAAAAGCTATGTCAATACTCAGGAATATTCAGAAGACAGAGCTACAGGCAAAAGGAGATTCAGCTCACTCCAGCAGGGAATGGCAGAATCCAGAAAAGCAAGGAAAACAAAAACAAAACACTAATGCAAACAGGCAAAGCAGAAAAACTTAGCTTAGAGGAGCAGGAATCAGACTGGTGTCCTAGAAGTCCACAGAGAAATCACCCGCAGGGCAGAAGGGCGTCGGCAGCCTTATATCCAGTCCGTGACTCCACTCAGCCAGTCATCCTCATCAGGCTCAGGTGCCTGATAATCAGGCTCATTACCTTCCTTCACCAGAATAGGGAGTTCACCAGACCTAAGTGACGAAGGGGAAAATGAACTCACAACAGTACCTCCCCCTTGAGGAGGGGTCACCGAACCCTCAACCATGCCACCAGGGCAATCAGGGTGAGCCCAATGAAAGGCACGCACCAATCTTTTGGCATGAATATCAGAGACAGAGACCCAGGAATTATCCTCCTGACCATAACCCTTCCACTTAACCAAATACTGGAGTCTCCGTCTAGCCAGACGGGAATCCAGTATTTTCTCTACCTCATATTCCATGTTACCTTCAACCAATACAGGGTCCGGAGGTGCCACCCCAGGAACAACTGGTTCAACAAACCTCTTCAACAAGGACTTATGGAACACATTATGGATTTTAAATGTGACAGGAAGAGCCAAACGGAAAGAGACCAGATTAATAATCTCCAAAATCTTGTAAGGTCCAATAAATCTAGGCTTAAACTTCGGAGAAGCCACCTTCATAGCAATATTTTTTGATGATAACCACACCATATCACCAATCTTAAACTGGGGACCAATGGTCCTATGTCGATTGGAAAACCACTGGGCCTTTTCCTGGGAGAGAGATAACTTATCCACCACTTGGTCCCAGATCTGGTGCATTCTCTCCACCACAGTGTCAACACCTGGGCAGGCAGAAGGCTCCACCTGCCCTGAAGATAATCGAGGATGAAACCCAAAGTTACAAAAAAAAGGTGACATCAAAGTGGCAGAACTAGCTCTATTATTTAAAGCAAATTCGGCCAAGGGCAAAAATGAAACCCAATCATCCTGATCAGCGGAAATAAAACATCTCAAATACGACTCCAAGGTCTGGTTTGTTCTCTCTGTCTGCCCATTGGTCTGAGGGTGAAAAGCAGAGGAGAAGGACAACTGAATTCCCAGCTTGGAACAGAAAGTCCTCCAAAATCTAGACACAAACTGAACTCCTCTGTCAGATACAATGTTCTCAGGAATCCCGTGTAAGCGAACCACCTGTTGCAAAAACAGGGGCACCAACTCAGAGGAAGAGGGCAACTTAGGGAGTGGTACAAGATGAACCATCTTAGAGAACCTATCACAAATCACCCAAATAACAGTCATTCTTTGAGAGACCGGCATATCAGAGATGAAATCCATTGAAATATGGGTCCATGGCCTCCTGGGGACAGGCAAAGGCATCAACAACCCACTAGAGCGAGAACAAGATTTAGACCGGGAGCAAGTCCCACAGGACTGCACAAAATTCCTGACATCATGAGACAAGGTGGGCCACCAAAAAGAGCGACTCACCAGATCTCTAGTACCAAAAATACCTGGATGACCAGCCAATGCAGAGCAATGAACTTCAGACATCACTCTCTTCTTCCACTGGTCAGGAACATACAACTTTCCACTGGGACAACGCTCAGGTTTGTCCTCCTGGAACTCTTGCAGAGCAAGTCTCAAATCGGGCGAGATGGCAGAAAGAACTACCCCTTCGCCTAAGATGGTAGCAGGCTTGGTCACCACAGGAGAATTAGCAAAGAAACTCCTAGAGAGGGCATCTGCCTTGACATTCTTTGTTCCAGGAAGAAAAGAGACCACAAAATCAAAACGTGTAAAAAACAAGGCCCACCTAGCCTGTCTAGGGTTCAAGCGTTTAGCCGACTCTAGGTAAATCAAATTCTTGTGGTCAGTGAGGACCACAACTTGATGTTTAGCTCCCTCCAACCAATGTCTCCACTCCTCAAATTCCCATTTCATGGCCAACAGTTCCCGATTCCCCACATCATAGTTACGTTCAGATGGAGAGAACTTTCGGGAAAAGAAAGCACAGGGATTCATTTTAGCTGTTACAGGATCCTTTTGGGACAAAACAGCTCCTGCACCAATCTCAGAAGCATCCACCTCTACCTGGAACGGGAGTGAGACATCAGGTTGCCGCAAAACCGGGGCGGAGGTAAATCTTCGCTTCAGCTCCTGAAAGGAAGCAACAGCCTCCGGAGACCAATTCAACACATCAGCACCCTTCTTAGTCAGATCAGTCAATGGCTTGGCAATACTAGAAAATTTTGCTATAAATTTTCGATAAAAATTAGCAAAACCCAAAAACTTCTGGAGGGCCTTCAAAGAAGTGGGCTGAACCCAATCATAAATGGCCTGTACCTTGGCCGGGTCCATTTCAATAGTTGACGGAGACAAAATAAATCCCAAAAATGAAATCCTCTGTACTCCAAAAAGGCATTTCGATCCTTTGACATACAGGGAATTCTCCCTCAAGATCCGGAACACAGTCCGAATATGTTCCACATGAGAATCCCAATCCTTGGAGAAAATCAAAATATCATCCAGATAGATAATCAAAAATTTATCGACAAAGTCTCGGAAAATATCGTTCATGAAGCACTGGAAGACAGAAGGGGCATTAGTGAGCCCAAAAGGCATCAACAGGTACTCAAAATGTCCCTCCAGAGTATTAAACGCCATCTTCCATTCATCCCCCTGCTTAATGCGGATAAGATTATACGCCCCCCTGAGGTCAAGCTTGGTAAACCAGCAAGCACCTCTAACTCTAGAGAATAGATCCAAAATCAGGGGTAACGGATACTGATATTTAATAGTAATTTTATTGAGGGCACGATAATCAATACAAGGCCTTAAAGAACCATCCTTTTTGGCCACAAAAAAAAACCCAGCACCTAAGGGTGAAGAGGATGGTCTAATATGACCCTTCTCCAACGCCTCCTTAATATAGGACCGCATAGCCTCGTGCTCGGGTACAGATAAATTGAAGAGCCGACCCTTGGGAAATTTACACCCCGGGCTTAGTTCAATTGCACAGTCATAACTCCTATGAGGAGGCAAGGACGCAGACTCATTCTCACTAAATATATCATAAAAGTCCGCCAAATAGTCAGGAACATCATGCGACTGAGGAGAGGTGGAAATAACCGGAGCCTCACTAAAGGTACACCGACAACCCCAACTCACCACAGACACAGATTTTCAATCCAAAACTGGATTATGAATTTGCAACCAGGGAAACCCCAGAACAACGGCATCATGCAGACCATGCAACACCAAAAATCTGACCAAAATTTCTTGATGGTCTGGGGCGACCCGCATGACCACCTGGGTCCAAAACTGAGGTTTATTTTTAGCCAGAGGAGTAGCATCAATCCCCCTCAAAGAAATAGGCATCTGCAGAGGTGTCATCGGAAATCCACAACGTTTAGGAAAATCCAAGTCCATTAGGTTTAGCGCTGCTCCCGAATCCACAAAAGCCTTGGCGGAAAATGTGGACAGGGAGCAGATCAGAGTAATTGCCAGAAGAAACTTAGGTTGAACACCACCAACAGAAAACGTGTGTGCAAAGCGTTTCTCTCGTTTAGGACAAACAGAAATAACATGCGAGGCATCTCCACGGAAAAAACACAGCTTATTACGCCTTCTGAACTCCTGACGTTGCGCCTTAGACAAAACTCTATCACATTGCATAGGTTCAGACGTCTGTTCAACCGGTGGCAACACCTCTCGTGCAATCCTGCGTTCACGTAAACGCCGATCAACCTGAATGGCTAATGACATAGAATTGTCCAGACCAGAGGGAACAGGAAATCCCACCATAGTATCTTTTACGGCTTCTGACAAACCCTTCCGAAAGAGAGCAGCCAAGGCATTATCATTCCAGGTAGTAAGGACCGCCCACTTTCGGAACTTTTGACAGTACAACTCTGCAGAATCTCGACCCTGGTTCAATGCCAACAGGGTCTTTTCAGCCTGATCAATAGCATTAGGTTCGTCATACAACAACCCCAAAGCTTGAAAGAATGCGTTCACATTAGTCAGAATAGGATCATCTGGTTTCAAAGAAAACGCCCAATCCTGGGGATCGCCACGCAGCAAAGAGATGACAATTTTAACCTGCTGCGCGGAGCTCCCTGACGAGTTAGGCTTCAAGGCAAAAAATAATTTACAATTATTTTTGAAACTCAAAAATTTAGATCGATCCCCAAAAAATACATCAGGTGTAGGGATCTTTGGTTCAACAGCATGCGAACGAGCAAGGTAGGCGGAAATTTCCCGCACTTCCGCAGCGAGCTGCTCCACACGATCAGACAATTGCTTTATCTCCATTGAGAGAAAAAAAAAATTCCCCCTACGGCCTCAGAGATATAGAGGAAAGAATATACACACACTTTTTTTTTTTTTTTAAACAAAATTCTTTCCTGCTATTGAGTACCCTAGGATCTGCGGTATGGCGGGTGATTCTGTTATGATTGAGTCACCGTAGGAGGCAAAAACAGAAATGCTAGCTAAGTCCAGAAAACCAGAGAAGTTGGCAGCTATCGGATTGCAGACCCCTGAACCTATCAACACAACTAGCAGTAGCCGTGGGGGGTTCCTACGATGCCCTAGACCCCTCGATCACAGCCGGAGAAATAACTAGGCCTAAAGAAAGAAAGGGGAAAACTAAACTGCCCCAGAGCAGACCCCAAAGCAATAGGCAGCCCCCCACATATAATGACGGTGAAGCAAGATGAAAACACTAACACAGACAGAAAGATAGACTGAGCAAAGACGGGGCCCATCTAGCTAGATAGAAAAGGACCGGAAGGCTGCTGTCTGCAATCCGTGAAAAACCCTATGAAAATAAGAGCCAACAGACTGACAGTGAAAAAGGCCCTGAAGACGCTAGGCTTCAAAAAAGCTATGTCAATACTCAGGAATATTCAGAAGACAGAGCTACAGGCAAAAGGAGTTTCAGCTCACCCCAGCAGGGAATGGCAGAATCCAGAAAAGCAAGGAATACAAAACACTAATGCAAACAGGCAAAGCAGAAAAACTTAGCTTAGAGGAGCAGGAATCAGACTGGTGTCCTAGAAGTCCACAGAGAAATCACCCGCAGGGCAGAAGGGCGTCGGCAGCCTTATATCCGGTCCGTGACTCCACTCAGCCAGTCATCCTCAACAGGCTCAGGTGCCTGATAATCAGGCTCATTACCTTCCTTCACCAGAATAGGGAGTTCACCAGACCTCAGTGACGAAGGGGAAAATGAACTCACAACACGTCATTTACGAACTCCTGGAACACCGCTGGGGCATTACAGAGGCCGAAGGGCATGACCAAGTACTCGTAGTGACCGTCTCTGGTGTTAAAGGCGGTCTTCCACTCATCCCCGGAACGAATGCGGATCAAGTTGTAGGCCCCACGAAGATCCAGTTTGGTGAAAATCCGAGCTCCTCTAAGTCGGTCAAAGAGCTCCGGGATCAATGGCAATGGGTATTTGTTCTTGACCGTGATATCGTTCAGGCCTCGGTAGTCTATGCAAGGATGGAGAGAGCCGTCCTTCTTTTTTACAAAGAAAAATCCCGCTCCCGCGGGCAAGGAGGACTTACGGATAAAACCTCTCGCAAGGTTCTCCTGGATATAGTCAGACATAGCTTGGGTCTCAGCAGGGGATAGCGGGTATATCCTACCCCTGGGTGGCGTAGAACCAGGAATGAGGTCAATTGGACAGTCATATGGCCGATGGAGGGGCAGAGTCTCGGCCTCCTTCTTGTCGAAGACATCTGCAAAGGACCAGTAAGCCGACGGCAGACCTGTAGGTGCCGGGGATGGACCGGCAGAGTTCATCGGACGGACGGGCAACAGGCCTTCTCCTGACAGAACGGTCCCCACCGGACTATCTCGCCCGACCGCCAGTCCAGGGTTGGCTCATGAGTCCGTAGCCAAGGGAGACCTAGAAGAAGTGTGTAAGACATGGTAGATAAGATGAAGATGGAGATCTTCTCCAGGTGCAGGGCTCCGATCTGTAGCTCGATCTCTTCGGTGGCCTGGGTAACGGTCTCCTACACGGACGTACCATTGACTGAAACAATTGACCGAGGAGTCTCCAGGGATCTGACAGGAATCCGGTATTTTTTAACCGCCTCGAGTGTGATAAAATTCCCCTCCGCGCCAGAATCCAGAAAAGCCTCCTCAGAATAACGCTTGGCACCGAGATTCAATAATACGGACACGAGCAGGGGAGGAGAGGAATCACGTACACCTAGGGAGGCCTCTCCAATCAACCCTAGGCGAGAAGTTTCCCGGCTTCTTGGAGCAGGAACGGAGGAGGTGAGAGGAGCTCCTCTCTCTGGCTAATTCACGGGCACGTTCCTGAAACCGCAGGTCAATGCGTGTCGCCAGAGAGATCAGATCCTCTAAAGAGGTGGGAGTATCCCGACCTGCTAGTACGTCTTTGATCCGACCGGACAGGCCACGCCAAAAGATCCCTACGAGAGCCTCGTTGTTCCAACCGAGTTCGGAGGCCAAGGTACGAAAACGGATGGCATACTGTCCTACCGGTAGCGTACCCTGATGGAGGTTAAAGAGGGACTCGGTGATAGAGGCCAGCCGACCCGGCTCGTCGAACACCTTGCGGAAGGTGTCCAAAAAGGTGGAAAGCTGAGAGACGAGTGGGTCATTGCGCTCCCAGAGGGGGTTCACCCACGCTAACGCCTCCTCCTCTAAGTGTGAAACAATAAAGGCAATTTGGGCACGCTCAGTGGGATAGTGCTGCGGCAAAAGCTCAAAATGTAACCGGCATTGGTTCAGAAATCCTCGACAAAACTTAGGGTCCCCGCCATATCGGGGTGGCTTGCCGAGGCGCGGCATCGGGTGCGGGGCCGAGGACTGGGCAGAAACGGATTGTATGGCCGACAAACGAGACTCCATGGGTTTCAAAAAGGCCATAATCCTGGTCTGACTCTCCCGTAGGAACACCAGTTCCGTTTGGATGGAGGTGGTGGTACCAGCGGGGTCCATGGCCTGATTATACTGTGACGACTCCTGGAGTGGACCCTCTGGGTCGTGACACCAACCCTCCCAGGGCGAGCTGACCTAGTGAAGACCACCCCCTATACAGGGAGTGTCAGGGGCAAGTCCCAGGGGGTGAGGCACCACGACTGGTGGCACCAGGCGGTCGGCTCACAGGAGACACGAGTGGGTGAGTGTGTCTGCAGGAACGTGTGAAGCGTGGACACGGGAACACGCGGTATACAGACTTCGTTCGTCCGGGTGTGAGTGAAGCAGGATGCGTGCGAGGAGCACGTCAGAGCATTGAGTCAGGCAGCAGGTGTGCCAGGAGGTGTAACAGAGTACAGGAGCAGGGTGTGTGCCAGAGGGCACAACTGAGCATAAGACAGAGTGCAGGATTGGTACGTGTGCCAGGAGGCACAACAGAGTAAGAGACTGGGTACAGGATCAGAGCATGTGCCAGGAGGCACAACAGAGTATGAGACAAAGCACAGGGTCCGAGTGTGTACCAGGATTCACAACTGAGTATAAGACAGAGCATGGAATCAGTGTGTGCCAGGAGGCACAACTGAGTATAAGACAGAGCACGGAATCAGAGTGTGTGCCAGGAGGCACAACCGAGTATGAGACAGAGTACAGGGTCAGAGCATGTGCCTGGAGGCACAACCGAGTACGAGACAGAGCACAGGGTCAGAGCGTGTGCCAGGAGGCACAACTGAGTACAAAGCAGAGTGCAGATTCAGAGCGTGTGCCAAGAGGCACAACAGAGTGCAAGGCAGGGGACCTGAATACAGCGCACAGCCAGGCAGGGACACGGCAGACCAAGCCAGGAAGCACAACAATAATCAGGCACCTCCCCTAGGGGGAGGTCGTCTGATATAGCACATGACTACTACTGGTTCCGGGTCAGGACCTAGCCAGAAGGCACATGACCACTACAGGTTCCGGGTCAGGTCCTCCATTACCATAGAGAGGACCGAGCCCTATACAGCACTGACAGGAGCGCGCAAGCGCAAATGTGACATGTAGGAGGAGACCCGGGGACGAGAGCTGCGCGTGTGCACCCGACGGGACCCCCGGAGTGACCGCGGCTCCGGAAGAGATGACGTCGGGACCGAGGTCCCGCCCCCAGGTGTGCACGGCGTGACACGTCCCCATTCCTGATTAACTATGGGTTTAATCCGCATTTTGGGGAGTTTTCACGGGTGGATTCCGGTTGTCCAGGGGCAGAGGGGTCCGTTCAACAGTTAAAAAACCTCTGGGCTGAAGTCCAGCGTAATATCTCTCGGGCCCAGGGGAGATACAAATATTTTGCTGACAAAAAGAGAACTTCGGGAGACATGTTTCAGGTGGGAGAGGTTTGGCTTTCCACACGTAACATCAACTTAAAGGTACCATCAGCTAAGTTGGGACCAAAGTTCATTGGTCCGTACGAGATTATGGAGATAGTCATCCCAGTGGCATATAGGTTGCGTCTCCCCGCCTCCTTAAAAATATCTAATGTGTTCCATAAGTCTCTGTTGAAACCCGCAGGGTCTGTCAAAGAGGACTCTGAGTCTGTTGTTCCTCCAGTGCTGGTGGAGGGTCAATTGGAGTATGAGGTCGGACATATTGTGGACTCTCGGCGGGTGCGCCGCTCTTTGCAGTACCTGGTCCACTGGAAGGGATATGGACCAGAGGAGCGCTCATGGGTCCCTGCTCGCTCTGTACATGCAGATCGCCTCGTTTGGGCTTTCCATGCCAAGTACCCGGGGAAGCCTGGGGGTCCAGAGGCCCCCCCGTTGAGAGGGGGGTACTGTCATGATCCCAGTGCAGGTTTTTGAGCTGCACGTCAGGGGTTAATGTCTGGAGCTCAGTGCAGGTTTTGACCTGCACACCTGGGGTTAGATGGTGGCCTCTTTCTGGTTCTGGGAGAGCTTCTTAAACCCCTGGGAAGCTTCAATCCCTGCCAGTTATACTTTTGACTTTGGCCGAGTGTGCTGACCCCTGTGTGCCTGTTTGTTGCTATAGCTTGTTTATAAGGTTCTGACCCGGTTCTGTTTCCCGTTGTGAGTTTGCCTGTTGATTTTGTACTGCGTTATTATCTCTGTGTGTGACTCATTGCCTGTGACCTGACTACTCTCTGCTCGCCCCTCTTGTACCTTGCAGCTATCTCTGTGTGTGACTCATTGGCTACGTCTTGACTATCCTCACTGTCTATGCCCCCTGGTAACTTTGTCTTGCAGTTACCCTGCTAGGAGTTCTCTTGCGGCTCCTAGCTCCCTGGAGTTTAGGCCACGCCCCCAGTAGTCACGTGATTCAGGTCCTGCGGCTCTGAAGTACGCATCTACTCGGCTGCTGCCCGCTCCACAGGTATGGTTGAGCACAGTTCGCTTTACTCAGGACACGCGCACTGGCTCAGTGAGCAAGTTCAGGGCGGTGTTCCTGACACTCAGCTGCACGATAAATGGATAATCTATTAGATGTGCTGATTCTTGTGCTTTACCTCAGCTCTTCCTGATTGATTTTGTGCAGTGGCAATTGGGGTAATCTATAAGTATAATTCCAGCTGTTATTTGTAAAAAATCACAGCTTACATCAACCCCAGGGTTAGTAAGAGAGGTGTCTATGAAACACACCGATTAATAACACTGTAAGTAAAAATAAACACACAGATATAAAAAACAAGGATTTTAAATATAAAAACAGACACCATCTTACACCCATATACAGTGGGGCAAAAAAGTATTTAGTCAGTCAGCAATAGTGCAAGTTCCACCACTTAAAAAGATGAGAGGGCGTCTGTAATTTACATCATAGGTAGACCTCAACTATGGGAGACAAACTGAGAAAAAAAAAATCCAGAAAATCACATTGTCTGTTTTTTTTTCAGCAGCGCGACACTCAGGCCCACATTTTAAACTACATGGCCTCGGTAGATAACCGCCTGCTAGCTCTCCAGACCTCAGCCGCAACTCCGGTTCAGCCCACGACCCCGCTTCCCAGTCCTCGTCTGGCGTAGCCCCCGCGATACAGTGGCGACCCCAAGTCGTGTAGGGGCTTCTTAAATCAATGCCAACTACACTTTGAGTTGCTGCCACAACAGTATCCCACCGATCGAGCCAAGGTGGCCTTTATTGTGTCCCACTTAGAAGGGGAGGCTCTGGCTTGGGTTAACCCCCTCTGGGAACGTGATGACCCCTTAGTCGCCCAACTCTCCTTTTTCCTGGATACCTTCCGTAAGGTGTTTGATGAGCCGGGTCGTTTGGCTTCCACCACCGAATCTCTATTCAATCTGCACCAGGGCTCGCTTTTGGTAGGCCAGTACGCCATTCGGTTTCGCACCCTGTCCTCGGAGTTGGGTTGGAACAATGAGGCCTTGGTGGGAGCCTTTTGGCGGGGCCTTTCTAGTCGAATCAAGGATGAGTTGGCGGGTCGAGATACTCCCACCTCCCTGGAGGATCTGATCTCTTTGGCCACCCGCATCGACCTACGCTTTCAGGAACGATCCCGAGAGGTCGCTAGAGAGAGAAGATCTTCTCGCGCTCCTTTTGCCACCCGTAGTCCGCCCCGCTCCCGCCCAGTGACAGCGTCTGCGGTCCCGATACCGGAGCCCATGCAAGTGGATCGTCTCAAGCCGGTGGAGGAGCGCCGGAGAGAGAGGGTCGAACAGAGGCTCTGCTTTTATTGTGGGAGTGCTGCCCATTTCCTTCGTTCCTGTCCTATACGTCCGGGAAACGCCTCCGCCTAGGACAGGTAAGAGAGGCCTTCCTAGGTAATTTTGACTACTCTCTACCCTTGACTCTTTCCGTCCTGTTGCGTCTAGGTTCTAAACGTTTTTCCGAATGGGCTTATATTGATTCTGGGGCGGCTGGTAACTTTATCCAACTCGAGGCAGTTAGGAGGCTTCGGATTCCTGTCAGATCCCTGGAGACCCCTCGGCAGATTGCGTCAGTCGACGACCAACCCCTCCGGGAGTCCGTTACTCAGGTCACCGAGGAAGTGGAACTTCAGATTGGAGCCTTACACCGGGAGAGGATTGTTTTCTACGTACTGCCTTCGTTATCTCATACCATCCTTTTGGGTCTTCCTTGGCTAAGAACACACGAGCCTACTCTTGACTGGCGTTCCAGTGACGTTCTGCGATGGGGCCAGCCTTGCCAAAACAAGTGTCTGCTCACCGTACAGCCGCAGAGTTTTCCACGTTCAACATCAACAGAGTTACCTTCCGCCTACTGGGCTTTTTTGGACATCTTTGACAAGAAGGAGGCCGAGAGCCTGCCTCCGCATCGGCCATATGATTGCCCCATCGACCTTGTCTCCGGTTCCACTCCGCCCCGAGGTCGGATTTATCCGCTTTCTCCCTCCGAGACTCAGGCTATGTCCGAATATGTTCAGGTGAACCTGGCCAGAGGCTTTATTCGCAAGTCTTCCTCGCCCGCCGGGGCTGGGTTCTTTTTTGTGAAGAAGAAGGATGGGTCCCTCCGTCCCTGTATTGACTACAGAGGTCTCAACGACATCACCATTAAGAACAAATACCCCCTTCCTCTCATTCCAGAGCTATTTGACCATCTACGGGGAGCACGGATCTTCACTAAGTTGGATCTTCGGGGGGCCTATAATCTGGTCCGGATTTGCTCTGGTGATGAATGGAAGACCGCTTTCAACACCCGTGACGGCCACTATGAGTACCTCGTTATGCCCTTCGGGTTGTGCAATGCTCCTGCAGTGTTCCAAGAGTTTGTCAATGACATATTCCGAGATCTACTCTACTCCTGCGTGGTGGTATACTTGGATGACATCTTGGTGTTTTCTTCGGATCTGTCTACGCACCGAAAAGACGTCCGCCAAGTCTTACTTCGTCTGAGAGAACATCGTCTCTATGCCAAGCTGGAGAAATGCGCCTTTGAACAGTCGTCACTGCCGTTCTTGGGGTACATAATTTCTGACTCTGGCTTGCGCATGGACCCGGGAAAAGTGTCCGCGGTACTCAACTGGCCACGTCCCCAGGGAATTAAGGCAATCCAGCGGTTCCTGGGGTTTGCCAACTACTACCGGCAGTTTATCCCACACTTTTCCTCGTTGACCGCTCCTATCTCCGCTTTGATCCGCAAAGGAGCCAACCCCACCGCTGGTCTCCTGAAGCCGAGAACGCCTTCCAAACCCTGAGGCAAGCCTTTGCCACAGCTCCCACGTACTTCACCGTCCAGAGGCTAACAAGCCATTCACCCTTGAGGTGGATGCCTCCGCCACCGGAGCAGGAGCGGTCCTCTCTCAAAGATCCTCCTCCGGACGACTGGTTACCTGCGGCTTCTTCTCCAAAACATTTTCTCCTTCGGAGAGGAACTATACCATTGGGGACAGAGAGTTGCTCGCCATCAAACTAGCTTTGGAGGAGTGGCGGTATCTTCTGGAGGGCGCTGTACATCCACTCCAGATCTACACCGACCACAAGAATTTAGCGTATATCCAGTCAGCACAAAGGCTTAACCCCCGGCAAGCTAGGTGGTCCCTGTTCTTTACCCGATTCGACTGAGCTTCATTTCCGTCCTGGTGACAAAAACCTTAAAGCAGATGCCTTATCCCGGTCATTTCTGGTCACCGATACCGAAGAGGAACCTTCACACATAGTGGAGCTTAGCAAGCTCATCGTAGTTGCTCCAGTGAGCATGACTTCCTTACCTCCCGGGAAGACTTTTGTTCGAGACGATGACAGGAAGCGAGTTCTCTACTGGGGTCATGCCTCCAAGCTAGCAGGTCATGTTGGCCTCAAGAAAACACTTTCCTTCATCACCCGTTTTTATTGGTGGCCCTCCCTGCCTCAAGATGTCCGAAACTTCATCGCTTCATGCCCATCTTGTGCCAAGAAAAAGGTCCCTCGACACCAACCCTCCAGTCTCTTGCATCCGCTTCCGGTGCCCTCAGCTCCGTGGCAGCATGTCGCGATGGACTTTATTACGGATCTACCTCAGTCTTCGGGTCACACAGTCATTTTTGTGGTCGTAGACCGCTTCTCCAAGATGGCCCATTTCATCCCTCTGCCCGGACTACCTTCCGCCCCCGAGCTGGCACGGATTTTCATCTCTCATGTCTTTCGGATTCATGGCTTCCCCAAGCACATTGTCTTGGATAGAGGGGTTCAGTTTACCTCGCGATTCTGGAGGGCCCTATGCAAGCTGATGGAGGTAACATTGGACTTTTCCTCCGCCTACCATCCTCAATCTAACGGTCAAGCAGAACGTACAAACCAAATTCTCGTAACGTACCTCCGACATTTTTCTAACGCCCACCAGAACGATTGGTCCAGCCTGCTCCCGTGGGCCGAATTTGCCTACAACAATCATACCAGTGAATCCTCTGCCAAGTCACCCTTCTTTATTGTTTACGGACAACATCCTGGTGTACCTCTGCCGGTACTTCCGGCTTCGGGTGTGCCGGCGGCCGATCTTCTAGCCGAGGAGTTCTCCAGGGTCTGGCAGGAGACCAAAGCCGCACTTGAACGGGCACGTGACAATTTTAAGAAACATGCCGATAAAAAACGCTTGGATGCCCCGTTGTACCACCCTGGAGATAAAGTCTGGCTATCTTCAAAATTTGTCCGCCTCAAAGTTCCCTCGTACAAACTGGGTCCCCGGTACATCGGTCCCTTTGAGATTTTAGCTTGTATCAACGATGTGGCCTACAAATTAAAACTCCCGGCCTCGCTACGAATCCCTAATTCGTTCCATGTTTCCCTCTTGAAACCTGTTGTGCTTAACCACTTTCATGCTTCTGCTGGCCGCTCTCCAGTGCCCGTTTCCACGCAAGATATCTTTGAGGTTAAGGACATTCTTGCCATGAAGAGATCTAGAGGTAAAACCTTTTTCTTAATCGATTGGAAAGGTTTTGGTCCAGAGGAGAGATCTTGGGAGCTCCGGGAGAACATTCAGGCTCCTCAGATTTTGGCAAAGTTCCTTTCCGGCCTTAAGAGGAGGGGGCGTAAGAAGGGGGGTACTGTCACGCTTACCGCGGCTCCCGTGCCCGCCTCCTCCTTCACGTCCGCGGCTCCTGCCGCTGCTCCCGTTCCTGGTCCCACGCTGGCCACGGTCGCCAGGCGCGTCCGCCGCTCCCAGCGCGCTCCTGCGGCAGGCGCGCGCGCCCGCTCCCCTGCGTCCTGCCCCGTGGTCAGCTTCTCTGACTAGCCCAGGACGCATGCGTGCCTCTCACCCCAGACTGGCTCCGCCCATCGCTCCGTCCCCATGACCCTGGAGGTCTGACCTGGAAGTCCTGCTCCTATAAAAGGGAGCTGCCCTTTCAGACCCGTGCCTATCCATTGTGTCCCACGACAGATTCTCGGGTCCTCCGTCTCCTGCGTTTCTCTCGCTAGCACCCAGCCTTGTGCCTATCCCGCCTTGTGTATTCTATTGATCCCTCTCCATCTTTGTATTCTCTTCCAGAGTCCGCCATTCCTGTCCGTTCCTGCCTTCACCCATGTGTGCCTTCCTGATCCGCTCCTGCCAACTCCGGTTCCTCCTGCCTGCTCGCCGTTCAGTCCTGCAGCCGTCCCTCCTGTGTTCGCCAGCCTGCCGACCAGCCCGGTGTTCGCCTGTCTACTCCTCCAGTTGTCCCCAAGTACCAGCTTCCGCGGCGATAGTCTCCTCTGGGCCTGCCCCTAACACTCCCTGTATAGGGGGTGGTACACCTGGCCTGCTCGCCCGGGGGTAGGTTCGTCGTTGCGGTCCTGTGGGTTCACCTTTGGAGTCTTCACAGCCTCACAGGCAGAAGGACGAGATCCCTCTGGCTACTTGGATTTAGCTTTCTCATTGTGAGCTGGCTATTTCAAAGTGGGCAGAAAGACCAGATCCCTCTAACCACTTGGATTTGGCTTTCTCACGATGAGCAGGATAAATTCAAGTGGGTAGGAGGACCTGTTCCTTTTGTCCACTAAGTCTGGTATTAAACCTCTCCAAGGGACCTGGTCCTTTAGCCCACTGAGATATAGCTTTTCACAGTGAGCAGGCTAAAACCAAGTGGCCAGAGGGACCTGGTCCTTCTGCCCACTTGGAAATAGCCGACTCACTGAGAAAGCTAAATCCAAGTGGGCTAAAGGACCAGGTCCCTTGGAGTGGTTTAACACCAGACTTAGTGGACAAAAGGAACAGGTCCTCCTACCCACTTGGATTTAGCTTGCTCACCGACAAAAACTTAATCCCAGTGGGTTAAAGGACCAGGTCCCTTGGAGAGGTTTAATACCAGACTTAGTAAGCTAAAAGACCAGGTCCTTCTGCCCACTTGGATTTAGTCTGCTCACTGTGAGAAAGCCAAATCCAAGTGGCCAGAGGGACCTGGTCTTTTACACCACTTGGATTTAGCTTTCTGAACCGGCTATTTCCCAGTGGACAGAGGGACCTAATCATTTAAGCCACTTGGATTTAGCTTTCTCAGTGAGGGTCGGCTATTTCCAAGTGGGCAGAAGGACCAGGTCTTTTAGCTTAATAGGTCTAGTGTTATACTACCCCATACTACCCCAAGGGACCTGGTCCTTTAGCCTACTGGGATTTAGCTTTTTCACAGAAGAGCAGGCTAAATTCAAGTTGGCAGAAGGACCTGGTCCATTCGACCAATAGTTTTAGTATTAACCCCTTCACAACGCATGATTCAGTTACGTCATATATCATAAAAATATAAGAAAAAAATATCGCTTTTGCTCCATTAAAAAAAAAAAAGCAAATTTAGAACGTGTTCAGAAAGGTCTGTCCAATCAAAATCTAAAATAATCCGGTCGGTAAACGGCATAACGAGAAAAAAAAACGAAAGCCATAATTACGTTTTTTTGGTCGCTGCAACATTGCAATAAAATGAAATAAGAGGTGATAACAACACATGGTATCCGCGCCAAAATGGCATCAATAAGAACGTCCCGCCAAGATAACAAAAAATCCCAACGGCGATGTGGATAGAAAAATAAAAAAAAAACTGAAAAATCGCACGAGGGTTAAAACACTCCTAGGTGCATGTAGGGAAAAAAAAAATCTGTGGTTGTGTGATCTACAAAAACGATCACCAGGAAATAACACGGGAGGCGGATGAGCTTGGCGCAGGGTATCGTACACACTGGAATTAAGGGGAAAATTCTTGCGTCTAAGGCTGCGTTCACACGTTGGGTTTTTTTTGTGGATTTACCAAAAAATCCGCTTAAAAGAAGCTTCCCCGTCATTTTACTGCATTTGGCACTTTTTGTGCATATTGATGCGTTGTTTTTCGGGGAAAAAACCCTTCGTGGTAAAAAACGCAGCGTGCTCAGTAATTTCACGGAAAATTCCACATTCCTGGCTATTTTCTATGTGTCTGGGGACGCGCAGAAAAAAACGAGCAAAAAACGTGCAGCAAAGGCGCGGAAAAAAGCGCGTGTTTTCTGGGAAGGAGTCCGGCTCTTCTGCATCCGTGTGCACAGAGCCTCAATGTCAGATCCGGACTGCGGCTCAGAGTTACTGCACTGACAGGATTCCTATCTCTCCACAGTCAGCGTCCTCCTGTCTCCGGGGATTCCGCATCTTATACAGAGCAGGCGAAACCCAAGTCACGTAAAGGACCCGGCCCCGGGAGACAGCCGGGAGACAGCCGGCTCTGTGTGAGAAGTCCCAGCGCACGGAGGACCGGGGCCAACAGCCGACTGGGATGTAGCCTCAACCTAGACAGAAAGACCTGTGCTGACGTCATGCCCATGTGACCAGAAGGGGCGGCGCCTCCTCCTCCATAGAGCAGAGCGATAAGTAGGAAGCTGTGCTGACGTCATGCCCATGTGACCAGAAGGGGCGGCGCCTCCTCCTCCTCCATAGAGCAGAGCGAACAGGAGGAAGCTGTGGCCCCGCCCACACTGTCCAGCATTTCCATAGCAGAGAAGAGCGCGGCACAACACACCGAGAAGCCCGGAGGAGGGAGCGGCCGACACCCTGCAGAGGACAGAAGGGAGACGGTGTGTGGGGAGGCTGAGCGTGGTGGACGGGAGCGGAGCTGGTGTGCATTGGGCGGGGGAGCAGTCGGAGCTGGCGTGCATTGGGCGGGGGCGGAGCCGGAGCTGGCGTGCATTGGGCGGGGGCGGAGCCGGAGCTGGTGTGCATTGGGCGGGGGCGGAGCCGGAGTGTGGTGGGCGGGGCGGAGCCGGCGTGTGGTGGGCGGGGGCGGAGCCGTAGCTGGCGTGTGGGGGGCGGAGCTGGCGTGTGGCGGGCGGGGGCGGAGATGGAGCTGGCGCGGAACTGGCGTGTGGCGGACAGGGGCGGAGCTGGCGCATGGCGGATGGGGGCGGAGATGTAGCTGGCGCGTGGCGGATGGGGCGGAGATGTAGCTGGCGCGTGGCGGACGGGGGCGGAGATGTAGCTGGCGCGTGGCGGACGGGGCAGAGCTGGTGCGTGGAGGGCGGGGGCGGAGCCGGAGCTGTCGTGTGGTGGATGGGGGCGGAGCCGGAGCTGTCGTGTGGTGGATGGGGGCGGAGCCGGAGCTGGCGTGTGGTGGACGGGAGCAGAGCTGGTGTGCATTGGGCGGGGGCGGAGCCGGAGCTGCTGTGCATTGGGCGGGGGAGCAGTCGGAGCTGGCGTGCATTGGGCGGAGCCGGAGCTGGCGTGCATTGGGCGGGGGCGGAGCCGGAGCTGGTGTGCATTGGTCGGGGGCGGAGCCGGCGTGTGGTGGGCGGGGCGGAGCCGGCGTGTGGTGGGCGGGGGCGGAGCCGTAGCTGGCGTGTGGGGGGCGGAGCTGGTGTGTGGCGGACGGGGGCGGAGATGGAGCTGGCGCGGAACTGGCGTGTGGCGGACGGGGGCGGAGCTGGCGCGTGGCGGACGGGGGCGGAGATGTAGCTGGCGCGTGGCGGACGGGGGCGGAGATGTAGCTGGCGCGTGGCGGACGGGGGCGGAGATGTAGCTGGCGCGTGGCGGACGGGGGCGGAGATGTAGCTGGCGCGTGGCGGACGGGGGTGGAGATGTAGCTGGCGCGTGGCGGACGGGGCGGAGCTGGCGTGTGGCGGACGGGGTCGGAGCTGGCGTGTGGCGGACGGGGGTGGAGATGTAGCTGGCGCGTGGCGGACGGGGGCGGAGATGTAGCTGGCGCGTGGCGGACGGGGCGGAGCTGGCGCATGGCGGACGGGGTCGGAGCTGGCGCGTGGCGGACTGGGGTGGAGATGTAGCTGGCGTGTGGCGGATGGGGGAGGAGCTGGCGCGTGGTGGACGGGAGCCGGAGCTGGCGTGTGGTGGACGGGAGCGGAGCCGGAGCTGGCTCGTGGTGGGCGGGGGCGGAGCTGGCGGGGGCGGGGCCAGAGCTGGCACGTGGCGGGCGGGGCCAGAGCTGGTGCGTGGCGGGCGGGGCGGAGCTGGCGCGTGGCGGACGGGGGTCGGAGATGTAGCTGGAGCGTGGCGGACGGGGGCGGAGCTGGCGCATGGCGGACGGGGGTGGAGATGTAGCTGGCGCGTGGCGGACGGGGCGGAGCTGGCGCGTGGTGGACGGAGGCGGAGATGTAGCTGGCGCGTGGCGGACGGGGGCGGAGCTGGCGCGTGGCGGACGGGGGTGGAGATGTAGCTGGCGCGTGGCGGACGGGAGCGGAGCTGGCGTGTGGCGGACGGGGGCAGAGATGTAGCTGGCGCGTGGCGGACGGGGGCGGAGCTGGCGCGTAGCGGACGGGGGTGGAGATGTAGCTGGCGCGTGGCGGACGGGGGAGGAGCTGGCGTGTGGCGGGCGGGGCCAGAGCTGGCGCGTGGCAGGCGGGGCCAGAGCTGGCGTGTGGCGGGCGGGAGATAAAACATAACCTTTAGTAAGATAGTAGAATAAATACAATGTTGTGTCCCCCAGAGTGAGTGAATATAAATGTTTGGGTGACGTCACGAATATAGGGGCGCGAGGAGCACAGCCCAATCAGGAGGAATGAGTCCCACTGGCAATGGCTGAACTGCAACCAGCAAGTCCCGGAATCTCACGTTGTGGATCTGGGTGAATCCCACAGAACCCGTAAATAGCGACTGACAGGTTCTGGCTGCATATAACAGTAATGACTGGAATCTTGGTGACAGTAATAGTTACCACCCGAAATATGCCGGAGCAATAAGGGAGGAAAGACACAAGCTCAGCGATTCATGAAGCCGGTGCGGGAGGAAAAGGAGATCCTGGGTCCAGGATGATTCATACAGGACAAGGGGAAGAAAATGCCCTACAAGACCCTAAAGGGCGAACAATAGTCTATCCCCAAGACTCCCCCCTGACCGTCCACAGCTCCCCCTGTGCTAAACAAGCCCTGCACCCCCCATGGAAGGGCCCAACACGTTTCTTCCAAGCTGAGTCATCAGGGGACTTATTCTTGTGGTAGGAGGTGAGGTGCCATAGTGCTGAGCTAGAGAGGAATGGATCCCCCCACTCCCTGTGTAAAGCTGTGAGGAACGGGAGGGGACAAAAAGGGTTAACTTTACATAGATGAGGAGAAATGAATTACCACTGCCCATTAGGAATTCCCACAGGTGGTAACACTGAACGTACCCCATATGGTGTGCATGGCCATTATGTCTCCAATCACTAGAGCGTCCTACACACACGTGTGACCCCAGAGAAGGGGGGGGTATGAAATACCATGGTACTTCCGGTGGTTGGAACGCACGCCAGTGTGCCAGAAAGGCGCGTGAGCCGCAAGGAGAAAATCTGCAACACTCAAATGAATTCAGGCTACTAGTTGTGTCCAATGAGGCCGAGGCGTGCGCTCCACAACCTAGTGTTTCCGGGACGGGGAACGCACGCCAAAATAACTTCTGGTTTCTTGAACTGGATAGAAGGAGAATATGCGACCGAGTTGGCTTGATGACGCGCGGTCCACAGCCTTGTATTTCCGGCAAGTGGAGCGCGCGCCAACGCCACTTCTGGCTTTGGCAGCTTCCCTTTAAACTGGCAGGGTTTTTGTTGCAGCTGCTCCTGTGCCGTCCTTGCGGTGTACATCTATGTTATGGTTCCCAAAAGAGTTAATTTGTAAAAAAAAAAGTTTCACTTGTTGAAATATAACAAAATGCAACTTCTGCTTTTTTTATGTTTTTCTTTTTACAAGAATTGTTGGAGCCGTTTTTCTTTAGAAACATTTTAAAATCTGTTTTTTTTGTTTTTTTTTTTTTCTGGTATTTTTCTTGTAATATAGGAAAGCCTAAGGCCAGAAATAAACCCCGTAAATCACTGTACATGGAGACTTTGGGATCAGATCATTTCTGTCCATGATGTTTGTGGGAAAAAAAAGCTTTTATAAAACTTCGTCAAACTTCTGTGTGTGACTCAGAGCTGAGATCTAATGTGATAGAAGATTCCAGCGCGGGGAAGACGGGAAACCTTCATATAGACGGCCGGTGGGGATGGAGTCAGTGACCGACTCTGGCCAAATCTGTCTCTAGAGCCGTAGTAGAAGATGAAGATGTCGTCCTCACCATGAAGTAGTTATTTCTCATGTCGCGTGTAATGAATCTCTCCTGCAGTATTGCTAATGCCGATTCCAGTGTCGGTAATGAGACGAGAATTAGCGTTATGGAAGATGAGTCTATGAGGAACGTGTTCAGCTGCCGACTCCGAGGAGGAAACTGCTTGTTGTCTGTGGCCTAAATATATAGGTTTTATTAGTAGATGTCAGGGAAGAAAACTAAACCCTGTAAGATAATAAATCTCCTCATATGTTTCCCTTATTATCCCCAGTAATTGTATTATTACACAGGATTCTTATGGTGTTACATCGGATCATCTTCTTCTCATTCAGGTCTCTACAATATCGGATCCTCTCAGTGAAGATCTTCTATATAAGAGAATTTTCCTGATTTACCCATCAAAGATGGATATGGACAGAGACAAGATGGTGGAGAGGATGTTACACCTCACCCTAGAGATCCTCTTCCGTCTCACTGGAGAGGTGAGAGATTCTGATGACGTCACATTCCATCATTCTTATCTATGGGAATAACGGACAGAACTGGAGAGGTGAGGACTCTGGGAATGTCTGTAGTGAGATTTATTAATGTGTCTCTCCATAACCAGGATTGCACAGTGGTGAAGAAGACCTCTAGTGATCGCTGTCAGGACCCTGTGTCTGAGGGATGGGGAAGACCCCTGAGCCCAATCACGAGGCCTCCACCTCACCCCCTGATCCATGAGGACATCAATGACCAGAAGATCCTAGAACTCACCTACAAGATGATGGAGCTGCTGACTGGAGAGGTGACACTGCTGGGAATGCTGGGACATTATACAGTAACACTATGAAGGGATCGGGGGGATGACGGTATCATTGTATGTGTCAGGTTCTTATAAGGTGTCAGGATGTCGCTGTCTATTTCTCCATGGAGGAGTGGGAGTATTTAGAAGGACACAGAGATCTCTACAAGAACGTCATAATGGAGGTTCCCAAGCCCCTCACATCACCAGGTAATAGACAGGACTAAATACACACGGCCTATAATTATCTGTATGTAGAGAATGAATTCAGTCCCTGTGTGTGTTTCCTCCAGATCTATCCAGTAAGAGGACAACACCAGAGAGATGTCCCCGTCCTCTTCTCCCACAGGACTGTAACCAAGAAGATCCCAATGCTCCTCAGGACCATCAGGTAGATGGAGAGAAGGTGTCAGGAGATCTCCCCTATGATGTGTAGACGGTTGTGAAGGTCTTGTGATCAGTCTTGTTTTATTCACCAGTATTATGTTTTATATCTGTCTAATAAGAATGGTATATATTAATACTGTCCCCTATGTGCCCCCATATATTAGTAATGCTGCCTATGTGCCCCCATATATTAGTAATGCCGCCAATGTGCCCCCATATAGTAGTAATGCCGCCTATGTGCCCTCATATATTAGTAATGCCGCCTGTTATGAATGAGTCACCGTAGGAGGCAAAAACAGAAATACTAGCTAAGTCCAGAAAACCAGAGCAGTTGGCAGCTATCGGATTGCAGACCCCTGATCCTATCACAACAACTAACAGTAGCAGTGGGGGGTTCCTACGATGCCCTAGACCCCTCGATCACAGCCGGAGAATTAAATAAGCCTAAAGAAAGGGGAAATCTAAACTGCCCCAGAGCAGACCCCAAAGCAACAGGCAGCCCCCAACATATAATGACAGTGAAGCAAGATGAAAACACTAACACAGACAGAAAGATAGACTGAGCAAAGACGGGGCCCAAAACTACCTAGATAGGAAAGGACAAGAAAGCTGCTGTCTGCAATCCGTGAAAAACCCTATGAAAATAAGAGCCAACAAACTGACAGTGAAAAAGGCCCTGAAGACGCTAGGCTTCAAAAAAGCTATGTCAGTACTCAGGAATATTCTGAAGACAGAGCTACCGGCAAAAGGAGATTCAGCTCACCCCAGCAGGGAATGGCAGAATCCAGAAAAGCAAGGAAAACAAAAACAAAACATAAATGCAAACAGGCAAAGCAGAAAACTTTGCTTTAGGGAAGCAGGAATCAGACTGGTGTCCTAGAAGTCCACAGAGAAATCACCCGCAGGGCAGAAGGGCGTCGGCAGCCTTATATCCAGTCAGTGACTCCATTCAGCCAGTCATCCTCACCAGGCTCAGGTGCCTGATAATCAGGCTCATTACCTTCCTTTACCAGAATAGGGAGTTCACCAGACCTCAGTGACGAAGGGGAAAATGAACTCTCAACAGCCGCCTATTTGCTCCCATATATTAGTAATGCCGCCTATGTGCTCCCATATATTAGTAATGTCCCCTATGTGCCCCATATAGTAGTAATGCCCCTTGTGTGCCCCCATGTATTAGTAATGTCACCTATGTGCCCCCATATATTAGTAATGCCACCTATGTGCCCCCATATACAGTGGGGTAAAAAAGTATTTAGTCAGTCAGCAATAGTGCAAGTTCCACCACTTAAAAAGATGAGAGGCGTCTGTAATTTACATCATAGGTAGACCTCAACTATGGGAGACAAACTGAGGAAAAAAAATCCAGAAAATCACATTGTCTGTTTTTTTTTCATTTTATTTGCATATTATGGTGGAAAATAAGTATTTGGTCAGAAACAAGCAATTAAGATTTCTGGCTCTCACAGACCTGTAACTTCTTCTTTAAGAGTCTCCTCTTTCCTCCACTCATTACCTGTAGTAATGGCACCTGTTTAAACTTGTTATCAGTATAAAAAGACACCTGTGCACACCCTCAAACAGTCTGACTCCAAACTCCACTATGGTGAAGACCAAAGAGCTGTCAAAGGACACCAGAAACAAAATTGTAGCCCTGCACCAGGCTGGGAAGACTGAATCTGCAATAGCCAACCAGCTTGGAGTGAAGAAATCAACTGTGGGAGCAATAATTAGAAAATGGAAGACATACAAGACCACTGATAATCTCCCTCGATCTGGTGCTCCACGCAAAATCCCACCCCGTGGGGTCAGAATGATCACAAGAACGGTGAGCAAAAATCCCAGAACCACGCGGGGGGACCTAGTGAATGAACTGCAGAGAGCTGGGACCAATGTAACAAGGCCTACCATAAGTAACACTACGCCACCATGGACTCAGATCCTGCAGTGCCAGACGTGTCCCACTGCTTAAGCCTGTACATGTCCGGGCCCGTCTGAAGTTTGCTAGAGAGCATTTGGATGATCCAGAGGAGTTTTGGGAGAATGTCCTATGGTCTGATGAAACCAAACTGGAACTGTTTGGTAGAAACACAACTTGTCGTGTTTGGAGGAAAAAGAATACTGAGTTGCATCCATCAAACACCATACCTACTGTAAAGCATGGTGGTGGAAACATCATGCTTTGGGGCTGTTTCTCTGCAAAGGGGCCAGGACGACTGATCCGGGTACATGAAAGAATGAATGGGGCCATGTATCGTGAGATTTTGAGTGCAAACCTCCTTCCATCAGCAAGGGCATTGAAGATGAAACGTGGATGGGTCTTTCAACATGACAATGATCCAAAGCACACCGCCAGGGCAACGAAGGAGTGGCTTCGTAAGAAGCATTTCAAGGTCCTGGAGTGGCCTAGCCAGTCTCCAGATCTCAACCCTATAGAAAACCTTTGGAGGGAGTTGAAAGTCCGTGTTGCCAAGCGAAAAGCCAAAAACATCACTGCTCTAGAGGAGATCTGCATGGAGGAATGGGCCAACATACCAACAACAGTGTGTGGCAACCTTGTGAAGACTTACAGAAAATGTTTGACCTCTGTCATTGCCAACAAAGGATATATCACAAAGTATTGAGATGAAATTTTGTTTCTGACCAAATACTTATTTTCCACCATAATATGCAAATAAAATGAAAAAAAAAACAGACAATGTGATTTTCTGGATTTTTTTTTCTCAGTTTGTCTCCCATAGTTGAGGTCTACCTATGATGTAAATTACAGACGCCTCTCATCTTTTTAAGTGGTGGAACTTGCACTATTGCTGACTGACTAAATACTTTTTTGCCCCACTGTATTAGTAATGTCACCTATGTGCTCCCATATATTAGTAATGCCGCCTATGTGCCCCCATATAGTAGTAATGCCGCCTATGTGCCCCATATAGTAGTAATGCCGCCTATGTGCCCCCATATAGTAGTAATGCCGCCTATGTGCCCCCATATAGTAGTAATGCCGCCTATGTGCCCCCATATAGTAGTAATGCCGCCTATGTGCCCCCATATAGTAGAAATGCCACCTATGTGCCCCCATATATTAGTAATGTCCCCTATGTGCTCCCATATATTAGTAATGCCGCCTATGTGCCCCACATATTAGTAATGCCCCTTGTGTGCCCCCATATATTAGTAATGTCCCCTATGTGCCCCCATATAGTAGTAATGCCGCCTATGTGCCCCCATATAGTAGTAATGCCGCCTATGTGCCCCCATATAGTAGTAATGCCGCCCATGTGCCCCCATATATTAGTAATGCCTATGTGCCCTGTGAGGTAGCGCTGTCATTCAGGGTTGGGGGACACTCGCATGGCAGCGAATAATCACGTCCGGCACAGGTTTCCATAAAGTAATATCACAGTCCATGAGGTTTATTCATTATCATAAACCAATCACGAGATGCCACAGTCTTCTAGCAGACAGCAGGGGATCTTCACACTGGAGCTCTGCTCCCCATAGCCTCCTAGTCACACAGGCTGTGCTTCATCCAGCCAGCAGGCTATACAGTCTCTCAGTAGCAGTCCCGTCTCCGGGTTACCTTGCATGCTGCTTTACACTGCAAACGTTCCTTCCCTCTCCCTGGGAACTTTCAGGCACACTTCGCCATTAGTCACAGCGTCCACACGTGCTGTCAAGCAGGAAGCCACACGAGACCTTCCAAACGGACCAATCGGGTCTCTGCATTCACCCCATGTGACCAGACCTCAGGTACCTTATATTGTCCATAACCACACCCACAGGTGATCACATGGCTATGACCTCACCCAAGGTCCTATTGCACACAGCCACACGCAGGCTTCCCTGACACATTGTAACGGAACGTACTACTCAGCAGTACCTCTGCTGATCATTATGATCTTTCAGTATCCTACACCTATCAGGGCAATGGAAATGCTTATACGGCTGTCCTGGGACACCCACACAGCGCCCCCTAGCGGACACAGCGGTCACTGCACCACATACCTCCCCCACTATGTTCAAACCTGTGGAGTTGAACACACAGCATAACCCCCGGCTCTCGAGACTGGGCACTCACTACACCTTGCCCACCAGGTCGAGAGAACCGTCTCCATTTGTCATACGGCCTCATCTCTAGGTTAGGCCTCCCCCGCTCCCAGCGGTCATAATACCGGTCATTGTCTTTGACCCCCCAGTCACGGTTTGTCTGCGTCATCAGACACTCTCTAGTCTCCACCTGTCTGCAGTACACTTCGTCACCTGATCTTTCTCTCCCTGACCATCTCTCTCGGTTGGTGCGGTCATAAGTCTTAGTAGAGCCTGCTGTCTGGTCTGAGTCTGACTCAGTCAGCGTCTCACAGGAACTATGGTCTTTCAACGTCATCCTGCCAGTCGAACTACCCCTTGCTGACACTCTTCTGCCATCTGCCTTGTCACTTCTTGGAGGAACCGTTCGGGTCCTTACATCTTGGGTTGGAGGCGGCCGCCACCTGGTATTCTGTATTTCTTTATTAATTCGCCGGCGGTCCAGCCTCAACTGCTCAATTTCTTGCAGGTACTCCACGAGCATCCGAAAGTCTCTCAGGGTTTCCACGGAGCCAACCACCATGATGGGAATCCTATCCACTTCCCTGGATACCTGGTCTTCATCATCAGGAGGGATCCTCACCCTCACCACACCGGAGATATTCACAAGGTCTTGCATCACCTTCCCGGATCTTCCAATGATTCTTCCAATCAGAGCTTTGGGTACCGGAACCACATCTTTCTGCAAACCCAGCCGATCCATAGCCTCCCTGGCTAACTCCAGGCGTCGAGCAGCCTTCATATTACTCTGCCTGACCAGCTGTTTGGCGAGGAGACATTGTAAATGCATCTCTTTCAGGACAGCTCCCCGGTTTGCTGTATCTTCTGTGGCGGACATTATCACTAACTGCCGAGTCTCAGGTGCCCAGTGCACCTCACACGCTTTGACCGCCTCATGTACACCTTCCTCCGCACAGGCTTCTCGCATGTGTTCAGGTACCTCAATCGTAGATTTGAAGGTCGTGGTCTTGCTCTCTTCCTGGACAGAAGACTCTGGCTTTACCACGGACACTTCCCTCACTACAGTTGACCCGACCGGGTGACTGTCTTCTTCGGCTCTTTGCTCACCAACTTCAGGAGATTTTATCTCTTCGCGAGCCTTTGCCAAGATGGGTACCGGCAGTTCCGTCTTGTTATCACTCGGACCCAGCTGCTGCACATCTCCGTCCAAGCTTTTCTCCCGCAGTAGACCTTCTACTACTCCTCTGAGTTCTTCCATCTCTTCCTTAAGGCTCTTGTTCACACTTTGCCAGGTGGACAGGTGACCTCTGAGCTTCAAGACTTCTTTCTCGAGCCCCTCCACCTTGTGCTCGGCCAATTGTCTCAAGATTCTTTCTTTTTTGACATGTTCTTCCACTGTCTTTTTATTAGTTGTATCTCCTGATCTTGTTCTCTTTTGGCCAGCACATGTCGCACCACTAATTCTTTAATTATATCGTCAAAGGGTACCACTGAGTCAGTCCTATCAGTCGAGTGAACCCCCCGGTTACCCTCTGACTGTGTTTCTATTCCCGTTATCTTCTCGATCAGGTTACCACCAGTCCTGTAACGAGTTTCAGTTAGCACAGCATAAGATTCTGTCCTAGTGGTGGCTACTGGCAACAACACGTCACAGTCACACCACATCGTACAGTGAACCCCCCCAAGGCACTCCCTATCCGTGTGTCAGCTCCGCTCTTTTTGTTTACCACACCATTCTCATTCACACTGTGGTAACGCTTCAGGTGACGTCAGGTCAGTAAATTCGTCTGACGCAATTCTTTCTCCGGTCGCCCTTACGTCTGGCCTGTCCACGTTAGGAGGCGTCAGCGTCTGCTAGCCCTACAGTAGAAATGTCTCTACCCTCCTGCCCCACATCTTTAAACATGACAAAGTCCCGGCGCCTCTCAAAGATATGCACTAAGTTTGGTGGCATACTACCACCTTGGCACTCCCCCTTTGTCATCTCAATCAGGACTCTGTCCTCCTTATAATTCACAATGACCCCGTGGAGGCAGCGAACTCTGACGTTTTTCTCAGTCAGAGATAAAACGAGCGGAGTTCCTGTGAGAGTCACCTGACTCTTTGAGTCCAGCCTACCAGGGACTCCTTCCCGATGCAGCATCACGGTACACACCTGCGGCCCATCGTTACTATCTGGAAAGGATATCCCACATTCTGACCAAGTCATACACACACACTGCGGTACTCCAGACATACCCACTGAGTCATCTAGTGCTGTCATTTCTTCAAACTTGGCCCTTTTCTGGACCACCAGCCCACTTTGGGTTGCCGCCCCTTTTTGGGACTCCACCCCCTTTCGGGATCTCCCCATGTCTGTTATACCGGTCTTCTCAGACCCTAGTTCACACCACACAGTTTTTGTCTCTTAGGCCGGTTTCACATTAGCGCTTTTTAAGCGCACGCACGGCCGGGGGTAGCTCCGCCCCCGAGCCGGCTCTCTGCCCGGCGTGCCCGCCCCTTGCTTATAGCGCCGCCTCCTAGCGGACAGCGGCGCCGGCGATCGGCGCACCCTATCTTTAGCATAGGGTGCGCAGATCGTGCGCAGGCCGTGCGCTAGTTGCGCTTTGACCTGCGCTGCACACTTTTGACGGTGCGCCGTGCGCGCCAAAATCGAACTTTTCGGATTTTGGCGCGCACGGCGCACCGTCAGAAGTGCGCAGCGCAGGTCAAAGCGCAACTAGCGCACGGCCTGCGCACGATCTGCGCACCCTATGCTAAAGATAGGGTGCGCCGATCGCCGGCGCCGCTGTCCGCTAGGAGGCGGCGCTATAAGCAAGGGGCGGGCACGCCGGGCAGAGAGCCGGCTCGGGGGCGGAGCTACCCCCGGCCGTGCGTGCGCTTAAAAAGCGCTAATGTGAAACCGGCCTTAGGCCTGTTTCACACTTCAGTTTTTTGTGTCAGTTAAAATCCGCCAAAAAGGCGGAAAGCGGATCTGTTCCTAACTGAAGTGAACGGATGCCACCGGATCCGTTTTGTTGACGGATCCGCCGACTGAAGAATTTTAAAGGAACCGCTGCCCGGGAAGGGGGGAGAGAGAGAATTTTTTTCGGCCACCAGAAAGGATTTCAGGGTTAAATTTCCGGCTGACTTCCTTCCTCTGGGCATGCGCACTGTAAAATGCGGATCCTGCAGCAAAAAAAACGTTGCAGGGTCCGTCCAGACGTGTTGGCGGATGTGCAAAAAACCCGGATCGAACGGATGGCCATCCGTCAAGATCCGCCGGTAATGCAACTCAATGGGGAAAAAAACGGATCCGCCAAAAAAAATTGACGAATCCGTTTTTTTCAAAAACCGGCGGATTTTGACTGATGGTCAAAAACGGAAGTGTGAAACAGGCTTTACGATACCACACAAGTCTTTGTTGGCACCACCACAGCTCCTGCTGTCATCGATCACCGGCTGCTGTTCACACACCCAGCGGCTGGTGTCACTGCAGCTCCTGCTGCGCCGTCTTCGTGGACCCGCCGATCCACCTGAAGCCGCTTGTCCCCTTCGTAACCCCGCCGGGATAAGGGAAGCCGCTTGTCACCCTCGAAGATAAAAGAAACCACAAAAGCGCGCCCATAGGGCCTTACCAGTGCAGGTATAATGGGTTACGCAGCAATAATACAGGGTACTCACCCTTAATAGTTGTGTAAAGCCACAACTACTGTATCCGCTTAGTCACATGCAATAAAGCTGCAGCAGGATGGTGTAGACAGACAGCGTCTGCTACCAATGCTCCCAGGGCAGATCCCAACAAGAAAACACCAGGTCCCTGTGCTGCGAGATCTTCGTGACCCCACTGAGCCACAGCAAGCACCTTCAGGTTTTGCCTAGGAAAATGCAAAAACACATGCACGAAAAACTCCAAAAGACTCACGTATCCTGTCTGCGCTATACAGGACGTACCGTGTCCGCCTGAGACCGTCCAACACACAGGGCACACCGGGTGCTATTCACGGAGCCCACCCTCCTCCCAGGGTCTCCCAACACACCGGCCTCATCAGGTCCAAGGTCATATCACGTGTTCCAGGGATCCGATTCCTCTCCCAGAACCTCCCAACACTGACCCTCCAGGACCTTGCTCACTGACCCAGGTCAGTACAACAACGAACACCTGTCGTTACCTGTATCGGCCAAACAGGTCCTCGGGTACCTCTTATCCGCAGTGGCACCCTAGCAATCACCAGTCTCTTCCACCGAGCTGCTGTCAGTGTACGGCTTCCACAACAGTCAGTCCTCCTGGCTCAGCGTTACCAGCACTGCAACATGTGCTGTGGGAATGGCAGCCATTAGCAACAAAGGTATTTTTTTTTTTTTTTTGGCAGTCCTTTTTCGTTGCCCCCAGCAACAAGGCTCCTATATTGCCCTTAGCAATTCTCCACCATTTGTGAGGTAGCGCTGTCATTCAGGGTTGGGGGACACTCGCATGGCAGCGAATAATCACGTCCGGCACAGGTTTCCATAAAGTAATATCACAGTCCATGAGGTTTATTCATTATCATAAACCAAAACGATATGCCACAGTCTTCTAGCAGACAGCAGGGGATCTTCACACTGGAGCTCTGCTCCCCATAGCCTCCTAGTCACACAGGCTGTGCTTCATCCAGCCAGCAGGCTATACAGTCTCTCAGTTGTAGTCCCGTCTCCGGGTTACCTTGCATGCTGCTTTACACTGCTAATGTTCCTTCCCTCTCCCTGGGAACTGTCAGGCATACATCGCCATTAGTCACAGCGTCCAGACGTGCTGTCAAGCAGGAAGCCACACGAGACCTTCCAAACGGACCAATCGGGTCTCTGCATTCACCCCATGTGACCAGACCTCAGGTACCTTATATGGTCCATAACCACACCCACAGGTGATCACATGGCTATGACCTCACCCAAGGTCCTATTGCACACAGCCACACCCAGGCTTCCCTGACACATTGTAACGGAACGTACTACTCAGCAGTACCTCTGCTGATCATTATGATCTTTCATTATCCTACACCTATCAGAGCAATGGAAATGCTTATACGGCTGTCCTGGGACACCCACACAGCGCCCCCTAGCGGACACAGCGGTCACTGCACCACAGTCCCCATATATTAGTAATGCCGCCCATGTGCCCCCATGTATTAGTAATGCCGCCTATGTGCCCCCATGTATTCGTAATGTCCCCTATGTGTCCCCATGTATTAGTAATGCCTCCCATGTGCCCCCATGTATTAGTAATGTCCCCTATGTGTCCCCATGTATTAGTAATGCCGCCTATGTGCCCCCATGTATTAGTAATGCCGCCTATGTGCCCCCATATATTAGTAATGTCCCCTATGTGCCCCATATATTAGTAATGCCGCCCATGTGCCCGCATGTATTAGTAATGCCGCCCATGTGCCCCCATGTATTAGTCATGCCGCCCATGTGACCCCATGTATTAGTCATGCCGCCCATGTGACCCCATGTATTAACCCCTTCACTCCCTGAGCTTTTTTTCGTTTTTCACTCCCCTTCTTTCCAGAGCCATAACTTTTTATTTTTCCATCAATATGGCCATGTGAGGGCTTATTTTTTTGCAGGATGAGTTGTACTTTTAAACGACACCATTGGTTTTACCATATCGTGTACTCAAAAACGGGAAGAAAATTCCAAGTGAGGTGAAATTGCTAAAAGAGTGCAATCGCACACTTGTTTTTTGCTGGGCTTTTTTGTTTGGTTCACTAGACGCTAAATCTAACCTGCCGTTACGATTCTCCAGGTCATTACGAGTTCATATACACCAAACATGTCCATGTTCTCTTTTATATTGGTAATGTCCCCTATGTTCCCCATATATTAGTAATGCCCCCTATGTGCCCCATATATTAGTAATGTCCCCTATGTGCCCCATATATTAGTAATGTCCCCTATGTGCCCCATATATTAGTAATGTCCCCTATGTGCCCCATATATTAGTAATGTCCCCTACAGTACAGACCAAAAGTATGGACACACCTTCTCATTCAAAGAGTCTTCTTTATTTTCATGACTATGAAAATTGTAGATTCACTCTGAAGGCATCAAAACTATGAATTATCTCATGTGGAATTATATAATTAACAAAAAAGTGTGAAACAACTGAAAATATGTCTTATATTCTAGGTTCTTCAAAGTAGTCACCTTTTGCTTTGATTTCTGCTTTGCACACTCTTGGCATTCTCTTGATGAGCTTCAAGAGGTAGTCACCGGAAATGGTCTTCACTTCACAGGTGTGCCCTGTCAGGTTCAATAAGTGGGATTTCTTGCCTTATAAATGGGGTTGGGACCATCAGTTGTGTTGTGCAGAAGTCTGGTGGATACACAGCTGATAGTCCTACTGAATAGACTGTTAGAATTTGTATTACGGCAAGAAAAAAGCAGCTGAGTAAAGAAAAACGAGTGGCCATCATTACTTTAAGAAATGAAGGTCAGTTAGTCCGAAAAATTTAGAAAACTTTGAAAGTGTCCCCAAGTGCAGTGGCAAAAACCATCAAGCGCTACAAAGAAACTGGCTCACATGAGGACCGGCCCAGGAAAGGAAGACCAAGAGTCACCTCTGCTGCGGAGGATAAGTTCATCCGAGTCACCAGCCTCAGAAATCGCAGGTTAACAGCAGCTCAGATTAGAGACCAGGTCAATGCCACGCAGAGTTCTAGCAGCAGACACATCTCTACAACAACTGTTAAGAGGAGACTTTGTGCAGCAGGCCTTCATGGTAAAATAGCTGCTAGGAAACCACTGCTAAGGACAGGCAACAAGCAGAAGAGACTTGTTTGGGCTAAAGAACACAAGGAATGGACATTAGACCAGTGGAAATC
This sequence comes from Dendrobates tinctorius, assembly GCF_039654945.1. Lineage (NCBI taxonomy): Eukaryota > Metazoa > Chordata > Amphibia > Anura > Dendrobatidae > Dendrobates > Dendrobates tinctorius. The sequence goes on from NW_027361824.1 coordinate 2,926,076, forward strand.
TGTGCTTTGGTCTGATGAGTTCAAATTTGAGATCTTTGGTTCCAACCACCTTGTCTTTGTGCGACACAGAAAAGGTGAACAGATGGACTCTACATGCCTGGTTCCCACCGTGAAGCATGGAGGAGGAGGTGTGATGGTGTGGGGGTGCTTTGCTGGTGTTACTGTTGGGAATTTATTCAAAATTGAAGGCATACTGAACCAGCATGGCTACCACAGCATCTTGCAGCGGCATGCTATTCCATCCGGTTTGCGTTTAGTTGGACCATCATTTATTTTTCAACAGGACAATGACTCCAAACACACCTCCAGGCTGTGTAAGGGCTATTTGACCAAGAAGGAGAGTGATGGGGTGCTACGTCAGATGACCTGGCCTCCACAGTCACCAGACCTGAACCCAATCGAGATGGTTTGGGGTGAGCTGGACCGCAGCGTGAAGGCAAAAGGGCCAACAAGTGCTAAGCATCTCTGGGAACTCCTTCAAGACTGTTGGAAGACCATTTCCGGTGACTACCTCTTGAAGCTCATCAAGAGAATGCCAAGAGTGTGCAAAGCAGTAATCAAAGCAAAAGGTGGCTACTTTGAAGAACCTAGAATGTAAGACATATTTTTCACGACGTCCCCCTGACAGCACCATGGAGGACGTCCTCCTCCTCCTTACAGGGACAGGAAAGCACACGAGAGGTTAAAAGGCCCCGGCCCACCCCTCTTCCCTCAGTGTCTTTCCTGTCCCTGCATGGAGGGACACACGAGAGGAAGATCAGCTTACTGGAGGGCGCAGGGGGATCGGGCGGCCAGTCCAAACCTTCCCCCTGCCGGAATGCCGAGGGCCGACACTTCCCGGTGGGGAGTGCCTCTGCCCCAAAGACAGGATCAGGACGCGCTCCTGGAGGGAGCCGTTTCATCCCGGTGGGAGGCTCTCGGCTCCAGGCGGCACCGCAGTGGAGCAGAGTCCCCGCAGGCAGCGGGCGGTGCGGGCGCTTGCCTCACAGGCGCAGGAAGCCGGATCCCCGCAGGCGGGCGCCGCCATTACAGAACGCCCGGGGCATGTCAGATCCGGGCAGGAAGCGGAAGCGGCAGCAGAGAGGACCCGTGGCACGGCGGTGACGTCACGCGCTGTCTTTGAATCAGCGCGCCAGCAGCCTGGGCACGCCAGCAGGCTCGCCGAACGCCAGCAAGCTCAGCGCACACCAGCAGCACCTTTGGTGGTGATGGACTCAGAGGCACCAGCCGACAGAGGGGTAAGTGCGCTTGGCGCAATCCACCCCCCACACCGCCTTCCCCGCAGCCCAGGACGATTGACCCGAGTATCCCTGTTCTGTACCAAACAGGAGAAGGGTACCCCAGCCCCCCCGGCAGACGCTAAAGATCCGGCCAAGGCCACATCTAAATCTGTCAGATGCCCGGTCTGCAGGGTAAAGCTGCCAGACACCCACGTCCAAAACTCTCTGTGGACCCTGCACCTCAGGGGTCGTAAGAGATGAGCAACCGTCCCTCCTGGCCGAGATGCGATCCCTGATCCGGGAGGAAGTACAGGCCTCCAGATCCAGCCTCTCACAGCCACAGTCCCCCAGTCCGGGGCCAGGCCGGAAGCGGCTGAGGTGGGAGATGGAGCTAGCCTCGGAAACACGCTCGCCTGAGGGGTCAGACCTCCGGGACTCGGATCCCGAGGGAGAGATCCCGACTGACAGGCGGGACCAAGGCAGGAAATACCTGTTTAGACTAGAGGAAACTGAGGACTTGGTGCAGGCGGTAAGGAACACCGTGCAAATTGAGGAGGTTCCTAAGCCGCAGTCCCGAGAGGACCTGATGTTTGGGGGACTGGTTGCTCGGAGACAGACTGTGTTCCCTGTGAGTGAGCACATTAAGACAATGGTCCTAGAAGAGTGGAAGGAGGCAGAACGTCGACTCGTGCTGTCCCGGGACTTTAAGAGCCGACTGCCTTTTGTCCCAGAGGAAACTTGATTGTGGGAGGAAATTCCTAAGATCGATGTTCCTGTAGCTAAGGTTACCAAAAAGACCGCCATCCCCTTCGAGGACTCGTCAGGTCTCCGAGACCCGATGGACAGGAAGGCGGATGTCCTGTTAAAGAGAACATGGGAAATGGCGGCGGCCCTCACTAGGGTTAATGTAGCAGCTACCTCGGTGGCCAGGTCCATGTTCCTATGGGTGGGGTAGTTGGAAGAGCACTTAACCAACAAGACCCCTAGATCCGAGATCCTAACTTCCCTCCCCCAGATGAAATCAGCCACAGCATTTCTTTCAGATACGTCGGCCGAATCGGTAAGATTCGCAGCCAGAAACAGCTCCCTTTCCAATGCAGCTAGGCGAGCGGTTTGGCTAAAGTCCTGGTCGGGGGATAATGCTTCAAAGGCGAAGCTTTGCTCCATCCCCTTTTCAGGCTCAAGGGTGTTCGGACCAGCTCTAGATAGCATCTTAGAGCAGGTGTCTGACAAAAAAAAAGGGTTTCCAGATGAAAAACCCAAGCGTCCCCAGTCCTTTCGGAGGGGGCCCTTTTTCCAGAGACAGACCGAATTTAGGAGCCAGGGTAGATCCTATAGAAACGTGCAGAGCCAAGGGGGGAGAAGCAAAGTCCCTTTTTTTTTTTTTTTTTTTTTGCATCCACCTCCAGGTCCAGAAGGCAATGACGCCATAGGCGTCTGAGGAAGACTGCGACACTTTGCAGAGAGGTGGGGCCAGGTAACTCACAACCAGTGGGTCCTCAAAACCATCACAGAAGGTTACAGCATAGAATGTTGTTCCTCTCCCCACGACAGATACATTGCCCCCACTGTAGTTCCGGAAGGCTCTGCCATGTGGGCAGACATACAGAACATGCTCGGGTCAAAGGTCATAGTGCCAGTTCCGCAGTGGGAAAGGGGAAAGGGTCACTACTCCTCCCTGTTCTCCATTACAAAACCATCTGGCGAGGCCAGAACTATCATAAACTTGAAACCTCTAAATGCCTGGGTGGTATACAAAAGGTTTCGGATGGAATCAATACGTTCGGCAATTCATCTTATAGATAGGAATGCCGTTATGTGTACCCTCGACCTGAAGAGTGCGTATTATCAGGTCCCCATCCATCCCTCATCTCAGAGCCTGCTAAGATTCGCAATCAGACTACGGGCCCGGACCTGCCATTTCCAGTTCCAATGCCTTCCATTCGGGCTGGCTTCAGCCCCCCGAATATTTACAAACTGGTAACAGAGGTAGTGGCCTACCTGAGAAATCAGGGGGTCACTATAATACCATACCTAGACGACTTTCTCCTAGTTGCAAGATCAGAAGAGAGGCTCATTCAGGACAGGAGCCGAACGATCAGAACATTGGAATATCTCGCCTGGCTTATCAACGAACAGAAGTTGGACCTAAAGCCAGAAAGCAGGAAAATCTTCCTGGGAGTCCTTCTAGACTCAAAAAGCAGAGTATCTCTGCTTCCAGAAAAGAAGCAGCTGATCATTCAGGACAGAGCCAAGAGCCTCCTAAAACATCGCTTCTCCCTAAGAGGGGCAATGGAGGTCCTGGGCCTGATGACTGCCTGCCTTCCGTGCGTCAGATGGGCCCAGTTCCATTCGAGGCCCCTGCAAAAAGAGATCCTCGCAAGATTGGACAGACGTCAGGATTCACTAGACGGGCCCATATCATTGCCAGATCCGGTAAGAAAATCTCTACGGTGCTGGATGCAGCCCAGAAACTTACAGGTGGGCGTGCTATGGATAACCTCGCCATACGTGGTAATCACTACAGATTCCAGTACGTGGGGGTGGGGAGCCCATGTACAGTCATGGCCAAAAGTTTTGAGAATGACACAAATATTAATTTTTACAAAGTCTGCCGCTTCATTTTTTTCTAATGGCAATTTGCATATACTCCAGAATGTTATAAACAGTGATCAGCTTAACAGCAATTACTTGCAAAGTCAATATTTGCCTAGAAAATTAACTTTATCCCCCAAAACACATTTCAACATCATTGCAGCCCTGCCTTAAAAGGACCAGCTAACATCATTTCAGTGATTGCTCCATTAACACAGGTGTGGGTGTTGATGAGGACAGGGCTGGAGATCAATCTGTTGTCATGATTAAGTAAGAATGACACCACTGGACACTTTAAAAGGAGGCTGGTGCTTGGCATCATTGTTTCTCTTCTGTTAACCATGGTTATCTCTAAAGAAACACATGCAGTCATCATTGCACTGCACAAAAATGGCCTAACAGGGAAGAGTATCACAGCTAGAAAGATTGCACCTCAGTCAACAATCTATCGCATCATCAAGAACTTCAAGGAGAGAGGTTCCCTTGTTGCCAAAAAGGCTCCAGGGCTCCCAAGAAAGACCAGCAAGCGCCAGGACCGTCTCTTAAAAGTGTTTCAGCTGCGGGATCGGGCTACCAGCAGTGCAGAGCTTGCTCAGGAATGGCAGCAGGCAGGTGTGAGTGCATCTGCACGCACTGTGAGGCGGAGACTCTTGGAGCAAGGCCTGGTCTCAAGGAGGGCAGCAAAGAAAAGCCACTTCTCTCCAGAAAATACATCATAGACAGACTGATATTTTGCAAGAGGTACAGGTTGAGTACCTGCTGACTGCTGAGGACTGGGGTAAAGTCATTTTCTCTGATGAATCCCCTTTTCGATTGTTTGGGACATCTGGAAAACGGCTTATTCGGAGAAGACGAGGTGAGCGCTACCACCAGTCTTGTCTCATGCCAACTGTCAAGCATCCTGAAACCATTCATGTGTGGGGTTGCTTCTCAGCCAAGGGAATGGGCTCTCTCTCAGTCTTGCCTAAAAACACAGCCATGAATAAAGAATGGTACCAGAATGTCCTCCGAGAGCAACTTCTCCCAACCGTCCAAGAGCAGTTTGGCGATCAACAATGCCTTTTTCAACATGATGGAGCACCTTGCCATAAAGCAAAGGTGATAACTAAATGGCTCAGGGAACAAAACATAGAGATTTTGGGACCATGGCCTGGAAACTCCCCAGATCTTAATCCCATTGAGAACTTGTGGTAAAAGCATTGATTTTGCAAGAATGGACTGCTATCAGTCAGGATTTGATCCAGAAGTTGATTGAGAGCATGCCAGGGAGAATTGCTGAGGTCCTGAAGAAGAAGGGTCAACACTGCAAATATTGACTTGCTGCATTAACTCATTCTGTCAATATAACCTTTTGTTACTCATAATATGATTACAATTATATTTCTGTATGTGATAAAAACATCTGACAAACACACATAAAAACCAGAGGGCAGCAGATCATGTGAAAATATATTATTTGTGCCATTCTCAAAACTTTTGTCCATGACTGTAGGAGGAAGAATTTTCCTGGGAAGATGGCCAGCCAGCATCAGAAACAGATCCTCCAACTTCAGGGAGCTCTATGTGGTCTGGGAAGCCCTGCGTCAGAACCGGTCGGTAGTGAGAAATCGACACGTCCGAATACTCTCTGACAACACAACGGCAGTCTCGTTCCTGAAGCACCAGGGAGGCCAGAGACATCGTCCGCTCCAGGCACTAGCAGGAAGAATATTCGCTTGGGCAGAAGAAGTTGTCCTCTCAGTAACGGCAGTCCACCTGGAGGGTTCTCAGAACGTAGTGGCAGACTACCTAAGCAGACAGCAGGTCTGCCCGACAGAGTGGGAACTAAACGGAGAGATCTTTCATCAACTATGTCAGCGTTTGGGAACCCCCAGTATAGACCTGTTCGCATACCGGAAGAACTCCAAAATTGCCAGATTCTACTCCCTGAATCCGGCGGACCACCCGGATGGAGTGGATGCCCTGAGCCAGGCCTGGAAGGAACCTCTCCTGTACGCATTCCCACCACTGGTGCTTATACCGGCGGTACTCAGGAAGATCTGCGAGGACTGCGCGACGGTGATGATGATAGTGCCATACTGGCCAAGGAGGAGCTGGTTTCCGCTGCTAGGGGCCATGGCAGTAGGAAACCCAGTCGAGCTACCCCTGAAGGAGGACATCATCCACCAGGGCCCGATCCGCCACACAGATCCAGCAAGACTACACCTCTCGGCATGGATCCGGAGAGGAACATCTTGAGAGCAAAGGGCTTATCCGATCAGGTCATATCCACTCTAATGGCCAGCAGGAAGCCGGTAACATCCGCAATCTACTGAAAGATATGGAAGAGATACTGCCTGGAAGGTGGCAGGTCCGACCTCCTGGCAGGTACCCCCAACCTCCCTAGTGTTCTAGACATTCTACAGTCGGGGTATAATAAGGGCCTTAAACCCAGCACGTTAAAGGTCCAGATTTCGGCCTTGTGCTCCTTCTTTGACTACCCCTTAGCTTCCCATCCTTGGGTGGTAAGATTCATAAAGGCCACGCAGCGTCTTCGCCCCACAATTAGGCAGCTCACCCCGCCATGGGACCTTGGCCTGGTACTCAGATCCTTATGTAGGTACCTAGTGAAAGGATGACCATTTCAACTCTCACTCGGAAGACTGCCTTCCTTGTAGCCATCACCACGGCCAAAAGAATAGGAGAGATCCAGGCCCTGTCTACCAAAGATCCATATCTCCAGATCAGAGAAGATCAGATAATCTTAAGATTAGATCCGGTGTTTATCCCCAAGGTAGCCTCTTACCAGAATATAAATCAGGAGATAGTGTTACCATCCTTCTGCAGCAATCCCCGCAATGGGAAGGAACAGCGTCTCCACTCTCTAGACGTAAGACAGGCAGTTATAACCTATCTAGAGGCCACTAATGACTGGCGTATTGACCCAAACCTGTTCATCCTCTTTGGGGGTAGAAATAAGGGGGAAAAAAGCCTCTAAGGCGTCCATCGCAAGATGGTTTACCTCGGTAATTTCGGACGCCTACCAGTCGGAAGGCGCTAGCCCGCCAGATTCCTTAAAGGCCCACTCTACCAGGGCAGTTTCGGCCTCCTGGGCTGAGCGCGCAGGCGCTTCAGTCGAGCAAATCTGTAGAGCAGCAACCTGGGCCAGCCTTAATACATTTTGCAAACACTACAAGCTTGACGTGTTATCAGGCCAACATACTGCATTCGGGAGAAAAGTTCTCCAGGCAGTGATCCCACCCTGAGGAGGTGCTTTGGTACTCTCCATGGTGCTGTCAGGGGACGTCCTGGAAAATAGGTATTAGACCTACCGGTAATGATGTTTCCAGGAGTCCATCCTGACAGCACTGGTAGTTCCCTCCCTGTTATGTTATGCTATGTCATATGATGTAATATGATGGTATCATTAAAAGAATTGTTGCATTATCCACGCTGTGGTACTTGTTAAATCACTGAGGGAAGAGGGGTGGGCCGGGGCCTTTTAACCTCTCGTGTGCTTTCCTGTCCCTGTAAGGAGGAGGAGGACGTCCTCCATGGTGCTGTCAGGATGGACTCCTGGAAACATCATTACTGGTAGGTCTAATACCTATTTTCAGTTGTTTCACTTTTTTGTTAATTATATAGTTCCACATGTGGTAATTCATAGTTTTGATGCCTTCAGAGTGAATCTACAATTTTCATAGTCATGAAAATAAAGAAAAATCTTTGAATGAGAAGGTGTGTCCAAACTTTTGGTCTGTACTGTATGTGACCCCATATATTAGTAATGCCACCTATGTGCCCCATGTTTTAGTAATGTCACCTATGTGCCTCCATATATCTAATATATAAAGCTCAAGTGTGTGTATGTATGTATGTATGTGTGTGTGTGTGTGTGTGTGTGTGTGTTTGTGTGTATGTGTGTATGTCCGGGATAGGCATCCGCACCGTCGCAGCTACAGCCACAAAATTTGGCACAGTCACACGTCTGGACCCCGAGAGCGTCCTAAGCTATGTTGTGAGGCGAAATTTTAACCCCGCGCGTTCCAATTCACCAAACAATTTTGCCCCTATCTACATACTGGGGGGAAAAGTGTGTGCGCGTCAAGCCCCGCCCCTCATTATGATGTCACAATGCTCCTATTTGCATACTGGGGAAGCAGTGTGTGCGTGTCAAGCCCCGCCCCTCATTATGATTTCACAATGGTTGCCATAGTGACGCTGATGTCATCAAAGGTTGCAAGCCCCGCCGCCACTCATTATGATGTCATAATGGTTGACTATGGATTGGAGGATGTGTGATGAGTATATGGGCACTGGACTATGGGATGGAGGATATGTATGACAGGTATATGGGCACGGGACTATGGGATGGAGGATGTGTGATGGGTATGTGGGCACTGGACTATGGGATGGAGGATATGTATGATGGGTATATGGGCATGGGACTATGGGATGGAGGATATGTATGACAGGTATATGGGCACGGGACTATGGGATGGAGGATGTGTGATGGGTATGTGGGCACTGGACTATGGGATGGAGGATATGTATGATGGGTATATGGGCACTGGACTATGGGATGGAGGATATGTATGATGGGTATATGGGCATGGGACTATGGGATGGAGAATATGTATGATGGGTATATGGGCACTGGACTATGGGATGGAGGATATGTATGATGGGTATATGGGCATGGGACTATGGGATGGAGGATATGTATGATGGGTATATGGGCACGGGACTATGGGATGGAGGATATGTATGACAGGTATATGGGCACGGGACTATGGGATGGAGGATGTGTGATGGGTATGTGGGCACTGGACTATGGGATGGAGGATATGTATGATGGGTATATGGGCACTGGACTATGGGATGGAGGATATGTATGATGGGTATATGGGCATGGGACTATGGGATGGAGAATATGTATGATGGGTATATGGGCACTGGACTATGGGATGGAGGATATGTATGATGGGTATATGGGCATGGGACTATGGGATGGAGGATATGTATGATGGGTATATGGGCACGGGACTATGGGATGGCGGATATGTATATGGGCACGGGACTATGGGATGGAGGATGTGTGATGGGTATATGGGCACTGGACTATGGGATGGAGGATATGTATGATGGGTATATGGCATGGGACTATGGGATGGAGGATATGTATGATGGGTATATGGGCATGGGACTATGGGATGGAGGATATGTATGATGGGTATATGGGCATGGGACTATGGGATGGAGAATATGTATGATGGGTATATAGGCATGGGACTATGGGATGGAGAATATGTATGATGGGTATATGGGCACTGGACTATGGGATGGAGGATATGTATGATGGGTATATGGCATGGGACTATGGGATGGAGGATATGTATGATGGGTATATGGGCATGGGACTATGGGATGGAGAATATGTATGATGGGTATATAGGCATGGGACTATGGGATGGAGAATATGTATGATGGGTATATAGGCATGGGACTATGGGATGGAGGATGTGTGATGGGTATATGGGCACGGGACTATGGGATGGAGGATGTGTGATGGGTATATGGGCACTCGACTATGGGATGGAGGATATGTATGATGGGTATATGGGCATGGGACTATGGGATGGAGGATAATTATAATTTTCTATAACTAACCACAGTTAGTTACTATGCCCGGGCAGCGCCGGGCTCTTCAGCTAGGTAGTAATAAATACCAAAACATTGACTGTCACATCCAAACATAAATTGGGTCTGAACAGGTGCTTTCCTAGATTCGCCACCTCATATATAAATTCAAACAAAAAGCAGCACTCTGTAATGCTAAAACATGAAATATGGAGATTGAATTGCATTACTGCACTAGAGATATGAAAAATTGAGAATTCTTAGCGCATAAATTGGCCAATCCATGCGTGCCCGGCAGCCACGATAAGGCGATTCTCGTTGCCAGGACCTAATGCTAATCCTCTCTTAGACTGAAGTCTCTATCTCTATGGAGGGGTAGGATCCTGCTGCAATTAAAGCCGCCTGATGCAATTTTGGAGCCAATTTTCTTTAGAAACATTTTAAAATCTGTTTTTTTTTCTGGTATTTTTCTTGTAATATAGATAACTCAAATTAACCTGATTTTAAGGCAATACCACAAAAAACACGTGAAAAAAAAAAATAAAAAAAAAAAATATATATATATATTTTTTATATATATAACAATAATAATGAAATGGTTATAATTCTATTAGTATACCTTTTTCAACGTGTATAAGTGTGTGCCACTGGAAGAATGATAGACCATTCGAGAAAAGATTTGTAAACCGAATCAAAGAAAAACCCAAATTTTGGTCAAAAAATGTATATAAAAATTAAATAAGATATATGAATAATAGAAAAGTCATAAAACAGATATACGATTAAAATACCTTTATTAAGTAATAGTAATACAAATACATATAAAAAAGATGTGTGCTCAAAAGAATTTTATATATACACCTATATAGGTTAATAAAGCACGGCGTTCCCCATTAATAAATAACTATATTTTATCCCTCTATACATTGGCTCCTTAAAAAAGTGACATAAAATATATGGAGACCATATAGGCTCAAACAAGTGTCTGTGCATAGAACCATGTGGTGATGCAAAACAATCAACAAGGAGAGAAACCAATGTGATGGTATAAAGTGCAAAAAATACAAATTCCAAAAATAAATAAAAGAGTGAGTGTAGGGGAAAGGAGGGAAGAATAGAGGGTATATACCTTGGAGGAACGCTGCTGGATATAATATAGGAAAGCCTAAGGCCAGAAATAAACCCCATAAAACACTGTACATGGAGACTTTGGGATCAGATCATTTCTGTCCGTGATGTTTGTGGAAACGAAAAAGCTTTTATAAAGCTTCATCAAATTTCTGTGTGTAACTCAGAGCTGAGATCTAACGTGACAGAAGATTCCAGTGCGGGGAAGACGGGAAACCTTCATATAGACGGCCGGTGGGGATGGAGGCAGTGACCGACTCTGGCCAAATCTGTCTCTAGAGCCGTAGTAGAAGATGAAGATGTCCTCATCATGAAGGAGTTATTTCTCATGCCGCGTGTAATGAATATCTCCTGCAGTATTGCTAATGCCGATTCCAGTGTCGGTAATGAGACGAGAATTAGCGTTATGGAAGATGAGTCTATGAGGAACGTGTTCAGCTGCCGACTCCGAGGAGGAAACTGCTTGTTGTCTGTGGCCTAAATATATAGGTTTTATTAGTAGACTAGCTGAAAAGCTCGGCGTTGCCTGGGCATGGTATCTAACTGTGGGTCCCGCTCTCTCCCTTAACAGCCCCGCTCTCTCCTTCCACAGCCCCACTCTCCACCCGCCGTCCCGTTCTATCCCTCCGCAGCCACGCTCTACATCCGTGACCCGCTCTCCCTCCACAGCCCACCCCTAATATCCCACATCATCCCGTCAGCCAGAGCCACCGGACTACTACCCCTAATATCCCACATCATCCCGTCAGCCAGAGCCACCGGACTACTACCCCTAATATCCCACATCATCCCGTCAGCCAGAGCTACCGGACTACTACCCCTAATATCCCACATCATCCCGTCAGCCAGAGCCACCGGACTACTACCCCTAATACCCCACATCATCCCGTCAGCCAGAGCCACCGGACTACTACCCCTAATATCCCACATCATCCCGTCCCAGCCGCTGGACTACTACCCCTGATATCCCACATCATCCCGTCAGCCAGAGCCACCGGACTACTACCCCTAATATCCCACATCATCCCGTCAGCCAGAGCCACCGGACTACTACCCCTAATATCCCACATCATCCCGTCAGCCAGAGCCACCGGACTACTACCCCTAATATCCCACATCATCCCGTCAGCCAGAGCCACCGGACTACTACCCCTAATATCCCACATCATCCCGTCAGCCAGAGCTACCGGACTACTACCCCTAATATCCCACATCATCCCTTCAGCCAGAGCCACCGGACTACTACCCCTAATATCCCACATCATCCCGTCAGCCAGAGCCACCGGACTACTACCCCTAATATCCCACATCATCCCTTCAGCCAGAGCCAACGGACTACTACCCCTAATATCCTACATCATCCCGTCAGCCAGAGCCACCGGACTACTACCCCTAATATCTCACATCATCCCGTCAGCCAGAGCTACCAGACTACTACCCTTAATATCCCACATCATCCCTTCAGCCAGAGCCACCGGACTACTACCCCTAATATCCCACATCATCCCATCAGCCAGAGCCACCGGACTACTACCCCTAATATCCCACATCATCCCGTCCCAGCCGCTGGACTACTACCCCTAATATTCCACATCATCCCGTCAGCCAGAGCCACCGGACTACTACCCCTAATATCCCACATCATCCCGTCAGCCAGAGCCACCGGACTACTACCCCTAATATCCCACATCATCCCTTCAGCCAGAGCCACCGGACTACTACCCCTAATATCCTACATCATCCCGTCAGCCAGAGCCACCGGACTACTACCCTTAATATCCCACATCATCCCTTCAGCCAGAGCCACCGGACTACTACCCCTAATATCCCACATCATCCCTTCAGCCAGAGCCACCGGACTACTACCCCTAATATCCCACATCATCCCATCAGCCAGAGCCACCGGACTACTACCCCTAATATCCCACATCATCCCTTCAGCCAGAGCCACCGGACTACTACCCCTAATATCCCACATCATCCCATCAGCCAGAGCCACCGGACTACTACCCCTAATATCCCACATCATCCCGTCCCAGCCGCTGGACTACTACCCCTAATATTCCACATCATCCCGTCAGCCAGAGCCACCGGACTACTACCCCTAATATCCCACATCATCCCGTCAGCCAGAGCCACCGGACTACTACCCCTAATATCCCACATCATCCCTTCAGCCAGAGCCACCGGACTACTACCCCTAATATCCCACATCATCCCGTCAGCCAGAGCCACCGGACTACTACCCCTAATATCCCACATCATCCCTTCAGCCAGAGCCACCGGACTACTACCCCTAATATCCCACATCATCCCATCAGCCAGAGCCACCGGACTACTACTCCTAATATCCCACATCATCCCGTCAGCCAGAGCCACCGGACTACTACCCCTAATATCCCACATCATCCCGTCTCAGCCGCTGGACTACTACCCCTAATATCCCACATCATCCCGTCAGCCAGAGCCACCGGACTACTACCCCTAATATCCCACATCATCCCGTCAGCCAGAGTCACCGGACTACTACCCCTAATATCCCACATCATCCCTTCAGCCAGAGCCACCGGACTACTACCCCTAATATCCCACATCATCCCATCAGCCAGAGCCACCGGACTACTACCCCTAATATCCCACATCATCCCGTCCCAGCCGCTGGACTACTACCCCTAATATTCCACATCATCCCGTCAGCCAGAGCCACCGGACTACTACCCCTAATATCCCACATCATCCCTTCAGCCAGAGCCACCGGACTACTACCCCTAATATCCTACATCATCCCGTCAGCCAGAGCCACCGGACTACTACCCTTAATATCTCACATCATCCCTTCAGCCAGAGCCACCGGACTACTACCCCTAATATCCCACATCATCCCTTCAGCCAGAGCCACCGGACTACTACCCCTAATATCCCACATCATCCCTTCAGCCAGAGCCACCGGACTACTACCCCTAATATCCCACATCATCCCTTCAGCCAGAGCCACCGGACTACTACCCCTAATATCCCACATCATCCCGTCAGCCAGAGCCACCGGACTACTACCCCTAATATCCCACATCATCCCGTCAGCCAGAGCCACCGGACTACTACCCCTAATATCCCACATCATCCCTTCAGCCAGAGCCACCGGACTACTACCCCTAATATCCCACATCATCCCTTCAGCCAGAGCCACCGGACTACTACCCCTAATATCCCACATCATCCCATCAGCCAGAGCCACCGGACTACTACCCCTAATATCCCACATCATCCCGTCCCAGCCGCTGGACTACTACCCCTAATATTCCACATCATCCCGTCAGCCAGAGCCACCGGACTACTACCCCTAATATCCCACATCATCCCGTCAGCCAGAGCCACCGGACTACTACCCCTAATATCCCACATCATCCCTTCAGCCAGAGCCACCGGACTACTACCACTAATATCCCACATCATCCCGTCAGCCAGAGCCACCGGACTACTACCCCTAATATCCCACATCATCCCTTCAGCCAGAGCCACCGGACTACTACCCCTAATATCCCACATCATCCCATCAGCCAGAGCCACCGGACTACTACTCCTAATATCCCACATCATCCCGTCAGCCAGAGCCACCGGACTACTACCCCTAATATCCCACATCATCCCGTCTCAGCCGCTGGACTACTACCCCTAATATCCCACATCATCCCGTCAGCCAGAGCCACCGGACTACTACCCCTAATATCCCACATCATCCCGTCAGCCAGAGCCACCGGACTACTACCCCTAATATCCCACATCATCCCGTCCCAGCCGCTGGACTACTACCCCTAATATATGGGTATATGGGCAGGGAGGGGGTGATTCATTTCTGTCCTGTGCTCTCTGCTCCTTTCTGGGGGGCAGACAATGGCTGGGAGTTTGTTCCCAGGGATGCTAGATGTCTCCCACCATGGCAGTGTCTGCTGAGGTGTTGTCGCCTACATTCACTTTCGTATATAGAGATATGCTTTCGTTATGCTCCACACCCTTCTATCATTCACATTGCTGTTCCCCAGCTCACCTACCTCTCTGTCCTTCTCCCTTCTATAGACTTTCAGCCCTACATTTTTATTGAGCCCTGAATTTGAAGAAATGTCTCCCTCTACTGGTCTGCTTCGTGATTGGTTGGTGATACACACACACACACACACACACACACACACACACACACACACACACATACATACATTCACTTTTATATACCGTATTTTCCGCTTTGTAAGACGCACTTTTTTTCCCCCCAAATTGAGGGGAAAAAGGGGGTGCGTCTTACAAAGAGGATATACATTTGCGCTGCCACTGAGGGTACTTGCCGCGGCACTCTGTGCCCTGATGCTGCCGCTGCGCTGTCCGCCACCGCCGCGCTCCTGTCCCCCGGTGGTTTCTTCCGCCCCACCGCCGCCGCCGCGCTCTGTCCCGTTCAGCGTGGGGGGGTCTCTGTCGCTCCATGCCTGCTTTCTTCCTGGAAAATGGCCGCCGCACATGCGCAGACGGACATCTCGGCACTGAAATCTCGGGAGATGAGATTTCAGCGCTGAAATCTCATCTCCCGAGATTTCAGTGCCGAGATGTCCGTCTGCGCATGCGCGGCGGCCATTTTCCAGGAAGAAAGCAGGCATGGAGCGACAGAGACCCCCCCACGCTGAACGGGACAGAGCGCGGCGGCGGCGGTGGGGCGGAAGAAACCACCGGGGGACAGGAGCGCGGCGGTGGCGGACAGCGCAGCGGCAGCATCAGGGCACAGAGTGCCGCGGCAAGTACCCTCAGAACGGGACAGAGCGCGGCGATGGCGGCAAACACCGGGGGGACAGAGCGCGGTGGTGGCGGTAAGAACCGGGGGAGAGCGCGGCGGTGGTGGCAAGCAGGCACCGGGGGACAGCGTGGCGGTGGTGGCAAGCACTGGGGGACAGAGTGCGGCGGTGGTGGCAAGCAGGCACCGGGGGACAGAGCGTGGCGGTGGTGGCAAGCATCAGGGGACAGAGGGCGGCGGCAGTAACAGACACCGGCAGCGGCACGCTGCACATCAAAACACCCCCTCATCCCAGCAGCAATGTTCCACTCCGGCCTCCTCCATCACCACCCCTGGAAAGCAATAAGACGCATGGATTATAAGATGCACCACCATTTTATTAAAAATAAAGTTTTTTTCCTATTTTTCTCCTCAAAATTTGGGGTGCGTCTTATAATCCGGAGCGTCTTATAAAGCGAAAAATACGGTATAGAGATGTAAAGAAGAAAACTAAACCCTGTAAGATAATAAATCTCCTCATATGTTTCCCTTATTATCTCCAGTAATTGTATTATTACACAGGATTCTTATGGTGTTACATCGGATCATCTTCTTCTCATTCAGGTCTCTACAATATCGGATCCTCTCAGTGGAATTTTTCTATACAAGAGAATTTTCCTGATTTACCCATCAAAGATGGATATGGACAGAGACAAGATGGCGGAGAGGATGTTACACCTCACCCTAGAGATCCTCTTCCGTCTCACTGGAGAGGTGAGAGATTCTGATGACGTCACATTCCATCATTCTTATCTATGGGAATAACGGACAGAACTGGAGAGGTGAGGACTCTGGAAATGTCTGTAGTGAGATTTATTACTGTGTCTCTCCATAACCAGGATTACACAGTGGTGAAGAAGACCTCTAGTGATCGCTGTCAGGACCCTGTGTCTGAGGGATGCGGAAGACCCCTGAGCCCAATCACGGGGCCTCCACCTCACCCCCTGATCCATGAGGACATCAAAGACCAGAAGATCCTAGACCTCATCTACAAGATGATGGAGCTGCTGACTGGAGAGGTGACACTGCTGGGACATTATACAGTAACACTATGAAGGGATCGGGGGATGACGGTATGATTGTATGTGTCAGGTTCCTATAAGGTGTCAGGATGTCGCTGTCTATTTCTCCATGGAGGAGTGGGAGTATTTAGAAGGACACAAAGATCAGTACAAGGACGTCATGATGGAGGTTCCCCAGCCCCTCACATCACCAGGTAATAGACAGGACTAAATACACACGGCCTATAATTATCTGTATGTAGAGAATGAATTCAGTCCCTGTATGTGTTTCCTCCAGATCTATCCAGTAAGAGGACAACACCAGAGAGATGTCCCCGTCCTCTTCTCCCACAGGACTGTAAACAAGAAGATCCCAGTGCTCCTCAGGATCATCAGGTAGATGGAGAGAAGGTGTCAGGAGATCTCCCCTATGATGTGTAGACGGCTGTGAAGGTCTTGTGCTCAGTCTTGTTTTATCCACCAGTATTATATGTTTTATACTTGTGTAATGAGAGCGGTGGAGATGGCAGGATTAGAGCTGATCATAGATGGGACTTCTAAATCTGTGACTTTTACAATATTTGTTTCAGGGTGAAGATCTGACCCATATTAATACTACAGAGACATATGTGAGGGGTGATGAGCGGTGTAAAGAGGAGATTCCCACATATGACTACCCAGGTGAGTAGTGACCACTGACTGCTGAGACGTCACAGATTCCTCTCAGTCACCGGCTGTGGCTGCTTTATCGGTGGTGTAGTCCGGCCGTATCACAATCGTGTGATCACCATTTAGGTTCCCGACCACAACATTCTCCTCCACCCAAAACTGTTCTAATGACTTTGGGCATTGAAAGCCCTTTTCTATAGAACGTACAACCTGTAGGATCCACCTACCCCCTGGGATTAGAAGACGCTGACCGTTACCTGCCCAGGACTGTAAACTACGAAGCCAAATGACAGCGTACGTAGAATGTGCTGACAAGTTAGAAAATCACTTCAAGAAAAGTATTATGATGGATCAGAGAAAACGGAGGGTAATGATGGTGTTGGCTTCCTAGATCCCTGAGATCTTATTGGATGAATTTCCCTTCTCTCCCTTCTGTGCTCAAATGGCCCCTACAGGTCCAGGTCCAGTCTTTTTGGCCAAACTTCGCTTTTATGATCGACAACAGTAAATCTTTATTTGAAGTTTTCAGTTAATGAGATGCTCTAGGGCGGGGCTGTGGGCGGGGCTTTATGTGGCGCTCTGCATACACAGCGAATAGGCCTCCTTACCTTGACAAGCCAGAGCTGGTATGTCACTCTCCACAAGGAGAAACCTTATCCCTTATAAAAAAAATATTGGAATATTTTAAAAAAAGATGTGATTCTTGGGAAAATGCTTCCTTGTGAACCAGGAATAACTTTTAGGAGAGGGGCGACAGTGAAAAATATTGTAGCTCGAAGTAAATTAGAGGTTACAAAAATAAATAATATGAAAGGAAATAATACCAATGTGAATGGAGGGAAGGTAAATACGGGAGTATACAGGTGCTCTTCAAACAAAGTACCGTATATACGCGCATATAAGCCAAGGTTTTCAGCCCATTTTTTTGGTCTGAAAGTCCCCCACTCGGCTTATACGCGAGTCATATAGCCAGGGGGTAGGTGGGGGAGCGGGGGTGTCAGATCATACTGACCCCACTGGCACATCTCTGCAGCGCCCCTGCTTGTCCCATGGTCTCCCTTCCTACAGCGGTCACATGACACCGCTCATTAAAGTCATGAATATGTGCATATTTATGACTTTAATGAGCGGTACTACGTGACCGCTGAAGCAAGGAAGGGAGAACGAGGCTGCAGAGACGTGCCAGTGGGAGGTAAGTATATGCTATATTCACCTGTCGGTCCCGAGTTCCGGCGGCAGTGGCGGGTATTGATGCGAGACTCGTGCGAGTTTCTCGTAAGTGACCCCGGCCTTAAGCGCAATATCTGTTTAATTTTTTAAAAAAAATTACGTGGGTTCCTCTGCAATTTTCTTGTCCAGAGAGGGAAAGCCAGTGACTGAGGGCTGATGTTTATATCCTGGGAAAGGGGTAATACCCATGGATCTTCCCAGGCTATGAATATCAGCCCGCAGCTGTCTGCATAGCGTTTACTGGCTATTAAAACAGGGGGGCCCCAAATAAAAATGACATGGGGTCCCCCTATAATTAATAGCCAAAAAAGGCTATGCAGAGAGCTGCGGGTTGATATTTATAGCCTAGGAAGGGGCCATGGATATTGCCCCCCCCATCTACAAACACCAGCCTGCAGCCGCCCCAGAAATGGCGCATCTATAAGATCTGTTTTACATCTGCGGTTTTGCTGCGGATGTGACTGACTCAGTGGAAATCAATGGGTGCAGAAACGCTGCAGATCCGCACAAAGAATTGACATGCTGCTGGGGAAAAAAGCGCATTTGTGTGGATTTTTCCACAGCGTGTGCACAACAAATCTCCATTTCCCATAGATTTACATTGACTGTGCACTACGCTGCGGATTTGATGCAATTCCGCACGTCCAAAAACGATGCGGATCCGCAAAGTGTGCACATACCTTTAGAATTTTACTTTCCTCCTTTAGTGAAAAATGAGTGATTGCGCGCCCTTTGGCCACGCTCCGGGATTACGAACTACGCAATGGGGTGTAACCACGCACCATACTGACCTCCCAATGGGGTGTAACCACGCACCAGACTGACCTCACAATGGGGTGTAACCACGCACCAGACTGACCTCACAATGGGGTGTAACCACGCACCAGACTGACCTCACAATGGGGTGTAACCACGCACCAGACTGACCTCACAATGGGGTGTAACCACGCACCAGACTGACCTCCCAATGGGGTGTAACCACGCACCAGACTGACCTCACAATGGGGTGTAACCACGCACCAGACTGACCTCCCAATGGGGTGTAACCACGCACCAGACTGACCTCGCAATGGGGTGTAACCACGCACCAGACTGGCCTCGCAATGGGGTGTAACCACGCACCAGACTGGCCTCGCAATGGGGTGTAACCACGCACCAGACTGGCCTCGCAATGGGGTGTAACCACGCACCAGACTGGCCTCGCAATGGGGTGTAACCACGCACCAGACTGGCCTCGCAATGGGGTGTAACCACGCACCAGACTGGCCTCGCAATGGGGTGTAACCACGCACCAGACTGGCCTCGCAATGGGGTGTAACCACGCACCAGACTGACCTCGCAATGGGGTGTAACCACGCACCAGACTGACCTCGCAATGGGGTGTAACCACGCACCAGACTGACCTCGCAATGGGGTGTAACCACGCACCAGACTGACCTCGCAATGGGGTGTAACCACGCACCAGACTGGCCTCGCAATGGGGTGTAACCACGCACCAGACTGGCCTCGCAATGGGGTGTAACCACGCACCAGACTGACCTCGCAATGGGGTGTAACTACGCACCAGACTGGCCTCACAATGGGGTGTAACCACGCACCAGACTGACCTCCCAATGGGGTGTAACCACGCACCAGACTGACCTCCCAATGGGGTGTAACCACGCACCAGACTGACCTCCCAATGGGGTGTAACCACGCACCAGACTGACCTCCCAATGGGGTGTAACCACGCACCAGACTGACCT
The DNA here is from genome assembly GCF_039654945.1 of Dendrobates tinctorius. Classification (NCBI taxonomy): domain Eukaryota; kingdom Metazoa; phylum Chordata; class Amphibia; order Anura; family Dendrobatidae; genus Dendrobates; species Dendrobates tinctorius. The sequence goes on from NW_027361824.1 coordinate 2,946,096, forward strand.
CCCAATGGGGTGTAACCACGCACCAGACTGACCTCACAATGGGGTGTAACCACGCACCAGACTGACCTCGCAATGGGGTGTAACCACGCACCAGACTGACCTCGCAATGGGGTGTAACCACGCACCAGACTGGCGTATGTGCAGACTAACAGCAAACACAAATACCTGGTGTACCTCTTCTGCCACTCCTACCTTGCCGTCGTTGAGTGACTCTTGCATTTTGGACACGTCTTCATCTTGTTCTCGTCCGTGTGAAATTTGTGTATCACTTTGTGCATTGCGTGTTGCTCGTTGTCGTGCAGCATTAAATGTTCTACGTGATTCAGTTACTTTCTTCGTTTCTCTTGCTCTGGCCGCCCTCTGTCAGGCTGCATCAGCAGTTCTTCAACAGTTTTGTTCGTCTTCTGTTTCATTAAGACGCAGGTTACACATCTGTCTGCGATTCGCTTCTCTGCGTGCAGCAGCGCCATCAATTTGATCCATCTTTGCAATGTTGCCCCCCACTGTTGCCTCACAGGCTAAATTTCAAAAAAGGCTTATGCCTTAACTCGTCACCAGGGAGAGCTCCTCTCCTTATTAGATATGTCAATTAACTCCTACACAGGGCCTTACAATACTTAGGTATCCATGGATACGCCCACGCATATAGTCAGTTAGCTGCTAGTGGTAGTAACTCTGGATACCTAAGTTACTGTTGAGCTGTGGATGACTCATTGCGCACGGACACGTTCAAATGGAGTATATGGATTTTTATTTTTTTTTCCAGCATTGCTTTCTTTTGATTTATGTAGAGATGATAATAGTGTTTTTGATAATACATTCAAGTGAATTATCTTTACAATCATATTTACCGTATATACTCGAATATAAGTCGACTGCCTGGGCATAGTAAACCACTGTGGTTAGTTATAACAAATTATAATGATTATATTGCACATAAAAACCATGCATCTAATCCTCTCCTGTGTGATACTGACTGCTGAGCTGTGTATCTAATCCTATTCTGTGTGATACTGACTGCTGAGCCATGTATCTAATCCTATCCTGTGTGATACTGACTGCTGAGCCGTGTATCTAATCCTCTCCTGTGATACTGACTGCTGAGCTGTGTATCTAATCTTATCCTGTGTGATACTGACTGCTGAGCCATGTATCTAATCCTCTCCTGTGATACTGACTGCTGAGCTGTGTATCTAATCCTATCCTGTGTGATACTGTCTGCTGAGCCGTGTATCTAATCCTCTCCTGTGTGATACTGTCTGCTGAGCCGTGTATCTAATCCTATCCTGTGTGATACTGGGCTCCCACTGCAGTCTGTCAGAGGGTGGTCTGTGTTGGCACGGTAATAAATTATTTCCAGCTTTACAGAAGGACGATAACACCATAGAAATGATAAGAATAATAGGCCAAATTGTTTGGTGAATTGGAACGCGTGGGGTTAAAATTTCGCCGCACAACATAGCCTTTGAGGCTCTCTGGGTCCCGACGTGTAACTGTGCAGAATTTTGTGGCTGTAGCTGCGACGGTGCAGATGCCAATCCCTGACATTAACACATACATACTTTTTCCCCGTTATGTACTTAGGGGCAAAATTGGTTGGTGAATTGGAACGTGCGGGGTTAAAATTTCGCCTCACAACATAGCCTATGACGGCCTCGAGTTCCAGACGTGTGACTGTGCCAAATTTTGTGGCTGTAGCTGCGACAGCACAGATGCCAATCCTGGACGTACGTATACATACACACACACACACACACACACACACACACACACACACACACACACACACATTCAGCTTTATATATTAGATGTACAGTACAGACCAAAAGTTTGGACACACCTCATTCAAAGCGTTTTCTTTTTCTTGCCATAATACAAATTCTAACAGTCTATTCAGTAGGACTATCAGCTGTGTATCCACCAGACTTCTGCACAACACAACTGATGGTCCCAACCCCATTTATAAGGCAAGAAATCCCACTTATTAAACCTGACAGGGCACACCTGTGAAGTGAAAACCATTTCCTGTGACTACCTCTTGAAGCTCATCAAGAGAATGCCAAGAGTGTGCAATGCAGAAATCAAAGCAAAAGGTGGCTACTTTGATGAACCTAGAATATAAGACATATTTTCAGTTGTTTCACACTTTTTTGTTAATTATATAATTCCACATGTGATAATTCATAGTTTTGATTCCTTCAGAGTAAACCTACAATTTTCATAGTCATGAAAATAAAGAAAACTCTTTGAAGGAGAAGGTGTGTCCAAACTTTTGGTCTGTACTGTGTATATAAGTAAACTGAGTCTCTTTAGACGCTACTATGTAGATATTTGTCGGGGAGGAGAACCTGAGTGACAGATTTCGGGTCCCGCCCTACTAATCCTTTCTAGGAACCTCAAAGCTTTGGGGGTGTAACACCACTTGATGATGCTTTTACATGTTGTTTGTTTTTTTGTTACCTGATGAAGGCTGCACTGTAAAAATAGCCGAAACGTGTTGTACTGCATTTTAAAAACATTTAAAAAATTATTTTATTTTTTATTTTTGAGAAAATAAATGAACTTTTAGTAATAGATTTTCACTGGAAATGGATGTATTCAAGAAATCCTCAGGTGATTAGCGCCACATACGCTTGGAGTTTCTTTTTACGTGGAATAGTTTGCAGACTCACTGTATTGGGTCACCTGGCAGCTCAGGAGATTTCCACCATGAACATGCTTGGCCCTATGGCTCTATCTTCTCTGCTTTCCATATCCCAAGGATTGCCTTGCTCATCGCCTTTTAACACCCTTACATGGATCTGAGCTTACACTGGGACCCCAAGGCTTGGACCATGGTGTTACCTGCTATTCTGTGGTGTTAGATGGCAAGAAGAATAGTCGGGTAGCTGGGTCAGAACCAGAAGGACAGAATCAGAAGACACAAGAGCAGTCAGTTAACGGGCCACGGTCATAACAGCGAGCGGAGCACAGAGGACGGAACCAGAGGAGAGCAGCGCGGTATCTGGCAGATTCCGGCCATGTGCTTTCAGCTTTAGTAGGGTGTGGTACTTTCCAATTGGCTGAAGCAGGGAGCAGATTTCTCCAGCTGGACAGCAGGAACAGATCCCAGGTGTGATTGGACACACCATACGCAGAGGCCCTAATATGACTGAAAACCAGAATTGTTGAAATATCCATAAAGTGATTCCAGTTTGTAAATTAAATCACTGAGGGTTATAATTATTATTATTATGCATTTATATAGCGCCATTTATTCCATGGCGCTTTACATGTGAAAAGGGGAAATATAGACAAGTACAATAAACATGTGTAAGACAAGGGACACACAAGTACAGGAGGAGAGGGGACCCTGCCCGCGAGGGCTCACAGTCTACAGGGATGGGTGAGGATACAGTAGGAGAGGGTAGAGCAGGTGGTGCGGTGGTTCAGTAGACCGAGGATCATTGCAGGCTGTAGGCTTGTCGGAACAGATTGGTCTTCAGGTTCTTCTTGAAGGTTTCCATTGATGGTGAGAGTCTGATGTGTTGCGGCAGAGAGTTCCAGAGTATGGGGGAAGCACGGGAGAAGTCTTGTACGCGGTTGTGGGAAGAATAGATAAGGGGGGGAGTAGAGAAGGATATAATCTATAGGAGGAGTGAATATTTTGACTCCACAGCCACTTTCCGAAAATTAACACGGAGTGGATGTTGGAGAGTGAAAATTGCACATTTTCCATTTTCTTACCCAGCACTTAGTGCCCAGATTGTGCTCCAGGAGACACAAACCATAAATAAAGTGGATTCTTCTCACTATATTGCTAAATACAGGGATCCTAATGATGTTTGCGCACACTGCAAGACTCCGAAGTGAGAGCGGATTTTGCTGGATTGGTTTATAGAAACTCTGTTACCTTTCAACAGCCTTTGAGCCACTAATAGTGCGGGAACCTCTGTTTTTCCATTGACAGATGATGGACCTGAGTGGGGACTTGTTTGTGTGAGATGAGAATTGGTATTATTTTTGCCTACATAACATCGATTGGTTTCTTTTTATTCTATATTTCGGAGGCAGAATGAACAAACAGTTGAACACTGCACACTACTGCCTCATTGGTACATAATTAACCCCTTTCTGACAGTGGACGTAATATCCCGTCGAGGTGCCCTGGGCCTGAATGCCCATGGACGGGATAGTACGTCATACGCGATCAGCCGCGCTCGGGACCGCTCCTGGCACTTTAACCCCGGCACACTGTGATCAAACATGGAGCGGCAGACAGGCTGTCAGAAGCATCGCGCAGGGAGGGGCTCCCTGCGTGCTTCCCTCAGAACAACGCGATGTAAGATGGCTGCAGGGTCCTTTCCGGGTCCTGCAGGGAGGTGGCTTCTCAGAGCCTGCTGAGAGCAGGCACCGGCAAGCCTCCTTCACTGCCTGTCAGATCGCTGATCTGACACAGTGCTGTGCAAAGTGTCAGATCAGCGATCTGACTTTATATAGTGATGTCCCATCCTGGGACAATGTAAAATAGTGAAAAAAAAAAAAAAAGTGTAGAAATATTTTTTAAAAAATCCCCAATAAATACATTACTATGTAAATAAAAAAAAAAAAAGTATCGCCGCGTCCGTAACGACACGACCAATAAAACTGTCCCATTGGTTAACCCCTTTAGTAAACCGCATAAAAAAGGCAAAAATGCAATGCTTTATCATACCGCCGAACAAAAAATGAAATAACATACTCTGATTAAAGCCTGTTTGTGCTCTCCTGAAGATAGTAGTACACACCGTTGTAGGAAATCTTCAGTTTTCTGGCCATTTTGAGAGTTTAATGGAACCAACAAATGTAATGCTCTATATTCTCAATTAGCTCAAAGGAAGGTCTGGTTTATAGCTTCTCTAATCAGCCAAACTGTTTTCAGCTGTGCTAACTTACTTGCACAAGGGTTTTCAAGGGTATTCTAACCATCCATTAGCCTTCTTACACAGTTAGGAAACACAAAGTACCATAAGAACACTGGAGTGATGGTTGTTGGAAATGGGCCTCTATACACCTATGAAGATATTGCATTACAAACCATACGTTTGCCGCTAGAATTGTCATTTACCACATTAACAATGTATAGAGTGTATTTCTGAATCACTTCATGTTAGCTTCATTGGAAAAAATTGCTTTTCTTTCAAAAATAAGGAAACTTCTAAGTGACCCTAAACTTTTGAACGTTAGTGTATAGGGTATCTGCTTACTCAGGACAAATTGTACAACAACTTTTGGGGTCCAATTTCTTCTGTTACCCTTGTGAAAATAAAAAATTTGGGGCGAAAAGATCATTTTTGTAAAAAAAAAATTTTTTATTTTTATGGCTGTACGTTATAAACTTCTGTGATGCACTTGGGGGTTCAAAGTGCTCACTACACATCTAGATAAGTTCCTTAGGGGGTCTAGTTTCCAAAATGGTGTCACTTGTGGTGGGTTTCCACTGTTTAGGCACATCAGGGGCTCTCCAAACGCGACATGTCCAGGAAGGATGGGAAATCTTGAAAAATGAAATTCTCAAAGCACAATTGTTAACAATTCTGAAAAGAGGGAAGAATAGGAAGCATTTAAGGAAACCAGGATGGATGAACACAGAACTTAAGCACATGCTAAAAAGGAAGAAAGAAATGTTTATAAAATGGAAAGAGGGAGGCATATCTAAAGAAGAATATAATGCTGTCTGCAGAACCTGCAGGGCACAAATCAGATTACCTAAAGCTGACAATGAATTGAGGCTTGCAAGAGATGTCAGAAGCAATAATAAAGGATCTTGGTGATATGTCAAAAGTAAAAGAAAAGTCAAAGATGCTATAGGATTTTTACAGGATGAAAATGATGAAATGGTAAGACAGGATGTTGAGAAGGCCGAACTTTTAAATTCCTATTTTACATCCGTTTTCTCTCAGAAAGGAAATGTAACATCAACTGTTCTTCACTGTCCTATTAAGGGAATAGAAGAATCCAGGATATCTATAAACAGAAAGATAGTGAGGAAACACTTAGCTAACCTAAATGAATTCAAGTATCCAGGTCCAGATGAATTACACACCAGAGTACTGAAGGAGATAGAAAAAATTTTTGAACCCCTCTCCATAATCTTTGAAAATTCTTGGAGAACAGGAGAAGTCCCAGAAGACTGGAGAAGAGCAAATGTTGTTCCTATCTTCAAAAAGGGGAAGAAGGTGGACCCAGGCAACTATAGGCCGGTGAGTCTGACTTCTATACCAGGAAAGATCTTTGAACAAATTATTAAACAACATGTATGTCAGTACCTGGATAAGAATGAAGTGATTAAACAGAGTCAGCATGGGTTTGTAGCTAATAAGTCATGTCAGACTAACTTAATTTCCTTCTATGATGGAATCACTGATTGGGTGGATCAAGGAAATGCTGTAGATATAGTATATCTTGACTTCAGCAAAGCATTTGACAAAGTATCTCATACAATCCTTATTGAAAAAATGACTAAGTATGGAATGGACAAGGCAACTGTTAGGTGGATTCATAACTGGCTTAGTGATCGGACCCAAAGAGTGGTCGTAAATGGCTACACATCCAGTTGGAAGAATGTATCAAGTGGGGTACCACAGGGCTCTGTCCTGGGCCCTGCATTGTTCAACATCTTTATCAACGATTTAGATGAAGGAATTGAGGGTAAACTGATTAAATTTGCTGATGACACAAAGCTAGGAGGGATAGCTAATACTAGAGAAGAGTGAGAGGATTCAAAAAGATATAAATAAACTGGAGAAGTGGGCAGCAACTAACAGAATGGTTTTTAACAGGAAAAAATGCAAAGTACTACATCTGGGGAATAAAAATGAAAAAAGCATATACAGAATGGGAGGAATAGGGCTAAGCAACAGCACATGTGAAAGACTTGGGTATACTAATAGATCACAGACTGAATATGAGTCAACAGTGTGATGCAACAGCAAAAAAAGGCAAATGCAATTCTAGGATGTATTAACAGAAGCATACAGTCTAGATCACGTGAAGTCATTATTTCCCTCTACTCCTCTTTGGTCAGACCTCATCTGGAATATTGTGTCCAGTTTTGGGCACCACATTTTAAAAAAGACATCAACAAACTGTAGCAAGTTCAGAAAAGAGCGACCAGAATGGTGACCGGTCTGCAAACCCTGTCTTATGAGGAAAGGTTGCAGAATTTGGGAATGTTTAGTTTGCAAAAGAGAAGACTGAGAGGAGACTTAATAGCTGTCTACAAATATCTAAAGGGCTGTCACATTGTAGAAGGATCATCTTTATTCTCATTTGCACAAGGAAAGACTAGAAGCAATGGGATGAAACTGAATGGGAGGAGACACAGATTAGTTATTAGAAAAAACTTTTTGACAGAGTGATCAATGAGTGGAACAGGCTGCCACGAGAAGTGGTGAGTTCTCCTACAATGGAAGTCTTCAAACAGAGGCTGGACAGACATCTGACTGGGATGATTTAGCGAATGCTGCTTTGAGCAGGGGGTTGGACCAGATGGCCCAGGAGGTCCCTTCCAACTCTACGATTCTATGATTCTATGACATGGCGTCCAATCTCAATTCCAGCCAATTTTATATTAAAAAGTCAAACGGCGCTCCGTCCCTTCCGAGCTCTGCCATGGTCCCAAACAGTGGTTCACCTGCATATATGTGGTATCAGCGTCCTCAGGACAAATTGTACAACATTTGGGGTCCAATTTCTCTGTTACCCTTGGTAAAATAAAAAAAATTGGATTTGAAGTAGAGTATATTGTTTTGTTAAATGTTCATTATTTTGTTTTATTAATTTTTTTTAAAACATTCCAAGAATTCCTGTGAAGCACCTGAAGGGTTAATAAACTTCTTGAATGTGGTTTTGAGCACCTTAAGGGGTGCAGTTTCTAGAATGGTGTCACTTTTGGGTATTTTCTATCATATAGGCCCCTCAAAATGACTTCAAATGTGATGTGGTCTCTAAAAAAAAAAAAATTATGTTGTAAAAATGAGAAATCGCTGGTCAACTTTTAACACTTACAACTTCCTAACAAAAAATTTTTTTTAGTTCCAAAACTGTACTGATGTAAAGTAAACATGTGGGAAATGTTATTTATTAAGTGTTTTGTGACATATCTGTGTGATTTACAGGCATAAAAATTCAAAGTTGGAACATTGCGAAATTTTCAGTCTTTTCTCCAAATTTCCGTGTTTTTTTGTCAAATGCAAGTTGTATCACATAAATTCTACCACTATCATGAAGTACAATATGTGATGAAAAAACACTGTCAGAATCACCAGGATCCATGGAAGCTCCAGAGTTATTACTTCATAAAGGGGTTAAAGCAAACTTGCCAGCTGTTTTGGCCGATATAAGCTGCGGCCACTGCCTGTCAGGGCTTATCTACAGCATTCTGTAATGCATTCTGTAATGCTGTAGATAAGCCCCCGATCTAACCTGAAAGATAAGAAAAATATCTTTTATTATACTCACCCGGGAGGCGGTCCTGTGCGGTCCGGTCCAATGGATGTTGCAGGTCCAGGTCAAGTGCCTTCCATCTTGGGATGCCGCACTCCTTGCATCGTGCTCCCGCGCAGGCATATTTATCTGCCCTGATGAGGGCAGAGTAAAGGACTTCAGTGCGCAGGCGCTGGGCCTCTCTGACCTTTCCCGGGGTCTGCACACTTCAGTACTTTACTCTCCCCTCAACAGGGCAGATAAGTACGATTGTGCAGGAGTGCGATGCCGGGGAGCCATAACACAAGCAGGAGGGCGGAATCGCAGGAAGATGGGAGGCACCCGACCCGGACCTGCAGCACCCATCAGAACGTACCGGACCGCCCCAATGGGTGAGTGTAATAAAGTTATTTTTCTTATCTTTCAGGTTAGATCAGTGGCTTAGCTACAGCGTTTAGAATGCTGTAGATAAGCCCTGAAAGGCAGTGGCTGCATCTTATATCGGCCAAAACTGCTGACAGGTTCCCTTTAAAGTTTTTTACATAGCTTGCCATTTTTATGGACAGTTTAAATAGAAATGTTCAAAAGTATAAAACTCAAGGATATTTTATAAAAAAAACAAAAAAAATAATTTGTTTTTTTTTTATCTTAGCAGATAACTGTACCAGGAGATCAGAGGGACAGGTGATTCCAGATATACCATCATCCATTCACAGTAAAGATCTGTCATCTGATCCTATGAAACAGGTCCCAACTTCTGATTCATTACCGACTACAAAGGAACATCAAAGTCATAAAAGAGGCATTAAAAAACAAACTAAAGCAAATAAGTCACTTTCATGTTCAGAATGTGGGAAATATTTTAAATATAAATCAGAGCTTGTTACTCACCAGAGAACCCACACAGGGGAGAAGCCTTTTTCCTGTTCAGAATGTGGGAAGCGTTTTTCACAGAAATCAAATTTTGTTGCCCACCAGCGAACTCACACAGGGGAGAAGCCTTTTTCATGTTCAGAATGTGGTAAATGTTTTATCCTGAAATCTGTTCTTGATAGACATCAGAGAACTCACACAGGGGAGAAGCCTTTTTCCTGTTCAGAATGTGGGAAATGTTTTAGCCAGAAGTCGGTTCTTGATAGCCACCAGAGAGCTCACACTGGGGAGAAGCCCTTTTCATGTTCAGAATGTGGGAAATGTTTTTACCAGAAATCAGATTTGGTTAAGCACCAGAGAACTCACATAGGGGAGAAGCCTTTTATCTGTTCAGAATGTGGGAAATGTTTTAACCCGAAATCAGATTTGGTTAAGCACCAGAGAACTCACACAGGGGAGAAGCCTTTTTTCTGTTCAGAATGTGGGAAATATTTTGCACACAAATCAAATTTTATTACCCACCAGAGAACTCACACAGGGGAGAAGCCTTTTTCCTGTTCAAAATGCGGGAAATGTTTTAACCAGAAATCAGATTTGGTTAAGCACCAGAGCACTCACACAGGGGAGAAGCCTTTTTCCTGTTCAGAATGTGGGACACGTTTTACCCGGAAATCGGTTCTTTATCGCCACCAGAGAGCTCACAGAGGGGAGAAGCCCTTTTCATGTACAGAATGTGGGAAATATTTTAACCGGAAAGAGCATCTTGTTAGACATCAGAGCAGTCACACAAAGGAGAAGCCTTTATCATTTTCTTAATATGGGAAATATTTTACTTGGAAATCAACTGTTGATAACCATCAGAGATGTCACATAGGGGAGAAGCCTTTTTAATGTTGAGAATGTTGGAATCGTTTCAATTAAAATTGGATCTTCTTTAAGGGGTTGTTTCTTGTCATGTTTGCTGCAAAAGGATAAAGCTAATAGCGCTAAAGATTATCTTATTCCGCAGCGCTTAACATACATTATCATTGCTGTCCCCAATGGGACTTACTATCTAAATTCCCTATCAGTATGTCTTTGGAATGTGGGAGGAAACCCATGCAAAGACACGGGGAGAACATACAAACTTGCAGATGTTGTCCTTAGTGGGATTTAGACCCAGGACTCCTACGCTGCAAGGCTGCAGTGCTAACTACTGAGCCACTGTGCTGCCCTATAAACTCCATTAATTTTTGTGCATGGCTCCTGTGGTGTAACAACCTCACATAAGCCCCGGGAAAGCGAGTTTTGACACCGCTGATGAGGAGACGGCACGCCAGCAGTGTCAGTGGAGTTGTAGTCTTCCAATTAGAAATCATCCAGCCCTGAATAAGATGATTTGTTCTTTATTGATCATGCCGGCATGGAGAGAGAATGACGGCCGCACCAGATGTGAGCAGTCACCTGTCTGACCCAATACAGATTCTTAGAGTTTAAGTAGAAGAACAGAAAGGCGTTCAAAATACAAAGTTTGCAAAATAGTACATATGATGGAATATGCTTAACTGTCAGCTTCCCTTATCTACGTTACCAGAGAAGTAAAAGGGATGACAGTTTATTTGTACGCAAGACAAGGAAAGCAAACTAAGCATTCACAAAAGGAACACCCATGTCTTCTCAACACGTCAGCTGAAAGGAGTTTCTACGTCTAGGAGCAGAAATGTCATACATGCAATCATGTGTATATATTCATACATAAAAGAAAGGACTCTATAACAATTATTACAACATTCCCTCATCTTGTAATAAAATCATTTATCTGTACACATTGGGGACAGATTTCTTTTTGACAGATTTCACAGAAGATCTTCATTCCTTGATACATAGTTTTTGTTATGGCAGAGTCAGTCTAGTCTTTGAACAAGTCCTCTAACGCTGGAGTCACACTCAACGTCAAAAAAATCGGTCCGATTTTGACGGACCACAATCGCACAAATGTCTCATGAACAGTGATCCGTCTGTCATCCGATTTTTATGCAAGGATGTGATTCGCATCTGAGCGTCCGTGTGACATCCGTCTGCCGAGATTTTGTCATCAGCTTGCAAAATGGACATATAATGGAGCCCAATGACAGGTTAAAACACAAACGAAAGAATAGGAATAGACATTTATCTATCTATGTCATTGAGACACATGTATATTTATATTTCATGAAGTTCTACATAGCATAATAGCCGCTAAATCAATTGCCGGCTTCTGTAAAATCATTCCAAAACCCGACATGAAATGACACATGGTTTACATACAGTTAACCATATCATTTTTTTTTTTTTATATGTCTGACCAATAATTAGATGAGGTTATGTGCAAAATTTGGGACATGTAGGTGTTAATTTAAGGGGTTAATTCATTGAAAATAATTGCATGGGCTCCTGTGACAATTTCTCACCAAGAGAAGTAAAGCCAGTGAGTGAGGGCAGATTTTAATAGCCTTGAGAGGGACCATTGTTTTTGACCCCCCCCCCCGGCTACAAAAATCCACCCCGGCGCCTTTTCTGGCACTTAGCCCCTCTTTTCCCACTCCTGTGTAGCAGTGGGATATGGGGTAATATTAATGGGTTAATGCCACCTTGCTTATTGGAAGGTGGCATTAAGCCAGATTAATAATGGAGAGGTATCAATAAGACATCGATCCATTATTAACCCTAGACTATTAAACGGTTAAAAAACAAATTAATTAAAAATTCTTTTAATGAAATAATGACACCAAGTTTTTGACCAGATTTATTCCTCTGCTAATCCATAAATAAACCATCGACCTGTAGCAAAACTAAAACAAAAAAAACAACAATATCCTTACCTCTCCGTTGGTCAGTCAGGTCCCCAGCTGCAATCCATCAGAAGCGGTTAAGTGTTTTAGAACGGGACCGGTCCTAATGCGACCAGCCCGCTCTAAACCACTGCCAGAATGAATTAGTTCATCTCTGTGCAGCCTCCCTGGCTGCCCTGAGATGAAGTAATGAGCGTGGGAAAGTTCCTGCATTTTTTCCCACGCTCATCAGTTAGCCAGGGACGTCAGTGAGGCTGTGCGGAGTCCCCGGCTGACCTGAGGTGAACTGATGAACGTGGGAAAAAATTCATTAGCTGGAAACAGCAGCGTGCAGCGATGGACCCGCGACAGGTGTATACTTACCCCCTCCTGGCGCAGTCTCTGCAGCCCCCCCTGCTTCTCCCAGTCTCAGGCTCCTTCCTTCAGCGGTCACATTGTACCGCTCATTAAAGTAATAAATATGCGCATATTCATGACTTTAATGAGCGGTACCATGTGACCGCTCAAGGAAGGAGCTTGAGACCAGGAGAAGGGTAAGTATGACCTGACACCCCTGCCCCCTCTCCCGCCGACCCCCTGGTATATGACTCACGTATAAGCCGAGAGGGAGACTTTCAGCCCAAAGAAATGGGCTGAAAATCTCGGCATATACAGTAGATTAGAAAATCTAACTGTGGGCCTTATGGACTCTATTATGGTTCTTTCTGGCATACTTTCCTTGGGTCTATGTTTGCTATTATTCTGAACTATGTAGAAATGTCCTATTGGGTCTGTTCCTGATATATCAGCTACTTTGATGCCTCATCTTAGGGTTTCTTACCACTTGCTCCTTTTACCACTATGCAGGCAGCAGACAGTCCAATAGTCGGTATCCCTTCGGGATGTACTAAGGTTCTAGTGGCTCCTGAATCAACAAAAAAGTGTCATGGCTTCCCACAAGGAGGGTTACTTCTGGAAGTGCAGTGTTTTATAAATGTATTTCTACTTTAGCCAAATTAAATTTTTCCTCTCATTACACTTTTCCATTTCTTGCACCGAATTTTCACTTTTTATCAAAGTAAGTTTACCATCAAATACAACTCTGTCACAGGACATACTCAGGGTCTTCTAGTGGTCCCTTCTTAACACCACAGACAACCACATTCCAAAACATTTCTCATGTTCACAGCTTATCTCACCACCTCAAGACTGTTTGCTCTGGAGAACCTTAACAAAATAATAGAGGGGGACTTTAATTCAGTGTTATCTACCTTAGAAGACAGAAAACATGTGACTTCAACTAGTAGAAGTTATGGCCCCTCTCGTGACGCAGTGTTCTCTAAAAGATGCATGGAGGTTCTTACATCCAGACCGCAGAGAGTACACTTTTTTTTCTCACGCTAAAAATTCGTGGTCCCGGGTTGATTACGTCCTAATTTCTCTCCCCCTGATTTCCAAACTAATACACATAATAATTGGAGATTTCATTATTTTGGACCACTCCCCTGTTCTACTAGACCTGAGAGAGACCTATCAGAAAGGCACTGACTTCCTCTGGAGATTCCCCAGTTTTTTATATGCAAGACGATTCCTTTGCTTTTTCCCTCAGGATGTGGTGGCAGGAATTCTTAACTGATATTGCATGACATCAAAATGACCTGTACTTAGAGGGAAAATTATGGCTTATGTGTTCTCTCTGAAAAAGCGCACTTTACAGAGTTATGGGGAGTTAACAGAGGAACTCGGAAAGGCCTACGCTAACTTCCTTGCAGATCCCTCCCCTGCCACCAAAAAGTACTGGATACAGAAACAGACTTTAACCTCCAGGCAGAAAGAAAGAAGCTGTTTTTGACGCAAAGGGAGGTATATTTCTATAGGTATGGAAACAGCTGGCAGAATCCTAGCGGAGCCATGTGTGTACAAGGTCTACGGAGCAGAGCCGCGTGTTTACAGGGTGTACAGAGCAGCGGAGCCGCGCGTGTGCGAGGTGTACGAAGCAGAGCCATGTGTGTACAAGGTGTACGGAGCGGAGCCGTGTGTGTACAAGGTGTACGGAGCGGAGCCGCGTGTTTACAGGGTGTACAGAGCAGCGGAGCCGCGCGTGTGCGAGGTGTACGAAGCAGAGCCATGTGTGTACAATGTGTATGGAGCGGAGCCGTGTGTGTACAAGGTGTACGGAGCAGAGACGTGTGTTTACAGGGTGTACGGAGCAGCAGAGCCGCGCGTGTACGAGGTGTATGAAGCAGAGCCATGTGTGTAAAAGGTGTACGGAGCAGAGCCGCATGTGTACGAGGTTTACGGAGTGGAGCCGTGTGTGCACGAGGTGTACAGAGCGGAGTTGCATGTGTACGAGGTGTATGGAGCGGAGCAGCGTGTGTACGCGTTGTGCGTAGTGGAGCTGTGTGTGTTTGGGGCGTACAAAATGGAGCCCTGTGTGTACGGAGCAGAGCCGTGTGTGTACGGAGTGGAGCCGGTCATACGTGGCCTATAGCACCCGGGCCAACCGGGTTAGTCGCATTACCCATAAGAAAGTGTTGTTAGGTTTGTTGAGTCCCTGCGTGGACTGGTTGCTGTTAATACTTTTTTTGGGTTGCTCAATATAGCCCCAGCGGCTACAGTTTATAAAAGTTATTTCCACAAATCACACTCAGTCTCGGGTCTTGTCACTGCATCCTGCGAACCTGCTAGAACCCTACAGAGGTATGGAGTGTCCCTCTATTAAGCTGCCTCCCAGCTGTCCCATCAACCCCCTCTATAGCGTCCCTGCACCGCCTCCTTATTTTGTATTTGCCGTTACATGTTGTCGGGCACCTGCGCTGTGACAACAGTTCTCGGGCATGCGCAATGCGAGCTGCACGGGAACTGCCATCATGCTATGGCGCCTGCCTGTTTCTGCGTCCCCAGATCCTGCCCCGCAGTGTGAATACTTCATAACACACTGCAGGGCAGGATCTGGGGACGCAGAAACAGGCAGGCGCCATAGCATGATGGCAGTTCCTGTGCAGCGCACACTGTGCATGCCTGAGGACTGTTGTCACAGCCCAGGCGCCCGACAACTTGTAACATGTGATTACTCCTGGAGTGGACCCTCTGGGTCATGGCACCAACCCTCCTAGGGCGAGCTGACCTAGTGAAGACCACCCCCTATACAGGGAGTGTCAGGGGCAAACCCAAGGGGGTAAGGTACCACAACTGCTGGCACCAGGCGGCCGGCTCACAGGAGTGAGTGTGTCTGCAGGAACGTGCAACGCGTGGACACAGGGACACGCCGGGTACAGGACGGTACAGGGTGAGTGTACGGAGGCACGGAGAGGACAGGACAATACAAGGTGTGTACATGGGAGTGCTCTAGATACAGGATAGTGTAAGGCGGGCCCATGGAGCATGTATGGCGTGCACAGACAAGCACACCCGGGAGCGAGCAAAGCAGGGCGTGTGCAAAGGAGCACGCCAGAGTACAGAGTTAGACAGAGTGCGTGCAGAGAAGCACACCAGAGTGCAAGGCTAGGCAGGAGGTGTGCCAGGAGGGACAACAGAGCATAGAGCAGAGCATGTGCCGAGGGGCATGACAGAACACAGTGCAGGAACAGAGCTTGCGCCAGGAGGTACACCAGGCAGAGTTCAAGGACGGAGCATGTGCCAGGAGGCTCAACAGAGCACAAGGCAGCGTACAGGGACAGCATGTGCCAGGAGGCACAACAGAGCATAAGGCAGAGTACAGGGACAGAGCATGTGCCAGGAGGCACAAATGAGCACAAGGCAGCGTACAGGGACTGAGCATGTGCCAGGAGGCACAACTGAGCACAAGGCAGAGGACCCAAATACAGCACACAGCAAGGCAAGGACAAAGCAGACCAAGCCAGGAAGCACAACAATAATCAGGCACCTCCCATAGGAAGAGGTAGCCTGATTTAGCACATGAGCACTATGACTTCTAGGTCAGGTCCTCCAATACCATAGAGAGGACATGACTGGAGGCAGAGAAGAGCACGCATGCGCACAAAGAACCTTGTGCAGGCATGGAACTAAGTACGAGAAGTGTGCGTGCGCACCTGACGGGAACCCCCGGAGCAGCTGCGACACCGGAAGAGGTGACGTCAGGCCCGAGGTCCCGCCCCCAGGTGAGAGCGGCGTGACAGGCGGCGTGACATAACGGCAAATACAAAATAAGGAGGGGTCAGAAACAGAAGAGCCACCTTCACAGAATGCAGCCTTAGTGCTGCTGAAGGTGGCTCTTTTAGTGAAAAATTCCCTGGGGGGGGTGACAGATTCCCTTTAAGAATGATCTAGGTCCACTTCAATTACCGGAGGAATGTTCTTGATATGATAGGGATTGGATGTTTTGCTGATTGGAGGAGAGGCAAGCCAGACCGCCGGTTTGGATGTGTGAGGCGACTTGGTGGAGTCCCCCCCTCCTTTTTCTTTTTTCTTCCCCTTTCTTGTCTTTTTCCTTTTCCTCTTTGTTTTATTGTTCATTTTTGTATTATCGACAGTTTTATTAGTCATCTCTCATAGGCTGCATAACATAATTAGGGTTATCCTTGCTGCTTCCGGAAAGTGGCACTTTTAATCTAAGACTTCAACCTACATAAGCTGTGATTAGCAATAGTTATATCTATTTGTCTTGATTGATGTTTCCTATGCTACTATTTTGTTGCTACTGAAAATTTTCAATAAAAATTTATATTAAAAAAAAAAAAAAAAAAAAAGACTGTTTGCTCTGGGTGGTGCCTTCTCCTGGTTGTTCAAGATTAAAAAGACACCTGAATGCTCTATTTTCCGGGATGTACAATTTTCCTCTCTATTTGTGTAAAGAGTTAGGCCTATAAGTTAATAACCAATAAGGACACATTGCACATTTGATCTGAAGACTGTTGTCTCTGGGTACCTGATGAAAAAGGACCATATCCAGTGTCATTCAAGAGATCCCCTCTTGGTACAATCTTAACAACTTTCCAGCCATCAGATGAAATGGACAGTAACAATCCTGCCTTACAATGGGGACAATATTTTAAAATATAGCTACGGGATAAGGTCCCATAAGGATGTTACATGAAATTCTTAAACACAAAAAAAAGACAAACTGTCATGATCTCAGTGCGGGTTTGACTCGCACACATGGGGTTAATGTCTGGAACCAGTGCTGATGACTGGCATTTCTGGGGTTAAATGTTATGATCTCAGTGCAGACTCTTACTTGCACACCTGGGGCTATGATTGTGGCCTCTCCCTGGTTCTGGGAGAGGCTTCTTATAGCCTCAAGACGCTCCCATCCCTGTCAGTTATACTTTCGCCCTTGGCATTGTGTGGTGACCCCTGAGTGTGTTAGTGCTGTGTTCTGGTTGCCTGATTCTCTGGGTACGACTCGGCCTGTTCTCTGGATATTGTTTGTTGGATTCTGCTTGGTACCTTCTATGTCTGTTTGGCTTTGACCACTGCCTGGCCCCGACTCTCCTTTCTGTCTCATCCCTGGTACTTTACTGATATCTCTGTGTATGACCTGGTTTGTCTGACTTTGAGTATTCCTGTATTTGTGTCCTGCCATCTCTGGCAGCAGGACGCTAAGCCCCGCCCCCTTGCAGTCACATGACCGTAGGTCCTTCACTGCTCACTGACTTCAGCTCCTCCAGGTCCTGTTGCATGAACTGTCCGGCCGTGTCTGACCCCGGGCCCCTCTGCAGTGTGGGTGAGTCCTTGCTCAGCGGTGGCGGCACGCCGACCCTAACAGGACCATGACACAAACAACAAGATGAGGACTATACACAATATAAATCCTTGAGCACAATGGATTTCTACCCATTTATAAGAAGTCTAACAAATATCAGTGAAATTCATATGTCAACAAGAAGATAAGAAACCAATCAACAATTCAATTACTGTTACTAATATCCAGGATCTAAATAATTCTCACTGATTACACCATGTCCTAGGTTTTCACCAGCTTGTATCTCTATAACTGGCCACCTCCGTCCAATGAAGGCCTGTAAGGGATGAGTGTGACAACACAGTGTAACGAACAAAGGTCCCCAAGGACTATGGCTACTGATATGACAAAGATACATATGCTCAAAAGGACTTCTGACTAGTGTGACAGTACAAACACACAACAATCTTCACAGTTAGGAACTGGACATACACACGTACACAGAGACATATAAGACAAGAGATTAAAGTTCCCTCGTACTCCTATACCTGAAGTGCTGAGATAAAGTCCAATGACACCGCCTCTTCATATCCAGAGACGTTCCCGTTCTTAAAATCAGGTATTCGGAGCACCACAGGCGCGGACTCTCCTCAGTCATCGTTATAAGATCTTAATTGACCACCACAAATCTGACTTTGTGTCCACTTTTTAAGCGAGGAGGGTTCAGTGTTGTGAGTTCATTTTCCCCTTCACCATTGAGGTCTGATGAACTCCCTCTTCTGGTGAAGGAAGGAAGTGAGGCTGATTACCAAGCATCTGGGCAGGATGATGATGACTGGGTGACGGGAATTGCTGACTGGATATAAGGCAGCTGACGCCCTTCTTCCTTGCTGGTGATCTCTCTGAGGGATTCTAGGAGACCAGTCTGATTCCTGCTCCTCAAAAGCTAAGTTTTCTGCTCTGCCTTTTGCATTTGTGTTTTGGTTTTGTTTTACCTTGTTTTTCTAGATTTCTGCCATTCCCTGCTGGGGTGTGCAGAATTCCTTTTTGCTCTGTCTTCAGAAGACACCTGAGTGCTGATATAGTCTTTTTGAAGCCTAGCGTCTTCAGGGCTTTTTTCCCTATCAGCTGTTGGCTCTTGTTTTGATAGGGTTTTGGCGGATTACAGACAGCAGCTTTTCTATCCTGTCCTATGTAGTTAGCTTGGGCCCCATCTTTTGCTCAGCCTATCTTTCTATCTGTGTGAGTGTTTTTTCATCTTGCTTCACCGTCATTATATGTTGGGGGCTGCCTATTGCTTTGGGGTCTGCTCTGGGGCAGTTTAGATTTCCCTTTCTGTCTTTAGGCTATTTAGTTCTCCGGCTGTGATCGAGGGGTCTAGGGCACCGTAGGAACCCCCCACGGCTACTGCTAGTTTTTGTTGTTAGGTTCAGGGGTCTGCAATCCGATAGCTACCAACTTCTCTGGTTTTCTGGACTTAGCTAGTATTTCTATTTTTGCCTCCTACGGTGACTCATTCATAACAGAATCACCAGCCATACCGCAGATCCTAGGGTACTCAATAGCAGGAAAGAATTGTAAAAAAAAAAAAAAATAAATAAAATAAAAAGTGTGTATATTTTTTCCTCTATATCTCTGAGGCCGTAGGGGGAATTTTTTTTTCTCTCAATGGAGATAAAGCAATTGTCTGATCGTGTGGAGCAGCTCGCTGGGGAATTTCCGCCTACCTTGCTCATTCACATGCTGCTGAACCAAAGATTCCTACTCCTGATGTGTTTTTTGGGGATCGGTCTAAATTTTTGAATTTCAAAAATAATTGTAAATTATTTTTTGCCTTGAAGCCTAACTCGTCGGGGAGCTCCGTGCAACAGGTTCAAATTGTCATCTCTTTGCTGCGTGGCGATCCCCAGGATTGGGCGTTTTCTTTGAAACCAGATGATCCTATTCTGACTAATGTGAACGCATTTTTTCAAGCCTTGGGGTTGTTGTATGATGAACCTAATGCTATTGATCAGGCTGAAAAGACCCTGTTGGCATTGAGCCAGGGTCGAGATTCTGCAGAATTGTACTGTCAAAAATTCCGAAAGTGGGCGGTCCTTACTACCTGGAATGATAGTGCCTTGGCAGCTCTCTTTCGGAAGGGTTTGTCAGAAGCCGTAAAAGATACTATGGTGGGATTTCCTGTTCCCTCTGGTCTTGACGATTCTATGTCATTAGCCATTCAGGTTGATCGGCGTTTACGTAAACGCAGGACTGCACGAGAGGTGTTGCCACCAGTTGAACAAGTGTCTGAACCTATGCAATGTGATAGAGTTTTGTCCAGGGAGCAACGTCAGGAGTTCAGAAGGCGTAATAAGTTGTGTTTTTTTTGTGGTGATGCCTCGCATATTATTTCTGTCTGTCCTAAACGAGAGAAACGTTTTGCACACACGTTTTCTGTTGGTGGTGTTCAACCTAAGTTTCTTCTGGCAATTACTCTGATCTGCTCCCTGTCCACATTTTCCGCCAAGGCTTTTGTGGATTCGGGAGCAGCCCTGAACCTAATGGACTTGGATTTTGCTAAATGTTGTGGATTTCCGATGACACCTCTGCGGACGCCTATCCCTTTGAGGGGGATTGATGCTACTCCTTTGGCGAAAAATAAACCTGTTTTGGACCCAGGTGGTAATGCGGGTCGCCCCAGACCATCAAGAAAATTGCAGATTTTTGGTGTTGCATAATTTGCATGATACCATTGTTCTGGGGTTTCCCTGGTTGCAAATTCATAATCCAGTTTTGGATTGGAAATCTGTGTCTGTGGTGAGTTGGGGTTGTCGGTGTGCCCTTAGTGAGGCTCTGGTTTTTTCCACCTCACCTCAGTCGCATGATGTTCCTGACTATTTGGCGGATTTTTATGATGTATTTAGTGAGAATGAGTCTGCGTCATTGCCTCCTCATAGGAGTTGTGACTGTGCAATTGAACTGAGCCCAGGGTGTAAATTTCCCAAGGGTCAGCTATTCAATTTATCTGTACCCGAGCACGAGGCTATGAGATCCTATATTAAGGAGGCATTGGAGAAGGGTCATATTAGACCATCCTCTTCACCCTTAGGTGCTGGGTTTTTTTTCGTGGCCAAAAAGGATGGTTCATTAAGGCCTTGTATTGATTATCGTGCCCTCAACAAAATTACTATTAAATATCAGTATCCGATACCCCTGATTTCAAATCAAATCAAATTTATTATCGCCAAGTACATATTACATATATACAAGGAATTCTTTGTGGCAAAGAGGCAACATAATATATAACAACAGATACAACAAGTAACATCTAACAAGACAGATACAGTATATAGTCTACACATGACGATTTAATTGTTGAACAGAGAGTGGATAGAAGCTGTTCATATGGCGGTTGGTGCTGCATTTGGGGACTCTGAAGCGACGTCCTGAAGGGAGTAGTTGGAATGAGGAGTGTCCCGGGTGAGAGGGATCGGATGAAATTTTCAATGCGTGGGATCGAATACTCTTATCATAAAGATCCTGGATTTTAGGCAGGGGGGAACCTATAATTCTCTCTGCTGTTCTGAAAGTCCTTTGTAAGCGGAGTTTGTCATGCGCAGTGGCTCCCCCATACCAGACTATCAGAGAGGAACAAATCACAGATCTGATGACAGCATTAAAGAATAAGATCAGCAGATTCTTAGACAAACCATATCTTTTCAGCTGACGCAGGAAGAACATCCTCTGTTGTGCTTTTCTTATAACAGCATCCACGTTTTTCCCCCATTTAAGATCATGAGAGATGATAACACCAAGGAATTTGGTCTCTGTGACCCTAAGAACCACTTCGTCATGGATGTAGATTGGAAGTATCTCATGTTGATCTTTCCTAAAATCCACAACCATCTCAGCAGTTTTTTTTAGTGTTGAGTACAAGATTATTGGCTTTACACCAGTCACATATTCTTTCCACCTCACTCCGATACAAGTCTTCAGCATTTCCCCTGATGAGACCAATCAGTGTCATATCATCGGCAAATTTCAAGATTTTTACTGAGTCTGCTGAAGAGATGCAATCATTCGTATAGAGAGAAAACAGTAACGGGGACAAAACACACCCCTGAGGTGCCCCGATGTTTGTGACCAAGGTGTCCGAAGTGAATGGTCCAACTTTTACACTCTGTATCCTGGCTGTCAGGAAGTTATAAATCCACAAGCATAAGTTAAGAGGGACTCCAAGAGCTACCATTTTCTTATGAAGTAAATTCGGATCAATGGTATTGAACGCTGAGCTAAAGTCCATGAAAAGAATCCGGACATATGAGTGCAGTTCATCTGTATGATCCAAAATGTACTTCAGTGCCAGATTGACAGTGTCGTTTGCCGAACGATTCTCCTTATAGGCAAACTGAAGCGGGTCCCATAGCTTCTGCGTGAATTTTATCAGGTGGGACATCATAATTCTTTCGAAGACTTTCATAGCTACAGATGTGAGTGCTACTGGTCTATAGTCGTTCAACTCAGAGGATCCCACTTTCTTGGGGACAGGGATAATTTTGGAATTTCGGATCTATTCTCCAGAGTTAAAGGTGCTTGCTGGTTTACCAAGCTTGACCTCAGGGGGCGTATAATCTTATCCGCATTAAGCATGGGGATGAATGGAAGACGGCGTTTAATACTCCGGAGGGACATTTTGAGTACCTGGTGATGCCTTTTGGGCTCACTAATGCCCCTTCTGTCTTCCAGTGCTTCATGAACGATATTTTCCGAGATTTTGTGGATAAATTTTTGATTATCTATCTGGATGATATTTTGATCTTCTCCAAGGATGGGGATTCTCATGTGGAACATGTTCGGACTGTGTTCCGGATCTTGAGGGAGAATTCCCTGTATGTCAAAGGATCGAAATGCCTTTTTGGGGTACAGAGGATTTCTTTTTTGGGATTTATTTTGTCTCCGTCAACTATTGAAATGGACCCGGCCAAGGTACAGGCCATTTATGATTGGGTTCAGCCCACTTCTTTGAAGGCCCTCCAGAAGTTTTGGGTTTTGCTAATTTTTATCGGAAATTTATAGCAAAATTTTCTAGTATTGCCAAGCCATTGACTGATCTGACTAAGAAGGGTGCTGATGTGTTGAATTGGTCTCCGGAGGCTGTTTCTTCCTTTCAGGAGCTGAAGCAAAGATTCACTTCTGCCCCGGTTTTGCGGCAACCTGATGTCTCACTCCCCTTCCAGGTAGAGGTGGATGCTTCTGAGATTGGTGCAGGAGCTGTTTTGTCCCAAAAGGATCCTGTAACATCTAAAATGAATCCCTGTGCTTTCTTTTCCCGAAAATTCTCTCCATCTGAACGTAACTATGATGTGGGGAATCGGGAACTGTTAGCCATGAAATGGGCATTTGAGGAGTGGAGACATTGGTTGGAGGGAGCTAAACATCAAGTTGTGGTCCTCACTGACCACAAGAATTTGATTTACCTGGAGTCGGCCAAACGCTTGAACCCTAGACAGGCTAGGTGGGCCTTGTTTTTTACACGTTTTGATTTTGTGGTCTCTTTTCTTCCTGGCACTAAGAATGTCAAGGCTGACGCTCTCTCTAGGAGCTTCTTTGCTGATTCTCCTGTGGTGACCAAGCCTGCTACCATCTTAGGCGAAGGGGTAGTTCTTTCTGCCATCTCGCCCGATTTGAGACGTGCTCTGGAAGAGTTCCAGGAGGCCAAACCTGAGCGTTGTCCCAGTGGGAAGTTGTATGTTCCTGACCAGTGGAAGAAGTGAGTGATGTCTGAAGTTCATTGCTCTGCATTGGCTGGTCATCCAGGTATTTTTGGTACTAGAGATCTGGTGAGTCGGTCTTTTTGGTGGCCCGCCTTGTCTCGTGATGTCAGGAATTTTGTGCAGTCCTGTGGGACTTGCTCCCAGTCTAAACCTTGTTCTCGCTCTAGTGGGTTGTTGATGCCTTTGCCGGTCCCCAGGAGGCCATGGACCCATATTTCAATGGATTTCATCTCTGATATGCCTGTCTCTCAGAGAATGACTGTTATTTGGGTGATTTGTGATAGGTTCTCTAAGATGGTTCATCTTGTACCACTCCCTAAGGTGCCATCTTCCTCTGAGTTGGTGCCACTGTTTTTGCAACAGGTGGTTCGCTTGCACGGGATTCCTGAGAACATTATATCTGACAGAGGAGTTCAGTTTGTGTCTAGATTTTGGAGGACTTTCTGTTCCAAGCTGGGAATTCAGTTGTCCTTCTCCTCTGCTTTTCACCCTCAGACCAATGGGCAGACGGAGAGAACAAACCAGACCTTGGAGTCGTATTTGAGATGTTTTATTTCCGCTGATCAGGATGATTGGGTTTCATTTTTGCCCTTGGCCGAATTTGCTTTAAATAATAGAGCTAGTTCTGCCACTTTGATGTCACCTTTTTTTTTGTAACTTTGGGTTTCATCCTCGATTTTCTTCAGGGCAGGTGGAGCCTTCTGCCTGCCCAGGTGTTGACACTGTGGTGGAGAGAATGCACCAGATCTGGGACCAAGTGGTGGATAAGTTATCTCTCTCCCAGGAAAAGGCCCAGCGGTTTTCCAACCGACATAGGACCATTGGTCCCCAGTTTAAGGTTGGTGATATGGTTTGGATATCATCAAAAAATATCGCTATGAAGGTGACTTCTCCTAAGTTTAAGCCTAGATTTATTGGATCTTACAAGATTTTGGAGATTATTAATCCGGTCTCTTTTCGTTTGGCTCTTCCTGTCACATTTAAAATCCATAATGTGTTTCATAAGTCCTTGTTGAAGAGGTTTGTTGAACCAGTAGTTCCTTGGGTGGCACCTCCGGACCCTGTATTGGTTGAAGGTAACATGGAATATGAGGTAGAGAAGATACTGGATTCCCGTCTGGCTAGACGGAGACTCCAGTATTTGGTTAACTGTAAGGGTTATGGTCAGGAGGATAATTCCTGGGTCTCTGCTTCTGATATTCATGCCAAAAGATTGGTGTGTGCCTTTCATCGGGCTCACCCTGATTGCCCTGGTGGCGTGGATGAGGGTTCGGTGACCCCTCCTCAAGGGGGAGGTACTGTTGTGAGTTCATTTTCCCCTTCACCATTGAGGTCTGATGAACTCCCTCTTCTGGTGAAGGAAGGTAGTGAGGCTGATTACCAAGCATCTGGGCAGGATGATGATGACTGGGTGACGAGAATTGCTGACTGGATATAAGGCAGCCGACGCCCTTCTTCCTTGCTGGTGATCTCTCTGAGGGATTCTAGGAGACCAGTCTGATTCCTGCTCCTCAAAAGCTAAGTTTTCTGCTCTGCCTTTTGCATTTGTGTTTTGGTTTTGTTTTTCCTTGTTTTTCTGGATTTCTGCCATTCCCTGCTGGGGTGTGCTGAATTCCTTTTTGCTCTGTCTTCAGAAGATACCTGAGTGCTGATATAAGAAAATAGGGGGGGAAGCCAGCACTGCTTAAGGTTAGGATGCATAAATTAGAGTGCATATGCACATAATGTCTAGCTGTATTCAAAAATGAGATATTTAGCAAAAAAATTGATCAATTCAATTGAGCCACCCCGCCGCGCCAAGGCAATCTCATATGGGGGGTCCTACTCTATATATTTTTAATAAATGCTGTGCCATTACGGCCTCCTAAATACATTTAGAGCATGACCACATCAAGTGCAATCTGTACCTGAACATTTACTGGATCGCTCCCATGAAGCCAGATGAAGCAAGTGCAGATGAAGGCCAACCAGGTCTGAACACAGACATATCAGGAATGGCCTCCACACATTGCCTGACCAGCAAACATAGATGAAGGGCGATGTTGGTCCAGACACAGGTGCACAATTAAATAAAGCTTGGGGCAGGGTGGGGCTGCCGTGTGTGTGCACAGCAGCCTATTCCATCACAATGAACACAGAAAATTATGGTAGACATAACCAAGCGTGCACGGCAACAGTGGTGGTGAGCCACAAACCAACAACAAGAAAATAGGGGGGGAAGCCAGCACTGCTTAAGGTTAGGATGCATAAATTAGATTATGGATTGCATTTGATATGGTCTTGCTTTTAAAACATTTAGGAGGCCGCAATGGCACAGTGAATAAATAAAAATGTAGAGTAGGACCCCCCCATATGAGATTGCCTTGGCGTGGCGGGGTGGCTCAATATATTGATCAATATTTTGCTAAATGTCTCATTTTGAATGCAGTAAGATATGTGCATATGCACCTCATGTTATGCGTTCTGACCACTGGCAGTGCTGGCTCTTCTCTTTTTTTATTGCAAATTGGTTTTGTGGCTGACCACCACTGTTGCCGTGCACGCTGGGTCATGTTCGCCATCTTTTCTGTGTTTATTGTGATTGATCTAGGCTGCTGTGCACACTCACGGCAGCCCCGCCCTGCCCCAGGCTTTATTTATTTTTGCATCCATGTCTGAGCCTGCATTGTCCTTCATCTGTGTTTGCTGGACAGGCAGTGTGTGGAGGTCAAACCTGAGATGTCTGTGTTCAGACCTGGTTGGCCTTCATCTGCACCTGCTCCATCTGGCTGCACGGGAGTGATGCAGATATGCTTCAGGTATGGATTGCATTTGATATGGTCTTGCTTTTAAAACATTTAGGAGGCCGCAATGGCACAGTGAATAAATAAAAATGTAGAGTAGGACCCCCCATATGAGATTGCCTTGGCGTGGCGGGGTGGCTCAATATATTGATCAATATTTTGCTAAATGTCTCATTTTGAATGCAGTAAGATATGTGCATATGCACCTCATGTTATGCGTTCTGACCACTGGCAGTGCTGGCTCTTCTCTTTTTTTATTGCAAACTGAGTGCTGATATAGTCTTTTTGAAGCCTAGCATCTTCAGGGCTTTTTTCCCTATCAGCTGTTGGCTCTTGTTTTGATAGGGTTTTGGCGGATTACAGACAGCAGCTTTTCTATCCTGTCCTATGTAGTTAGCTTGGGCCCCATCTTTTGCTCAGCCTATCTTTCTATCTGTGTGAGTGTTTTTTCATCTTGCTTCACCGTCATTATATGTTGGGGGCTGCCTATTGCTTTGGGGTCTGCTCTGGGGCAGTTTAGATTTCTCTTTCTGTCTTTAGGCTATGTAGTTCTCCGGCTGTGATCGAGGGGTCTAGGGCTCCGTAGGAACCCCCCACGGCTACTGCTAGTTGTTGTTAGGTTCAGGGGTCTGCAATCCGATAGCTGCCAACTTCTCTGGTTTTCTGGACTTAGCTAGTATTTCTGTTTTTGCCTCCTATGGTGACTCATTCATAACAGTTCAGTCACTCTGTGTTATTAAAAGAAAAACATATAACAAAACAACATAGAATATTCCCTATGGGGATCAGGTGGCGTGTACCTAGGTGATTTATACCACTATAATAACCTATGAGTTGTCTCCAGTCCCCACATGACTGTCAACCACACCTACTGGACTACCTTATACATTTATACACTCAGGATTTTGTATTTCAATCCTTATACATTCACTCAAGAGATCTTTCAAGGAGTCTTATGTAACATAAAACATTTATGGCGTTTTAGTTCAATAATTTTAAAAGACAGACAAAACAGGACACTTAACAGAAAACAACATTCAACAAAGTACAGAAGACAAAACAGAATACCGGCAAAAATTCATCTTATACAGGGTTCTATTTTAGGTTAATCCAGTGGATTCCTCAATCCCCGAGAATCGCCCTTGATTCTCCCATCTAGATCAATATAACGTGCTCCTGGAGTTTTTTATTCCACAGTAGCCTTCTCACACTGGCATTGTACCCATACTATGGAATATCTTACAAGAACAAACAAACCCCAATTGGAAAAGTCCACAATCACAGACCCCATTCAATTCCTAGAATAACATTCATACTGAATTAACAAGGTTACCAAATATAATGAAAATTATTAAATGTTCTTACCTGTTTTCAGTACAGATGATTCCCAGAGATTCTTAGACTATACGAAATCTGTCACTTTCCCTCAGTCCGGGATAACTGATAATGCCCCTGTTGATGCCTAATGTTAAGACAGAGGACTTACTTAAGGAGTTCCAGACTCTCCCATGCACAGTTTACAGTCCTCACCAGTGAGGGAAAGATGTTGGATTTCCCGGCCAACGCACCAAATGTCAGAGGAGTTTTTAGTCTTCCAATTAGAAATCACCCAGAGCTGAATAAGATGATTTGTTCTTTATTGATCATGCCAGCATGGAGAGAGAATGACGGCCGCACCAGATGTGAGCAGTCACCTGTCTGACCCAATACAGATTCTTATGGTTTAAGTAGAAGAACAGAAAGGCGTTCAAAAGACAAAGTTTGCAAAATAGTACATATGTCGGAATATGCTTAACTGTCAGCTTCCCTTATCTACGTTACCAGAGAAGTAAAAGGGATGACAGTTTATTTTGTATGTAAGACAAGGAAAGCCAACTAAGCATTCACAAAAGGACACCCATGTCTTCTCAATACATCAGTTTCTAAGTCTAGGAGCAGAAATGTCATACATGCAATCATGTGTATATATATATTCACACATAAAAGAAAGGACTTTATTACAATTATTATAACAAGCAGAGTAGGAGTGATTTTGTAATGCTGCTGCAGTGCAGTATAGCGCAACCTCCACCCGGGGGACCTGGTGAGGGAGGAGAACCTGCACTCACAGCGTAGCACCACCACGCAGCAGCACAGGAGCCACTAGGTGGTGAGATAGTAGTCACACAAGCCGGGTCAATACATAGACTGTAGCGTAGTACCAAAGGAAACATCAATTCAGGGTCAGGGACAAGCCAGAAAGGTCAGCAACGGTCATGAGCGGATTAGCCAAAGATGAGAGATGGAAGCAGGTCAGGATACAAGCTAAGTCAAAACCAGGGAATAACACACTAAAGGGGAACACTGAGTCAGGTTAGAAATAGGGGAAAACAAAGACACGGGTTCAGACAACAAAAACAGCAGGACAAACCAGAGCAGAGTGTTATGAATGAGTCACCGTAGGAGGCAAAAACAGAAATACTAGCTAAGTCCAGAAAACCAGAGAAGTTGGCAGCTATCGGATTGCAGAACCCTGGACCTATCAACAACAACTAGCAGTAGCCGTGGGGGGTTCCTACGGTGCCTTAGACCCCTCGATCACAGCCGGAGAACTACATAGCCTAAAGACAGAAAGGGAAATCTAAACTGCCCCAAAGCAGACCCCAAAGCAATAGGCAGCCCCCAACATATAATGACGGTGAAGCAAGATGAAAAAACACTCACACAGATAGAAAGATAGGCTGAGCAAATGATGGGGCCCAAGCTAACTAGATAGGGCAGGATAGAAAAGCTGCTGTCTGTAATCCGCCAAAACCCTATCAAAACAAGAGCCAACAGCTGATAGGGAAAAAAGCCCTGAAGACGCTAGGCTTCAAAAAGACTATATCAGTACTCAGATATTTTCTGAAGACAGAGCAAAAAGGAATTCAGCTCGCCCCAGCAGGGAATGGCAGAAATCAAGGAAAACAATGCAAAACAAAACCAAAACACAAATGCAAAAGGTAGAGCAGAAAACTTAGCTTTTGAGGAGCAGGAATTAGACTGGACTCCTAGAATCCCTCAGAGAGATCACCAGCAAGGCAGAAGGGCATCGGCTGCCTTATATCCAGTCAGTAATTCCCGTCACCCAGTCATCATCATCCTGCCCAGGTGCTTGGTAATCAGCCTCACTACCTTCCTTCACCAGAAGAGGGAGATCATCAGACCTTAATGGTGAAGGGGAAAATTTACTCACAACAGTACCTCCCCCTTGAGGAGGGGTCACCGAACCCTCATCCACGCCACCAGGGCGATCAGGGTGAGCCCGATGAAAGGCACGCACCAATCTTTTGGCATGAATATCAGAGGCAGAGACCCAGGAATTATCCTCCTGACCATAACCCTTCCACTTAACCAAATACTGGAGTCTCCGTCTAGCCAGACGAGAATCCAGTATCTTCTCTACCTCATATTCCATGTTACCTTCAACCAATACAGGGTCCGGAGGTGCCACCCCAGGAACTACTGGTTCAACAAACCTCTTCAACAAGGACTTATGAAACACATTATGGATTTTAAATGTAACAGGAAGAGCCAAACGAAAAGAGACCGGATTAATAATCTCCAAAATCTTGTAAGATCCAATAAATCTAGGCTTAAACTTAGGAGAAGCCACCTTCATAGCGATATTTTTTGATGACAACCAAACCATATCACCCACCTTAAACTGGGGACCAACGGTCCTACGCCGGTTGGAAAACCGCTGGGCCTTTTCCTGGGAGAGAGACAACTTATCCACTACTTGGTCCCAGATCTGGTGCATTCTCTCCACCACAGTGTCAACACCTGGGCAGGCAGAAGGCTCCACCTGCCCTGAAGAAAATCGAGGGTGAAAACCAAAGTTACAAAAAAAAGGTGACATCAAAGTGGCAGAACTAGCTCTATTATTTAAAGCAAATTCGGCCAAGGGCAAAAATGAAGCCCAATCATCCTGATCAGCGGAAATAAAACATCTCAAATACGACTCCAAAGTCTGGTTTGTTTTCTCCGTCTGCCCATTGGTCTGAGGGTGAAAAGCAGAGGAGAAGGACAACTGAATTCCCAGCTTGGAACAGAAAGTCCTCCAAAATCTAGACACAAACTGAACTCCTCTGTCAGATACAATGTTCTCAGGAATCCCGTGCAAGCGAACCACCTGTTGCAAAAACAGGGGCACCAACTCAGAGGAAGATGGCAACTTAGGGAGTGGTACAAGATGAACCATCTTAGAGAACCTATCACAAATCACCCAAATAACAGTCATTCTCTGAGAGACAGGCATATCAGAGATGAAATCCATTGAAATATGGGTCCATGGCCTCCTGGGAACCGGCAAAGGCATCAACAACCCACTAGAACGAGAACAAGGTTTAGACCGGGAGCAAGTCCCACAGGACTGCACAAAATTCCTGACATCACGAGACAAGGCGGGCCACCAAAAGACCGACTCACCAGATCTCTAGTACCAAAAATACCTGGATGACCAGCCAATGCAGAGCAATGAACTTCAGACATCACTCTCTTCTTCCACTGGTCAGGAACATACAACTTTCCACTGGGACAACGCTCAGGTTTGTCCTCCTGGAACTCTTCCAGAGCACGTTACAAATCGGGCGAGATGGCAGAAAGAACTACCCCTTCGCCTAAGATGGTAGCAGGCTTGGTCACCACAGGAGAATCAGCAAAGAAGCTCCTAGAGAGAGCGTCAGCCTTGACATTCTTAGTGCCAGGAAGAAAAGAGCCCACATATTCAAAACGTGTAAAAAACAAGGCCCACCTAGCCTGTCTAGGGTTCAAGCGTTTGGCCGACTCCATGTAAATCAAATTCTTATGGTCAGTGAGGACCACGACTTGATATTTAGCTCCCTCCAACCAATGTCTCCACTCCTCAAATGCCCATTTCATGGCTAACAGTTCCCGATTCGCCACATCATAGTTACGTTCAGATGGAGAGAACTTTCGGGAAAAGAAAGCACAGGGATTCATATTAGATGTTACAGGATCCTTTTGGGACAAAACAGCTCCTGCACCAATCTCAGAAGCGTCCACCTCTACCTGGAACGGGAGTGAGACATCAGGTTGCCGCAAAACCGGGGCAGAAGTGAATGTTCGCTTCAGCTCCTGAAAGGAAGAAACAGCCTCCGGAGACCAATTCAACACATCAGCACCCTTCTTAGTCAGATCAGTCAATGGCTTGGCAATACTAGAAAATTTTGCTATAAATTTCCGATAAAAATTAGCAAAACCCAAAAACTTCTGGAGGGCCTTCAAAGAAGTGGGCTGAACCCAATCATAAATGGCCTGTACCTTGGCCAGGTCCATTTCAATAGTTGACGGAGACAAAATAAATCCCAAAAAAGAAATCCTCTGTACCCCAAAAGGGCACGATAATCAATACAAGGCCTTAATGAACCATCCTTTTAGGCCACAAAAAAAACCCCAGCACCTAAGGGTGAAGAGGATGGTCTAATATGACCCTTTCCAACGCCTCCTTAATATAGGATCGCATAGCCTCGTGCTCGGGTACAGATAAATTGAAGAGCCGACCCTTGGGAAATTTACAACCCGGGCTCAGTTCAATTGCACAGTCATAACTCCTATGAGGCGGCAAAGACGCAGACTCATTCTCACTAAATACATCATAAAAATCCGCCAAATAGTCAGGAGCATCATGCGACTGAGGAGAGGTGGAAAAAAACGGAGCCTCACTAAGGGCACTCCGACAACCCCAACTCACCACAGACACAAATTTCCAATCCAAAACTGGATTATGAATTTGCAACCAGGGAAACCCCAGAACAATGGTATCATGCAAATTATGCAACACCAAAAATCTGCAATTTTCTTGATGGTCTGGGGCGACCCGCATTACCACCTGGGTCCAAAACTGAGGTTTATTTTTCACCAAAGGAGTAGCATCAATCCCCCTCAAAGGGATAGGCGTCCGCAGAGGTGTCATAGGAAATCCACAACGTTTAGCAAAATCCAAGTCCATTAGGTTCAGGGCTGCTCATGAATCCACAAAAGCCTTGGCGGAAAATGTGGACAGGGAGCAGGTCAGAGTAATTGCCAGAAGAAACTTAGGTTGAACACCACCCACAGAAAATGTGTGTGCAAAACGTTTCTCTCGTTTAGGACAGACAGAAATAATATGCGAGGCATCTCCATAAAAAAAAACACAGCTTATTACGCCTTCTGAACTCCTGACGTTGCTCCCTGGACAAAACTCTATCACATTGCATAGGTTCAGACATTTGTTCAACAGGTGGCAACACCTCTCGTGCATTCCTGCGTTCACGTAAATGCCGATCAACCTGAATGGCTAATGACATAGAATCGTCAAGACCAGAGGGAACAGGAAATCCCACCATAGTATCTTTTACGGCTTCTGACAAACCCTTCTGAAAGAGAGCTGCCAAGGCATTATCATTTCAGGTAGTAAGGACTGCCCACTTTCGGAATTTTTGACAGTACAATTCTGCAGAATCTCGACCCTGGCTCAATGCCAACAGGGTCTTTATAGCCTGATCAATAGCATTAGGTTCGTCATACAACAACCCCAAGGCTTGAAAAAATGCGTTCACATTAGTCAGAATAGGATCATCTGGTTTCAAAGAAAACGCCCAATCCTGGGGATCACCACGCAGCAAAGAGATGACAATTTTAACCTGCTGTGTGGAGCTCCCTGACGAGTTAGGATTCAAGGCAAAAAATAATTTACAATTATTTTTGAAATTCAAAAATTTAGACCGATCCCCAAAAAACACATCAGGAGTAGGGATCTTTGGTTCAGCAGCATGTGAATGAGCAAGGTAGGCGGAAATTCCCCGCACTTCCGCAGCGAGCTGCTCCACACGATCAGACAATTGCTTTATCTCCATTGAGAGAAAAAAAATTCCCCCTACGGCCTCAGAGATATAGAGGAAAAAATATACACACCTTTTTTTTTTTTTTTTTAACAATTCTTTCCTGCTATTGAGTACCCTAGGATCTGCGGTATGGCTGGTGATTCTGTTATGAATGAGTCACCGTAGGAGGCAAAAACAGAAATACTAGCTAAGTCCAGAAAACCAGAGAAGTTGGCAGCTATCGGATTGCAGACCCCTGAACCTATCAACAACAACTAGCAGTAGCCGTGGGGGTTCCTACGGTGCCCTAGACCCCTTGATCACAGCCGGAGAACTACATAGCCTAAAGACAGAAAGGGAAATCTAAACTGCCCCAGAGCAGACCCCAAAGCAATAGGCAGCCCCCAACATATAATGACGGTGAAGCAAGATGAAAAAACACTCACACAGATAGAAAGATAGGCTGAGCAAATGATGGGTCCCAAGCTAACTAGATAGGGCAGGATAGAAAAGCTGCTGTCTGCAATCCGCCAAAACCCTATCAAAGCAAGAGCCAACAGCTGATAGGGAAAAAAGCCCTGAAGACACTAGGCTTCAAAAAGACTATATCAGTACTCAGGTATTTTCTGAAGACAGAGCAAAAAGGAATTCAGCTCACCCCAGCAGGGAATGGCAGAAATCAAGGAAAACAATGCAAAACAAAACCAAAACACAAATGCAAAAGGTAGAGCAGAAAACTTAGCTTTTGAGGAGCAGGAATCAGACTGGACTCCTAGAATCCCTCAGAGAGATCACCAGCAAGGCAGAAGGGCGTCGGCTGCCTTATACCAGTCAGCAATTCCAGTCACCCAGTCATCATCATCCTGCCCAGGTGCTTGGTAATCAGCCTCACTACCTTCCTTCACCAGAAGAGGGAGTTCATCAGACCTCAATGGTGAAGGGGAAAATGAACTCACAACAGCAGAGTCAGCTACAGCAGCCATAGACAGAACTATAACTTACATAGTCTGCAGGAAGCAGTGGCGATAAATAGTCAACCTGAACCCAAACTGAGGCTGAAAAAGGTTAACTCCTGACATGATCAGACCGGAAAATGGGGAAAACAGAACACAAAACCCTGTCCGGATCATGACAGATTTTATTTTAATAAGGCCAAACATTTAGTTGGCAATTAGCTTCTTTAATATAACAATAATGTGGCCGCAGTACCAAGCTACCTCCTTTGTCTGCTTCCCGAATTATGAAATCCTTGTTATTTTGCAAATGCCTCAATGCTTGCCGCACCGGGACACGTAAATTATTTTGCTTGTTTCTGTCCACACTGAGGTCCTTAATATCCCTGCAGACACTGTTGAAGAATATCTGGACTGCCAGAAATAAGGTAAAAGAGAGTGTGGCCTGTGACGGAAGACGTCCAGTGAACCTCCTCCTGGTGCTGGGACAATCACTCTCCTGCAGAAGGTCCATAAGATCTCGAAAGGCCTGTTGTACATCACTTGGTAACTGTTCTATAAGGGAAGGTTGATGGTACAGAAGGTTAAAACTCAATTGTCGACAGAAAAGATAAATATCTTTGGTTAAGACAAATTTGTATTCATGGGTGCAAAGGAGAGGCCACGCTGCAATAGTGACTCCTCTGCTTTGGAGAGGGTACAAGAAGAGAAGTTAATAATTTGCAGGTTACCTGTGTCAATTGAGGTTAGTCTTGTGGAAGATGTAGCCGAAGAAAGGCTTAGCATCTACACTGAATGTAGTTACCGATTTTTCCCAACTTTTGGCTTTTTAATTTCTATTTTTCAGTAAATGATATGGTAACGTGAATGGTGTCATACAAAGCAGCAACTCATCCCGCAAAAAAAGAAAAAAATTCCCTGATAACGTCTATGTTGTCAGGAATATGGAAAGGTGGAGAAAGAGAAGAAAAAATGAACATGCAAAATCGAACATAGGTCGCTTTCTTAAGGGGTTACCTTATGGACAGGTTTTATTGGGCTGTAATATTGTACTGATAGAAGCTTCTTTGCCACTGGCATCACATCGAATTTCAGTCCAATTTGTACACAAATGTTATAGAAAGTAGTAGTAGTGCCCTGTAGTGATTATGATGACTTTACATGTAACAATTGTGAGAGTACATAAGGGCTAATAAGTAGGGATGAGCGAGCACTGAAGTATTCAGACTCACTATACTCATACCGAGTATACCCTAATACTCAGGTAATCGGTACGAATAGCGAGTCCAATGAAAGTCAACGGAAAATGCGAGTAATTGTCTGCTGGACCCTGCAAAGCGGTCTGGGGGCTGAGGAAAAACAAATGTATATGACATGGAGGCACCTGGTCCGGGGCTGCACGATTGTTTTTACCCCACTGCTTCACTAGAATGTACAAACACTATTTGAAGTCCTGTGGGTTTTTGCCGGAAGAGCGGGACTCGTACGCCACTTACGCAGTGCCAGTGATATATCAGAAGTGCCGTAAGAGCGAGTGATGATGGAGGCGAACTTCTGACAGCTAAGTGGGTAAGTGGTGTAAGGAGAGCAATCTGCCCTAGGGGTTGTGTTATGGTTAATGCAGGAAGAAGCCACCCATCATCATCATCATCACAACAGATTCACAATTCTAAGGCTTGGACTGCTGCCCTTGTTGTGCCACTGCCCAATGTGTAGGCATAGACATAGTGTCTTTAAAACATTAGCCCTAGGGGCTGTATCATGGTTGATGAAGGAAGAAGGTCCTCACTCTCATCACAGTTCCTCCGATGGGAAATATTAATTAACGTAACATGTACATGAGGTACATGTGTCAGAATCAGGTTTTGAAAACGTGTAAGAAGAAGAAAAGGGGCTTGTATGGGAAGGGAAGGATGTGATCACCAATTTAAAAAAAAAAACGTGTTGGGTGACTTTAGGTTGGGATACTGTCATCTGGAGGGCTTAAATACTGTTGCGAAATCCAGTCCTTGTTAAATTTTATCAAAGTCAGCCTGTCTGCATTTTCTGTAGTCAACCGTGTGCGTGTATCTGTGATAACTGCCCCAGCGGCACTGAAAACACGCTCTGACATCACACTAGCAGCAGGGCAGGCCAGCACCTCCAAGGCATAGAAGGAGAGGTCGGGCCAACTATGCAGCTTGGATACCCAGTAATTAAATGGTACAGAAGCATCAGGAAGGACACAGGTATGGTCACTTAGATGGTCGTTGACCATCTTGCTCAACTTCTCCCTCCTTGACATTGCTACTGTTCCAGCTAGTCCTTGGTGATGAGCCGGTTTATTGAAGATGGCCCAGTTTGTGGACATTTTACCACCACCTCTTTTGGACCTGCTTGGCGTGTCTCTCCCCATTAATGCATGCTGTTGCACAGAGCTGGTACCTTGGCTAGCAGTGGTGTCTGAGGGTGCTGTTGACATCAAATGATCGACAACGGCCTTCTTGAAGGATTCCATTGTGAAACCCCTTGGTGACTGCAACAGTAGCGAAGGAAATTTGTCATTGTACCGTGGGCCTAGAAAGGTGGCCAACCAGTATAGGTTGCTATTGAAAATGTGGATTACGTGAGGGTCTTGGCACAGTCAGATATGAAGTGTGCCATGTGTGCCAAGCTGCAAAGAGGCAAATGTTCTGTGACCCCTGAAGGAGGAACAATACCCATCCTCTCCTCACACTGACTCTTCGCCTCCACCTTCTCCTCTTCAGCCCACCCATGCTGGACAGACATGAAGCTGGGGTTGGGATTCCCCTCTGTAGCATGAGGTGTCCCCTCGGTTCCACTGAAAAAGAAGTCCTCTCCCTCCTCATTTTCATCTTCATCCCCCAATGTTACCTGATGATATTGCCTGGGCTGGGTAGTATCACCCATTGTGAAATCTTGCTTCATACCCAGCTGCTGGGCATGCAAAAATTCCATTTTTTGATTCTGCAGCAATTTTTTCAGCAGACATAGCATAGGGATTGGTGCAGTACTCAAAGTTATCAAGCACCTCACAAATATCAGCGATCCACACCCACTCGACAGTTGTTATGTGTCTTGGCTGTGTCTCAGTGTGACGGGCATGTTTAAGCTGGTATTCAGAAAGTGCCCTCTGCTGCTCACTTACCCTTGCCAACATATGATATGTTGAGTTCCACCGTGTTGGCAGGTTGCAAATGAGTCTGTGGTTTGGCAAATTAAATTGCTTTTGAAGCGCTGCAAGACCGGCAACAGCGGTTGAGGAGTGGCGGAAATGGACGCAAATACAGCGCACCTTCTCAAGTAGGTACAGCAAGTCAGGGTATGTTTTTATAAATTTCTGCACCACTAGGTTCAGCACGTGAGCCATGCATGGCATGTGTGTAGGGAAGGTGACCTGACGGACGGACTTGTCTGTAGGGAGAAGGGACGGTTGTTGCACTGTAGACGGATGTTTGTAGTAACAGAAGGGAAACAGCTGGGGAAAATGGAAAAGGAATGCAGTACCTAAGTTTGACCACAAGATGGCAGGGAGGAGCGTGAGAACAGGACTCGACAGCAGCCTAAGGCTACAAAAACGCTTAGTCATGGGGGCGGAGAGATAGGAACCCAGGAGGGGATTTCCCGGGAAGGGAGATAAATAGGACAGGAGTGGGTTCCAGAGGGTTCCAGTCCCGGGAGGAGCTCAGGAGGAGAAGAGACAGTCAAAAGAACGGACAGCAGTGGAGAGCTTGACCAAGGGACTGAGAAGAAGAGACAGTCAGAGGGGTGGCCCCGACACGAAGAACCACAGAACAGACAAGGCCCTGGGGGTACAAAATGGACGACGACCTCGGACTGGTGAAGCGCTGGCGGTAGATAGGCCTAGGGCAGCCCCAGTAAAAGAGCCGCGAGGAACGCGGTGCAGGTACCCGGGCCTGAATACGGAGAGCTGTGAAGGTGCTGAAGTCTATGGCTACGGTCGTCAGAAAGGACGGCCAATAAACTCGGACCTATTGTACCCGAAATCTGCCTCCGTCTCGTGTTTGTGTCGTCTGGTCACGGTAAGCAGTGGACCACCCCCCAATCTGGGCTCTACCCACACGTGTACCAGCTTCCTGAGCTTTAAAGCCGCCATCAGGTTACGCCCATTGTCACAGACAACCAGACCAGGTTGGAGTTGCAGTGGGGAGAGCCACTGATCGGTCCGTTGTTTTAGTCCTTGGCACAGCCCTGCTGCAGTGTGTGGTGTTTTACCTAAGCAGATCAGCTTCAGCAGAGCATTTTGCCACTTTGCCGAGGCGCTGCTGCACAGCTCCCAACTTGGGAGTGATGTGGAGGGTAATTCAGCATAGGATGACGAGGCGGAGGAGGAGGAAGAGGGGAGACTGGACGTATATGATGAGGCGGAAACCCTGATTGAGGATGGGCCCGCTATTCGTGGCGTGGGTAGGATATGTGTTGATAGTCCAGTTTGAGATTTTGTCCCACCCTCCACCAGGTTCAGCCAGTGTGCCGTGACAGAGATGTATCATCCCTGGCCACAAGTACTTGTCCACGTGTCTGCTGTAAGATGGACCTTCCCGGTTACGGCATTGGTGAGCGCACGCTTTAGATTGTTTAAGACGTGCTTGTGTAGCGCAGGGATGGCACAGCGGGAAAAATAGTGCCGGCTGGAAACCGATTATCGTTGGGCAGCCACAGCCAAAAGATCATGGAAAGACTGTGTTCCCACAAGTCTAAATGGCAACATCTCCACGGCTAGTAACTTGGCAATGTGCGCGTTCAGTATTTGTGCTTGTGGGTGCGTGGCTTGGTATTTGCGCGTCCTTTCATACATCTGGGGCACGGACAATTGGACGCTTTCCTGGGACAAACAAGTGGATGAGCTTGTTGTGGCCTGTGTCTGTGCAACCGCAGCTTGTGAGCAAGAGGTATGATGATCACCTGCTTCCTGCCCAGCAGATTGGAAAGGACGTATCACAGGCGACATGGCAGTGGTTTGACCCGCAGTCGCAGACACTGATTTTGTACCCTGTTGTTCAGCCCACTGACTAGGGTGCTTGGCTGCAATGTGTTTCCGCATACTGGTGGTGCTTTGGTTGCCTTTGCCCTGGCCTCTGCTCAGCTTCCTATGGCAGATGCTACAGATGACATTTGGTTCAGAAGGAATGTCGGAAAAAAATTTCCAGACAGCGGCTGAATGCACCCTTGCCTTAACTTGGGGCACAGAGGGATTGCTCCTGGCAACAGTAGACAGTTTGCACTCTGCTCAAACCAGTAGCCCTTGGTGCCTTTGTTGGTGCTACGTATCCACCTTCATCCTCTGTGCTGCTGTGCTGGCTATGCGTGCTAACGGCCCAGGTCGGATTGGTGGTCTCATCATCGACCACCTCGTCGTCCATGTCATCCTCCTTCCGTGTTGATATTGGCGACTGGCCAGATGGCAACTGTGTCATCACCATCAGCCTCCACCTCTTCACCCGGTTTATCACGTGGATGAAAGTGGCTTTCTTCTGGACGTGGGTTTCAAATAATTGGCCATCTTCAACAGACGGTACCCCCTCACGTACTTCTTCAATGTCGCGCGGTGAGAGGCCAGAGGCAACAAAAGGAAA
The DNA here is from genome assembly GCF_039654945.1 of Dendrobates tinctorius. Taxonomy (NCBI): domain Eukaryota; kingdom Metazoa; phylum Chordata; class Amphibia; order Anura; family Dendrobatidae; genus Dendrobates; species Dendrobates tinctorius. The sequence goes on from NW_027361824.1 coordinate 2,985,781, forward strand.
TGGATCAAACAGATCCTCGGAGTGACCAACGTTGGGGTCAAATGTTTCCTGTGACTCCTGACTGGGTGATGAACTAGGAACAGGTTGAGAATATGATGACCCAGCATTATCTGTATGGACAGTAGAATGTTTTGTCATGGACGATTGGGTGCTGCTAGAACATTTCGTGGAGGCCTTTTCAGCCATCCAAGTCAGTATCTGCTCTTGTTCTTCTGGCTTCCAGACCCGTTTATGTTCCAGACCGGGAAATTTCAACAGGAACCTAGATGCATCAACCTTCTTCGATCTCCCAGACTCTGTGCCTTGTTGGGCTCCAACAACCCCACGTCCACGTCCCTGTCCCTTCACAACAGCCTTTTTAGGAGTTTTGGATTTTTCTGCCATAGTTGCAGATGTTTAGGTGCAGATATTGGGGAACAAGGAGCAGTTAGTGCTTTGTGGAAGGTAGGACTACAGCTTTGTGTTTTACAAACAGCACAAAAGATTACGCACCCCAGTAACCACACAAGACAGCGGTGCTGGCTGCGTGTCAGTTGTGCAGTATCGTGCATGCTATTCACTGTGAACGCAGCAGCACAAAAAACCTGCCCTGCAGGGGTAAACGAGACCTAAAAAAAAGCTGGGAAAACGGTCACTACTCGGTCCCTGACCTTATACTTTCAGCTCTGAAAAGAGCTTTTGGGTTTCACAGAGAATTTCTGGCTGATTTGAACCAAAAAACACAACTCTCCCTAGCAGCTGCTCACACTCTCCCTACACTAGCTGTGTTCTACCTGCAATGTGCAGAAAATGGCGGCGGCAGCAGGGCTTAGTGCCAGGCTATGATGACGCTGGGCGGCCAGCCAATCATAGTAATGCCGCCCACAACCAAGAAGGGTGCGGCATTACTGTGATTGGCAACTGCTGGGCGGGAGATCCGAGTAGTGCGAGGCGAGTAGTGAAATACTTGCTTTGTTCCGAGTACCGTGAGAACCGAATACCCACGAATATGCTCGCTCATCCCTACTAAGTAGTCGTCATTTCCACTGCCACATGTCCAGTTTTTTTGAGCATCCGATTACATGGCGTACATATTGAATGTAACAATCTCTGCACATCCCGCTTCCCCTTACTAGTGTACACCATCACCACTCTGTAAGGTGCAAAAATCCATAGAAGTGACCACAAGAATTATATTAAAACCATTAAAGTTTTTTATTATTTCATAGACAAAAATGATTAAAATTTTCAGGAACAAAAGATGAGTGGAAAAAATGGAGGCTAGAAAAAGTCCTCAAAATGACAGATATAAGGCAGAAAAGACAGATATCATTATTATTAGCTGCAATATATGTTTGTTAAAAAATACAAAAAGTGACTAATAAAGTGCGCAGCGCTAAAAATGATTCTCTAATATATGCTATAAAGTGCATTGTTATATAGCTACAGTACATTCTTAAGTTTTGCCACAAGATGGAGCTATTGCTCGCAAAAAGCAAAAAATCTTCTGCCTATATGTACAGGAAAGATATATATTTTTCTGCCTATATGTATGACTTTTTACTGCCATAAAGCACGGACACTACTACATCAACACCTGATATTTATATTAGTTATCAATTCTTGTCCTCATGATATCAAATCATCGCGCTGTATATCTATACTTTATATGAGGGCATACAGTTTCCCATAAAGTATAAAGGAGCCAGGACATACAGCAGCCGGTTGTGACATGGTTACTGAGAGTAGAAGAAACTGGCGAAACGTTAAGTGACATCAACACGTGAGATAACTCTGACCCCGTGTGCCGCAGTCAGGACCCTGTGACCTCCCGCCCTGCAGCTAAACAATGCACTTTATAGCATATATTAGGGAATAACTTTTAGCGCTGCGCACTTTATTAGTCACTTTTTGTATTTTTTAACAAACATATATTGCTGCTATTAATAATGATAATATCTGTCTTTTCTGCCTTATATCTGTCATTTTGAGGACTTTTTCTAGCCTCCATTTTTTCCACTCATCTTTTGTTCCTGAAAATTTTAATCCTTTTTGTATGAATTAATAAAAACTTTAATAATAATGATCTTTATTTATATAGCACCAACATATTCCGCAGCGCTTTACAGTTTAACAGCTTCAAAACACAAGTCATAAGTAACAACGTTAACAATACAATAATTAAAGCAAAATAAGACGCCCCTGCTGGTGAGAGCTTACAATCTACAATGAGGAGGGGGAGATACAGAGGACAGGTGTGTATTTACAGTGATGGTCCAGCCATCTTGAGGGAGTGAGGGATGGATGGAGATAGTGAATGGTCTACACACGCACACTTACACATAGAATGACTTTGATTAGTGAATGTGATAGGCCGCTCTGAACAAATGTGTTTTGAGGGAGCGCTTGAAACTGTGCAAATTGTGGATAGTCCTAATTTCTTGGGGTAGAGCATTCCAGAGGATTGGCGCAGCGCGGGAGAAGTCTTGGAGTCGGGAGTGGGAGGTGCGGATTAGTGCAGAGGTTAGTCGAAAGTCTTTTGCAGAGTGCAGCGGTCGGTTAGGCCGATAGACAGAAATGAGGGAGGAGATGTAGGGGGGTGCTGCACTGTGGAGAGCTTTGTGGGTGAGAACAAGTACTTTGAATTGGATCCTATAATGAATGGGCAGCCAATGTAAGGACTGGCGAAGAGCAGACGCGTCCGAGTACCGATTAGCCAGATGGACGATCCTGGCCACTGCCTTTAGTATGGACTGGGGAGGGGATAGTCGAGTGACGGGGAGGCCAATTAATAGAGCGTTGCAGTAGTCCAAGCGGGAGTGGATCAATGCTACAATGAGGGTTTTTGTTGTTTCCATGGTGAGAAAAGGGCGGATTCTAGAGATGTTCTATAGGTGTAAGCGGCAAGAGCGGGCAGGAGATTGTACATGGGATGTGAAGGAGAGATTGGTGTCAAACATAACACCAACACATAACACCCAGACAGAAATCACATCTTTTTACACATAAAAGAATTCAGACAAGGGAGCAGCCATATTCATGTTCAAAATGTGGCAAATGTTTTACACAAAAATCAACTCTTGTTAGGATACGTCTCCACGGGGCGTATTGGCAGAGCTGCCGGCTTTTGTATGCATGGTGAATCACCGCATCCTATACATAGAACGGTGCTGAGCGTCTCCGCAAGATAATTAGACATGCTGTGGTCTATAAAGACGTGCTGCAAGTGTGTATGCGCAGGGATGTCGGAGGCGTCCCTGCACGCGTAGTGGAGATGGGATTTCATAAAATCCCCTCCACTATGCTGTAACATCTGGACGCTCCTGATGTACGCAGCGTCCAATCCACGGCAAATACTTACCAAATCCTGACCGTGGAAACATACCCTTATACATGAGTGACGACACACAGGTGAGCAGCCATACTCACGCTCAGAATGTGGAGAGTGTGTGAGACTGTATTGTAACGGGTTTATAATTTGTAAAATTGTTATGGATAACGGAAATGATTTGCACTGAGTGATCAACTATTTTACTTAAGAATTGAAAAGAAAAGTTACAATAAAAGATTACAAATAACAACTAAGTTTCAAACAAAGTAAAAGGAAAATTAAACAGTAATTAAATGATTAAATACATAGCTTCGTATAATGTCAATCCTGGACGGTATGCGCATCTGACCCAGACTGAGAGAACGGCCGGGATCACACTACCGTGTGCGATGCGAGAAACTGCATGTACTCTAGGCAGCCGCAGCTCCGGTCCTGAGTGCCGGCGGCAGCGCCGGGTGTTCATGCGAGAGACTCGTGGGAGTTTCTCACATCACACACGGTAGTGTGATCCTGGCCTAATGTTGGTTCTGAACGTCTCCAGATTCCGAAATGCCTTCTCGCCTGTCTCTGTATGTAAGGGGTTGTAAAATATGTCTCTTCCCCCAACCCCTTTAAGCTTGTAAGCAATGGTTATACTTAATGTGTATGTCTTTGTATGTTGTTTCCTATTGTTATGCTGCTATGTATATTTGGTAAATGCACATGTTATAACTAGGGAAAGTGAACTACCCCAGGTCGGCCACTAGATGGGGCATAATGTAAAAGGAGTGTCATTACCTCAGATGGGTGTATTATAGTATAAAGTATAGAAATAGTTAAACATAGGAGGGGCACGGTGGGATGTTAGAAAAGACTTCCTGTTGGCAGTCAGTTGGGGCCAGGGCGCCCATTAGCTCAGGTGAACTGGCTAGCCCTGGGCAACACCGTTCCACGTGAAGTTATGGCAAGCACAGAACCCAGCACATATCCGTGGCCTGGATTGTCACAGGAGGGAGTTACAGTAGCTGTGCTGGCAGTGCAGTTAAAGTGGGTACACCTCAGCCCTTGATCCCGGAGGGCTAGTCTCCACCTCCAACCCGCATCCTTACCTCCTGCCTCGGGTAGTCGGCCCTTATATCAGGAGTTCTGGGCCCTGGAGCTCTCATTGGTTCACCGGGTGCCAGAAGGGAAGCCCACTGTAAATACCGGGGCGTCGCTGGGGGCCCCTCACTGTGCCCACTCAGCAGAAGGTCCGTTTCCATACCCGGACCAGTCAGCTTGGATAGCCAAAGTAATCGGCAAAAAAAAAAACAGAGGGAAAAGGAGGTCTGGGACGAGTTACGCACTCCAGCAGGTGGCACTATGGCTGGCCGCCGCACATATAGCCAGCTAGTTTATACAGAAGTGGACAGAGGCTTTGGGTTCATCTGAGAGGTAGGTCCAATGAAAAGGTGTACGTGAACACCGCCTCAGTCAAGTTTGGGAGACCCCTGAAAGTAGGGGATTGGGTCTCCTTCTACAAGGAAGATTGCCCTTGGTGCTACTTTGCGGTGGCTGTTACTGTATGCGCACCGGAGGAGATGGAATTTTATGCGGGCCCGAGCACAGTGGATTGTCACAGGAGGGAGTTACAGTAGCAGTGCTGGCAGTGCAGTTAAAGTGGGTCTGCAGTTGCTAGTGAAGACTAAGCAGTATGGGCACAACACTCAACATGTGGCAGCTTATCTCTAGGGCTGATGCCCTCAGATCCAGGGCGAAATGGCTAAGGGAACACCTAACTGGAGTAAGACTAGGCACTGAAGATACTGTGGGATCGTTTTGCATGGTCCGTCCCAGTAGCGGACTTAGTGAAAGAGAGAGAAGGAAAGGGATAGAAGAGGAGTTATTTGCTGTGAACCCTGATGATGATGATGCTGGAAAGAATATGGATATGCTGCGAACAAGTCTCAGTAAAGTTACTCAGTTAAAAGTTAAACTGGACTGTGACTCCGTTAATTCTAAGGTGAAGCCAGAAGTCTTCCTGAAACGTACTGAGGACCCTGATGGAGCAGAAGATGCTGCAGGTATGCAGGATGATGGGCAGCGTGTTTATGTGATGGGAGGCCAGGGCACACTGTTACAGATGTTGGTGGCCACGACTACAGCCCTGGCTGTCCCTCACATGTATGTAGCTACATACATATATGTAGCTACAACAGTTCAGTCATCTTTTATATGTTAAACTGTTCATTGAAACTTATCTAAAGGCTTTGATCTTCCATGGAATGTCAGAGAGAAACCCCCTTAAACCTGTAGATAAGATTTCACAGGATGACATCCCTGGGAAAGTTGAAACACCCAATTTAATTACTTGCTCTCATCCTTGAATATGAAAGGTCATTTGTTAGACGATAGCAACAAATGACCGGTCATGTACATTCCTTTGTTCAATGGGCCATCTGGTTGAATATTTAATTTTCAATTACCTTCTGCTACACTCCCTGAAAGTAAGGATATATTTATTATATTTTAAACTGATTGAAACCATATAAAAATCAATATCTAGGATTACATAGATAAACCAAATCTCCTTAGCCATCACAAAAGACACACAGGTGAGAAGCCATATTCATGTTCAGAATGTGGGAAATGTTTAACACAGAAATACAATACTGTCACCCATACAGTAAGACAATGCACACAGGTGAGAAGCCATATTCATGTTCAGAATGTGGAAAATGTTATACATTGAAATTAAATCTTAACCATCAGAGATCTCACACAGGGGAGAAGCCATATTTGTGTTCTGAATGTAAAAAATGCTTTGCCAGTTTCAGTATGTAACCAATACCAGGGAGGCTTGCATTCCCAGATGTAGAAAAAGAAGAACACAAAACCGACCATGAAGTCCAAAAACGCAATAATTTTATTAATAATTCTGATAAAAACAAATCCTGGTAAAAGATAACTGTATGGACCGCAATGTAAGAATAATATAATATACAAAAGGGAGGCACACCCAGGGAAACGAGATGGAATTGGGTGAAGGATAGCACAACAGTGTATATGGTATAAGGGTCATAAACAAGTATCACATCCACCCCTAAAAACCAGTAAGCAAAATCCAAGAAAAGCGAGTGATCATATAAAATACAAAAGGTGCAAGTGCAATACAATAAATAATGTGTAAACCTTAGGGCTAAAGATCATGGAGTAACTACATACAGGAAAGTGCTAGTGCCATATAGTAAAAATGTTATCATGACATGAAAGCCATGAATATAGGTTTATAGCACAGCATGAACAAAAATAGCAAAAAGGAGAGAACGGTATATAAAACCCACAGTGTTACTGTGATCATGGGGTTAAAAGGTGTGAGTGTGTCACATGTAACAGTCTGAATTCCAGATCATAGCAGAAATACATGTGTAGTAAAGAAAATAGAGAAAGATCACAGTAAAGTGTAAAACCATAATTCCAATGTAGGAAATCACTTACAGAGAGACTGTAGATCTCTAAACTCCCGGATGGCGTCCTCCCCAACTCGCGTTTCGGCTCTTTGCCTTCGAGGGCATGTTTAGTACAGGGGTAGCTGTGGACTGCCCTTGTCAGGGTGGGAGTTTTGGGGATAGACTGCTGTTAGCCCCATAAGGATTGGCAGGGTATGGTCGGTTGCCTGATGATTCGTCTGTGACACAAGACTATTTCTCCCCCCTATACAGCCATCTAATTACTGAGATCATTCTTATTTTTTTATTCACTCTCATTAATGTTGAACCTCTATACCAATTGATTAACGTTGGCATTTACATCTATTACCTTAGCTGTTTCATTGACTTGTATATATGTAAACAGGATGGCACAGTTGTATTTTTTTTGAACAATTTCATTAGAATACAACTGTGTAACCATGAGAGTGCATCGCAGCATTCCGGGAGCATGAAGATGGGCTGTGAGCTCTGACCGTCCCTCTGCCGCCTTTGAATCGGAGACCCCGCAGCATGACGCGGAGTCCCGATCGCTCCCATGGTAACCTGATGTCGTAATGATGACATCGGGGTTACCAGAGCTCAGAGACTTCCTGTCATGCGCTCAGTCTGCAGCAAGTGAGTGTCCCACAGTGGGACAATGTGTAAAATTAAGAATGAAATAAAAATTTTTTTAAATAATTGTAAAATTATTTTTTTAAATATAATAATACAAATTCAGTATTTTTTTTTATCAATAAATAAATATTTGATTAAAAAAAATCTTAATAAAAGTACACATATTTAGTATCGCTTCATCTGTAAGGACCCGATCTCTAAAACTGTCCCACTGGTTAACTCCTTCAGTGAACCCCTTAAAAAATAAAATAAAAAACAAGGCAAAAAGCAATGCTTTATCATCATACCGCCGAACAAAAAGTGGAATGACACGCAATCAAAAAGACGGATATAAACATGGTACCGCTGAAAATGTCATCTTGTCCTTCAAAAAACGAACTGCCATACAGCATCATCAGCAAAAAAGTAAAAAAATTATAGCTGTCAGAATAAAGCGATGCAAAAATAATTATTTTTTATATAAAATAGCTTTTATTGTATAAAAGTGCCAAAACACAAAAAATTATATAAATGAGGTATCGCTGTAACCGTACTGACCCAAAGAATAAAACCGCTTTATTAATTTTACCACACATGGAACGGTGTAAACGCACCCCCCAAAGAAATTCATGAATTGCCGGTTTTTGTTCATTCTGCCTCCCAAAATCGGAATAAAAAGCGATAAAAAAAATGTCATGTGCCCGGAAACGGTACCAATAAAAACGTCAACTCGTCTCGCAAAAAACAAGACCTCACATGACTCTGAGGGCCAAAATATATGGAAAAATTATAGCTCTCAAAATGTGGTGATGCAAAAACTATTTTTTGCAATAAAAAGCGTCTTTTAGCATATGACAGCTGCTAAACATAAAAACCGCCATAAATAGTAAATCAAACCCCCCGTTATCACCCCCCTTAGTCAGGGAAAAAAAATAAAATAAAAAAAAGTATTTATTTCCATTTTCCCATTAGAGTTAGGGCTAGGGTTATGGGTTAGTATTAGGGTTAGGAATAGGATTAGGGTTGGTATTAGGGTTAGGGGTGTGTTAGGTTATGGTTAGGGCTGGGATTAGGGTTAGAGGTGTGTTGGGGTTAGGGTTGGAGTTAGAATTGGGGGGTTTCCACTGTTTAGGCACATCAGGGGCTCTCCAAATGCGACATGGCATCCAATCTCAATTCCAGCCAATTATGCAATGAAAAGTCAAAAGGTGCTCCTTCCCTTCCCTGCCGTGCACCCAAACAGTGGTTTACCCCCACATATGGGGTATCAGCGTACTCAGGACAAACTGGACAACAACGTTTGGGGTCAAATTTCTCCTGTCGCCCTTGTGAAAATAATAAAATGAGGGCAAAAAAAATCATTTTTATAAAAAAATGATTTTTTATTTTTACGGCTGTATGTTATAAACGTCTGTGAAGCTCTTGGGGGTTCAAAGTGCTCAGTACACATCTAGATAAGTTCATTAGGGGGTCTAGTTTCCAAAATGGTGTCACTTGTGGGGGGTTTCCTCTGTTTAGGCACATCAGGGGATCTTCAAACGCAACAAGGCATCTAATCTCAATTCCAGGTGAACATAGACCAAGAGGTGGAGGAACATGTTTGTTTTAGGTTATTTATTTTGCCTTATATACAGTTGTGGCCAAAAGTATTGACACCCCTGCAATTCTGTCAGATAATACTCAGTTTCTTCCTGAAAATTATTGCAAACACAATTTCTTTGGTATTATTATCTTCATTTAATTTGTCTTAAATGAAAAAACACAAAAAGAATTGTCCTAAAGCCAAATTGGATATAATTCCACACCAAACATAAAAAAGAGGGTGGACAAAAGTATTGGCACTGTGCGAAAAATAATGTGATGCTTCTCTAATTTGTGTAATTAACAGCACCTGTAACTTACCTGTGGCACCTAACAGGTGTTGGCAATAACTAAATCACACTTGCAGCCAGTCGACATGGATTACAGTTGACTCCACCTCTGTCCTGTGTCCTTGTGTGTACCACATTGAGCATGGAGAAAAGAAAGAAGACCAAAGAACTGTCTGAGGACTTGAGAAACCAAATTGTGAGGAAGCATGAGCAATCTCAAGGCTACAAGTCCATCTCCAAAGACCTGAATGTTCCTGTGTCTACCGTGCACAGTGTCATCAAGAAGTGTAAAGCCCATGGCACTGTGGCTAACCTCCCTAGATGTGGACGGAAAAGAAAAATTGACAAGAGATTTCAACGCAAGATTGTGCGGATGTTGGATAAAGAACCTCCACTAACATCCAAACAAGTTTAAGCTGCCCTGCAGTCCGAGGGTACAACAGTGTCAACCCGTACTATCCGTCGGCGTCTGAATGAAAAGGGACTGTATGGTAGGAGACCCAGGAAGACCCCACTTCTTACCCCGAGACATAAAAAAGCCAGGCTGGAGTTTGCCAAAACTTACCTGAAAAAGCCTAAAACGTTTTGGGAGAATGTTCTCTGGTCAGATGAGACAAAAGTAGAGCTTTTTGGGCAAAGGCATCAACATAGAGTTTACAGGAGAAAAAAAGAGGCATTCAAAGAAAAGAACACGGTCCCTACAGTCAAACATGGTGGAGGTTCCCTGATGTTTTGGGGTTGCTTTGCTGCCTCTGGCACTGGACTGCTTGACCGTGTGCATGGCATTATGAAGTCTGAAGACTACCAACAAATTTTGCAGCATAATGTAGGGCCCAGTGTGAGAAAGTGGGGTCTCCCTCAGAGGTCATGGGTCTTCCAGCAGGACAATGACCCAAAACACACTTCAAAAAGCACTAGAAAATGGTTTGAGAGGAAGCACTGGAGACTTCTGAGGTGGCCAGCAATGAGTCCAGACCTGAATCCCATAGAACACCTGTGGAGAGATCTAAAAATGACAATTTGGAGAAGGCACCCTTCAAATATCAGGGACCTGGAGCAGTTTGCCAAAGAAGAATGGTCTAAAATTCCAGCAGAGCATTGTAAGAAACTCATTGATGGTTACCGGAAGCGGTTGGTCGCAGTTATTTTGGCTAAAGGTTGTGCAACCAAGTATTAGGCTGAGGGTGCCAATACTTTTATCTGGCCCATTTTTGGAGTTTTGTGTGAAATGATCAATGTTTTGCTTTTTGCTTCATTCTCTTTTGTGTTTTTTTCATTTATGACAAATTAAATGAAGATAATAATACCAAAGAATTTGTGTTTGCAATCACGTTCAGGAAGAAACTGAGTATTATCTGACAGAATTGCAGGGGTGTCAATACTTTTGGCCACAACTGTACAAGTCGTTACACTGGAAAGGATGTTCCTTAACATACAGTCATATGTAAAAGTTTGGGCACCCCTATTAATGTTAACCTTTTTTCTTTATAACAATTTTGGTTTTTGCAACAGCTATTTCAGTTTCATATATCTAATAACTGATGGACTCAGTTATATTTCTGGATTCAAATGAAGTTTATTGTACTAACAGAAAATGTGCAATCTGCATTTAAACAAAATTTGACCGGTGCAAAAGTATGGGCACCCTTATCATTTTCTTGATTTGAACATTCCTAACTACTTTTTACTGACTTCCTGAAGCACTAAATTGGTTTTGTAACCTCATTGAGCTTTGAACTTCATAGCCAGGTGTATCAAATCATGAGAAAAGGTATTTAAAGTGGCCACTTGCAATTAGTTCTCCTATTTGATTCTCCTATAAAGATTGGCATCATGGGCTCCTCAAAACAACTCTCAAATGATCTGAAAACAAAGATTATTCAACATAGCTTTTCAGGGGAAGGATACAAAAAGTTGTCTGAGATGTAACCTGTCAGTTTCCACTGTGAGGAACATAGTAAGGAAATGGAAGAACACAGGTACAGTTCTTGTTAAGCCCAGAAGTGGCAGGCCAAGAAATATATCAGAAAGGCAGAGAAGAAGAACGGCGAGAACAGTCAAAGACAATCCACAGACCACCTCCAAAGACCGGCAGCATCATCTTGCTGCAGATGGTGTCACTGTGCATCGGTCAACAATACAGCGCATGCATAACGCCTTTTTGTATGACCAAACAACTCAATCTTTGTTTCATCAGTCCACAGGACCTTCTTCCAAAATGTAACTGGCTTGTCCAAATGTGCTTTTGCAGACCTCAGGCGACTCTGTTTGTGGCGTGCTTGCAGAAACGGCTTCTTTCGCATCACTCTCCCATACAGCTTCTCCTTGTGCAAAGTGCGCTGTATTGTTGACCGATGCACAGTGACACCATCTGCAGCAAGATGATGCTGCAGGTCTTTGGAGGTGGTCTGTGGATTGTCCTTGACTGTTCTCACCATTCTTCTTCTCTGCCTTTCTGATATTTTTCTTGGCCTGCCACTTCTGGGCTTAACAAGAACTGTACCTGTGTTCTTCCATTTCCTTACTATGTTCCTCACAGTGGAAACTGACAGGTTAAATCTCTGAGACAACTTTTTGGATCCTTCCCCTGAAAAGCTATGTTGAATAATCTTTGTTTTCAGATCATTTGAGAGTTGTTTTGAGGAGCCCATGATGCCACTCTTCATAGGAGAATCAAATAGGAGAACTACTTGCAAGTGGCCACCTTAAATACCTTTTCTCATGATTTGATACACCTGGCTATGAAGTTCAAAGCTCAATGAGGTTATCAAACCAATTTAGTGCTTCAGGAAGTCAGTAAAAAGTAGTTAGGAGTGTTCAAATCAAGAAAATGATAAGGGTGCCCATACTTTTGCACCGGTCAAATTTTGTTTAAATGCAGATTGCACATTTTCTGTTAGTACAATAAACCTCATTTGAATCCAGAAATATAACTGAGTCCATCAGTTATTAGATATATGAAACTGAAATACCTGTTGCAAAAACCAAAATTGTTATAAAGAAAAAAGGTTAACATTAATAGGGGTGCCCAAACTTTTACATATGACTGTATTTACCAGGAAAATCCATTTTTGCTTCGTTTTTGTATGTTTTATTGTGAGTCTGTACAAGTGGATTAAGACTCTGACAACATTGTTCACAGCAGTGACCTGGGAGTCAGAAATGCTTCCAGGGGTCTTCCCCATGTTGTTCCCAAGTCATTTTAGCACTCTTCCCATGAATTTCCACAATTTTTAGTCCCTCTGCAGACCGCCGGGGGGCCCGTCGGAAAAATCCTCAAGTTTCCCACAGACTTGCATTGGGCTCGTTGCTCGGGTCGAGCACCCGAACATTCCAATTTGCTCGACCTGAGCAACGAGCACCCAAGCATTTTAGTGCTCGACCATCACTATTTTTGATAGCTTATTACTGCGTTTTTTTTGTGGCATTGCAGCCATCAAATAAATGTAATATTGGTGTTCTTGAAATTTTTTCTTTTATGGTGTTTAACCCTTTTTTGCCAGAGCCTGTTTTTGCCTTCGTGACGGGCCAATTTTTATAATTCTGACCACTGTTACTTTATGTGGTTATAACTCTGGAACGCTTCAACATATCCCACTGATTCTGGGATACGTTTATTTGTGACATATTGTTCTTTATGATAGTGGTAATATTTGTTTGATATAATGCCTAATGCCACAGGTGGAGTCACAAACTATCTTTCATAAACTTAATCATCCCCCTTTCATCTTTTTCATTGCACGCCCAGGGCTACGGACCGGGTCACTGCTGCCATGACATCCCCTTTAAGAACTGATCAGCCCGGTACCGAGTACCCCGGCCCTAGGGGGCGCTGCAAACTTGGCGTCACAAACAGGACGAACCAACCCTTTAAACGGGGTCCCACATGCCCGAAAGACTGTGCAGAGTTGTGAACTTGTTGAAAATTGCCGCCATTGCAGCACCATGTGGCGGGCTGGAGGGGGGCGGGCCATCGTGGGCAGAGCCTGGAGAAACAGCGCGAAAGCCATGGCTGCCCCTCACCAGTACTTCTATGTCAGGAGGATATGTTCATCAACCAGAGAAATCCGCCCCCTCCTGTGCAGTGGCAGGAGAAGGAAGAAAAGAGACCGCCCACGGAGGAGAAAGCGGGAACCCCCGGAGGGTGCATCAGAGAACCTGGATGGGAAGATGGCGAGCGGAGGTCACCTGGATCTTGAGGAGGAAGCAGGAAGCTGTCCCGGCCTGGGGAGAACTACGACCCGCTGCCAGCAAAGAACCCGGAGGTTCTTGACGCTGAGGTGGAGGAGCTGAGCCGCCGGCTCCTCAGGTCTCTTGGGACCGTGGTGTCTGACTAGAAAGCAGCTCTCGCAAATCAGATAAAGCGTGGGATCAGCAGACAACCAGGCACCCAGCATCTCTGCCCCCAACGGAGAAGTCCGGCACTGGAGACTCAGCGGAAGAAGGTAACATGACCAATCCTGCCCCGGTAGCCATGGACACCCTCATAGGGCCCTATAATACCCCGCCAGTCCGACCATCCGGCCGGGTACATCAATACCAGGACTGGCATAAACCCTGTGGTCTGCTGGAGACAGCAGCTGTCCTGCTGCAGCCAGAAAGAGTCCCAGGAGGTGCGCGCGGAGTGGGTGACATTCTGGTGGGACCACTTCGGCGCCTACCTGATGGCGTTCCCCGGGGAGGCTCAAATCATTTGCCAGGAAGAATATCACCAACAGCTCATGCACCCTTAGTAGGTGAAAGAGGAGGTGCGTGAGGCTGGACGGCGGCTATTGAGGAGAGGAACTTACTGGCTAAGGCTCAGGCACGCAAGGCCAAACATGAAGACAGGGGCCCACGGAGACAGGGTACTGTCATAGCCTTCCATTTAAAAGCTGTTTTGGGATTTATTAAAGAGCCCGGACTGTACGCAGAGATGTTCGTCACCCGGTGGGATGTAGAGTCCCATCTCACGGAGCGGCACCCTGACAGGGATCTCTACACGAGAGACCCTGTCTCAAACACCTGCCACTGGGGAGAAAAAGGGTGGTATGCATTGCACGTAAACCGGTGTTCTCTGGGGCAGGCTGCAACACCTAGCCCCCCTGCAGTTCGTCCCAACATGCCTGAATTAATAGCCAGATTGGAGACACAGGTAGAAATCCCCAAGTCCGCAATAACACCAACTCCTGCAGTTCCATCAACCACCTGTACAAGGGCCACTCATGCCACTGTATAGATGCGCTCCCGGAGCACACAAACCACTATAGTGGGAACTGATAAGCTATTCATCTTACCAGGAATAAGACTGGACTCCCGGCAGCGTCCAGCTGATGCCCTGGAAACAGGGAAAGTAAAGGAAAAGAAATCCAGAATAATGACTGTACATAATTTGCAAAGTTTACCTGGTTAGATTTTGAATAAAGTTAAAGTTTTAAAGAGACAATAGGATCATGGACAGTGAGTGATCAAAACTTTTATGGTACATAGTTAGCACTTCTTAAGGTGTTCCTTATTGGTTTTACAAATAAATATTTCACGGATCCGTACATTCTTCAACCAAGAATCTGCAAAAACCCTAGTCCATGCCCTCATCATCTCCCGCCTTGACTACTGCAACCTCCTGCTCTGTGGCCTCCCCTCTAACACTCTCGCACCCCTCCAATCTATTAACTCAGCTGCCCGACTAATCCACCTGTCCCCCCGCTATTCCCCGGCCTCTCCCCTCTGTCAATCCCTGCACGGGCTCCCCATTACGCAAAGACTCCAGTTCAAAACCCTAACCATGACATACAAAGCCATCCGCAACCTGAGTCCTCCGTACATCTGTGACCTAGTCTCCTGGTACTTACCTGCACGAAACCTCCGATCCTCACAAGATCTCCTTCTGTACACCCTTCTTATCTCCTCTTCCCACAATCACATACAAGATTTCTCCCGCGCATCCCCTCTACTCTGGAACTCTCTACCACAACATATCAGACTCTCGCCTACCATGGAAACCTTCAAAAAGAACTTGAAGACCTACCTCTTCCGACAAGCCTACAACTTGCAGTAACCACCGATCCACCAAACTGCTGCACGACCAGCTCTACCCTCTCCTACTGTATCCTCACCCATCCCTTGTAGATTGTGAGCCCTCGCGGGCAGGGTCCTCTCTCCTCCTGTACCAGTCATGGCTTGTATTGTTTAAGATTACTGTACTTGTATGTATTATGTATACCCCTCCTCACATGTAAAGCGCCATGGAATAAATGGCACTATAATAATAATAATAATAACCTGTGAAAATGCTGTTTGTTATTTGCACTAAAGTTTACTTGCCTTAAAGGACCAAAGAACAAAAACCGTCTGGCGTGGCCGAATAAGTGGTCCAACAAGGAGACCAGCCATGCCTTGTAGGATGCCCAAGGCCTACGTTGGGGGTTTGAGACAAGTCCCCCATATTACACTAAAGAAGAAAAATACCCCGCTTTGGGAATCCACTGAACTTTGTTGTATCTGATAGAAAGAAAATGTTTATTACCAATACAGTAATATTTTATTGCAGAAAAACTATATTTAATATTTTGATAATTTTCTATTGATAGTATATTTCATGCTTTATTGCACTTCAGAGAAGAAAAGACTACCTCAGTTCGAGAATATACTGACTCTATTGCACTTGCTAGGGAAAAGTGTTAGTAAATAAATATTGCATATTGCTAGGAAAAGTTTAATAGTAGAGCTGGATTTTACATTTCAGATAGTTTGATAAATGGATAAGTAATATTTAATGTCTCAGTTTCTATTTTGATAAAGCTATTTTTCACACCCACAGATGTTGTTATAGTTATAATTAATGTTGTTAAAGTTATCTCTATATTTATATAGAGTAATAGTTATTTGTAACGTTCAAGCAGACGTGCCTCGCATAAAGGGAAGAAGAGTTACCAGTTCACTATTATATTCTGTTGCAATGCATTGCAGAAAATTTGTATGTTTTAACAAATTTTTGCTCTGTTCCAGCCCGAGGACGTGCTGTGTTTAATGGGTGGGGTATGTGGTGCCCCTGTGGTCTGTCACCACAGGGTACTGCACTTCATTCAGAGGTGTAGTACTCTGCTCTCAGGTAAGGAATGGGCATTGCCAGTATTCACACACATCCAACACCAGACCTCTCAGGGCCCGGGAGGGACTAGGTAGAGGGTGTGGGTGGAAGTTAGAGGGGGAGGAGTCATAGTGTGGCAAGCAGAGAGCCATTAGACTAGAGCAGACCTGGGCAAACTGCGGTCCGCGGGCCACATACGGCCCCCTGAGTGTTTATGTACGGCCTGTTGACACTCACAGCCAGAGGGCTGGAGAGGGACTGATTTAAGATCCTGACCTTGCTCCGAAGTGATTGTAGCCCCGCCCCTGTCTTCTCATTGCTGGATGCGGGCTGCTCAGTTCCTGGCTTGCAGAGCTGGTGAAACCTGTGCAGGAGGCAGAGTGGTCAGGACAGGAGGGGGGAATCAGGGACTACAACACCCATCTGCTGCAGATAATGTGCAAGTAGCTTCTTAGAGGAGCCCAGATACCACCCGGGAGGCAGCATCGTGTGTCTGCTGTGCAGGTCACAGCACTTGCATTGCCTTTCACACTGTGGAATGAAAGTTGTGGGACTGCAGATTATGTTCAGGGAGAGCAGCTAATTAAAAGCCATTAAATCTCCCTGGCAGCTGATAGGAGATAAAACACTGGGGCTGAGTATTCTTTCTGAATATGGGGTGCAGCAGTGAAGTGCCCTCTGACCTCCACTATATGCAGTCTGCAGATGGGATATTCTGTGTGCTCCCCAAACTGCTCCTCTGCCTCACCATGTACTCTGCTGCCTCCTCACCACTGTTTGTGAGGGTTAACTGTTACTTATCACATCCACTCCATAGACTGCAATAAAGATTCCCACCCCCTGCCCCATATGTGATGTGGATCTATGTATGTGGAGTAGAGGTGGGAGAATAACATTTTTCCAATGTTCCGCCTGTTGAAGTCTATGCGTGTGCAAAAATAAAAAAAATTGGATCCCATATGAATCATCCGTATAGCATCCGATTTTTACGAATACATTTCCATTACTGACACAGGACACTGTATTTAGAATCATAGAATCGTAGAGTTGGAAGGGACCTCCTGGGCCATCTGGTCCAACCCCCTGCTCAAAGCAGGATTCGCTAAATCATCCCAGACAGATGTCTGTCCAGCCTCTGTTTGAAGACTTCCATTGAAGGAGAACTCACCACTTCTCGTGGCAGCCTGTTCCACTCATTGATCACTCTAACTGTCAAAAAGTTTTTTCTAATATCTAATCTGTGTCTCCTCCCATTCTTTTAAATTTTATTCACTTCTGATGTGTAAAAATGGATGCCCTATGGATGACAATACAGATGGAAAATATTCTTTCTGGATGAAAATCATGATTTTTTTTACACGCTGATGTAAACTTCATCACGTAAGCAACTGCTTTTTATAAAGTGATGAAATTAATATTATGCAGAATTAAGGGTGATCCGAAACCAAAGGCGGTGACTTTCATACTAAAATTAATTCATAATCTAATCACTTTTCTAATATGTCAGTTAAAAAATTTCTACCTTTCCTTCTCTACTTTGACTTCCTTTCTGCTTGTTTTTTTTTCTTACCTCCAATAACATTTTTTTTGCGAATCCCAGTGCATTTTTGGATACTCACACGGGACATCATTAGAAGGCAGAGGCTGCGGTCACTGCCACAGCTGCTTTCCCCACCATGAAAAGAAGAGTCATCTGTTTCAGAGACTGGACTGGTCCCTGCTGGGTCATCTCGTCTCCTTAGAGCCAGCAAGGGAGCGCACTGTCACTGTGCATTCAAAGGAATATAGAACAGGGAGCGCACTGTCACTGTGCATTTAAAGGAATATAGTACAGAAAACTCATATCGAGTATGCGTCAGAATTTACAACCGATGCATTATCAGGTGAGAAGGACTAGCCGAGCCTCCAAAACAGACATCACTGATGGCGCCTCATTTCAGAGAGGGCCAGAGGCTGCATCAGTGACCGCAGCTTCTGCCCCCTGATGACGGCTAATTCGAGTATCCCAGCATGCACTGGTGAATCTCAAACAAAATGTCATGGGACGGTCAAAAAAAAAAAGACAGGAACCCAGAATGTAGAGGGTACGTTAGGGAATTTTTCATTGAAGTATATTAGAAAACAAGATTAGATTATTACACTGAATAGATATACAATATGAAATTCACCTTTGGTTTCGGACCACCCCATTAAGTTCAGCCGATTGGTTCGGCCCTCCACAGCAGTGCCAGTTTCTCATGTGGCCCCTTAGGAAAATTGCCCGCCCCTGCTTTGGGTCATTGTCTTGTTGGAAGGTGAACCTTCATCCCAATCTCAGAATACTGACAGACTGAAACAGGTTTTGACAAAGAATATCCCTGTATTTCTGTATTTTGTACCATCCATCGGCCCTCCGACTCAGACCAGTTTCCCTGTCGCTGAAAAATATCCTCAGAGCATAATGCTGCCACCAAAATGTTTCACTGTGGTGATGGTGTTCGTGAGGTGATGAGCTGTGTTAGTTTGGTGCAAGACATAGCATTTACTTGGTTGCCAAAAGGTTCAATTTTGGTCTCATCTGATAACAGCACTTTCCTCCATACATTCGCGGAGTCTCCAACATGTATTTTGGCAAACTCGAAACAAGCCTTACAATTTCGGTGTGTAAATAAACTTGGTGGGACGATACACATGATTGGAATACAAGACTAGAAGGATACAACTTATTTGCAAGAAACAGACTTGATAAACGAGGAGGAGGTGTCGCATTGTATGTTAGAAATGCGTATATCTGCACAGAGATTGAAGCTTCAGAGACTGGGAGTTCTGTGGAAACTGTTTGGGTAAGAATACAAGGACAGAACAATGGAAAGGACACGATTGTAGGCATTTACTACAGGCCGCCTGTGCAAGCTGAAGATATGGATGAACTCTTTATGCATCAAATGGCCAAGTTCTCCAAAAAATATGACATAGTTGTCATGGGAGATTTCAACTATCCAGACATTTTGTCATGGTCACGTGTGTCTGGACGCAGCGAGTACCGCAAGGCGAACCCATAAGACACACGTGACCCTGGATACACCGCCTCCATTGGGGCGAATTTAAATAATAACACGTGCAGCTGGATACGCCGCCTCCAACTGGCGAATTTAGATATTACACGTATATATAAAGTAGTCTGGAAACCCCTCCTCCAGTAAGGCGAATTTAGACAATAAAGGGGGAACCTGGGTAACATTAACAATGGTGGGCCCTGCAATAGGGAATTGGGGATGTGGAGACCTCCTGTACTCCCCTGAGCCAGTGTCCCTGCACTTCTAACGTTCCCTATGCCGGTTCCGCACCGGGCGACGCACAGAAACCTAAAAACCCTAGCTCGCCCTGAACCTAAACCCTCACTAGGGAATTGGTCGGTGCGGAAACTAATCCCACCACTGCACTAAGCACACATGAGGGAAAATCACAATACAGGGGAAACACCACTTAGCTTTGCTCTGTTGCGTACGCTCCCAGCAACAGAGCCCACCACCTGTGTGCATCTTCTCCTCCACCCGGATCCATCACCATAACTGGATACTTCACCATAGTGCAGCCTTGGAGCAGAGTCTACCACCAGTTGCAGCTGTCCAGTAAGAGTCCCAAAAAGTCCAGCATGCTTGAGTCCAGTTTTCAGCAACTAAGTCCAGCATGCTGAGTGCAACTCTCACCATCGTCGCCACTCCACCAAGCCATGGAAGCACTTCCTGCCGACACCATAAACTGTGACTCCACCACGCCATGCCAGCCCTTCTTGCAGACCACATAGCTGCTACTCGTCCCCTCTGGCTAGGCTGCGCAGGACTCATGTTCAACTCCTTCCTCACCCAGGCTTGCTTCCCAAATGACCAACACAATATCACTAACAGTCATCAAACACACCTGACTCTCTTTTATAGAGCACCACACCTGATTTGTAATTAAGTGCACATTAAACCAAAGAAACTAAAGTGCACTACCGCTCACCACCACCAGGGCAACTTAGAATGAACGACACCATGTGTAATAATTCTAATGGACACCGGGGGCAATCACATCACTTTGGCACCTAGCCAAAGGAAAAAAAGTTCACTTATCCATTTAATCTGTCAGATCCACGCTGGATCATGATACATTTGTTGGGAATCTCTCTCAGGCAAAACTGTTAGGAATCTGGTGTCCACAATACCTATGCAGGAACACAGATCCTCACATTTGTCTCCAGAGGCTAAGTCCTTCGTCCCTTCTTCTGAGCATGCTCATGGGATAAGCTCCCATTGGACTTCAGGAGTCAGGTGCTCAGGTCCTGCTCCTGATTCCATTGGTTACGCTCAGGGCTCTGGAGATTTCCGGCAGGTCCCGTACGCTATAAAAAGTGCGCATGGCCGTTCCGCCATGCGCTAGTATTTTTCATACTGCTGCTGTGTGTATGGTAATGGATGCTTGGCCTGGTGGATGACTTATTATGAAACCCCTTCCCTCTGACATTACGATTGTGTGAGTGATTGGGCAGCAGCCAGTAGCAGCGCTAGCGCCAGCGCGCTCCAGCCATACCTTTTGCAGCAGCTAAGCGTCCTGCATTGTGCCAGCGTCCTTGCAGCGCCTTGCTTGCGGCTCTGTTCACGCTGCACTGTGGTTGCAGCCTCCCGAGTGTTCGCAGTTGCGACACCTCGTACCTTAAGTTTTACGGTAGGTCTAGTGGGGATAGTCCTGGTATTTAAGGCTATTTCTGTGACCTTTAATACCGTGTCCACATCGCTGAAGTCTGTGACCCTAAACAGATTCAGCGGTATTTGTGTTGTGTTAGCAGCTCTGTGCATATAACAGTCTGCTTTGGTGCACTGACTGCAGCTAAAGTCCTGTGCACATCATCGCCTGAGTGCCCTGCCTCTTTCAGCAGCGGTTTTGTCATCTACCGCACGGTGGACCCTGAGCCGTGAACGTACTTTATTTTAATTTTATTTAGTGCGTTCCACCGCTCATAACATAATACTAGCGCCAGGGTCTGGCTGGAGATGGCAGATCCACAGCAACTGTTGCAATGCGTTAAGCAGCTCGGCGACCGGGTGGCCGCTCTTGAGAAGTCTCTCTCAGCTGCGCAAGCTACAGATGCTGCCGTACAGGCGTTAACGGATGCAGTAGCGCGTTTGTCCATGTCTACCCTTGCGCCGACAGTTACCTGCCTCCCGTTGCCCGGTAAGTTTTCCGGGGATGGCGCCTCCTGTAGGGGTTTTATCAGCCAGTGCTCGATCCATCTGGAGCTGCTGGCTGCACAATTCCCTACAGAACGGGCCAAAGTGGCGTTCATTATATCCCTACTGTCGGGCAAGGCTCTAGAATGGGCTACGCCGTTATGGGAACGTGGTGATCCCAATATACGAACCGCAGCGCACCTGCTGATGGCCATCAAGCAGGTTTTCCTCGGTCCACGGGTCACGCACGACACCTCCCTACAGCTACTCACACTCTCTCAGGGATCCCTCTCGGTGAGCCAGTATGCCGTACGTTTTCGGACACTGGCGTCCGAGTTGGAGTGGGCTGATAGGGCCCTTATCCCTGTCTTTTGGAGAGGGTTGGCGGAGCACGTCAAAGACGCTTTCTACCAGAGAGATTCCTACTACCTTGGAAGAGTTGATTTCCATCTCCTCGCGTATTGACCTCCGTTTTTCGGAGCGCAGCTTGGAGTGTGCTCATACAAAACGGAAGGGTACTCTGCTTCCCAAATTTTTCGAGTCTCTGGAGCCACCTGAGCCAGAGGTCTTACCCCCTGAGCCCATGGAGGTGTCTCGTACCAATTTTAATACAGACTCGGACCAGGAATCCATTTGCGGTTGTCATCACGTATGTGCGGTTTCTCCGGAAGCCAGCTCCCCGCAATGGTCTGAGTCTAAGTCGGTTGTCGAGACCTTTGTCCCTCATCTTAGGGCTCAGGTACTCGCCTGGGCGCATGACTCCAATGCGTCTCACCACCGAGGCTACATGCAAGTCTCGAAGCTCTTGGCTGGAGTGTAATGGTGGCCCCATAGAGCTCGAGACATCAAAAAATTCATTCGGGCATGCACGTTATGTGCTCGGGACAGTCTCCCCGAATGGAGGGTGGTGACGGCCGTCGATACACTGCGGCGGTCTCCTAAACCTTCCACTCCTATTGTCAACAGCATATCCCTCCTGAGACCTGGTGACCTGACCTCCGCTGATACCATCCGTATGTCCCGGTTTTCAGTTTCACCTACTAGGACATCAAGTTCGCTGTTTGGCGAGCCTGAGGTCTGTGCCATTGCCGGGCACAGGCTGGTGGGTCGGAGGCTTCAGGGAGGGGGGGGTCCTAGGAGGGGGGGTAATGTTAGGAATCTGGTGTCCACAATACCTATGCAAGAACACAGATCCTCTCATTTGTCTCAGGCTAAGTCCTTCGTCCCTTCTTCTGAGCATGCTCATGGGATGAGCTCCCATTGGACTTCAGGAGTCAGGTGCTCAGGTCCTGCTCCTGATTCCATTGGTTACGCTCAGGGCTCTGGAGATTTCCGGCAGGTCCCGTACGCTATAAAAAGTGCGTATGGCCGTTCCGCCATGCACTAGTATTTTTCATACTGCTGCTGTGTGTATGGTAATGGATGTTTGGACTGGTGGATGACTTATTATGAAACCCCTTCCCTCTGACATTACGATTGTGTGAGTGATTGGGCAGCCGCCAGTAGCAGCGCTAGCGCCAGCGCGCTCCAGCCATACCTTTTGCAGCAGCTAAGCGTCCTGCATTGCGCCAGTGTCCTTGCAGCGCCTTGCTTGCGGCTCTGTTCACGCCGCGCTGCGGTTGCAGCCTCCCGGGTGTTCGCAGTTGCGACACCTCGTACCTTAAGTTTTACGGTAGGTCTAGTGGGGATAGTCCTGGTATTTAAGGCTATTTCTGTGACCTTTAATACCGTGTCCACATCGCTGAAGTCTGTGACCCTAAACAGATTCAGCGGTATTTGTGTTGTGTTAGCAGCTCTGTGCATATAACAGAGTCTGCTTTGGTGCACTGACTGCAGCTAAAGTCCTGTGCACATCACCGCCTGAGTGCCCTGCCTCTTTCAGCAGCGGTTTTGTCATCTACCGCACGGTGGACCCCGAGCGGTGAACATGCTTTATTTTAATTTTATTTAGTGCGTTCCACCGCTCATAACACTAACAGGTCAAGGAAATTCTTATCCTCTCGCTGACAACTTTATCTTCCAAAAGGTAGGGGAGAAAACAAGGGGAACTGCTACCTTGGAGCTAATCCTTATAAACAGGGAGGAAATGGTTGAGGAGGTAAAAGTGGCTGGGACCCTAGGAGGTAGCGACCGTGCTATTTTAGAATTTTGGATAACTAGAGGAGGAAGACCTGTGAAGCCTCAGACGTCAAGGTTAGATTTCAGATTTTTCATTCATAGTATCTTAATATAATGTAAATCTCGCTGTTTCTCCTTATTTCGTGTTTTTTTCTTAGATTTCAGAAAGGCAGATTTTAAGGGATTCAGAAAGAGAATTGGAGGGATCCAATGGCTGGATATCCTTAAGGACAAAAATGTCTAGGAAGGATGGGAAATCTTGAAAAATGAAATTCTCAAAGCACAATTGTTAACAATTCCGAAAAGAGGGAAGAATAGGAAGCATTTAAGGAAACCAGGATGGATGAACACAGAACTTAAGCATATGCTAAAAAGGAAGAAAGAAATGTTTATGAAATGGAAAGAGGGAGGCATATCTAAAGAATATAATGCTGTCTGCAGAATCTGCAGGGCATGAATCAGATTATCTAAAGCTGACAATGAATTGAGGCTTGCAAGAGACGTCAGAAGCAATAATAAAGGATATGTCAAAAGTAAAGTCAAAGATGCTATAGGATTTTTACAGGATGAAAAGGTAAGACAGGATGTTGAGAAGGCCGAACTTTTAAATTCCTATTTTGCATCTGTTTTCTCTCAGAAAGGAAATTAAACATCAACTGTACTTCACTGTCCTATTAAGGGAATAGAAGAATCCAGGATATCTATAAACAAATATAGTGAGGAAACACTTAGCTAACCTAAATGAATTCAAGTCTCCAGGTCCAGATGAATTACACCCCAGAGTACTGAAGGAGATAGAAATTTTTGAACCCCTCTACATAATCTTTTAAAATTCTTGGAGAACAGAAGTCCCAGAAGACTGGAGAAGAGCAAATGTTGTTCCTATCTTCAAAAAGGGGAAGAAGGTGCACCCAGGCAACCATAGGCCAGTGAGTCTGACTTCTATACCAGGAAAGATCTTTGAACAAATTATTAAACAACATGTATGTCAATACCTGGATAAGAATGAAGTGATTAAACAGAGTCAGCATGGGTTTGTAACTAATAAGTCATGTCAGACTAACTTAATTTCCTTCTATGACAGAATCACTGATTGGGTGGGAAATGCTGTAGATATAGTATATCTTGACTTCAGCAAAGCATTTGACAAAGTATCTCACACAATCCTTATTGAAAAAATGGCTAAGTATGGAATGGACAAGGCAACTATTAGGTGGATTCATAACTGGCTTAGTGATCGTACCCACAAAGTGGTCGTAAATGGCTGCACATCCAGCTGGAAGAATGTCTCAAGTGGGGTACCACAGGGCTCTGTCCTGGGCCCTGTATTGTTCAACATCTTTATCAACGATTTAGATGAAGAAATTGAGGGTAAACTGACTAAATTTGCTGATGACACAAAGCTAGGAGGGATAGCTAATGCTAGAGAAGAGAGAGGATTCAAAAAGATATAAATAATCTGGAGCAGTGGGCAGCAACTAACAGAATGGTTTTTAACAGGGAAAAATGCAAAGTACTACATCTGGGTAATAAAAATGAAAAAAGCATATACAGAATGGGAGGAATAGGCCTAAGCAACAGCACATGTGAAAGACTTAGATATACTAATAGATCACAGACAGAATATGAGTCAACAGTGATGCAGCAGCAAAAAAGGCAAATACAATTCTAGGATGTATTAACAGAAGCATACAGTCTAGATCACGTGAAGTCATTATTGCCCTCTACTCCTCTTTGGTCAGACCTCATATGGAATACTGTGTCCAGTTTTGGGCGCAACATTTTAAAAAAAGACATCAACAAACTGGAGCAAGTTCAGAAAAGAGCGACCAGAATGGTGACCGGTCTGCAAACTCTGTCTTATGAGGAAAGGTTACAGGATTTGGGAATGTTTAGCCTGCAAAAGAGAAGACTGAGAGGAGACTTAATAGCTGTCTACAAATATCTCAAAGGGCTGTCACGTAGAAGTATTATCTTTATTCTCATTTGCACAAGGAAAGACTAGAAGCAATGGGATGAAACTGAATGGGAGGAGGCACAGATTAGATATTAGAACTTTTTGACAGAGTGATCAATGATTGGAAAAGGCTGCCACGTGAGGTGGTGAGTTCTCCTTCAATAGAAGTATTCAAACAGAGGCTGGACAGACATCTGTCTGGGATGATTTAGCGAATCTTGCTTTTGAGCAGGGGGTTGGACCAGATGGCCCAGGAGCTCCCTTCCAACACTACCATTCTATGATTCTAAGCAAAGGCTTTTTTCTGGTCACTCTTCCATAAAGGCCACCTCTATGGAATGTACAGCTCATTGTGGTCGTATAGACAGATACTCCAGTCTCTGCTTGGGTACCCTACAGCTCCTTCAGGGTTTCTTTTGGTCTCTGTGCTGCCTCTATGATTAATGCCCTCCTTGCCCAGGTTGACAGTTTGGTGGGCGTCCTCCTACGCGGGATCATCAGAGATTGGGAGATTTTTTTATAACACAACACTGACTTGTACTGCTCAACAGCTTTGTCCCTGACTTGTCTGGAGATCTCCTTGATCTTCATGGTGTTTGGAGATCTCCTTGGTCTCCATGGTGTTTGGAGATCTCCTTGGTCTTCATGCTGTTGCTTGGAGATCTCCTTAGTCTTCATAGTGTTGTATGGAGATCTATTTGGCCTTCATGGTATTGTTTGGAGATCTCATTGGTGTTGTTTGGAAATCTCCATGGTATTGTTTGGAGATCTAATTGGTCTTCATGGTCTTGTTTGGAGATCCCCAAATCCCACCAGTGACCCCCTCATTATACCCCCACAAGGCAATGCCCAAATACCTCAAGTGACCCCCTCATTATACCCACCAAATCCCATCATTGACCCCCTCATTATACCCCACAAGACACCCCCAAATCCCACCAGTGACCCCCTCATTATACCCCACAAGACACCCCTCCAAATCCCACCAGTGACCCCTCATTATATCCCACAAGACACCCCCAAATCACACCAGTGCCCCCCTCATTATACCCAAGACACCCCCCAAAATCCCACCAGTGACTCCCTCATTATACCCCACAAGACATCCCCCAAATCCCACTAGTGACCCCCTCATTATATCCCACAAGACTACCACCAGTGACTCCCTCATTATATCCCACAAGACAATGCCTAAATACCTCCACTGATCCCCTCATTATAGCCCACAAGACACCCCCCAAACCCCACCAGTGACTCCCTCATTATACCCAAGACACCCCCAAATCCCACCAGTCACCCCCTCATTATACCCCACAAGACACCCCCCAAATCCCACCAGTGACTCCCTCATTATACCCAAGACACCCCCCAAATCCCACCAGTGACCCCCTCATTATACCCCACAAGACACCCCCCAAATCCCACCAGTGACCCCCTCATTATACCCCACAAGACAGCCCCCAAAATCCCACCAGTGACCCCCTCATTATACCCAAGACACCCCCCAAATCCCACCAGTGACCCCCTCATTATACCCAAGACACCCCCCAAATCCCACCAGTGACCCCCTCATTATACCCCACAAGACACCCCCAAATCCCACCAGTGACCCCCTCATTATACCCCACAAGACACCCCTCCAAATCCCACCAGTGACCCCTCATTATATCCCACAAGACACCCCCAAATCACACCAGTGCCCCCCTCATTATACCCAAGACACCCCCCAAAATCCCACCAGTGACTCCCTCATTATACCCCACAAGACATCCCCCAAATCCCACTAGTGACCCCCTCATTATATCCCACAAGACTACCACCAGTGACTCCCTCATTATATCCCACAAGACAATGCCTAAATACCTCCACTGATCCCCTCATTATAGCCCACAAGACACCCCCCAAACCCCACCAGTGACTCCCTCATTATACCCAAGACACCCCCAAATCCCACCAGTCACCCCCTCATTATACCCCACAAGACACCCCCCAAATCCCACCAGTGACTCCCTCATTATACCCAAGACACCCCCCAAATCCCACCAGTGACCCCCTCATTATACCCCACAAGACACCCCCCAAATCCCACCAGTGACCCCCTCATTATACCCCACAAGACAGCCCCCAAAATCCCACCAGTGACCCCCTCATTATACCCAAGACACCCCCCAAATACCACCAGTGACCCCCTCATTATACCCCACAAGACAGCCCCCAAAATCCCACCAGTGACCCCCTCATTATACCCAAGACACCCCCCAAATCCCACCAGTGACCCCCTCATTATACCCCACAAGACAGCCCCCAAAATCCCACCAGTGACCCCCTCATTATACCCCACAAGACACCCCCCAAATCCCACCAGTGACCCCCTCATTATACCCCACAAGACACCCCCCAAATCCCACCAGTGACCCCCTCATTATACCCCACAAGACACCCCCCAAATCCCACCAGTGACCCCCTCATTATACCCCACAAGACACCCCCCAAATCCCACCAGTGACTCCCTCATTATACCCAAGACAGCCCCCAAATCCCACCAGTGACCCCCTCATAATATCCCACAAGACACCCCCCAAATCCCACCAGTGACCCCCTCATTATATCCCACAAGACACCCCCCAAATCCCACCAGTGACTCCCTCATTATACCCAAGACAGCCCCCAAATCCCACCAGTGACCCCCTCATTATACCCCACAAGACAGCCCCCAAAATCCCACCAGTGACCCCCTCATTATACCCCACAAGACACCCCCCAAATCCCACCAGTGACACCCTCATTATACCCAAGACACCCCCAAATCCCACCAGTGACCCCCTCATTATACCCCACAAGACACCCCCCAAATCCCACCAGTGACCCCCTCATTATACCCCACAAGACAGCCCCCAAATCCCACCAGTGACTCCCTCATTATACCCAAGACACCCCCCAAATCCCACCAGTGACCCCCTCATTATACCCAAGACACCCCCCAAATCCCACCAGTGACCCCCTCATTATACCCCACAAGACACCCCCCAAATCCCACCAGTGACCCCCTCATTATACCCAAGACACCCCCAAATCCCACCAGTGACCCCCTCATTATATCCCACAAGACACCCCCCAAATCCCACCAGTGACCCCCTCATTATACCCCACAAGACACCCCCCAAATCCCACCAGTGACACCCTCATTATACCCAAGACACCCCCCAAATCCCACCAGTGACACCCTCATTATACCCAAGACACCCCCCAAATCCCACCAGTGACCCCCTCATACCCCACAAGACACCCCCCAAATCCCACCAGTGACCCCCTCATTATACCCCACAAGACACCCCCCAAATCCCACCAGTGACCCCCTCATTATACCCCACAAGACACCCCCCAAATCCCACCAGTGACCCCCTCATTATACCCCACAAGACACCCCCCAAATCCCACCAGTGACCCCCTCATTATACCCCACACACGGTACAGAAAACTCTTCCTGTGGGCGGGGTCCCGGTGCAGAGTCCAGACATACATAGACTACGCCGCGCCTGCAAAGCGACCACGTGACCATAGACGTCACACCTGCCATCCTTTCCAGCATTGCCGGAGAGCGCGGCGCTGACGGCTGGCAGCACTGAGGCGGGAGCCGCAGAGGATGCTGGGAGTCGTAGTTTACAGAGGACAGGAAATGCTGCTCCAGGACTGAGGAGAATGGAGGCGACAAATCTCAT
Organism: Dendrobates tinctorius; assembly: GCF_039654945.1. Taxonomy (NCBI): domain Eukaryota; kingdom Metazoa; phylum Chordata; class Amphibia; order Anura; family Dendrobatidae; genus Dendrobates; species Dendrobates tinctorius. The sequence goes on from NW_027361824.1 coordinate 3,015,057, forward strand.
CACAGCCCCCGGAACCTTCCCCCGGAGCTCGGAGGAGACGCAGTGACCGCAGCGCCGGTATATGTGTGTTTCCTCCTCTGTCCGCGCACAGTCCTGACTTGCGCTCCGCTCCTCTTATGCTGGCGCTATGGAGCTGCGTGTATGAAGAGGGCGACGGGCTGTGTGTATGTATATATATATATATCTAGCTGTGATGTCATCTGTGTGTATAATATATATAGATATATACTAGCTGAAGAGCCCGGCGCTGCCCGAGCATAGTAACTAACTGCGGTTATAACAAATGAGATATATATATATATATATAGCTGAGTGTAGAGCCCCGCCCACTCCGCATAGCCACACCCACTATAATATCCCACATCATCCCGTCAGCCAGAGCCACCGGACTACTACCCCTAATATCCCACATCATCCCGTCAGCCAGAGCCACCGGACTACTACCCCTAATATCCCACATCATCCCGTCAGCCAGAGCCACCGGACTACTACCCCTAATATCCCACATCATCCCGTCAGCCAGAGCTACCAGACTACTACCCCTAATATCCCACATCATCCCACCAGCCAGAGCCACCGGACTACTACCACTAATATCCCACATCATTCCACCAGCCAGAGCCACCGGACTACTACCCCTAATATCCCACATCATCCCGTCAGCCAGAGCCACCGGACTACTACCCCTAATATCCCACATCATCCCGTCAGCCAGAGCCACCGGACTACTACCACTAATATCCCACATCATCCCTTCAGCCAGAGCCACCGGACTACTACCCCTAATATCCCACATCATCCCTTCAGCCAGAGCCACCGGACTACTACCCCTAATATCCCACATCATCCCGTCAGCCAGAGCCACCGGACTACTACCACTAATATCCCACATCATCCCTTCAGCCAGAGCCACCGGACTACTACCCCTAATATCCCACATCATCCCTTCAGCCAGAGCCACCGGACTACTACCCCTAATATCCCACATCATCCCGTCAGCCAGAGCTACCAGACTACTACCCCTAATATCCCACATCATCCCACCAGCCAGAGCCACCGGACTACTACCACTAATATCCCACATCATTCCACCAGCCAGAGTCACCGGACTACTACCCCTAATATCCCACATCATCCCGTCAGCCAGAGCCACCGGACTACTACCCCTAATATCCCACATCATCCCGTCAGCCAGAGCCACCGGACTACTACCCCTAATATCCCACATCATCCCTTCAGCCAGAGCCACCGGACTACTACCCCTAATATCCCACATCATCCCTTCAGCCAGAGCCACCGGACTACTACCCCTAATATCCCACATCATCCCGTCAGCCAGAGCCACCGGACTACTACCACTAATATCCCACATCATCCCGTCAGCCAGAGCCACCGGACTACTACCACTAATATCCCACATCATCCCGTCAGCCAGAGCCACCGGACTACTACCCCTAATATCCCACATCATCCCGTCAGCCAGAGCCACCGGACTACTACCCCTAATATCCCACATCATCCCGTCAGCCAGAGCCACCGGACTACTACCACTAATATCCCACATCATCCCGTCAGCCAGAGCCACCGGACTACTACCCCTAATATCCCACATCATCCCGTCAGCCAGAGCCACCGGACTACTACCACTAATATCCCACATCATCCCGTCAGCCAGAGCCACCGGACTACTACCCCTAATATCCCACATCATCCCGTCAGCCAGAGCCACCGGACTACTACCCCTAATATCCCACATCATCCCCTCAGCCAGAGCCACCGGACTACTACACCTAATATCCCACATCATCCCGTCAGCCAGAGCCACCGGACTACTACCCCTAATATCCCACATCATCCCGTCAGCCAGAGCCACCGGACTACTACCCCTAATATCCCACATCATCCCGTCAGCCAGAGCCACCGGACTACTACCCCTAATATCCCACATCATCCCGTCAGCCAGAGCTACCGGACTACTACCCCTAATATCCTGCATCATCCCGTCAGCCAGAGCCACCGGACTACTACCCCTAATATCCCACATCATCCCGTCAGCCAGAGCCACCGGACTACTACCCCTAATATCCCACATCATCCCGTCAGCCAGAGCCACCGGACTACTACCACTAATATCCCGTCAGCCAGAGCCACCGGACTACTACCCCTAATATCCCACATCATCCCCTCAGCCAGAGCTACCGGACTACTACCCCTAATATCCCACATCATCCCGTCAGCCAGAGCCACCGGACTACTACCCCTAATATCCCCCATCATCCCGTCAGCCAGAGCCACCGGACTACTACCCCTAATATACCACATCATCCCGTCAGCCAGAGCCACCGGACTACTACCCCTAATATCCCACATCATCCCGTCAGCCAGAGCCACCGGACTACTACCCCTAATATCCCTCATCATCCCGTCAGCCAGAGCCACCGGACTACTACCCCTAATATCCCTCATCATCCCGTCAGCCAGAGCCACCGGACTACTACCCCTAATATCCCACATCATCCCGTCAGCCAGAGCCACTGGACTACTACCCCTAATATCCCACATCATCCCGTCAGCCAGAGCCACCGGACTACTACCCCTAATATCCCTCATCATCCCGTCAGCCAGAGCCACCGGACTACTACCCCTAATAAACCACATCATCCCGTCAGCCAGAGCCACCGGACTACTACCCCTAATATCCCTCATCATCCCGTCAGCCAGAGCCACCGGACTACTACCCCTAATATCCCTCATCATCCCGTCAGCCAGAGCCACCGGACTACTACCCCTAATATCCCTCATCATCCCGTCAGCCAGAGCCACCGGACTACTACCCCTAATATCCCTCATCATCCCGTCAGCCAGAGCCACCGGACTACTACCCCTAATATCCCTCATCATCCCGTCAGCCAGAGCCACCGGACTACTACCCCTAATATCCCACATCATCCCGTCAGCCAGAGCCACCGGACTACTACCCCTAATATCCCTCATCATCCCGTCAGCCAGAGCCACCGGACTACTACCCCTAATATCCCTCATCATCCCGTCAGCCAGAGCCACCGGACTACTACCCCTAATATCCCTCATCATCCCGTCAGCCAGAGCCACCGGACTACTACCCCTAATATCCCACATCATCCCGTCAGCCAGAGCCACCGGACTACTACCCCTAATATCCCACATCATCCCGTCAGCCAGAGCCACCGGACTACTACCCCTAATATCCCTCATCATCCCGTCAGCCAGAGCCACCGGACTACTACCCCTAATATCCCTCATCATCCCGTCAGCCAGAGCCACCGGACTACTACCCCTAATATCCCTCATCATCCCGTCAGCCAGAGCCACCGGACTACTACCCCTAATATCCCTCATCATCCCGTCAGCCAGAGCCACCGGACTACTACCCCTAATATCCCACATCATCCCGTCAGCCAGAGCCACCGGACTACTACCCCTAATATCCCACATCATCCCGTCAGCCAGAGCCACCGGAATACTACCCCTAATATCCCACATCATCCCGTCAGCCAGACCCACCGGACTACTACCCCTAATATCCCACATCATCCCGTCAGCCAGAGCTACCGGACTACTACCACTAATATCCCACATCATCCCGTCAGCCAGAGCCACCGGACTACTACCCCTAATATCCCACATCATCCCGTCAGCCAGAGCCACCGGACTACTACCCCTAATATCCCACATCATCCCGTCAGCCAGAGCCACCGGACTACTACCCCTAATATCCCACATCATCCCGTCAGCCAGAGCCACCGGACTACTACCCCTAATATCCCTCATCATCCCGTCAGCCAGAGCCACCGGACTACTACCCCTAATATCCCACATCATCCCGTCAGCCAGAGACACCGGACTACTACCCCTAATATCCCACATCATCCCGTCAGCCAGAGACACCGGACTACTACCACTAATATCCCACATCATCCCGTCAGCCAGAGCCACCGGACTACTACCCCTAATATCCCTCATCATCCCGTCAGCCAGAGCCACCGGACTACTACCCCTAATATCCCACATCATCCCGTCAGCCAGAGACACCGGACTACTACCCCTAATATCCCACATCATCCCGTCAGCCAGAGCCACCGGACTACTACCACTAATATCCCTCATCATCCCGTCAGCCAGAGCCACCGGACTACTACCCCTAATATCCCACATCATCCCGTCAGCCAGAGACACCGGACTACTACCACTAATATCCCACATCATCCCGTCAGCCAGAGCCACCGGACTACTACCACTAATATCCCACATCATCCCGTCAGCCAGAGCCACCGGACTACTACCCCTAATATCCCTCATCATCCCGTCAGCCAGAGACACCGGACTACTACCACTAATATCCCACATCATCCCGTCAGCCAGAGCCACCGGACTACTACCACTAATATCCCACATCATCCCGTCAGCCAGAGCCACCGGACTACTACCCCTAATATCCCACATCATCCCGTCAGCCAGAGCCACCGGACTACTACCACTAATATCCCACATCATCCCGTCAGCCAGAGCCACCGGACTACTACCCCTAATATCCCTCATCATCCCGTCAGCCAGAGCCACCGGACTACTACCCCTAATATCCCACATCATCCCGTCAGCCAGAGCCACCGGACTACTACCCCTAATATCCCACATCATCCCGTCAGCCAGAGCCACCGGACTACTACCCCTAATATCCCTCATCATCCCGTCAGCCAGAGCCACCGGACTACTACCCCTAATATCCCACATCATCCCGTCAGCCAGAGACACCGGACTACTACCACTAATATCCCACATCATCCCGTCAGCCAGAGCCACCGGACTACTACCCCTAATATCCCACATCATCCCGTCAGCCAGAGACACCGGACTACTACCACTAATATCCCACATCATCCCGTCAGCCAGAGCCACCGGACTACTACCCCTAATATCCCTCATCATCCCGTCAGCCAGAGCCACCGGACTACTACCCCTAATATCCCACATCATCCCGTCAGCCAGAGCCACCGGACTACTACCCCTAATATCCCACATCATCCCGTCAGCCAGAGCCACCGGACTACTACCCCTAATATCCCTCATCATCCCGTCAGTCAGAGCCACCGGACTACTACCCCTAATATCCCACATCATCCCGTCAGCCAGAGCCACCGGACTACTACCACTAATATCCCACATCATCCCGTCAGCCAGAGCCACCGGACTACTACCCCTAATATCCCACATCATCCCGTCAGCCAGAGCCACCGGACTACTACCCCTAATATCCCACATCATCCCGTCAGCCAGAGCCACCGGACTACTACCCCTAATATCCCACATCATCCCGTCAGCCAGAGCCACCGGACTACTACCCCTAATATCCCACATCATCCCGTCAGCCAGAGCCACCGGACTACTACCCCTAATATCCCACATCATCCCTTCAGCCAGAGCCACCGGACTAATACCCCTAATATCCCTCATCATCCCGTCAGCCAGAGCTACCGGACTACTACCCCTAATATCCCACATCATCCCGTCACCCAGAGCCACCGGACTACTACCCCTAATATCCCACATCATCCCGTCAGCCAGAGCCACCGGACTACTACCCCTAATATCCCACATCATCCCGTCAGCCAGAGACACCGGACTACTACCCCTAATATCCCACATCATCCCGTCAGCCAGAGACACCGGACTACTAACCCTAATATCCCACATCATCCCTTCAGCCAGAGACACCGGACTACTATCACTAATATCCCACATCATCCCTTCAGCCAGAGACACCGGACTACTACCCCTAATATCCCACATCATCCCGTCAGCCAGAGCCACCGGACTACTACCCCTAATATCCCACATCATCCCGTCAGCCAGAGACACCGGACTACTAACCCTAATATCCCACATCATCCCTTCAGCCAGAGACAGCGGACTACTATCACTAATATCCCACATCATCCCTTCAGCCAGAGACACCGGACTACTACCCCTAATATCCCACATCATCCCGTCAGCCAGAGCCACCGGACTACTACCCCTAATATCCCACATCATCCCGTCAGCCAGAGCCACCGGACTACTACCCCTAATATCCCACATCATCCCGTCAGCCAGAGACACCGGACTACTACCCCTAATATCCCACATCATCCCGTCAGCCAGAGACACCGGACTACTACCCCTAATATCCCACATCATCCCGTCAGCCAGAGACACCGGACTACTACCCCTAATATCCCACATCATCCCGTCAGCCAGAGACACCGGACTACTACCCCTAATATCCCACATCATCCCTTCAGCCAGAGACACCGGACTACTAACCCTAATATCACACATCATCCCGTCAGCCAGAGACACCGGACTACTACCACTAATATCCCACATCATCCCTTCAGCCAGAGACACCGGACTACTATCACTAATATCCCACATCATCCCTTCAGCCAGAGACACCGGACTACTACCCCTAATATCCCACATCATCCCGTCAGCCAGAGCCACCGGACTACTACCCCTAATATCCCACATCATCCCGTCAGCCAGAGCCACCGGACTACTACCCCTAATATCCCCCATCATCCCGTCAGCCAGAGACACCGGACTACTACCCCTAATATCCCACATCATCCCGTCAGCCAGAGACACCGGACTACTACCCCTAATATCCCACATCATCCCGTCAGCCAGAGACACCGGACTACTACCCCTAATATCCCACATCATCCCTTCAGCCAGAGACACCGGACTACTACCCCTAATATCCCACATCATCCCGTCAGCCAGAGACACCGGACTACTACCCCTAATATCCCACATCATCCCGTCAGCCAGAGCCACCGGACTACTACCCCTAATATCCCACATCATCCCGTCAGCCAGAGCCACCGGACTACTACCCCTAATATCCCACATCATCCCGTCAGCCAGAGCCACCGGACTACTACCCCTAATATCCCACATCATCCCGTCAGCCAGAGCCACCGGACTACTACCCCTAATATCCCACATCATCCCGTCAGCCAGAGCCACCGGACTACTACCCCTAATATCCCACATCATCCCGTCAGCCAGAGCCACCGGACTACTACCCCTAATATCCCACATCATCCCGTCAGCCAGAGCCACCGGACTACTACCCCTAATATCCCACATCATCCCGTCAGCCAGAGCTACCGGACTACTACCCCTAATATCCCACATCATCCCGTCAGCCAGAGCCACCGGACTACTACCCCTAATATCCCACATCTTCCCGTCAGACAGAGCCACCGGACTACTACCACTAATATCCCGTCAGCCAGAGCCACCGGACTACTACCCCTAATATCCCACATCATCCCGTCAGCCAGAGCCACCGGACTACTACCACTAATATCCCACATCATCCCATCAGCCAGAACCACCGGACTACTTCCCCTAATATCCCACATCATCCCGTCAGCCGGAGCCACTGGACTACTACCCCTAATATCCCACATCATCCCGTCAGCCAGAGCCACCGGACTACTACCCCTAGTATCACACATCATCCCGTCAGCCAGAGCCACCGGACTACTGCCCAAAATATCCCACATCATCCCGTCAGCCAGAGCCACCGGACTACTACCACTAATATCCCACATCATCCCGTCAGCCAGAACCACCGGACTACTTCCCCTAATATCACACATCATCCCGTCAGCCGGAGCCACCGGACTACTACCCCTAATATCCCCCATCATCCCGTCAGCCAGAGACACCGGACTACTACCCCTAATATCCCACATCATCCCGTCAGCCAGAGACACCGGACTACTACCCCTAATATCCCACATCATCCCGTCAGCCAGAGACACCGGACTACTACCCCTAATATCCCACATCATCCCTTCAGCCAGAGACACCGGACTACTACCCCTAATATCCCACATCATCCCGTCAGCCAGAGACACCGGACTACTACCCCTAATATCCCACATCATCCCGTCAGCCAGAGACACCGGACTACTACCCCTAATATCCCACATCATCCCTTCAGCCAGAGACACCGGACTACTACCCCTAATATCCCACATCATCCCGTCAGCCAGAGACACCGGACTACTACCCCTAATATCCCACATCATCCCGTCAGCCAGAGACACCGGACTACTACCCCTAATATCCCACATCATCCCTTCAGCCAGAGACACCGGACTACTACCCCTAATATCCCACATCATCCCGTCAGCCAGAGACACCGGACTACTACCCCTAATATCCCACATCATCCCTTCAGCCAGAGACACCGGACTACTACCCCTAATATCCCACATCATCCCGTCAGCCAGAGACACCGGACTACTACCCCTAATATCCCACATCATCCCGTCAGCCAGAGACACCGGACTACTACCCCTAATATCCCACATCATCCCTTCAGCCAGAGACACCGGACTACTACCCCTAATATCCCACATCATCCCGTCAGCCAGAGACACCGGACTACTACCCCTAATATCCCACATCATCCCGTCAGCCAGAGCCACCGGACTACTACCCCTAATATCCCACATCATCCCGTCAGCCAGAGCCACCGGACTACTACCCCTAATATCCCACATCATCCCGTCAGCCAGAGCCACCGGACTACTACCCCTAATATCCCACATCATCCCGTCAGCCAGAGCCACCGGACTACTACCCCTAATATCCCACATCATCCCGTCAGCCAGAGCCACCGGACTACTACCACTAATATCCCACATCATCCCGTCAGCCAGAGACACCGGACTACTACCACTAATATCCCACATCATCCCGTCAGCCAGAGACACCGGACTACTACCACTAATATCCCACATCATCCCGTCAGCCAGAGACACCGGACTACTACCACTAATATCCCACATCCTGTCAGCCAGAGCCACCGGACTACTACCCCTAATATCCCACATCATCCCTTCAGCCAGAGCCACCGGACTACTACCCCTAATATCCCACATCATCCCGTCAGCCAGAGCCACCGGACTACTACCCCTAATATCCCACATCATCCCGTCAGAGCCATCGGACTACTACCCCTAATATCCCACATCATCCCGTCAGCCAGAGCCACCGGACTACTACCCCTAATATCCCACATCATCCCGTCAGCCAGAGTCACCGGACTACTACCACTAATATCCCACATCATCCCGTCAGCCAGAGACACAGGACTACTACCACTAATATCCCACATCATCCCGTCAGCCAGAGACACCGGACTACTACCACTAATATCCCACATCCTGTCAGCCAGAGCCACCGGACTACTACCCCTAATATCCCACATCATCCCTTCAGCCAGAGCCACCGGACTACTACCCCTAATATCCCACATCATCCCGTCAGCCAGAGCCACCGGACTACTACCCCTAATATCCCACATCATCCCGTCAGAGCCATCGGACTACTACCACTAATATCCCACATCATCCCGTCAGCCAGAGCCACCGGACTACTACCCCTAATATCCCACATCATCCCGTCAGCCAGAGTCACCGGACTACTACCACTAATATCCCACATCATCCCGTCAGCCAGAGACACAGGACTACTACCACTAATATCCCACATCATCCCGTCAGCCAGAGACACCGGACTACTACCACTAATATCCCACATCATCCCGTCAGCCAGAGCCACCGGACTACTACCCCTAATATCCCACATCATCCCTTCAGCCAGAGCCACCGGACTACTACCACTAATATCCCACATCATCCCGTCAGCCAGAGACACCGGACTACTACCCCTAATATCCCACATCATCCCGTCAGCCAGAGACACCGGACTACTACCCCTAATATCCCACATCATCCCGTCAGCCAGAGCCACCGGACTACTACCCCTAATATCACACATCATCCCGTCAGCCAGAGACACCGGACTACTACCACTAATATCCCACATCATCCCTTCAGCCAGAGCCACCGGACTACTACCTCTAATATCCCACATCATCCCGTCAGCCAGAGCCATCGGACTACTACCCCTAATATCACACATCATCCCGTCAGCCAGAGACACCGGACTACTACCACTAATATCCCACATCATCCCTTCAGCCAGAGACACCGGACTACTACCACTAATATCCCACATTATCCCGTCAGCCAGAGCCACCGGACTACTACCACTAATATCCCACATCATCCCGTCAGCCAGAGACACCGGACTACTACCTCTAATATCCCACATCATCCCGTCAGCCAGAGCCATCGGACTACTACCCCTAATATCACACATCATCCCGTCAGCCAGAGACACCGGACTACTACCACTAATATCCCACATCATCCCTTCAGCCAGAGACACCGGACTACTACCACTAATATCCCACATTATCCCGTCAGCCAGAGCCACCGGACTACTACCACTAATATCCCACATCATCCCGTCAGCCAGAGCCACCGGACTACTACCCCTAATATCACACATCATCCCGTCAGCCAGAGACACCGGACTACTACCACTAATATCCCACATCATCCCTTCAGCCAGAGACACCGGACTACTATCACTAATATCCCACATCATCCCTTCAGCCAGAGACACCGGACTACTACCCCTAATATCCCACATCATCCCTTCAGCCAGAGACACCGGACTACTACCCCTAATATCCCACATCATCCCGTCAGCCAGAGACACCCGACTACTACCCCTAATATCCCACATCATCCCGTCAGCCAGAGACACCGGACTACTACCCCTAATATCCCACATCATCCCGTCAGCCAGAGACACCGGACTACTACCCCTAATATCCCACATCATCCCGTCAGCCAGAGCCACCGGACTACTACCCCTAATATCACACATCATCCCGTCAGCCAGAGACACCGGACTACTACCACTAATATCCCACATCATCCCTTCAGCCAGAGACACCGGACTACTACCACTAATATCCCACATCATCCCGTCAGCCAGAGACACCGGACTACTACCACTAATATCCCACATCATCCCGTCAGCCAGAGCCACCGGACTACTACCCCTAATATCACACATCATCCCGTCAGCCAGAGACACCGGACTACTACCACTAATATCCCACATCATCCCTTCAGCCAGAGACACCGGACTACTATCACTAATATCCCACATCATCCCTTCAGCCAGAGACACCGGACTACTACCCCTAATATCCCACATCATCCCGTCAGCCAGAGCCACCGGACTACTACCCCTAATATCCCACATCATCCCGTCAGCCAGAGCCACCGGACTACTACCCCTAATATCCCCCATCATCCCGTCAGCCAGAGACACCGGACTACTACCCCTAATATCCCCCATCATCCCGTCAGCCAGAGACACCGGACTACTACCCCTAATATCCCACATCATCCCGTCAGCCAGAGACACCGGACTACTACCCCTAATATCCCACATCATCCCGTCAGCCAGAGACACCGGACTACTACCCCTAATATCCCACATCATCCCTTCAGCCAGAGCCACCGGACTACTACCCCTAATATCCCACATCATCCCGTCAGCCAGAGCCACCGGACTACTACCCCTAATATCCCACATCATCCCGTCAGCCAGAGCCACCGGACTACTACCCCTAATATCCCACATCATCCCGTCAGCCAGAGCCACCGGACTACTACCCCTAATATCCCACATCATCCCGTCAGCCAGAGCCACCGGACTACTACCCCTAATATCCCACATCATCCCGTCAGCCAGAGCCACCGGACTACTACCCCTAATATCCCACATCATCCCGTCAGCCAGAGCCACCGGACTACTACCCCTAATATCCCACATCATCCCGTCAGCCAGAGCCACCGGACTACTACCCCTAATATCCCACATCATCCCGTCAGCCAGAGCCACCGGACTACTACCCCTAATATCCCACATCATCCCGTCAGCCAGAGCCACCGGACTACTACCCCTAATATCCCACATCATCCCGTCAGCCAGAGCCACCGGACTACTACCCCTAATATCCCACATCATCCCGTCAGCCAGAGTCACCGGACTACTACCACTAATATCCCACATCATCCCGTCAGCCAGAGACACAGGACTACTACCACTAATATCCCACATCATCCCGTCAGCCAGAGACACCGGACTACTACCACTAATATCCCACATCCTGTCAGCCAGAGCTACCGGACTACTACCCCTAATATCCCACATCATCCCGTCAGCCAGAGCCACCGGACTACTACCCCTAATATCCCACATCTTCCCGTCAGACAGAGCCACCGGACTACTACCACTAATATCCCGTCAGCCAGAGCCACCGGACTACTACCCCTAATATCCCACATCATCCCGTCAGCCAGAGCCACCGGACTACTACCACTAATATCCCACATCATCCCATCAGCCAGAACCACCGGACTACTTCCCCTAATATCCCACATCATCCCGTCAGCCGGAGCCACTGGACTACTACCACTAATATCCCACATCATCCCGTCAGCCAGAGCCACCGGACTACTACCCCTAATATCCCACATCATCCCGTCAGCCAGAGCCACCGGACTACTACCCCTAGTATCACACATCATCCCGTCAGCCAGAGCCACCGGACTACTGCCCAAAATATCCCACATCATCCCGTCAGCCAGAGCCACCGGACTACTACCACTAATATCCCACATCATCCCGTCAGCCAGAACCACCGGACTACTTCCCCTAATATCACACATCATCCCGTCAGCCGGAGCCACCGGACTACTACCACTAATATCCCACATCATCCCGTCAGCCAGAGCCACCGGACTACTACCCCTAATATCCCACATCATCCCGTCAGCCAGAGCCACCGGACTACTACCCCTAATATCCCACATCATCCCGTCAGCCAGAGCCACCGGACTACTACCCCTAATATCCCACATCATCCCGTCAGCCAGAGCCACCGGACTACTACCCCTAATATCCCACATCATCCCGTCAGCCAGAGCCACCGGACTACTACCCCTAATATCCCACATCATCCCGTCAGCCAGAGCCACCGGACTACTACCCCTAATATCCCACATCATCCCGTCAGCCAGAGCCACCGGACTACTACCCCTAATATCCCACATCATCCCGTCAGCCAGAGCCACCGGACTACTACCCCTAATATCCCACATCATCCCGTCAGAGCCACAGGACTACTACCCCTATTATCCCACATCATCCCTTCAGCCAGAGCCACCGGACTACTACCCCTAATATCCCACATCATCCCGTCAGAGCCACCGGACTACTACCCCTAATATCCCACATCATCCCGTCAGCCAGAGCCACCGGACTACTAACCCTAATATCCCACATCATCCCGTCAGAGCCACCGGACTACTACCCCTAATATCCCACATCATCCCGTCACCCAGAGCCACCGGACTACTACCCCTAATATCCCACATCATCCCGTCAGCCAGAGCCACCGGACTACTACCACTAATATCCCGTCAGCCAGAGCCACCGGACTACTACCACTAATATCCCACATCATCCCATCAGCCAGAGCCACCGGACTACTACCCCATATATCACACATCATCCCGTCAGCCAGAGTCACCGGACTACTACCACTAATATCCCACATCATCCCATCAGCCAGAGACACCGGACTACTACCCCTAATATCCCACATCATCCCGTCAGCCAGAGTCACCGGACTACTACCACTAATATCCCACATCATCCCATCAGCCAGAGACACCGGACTACTACCCCTAATATCCCACATCATCCCGTCAGCCAGAGTCACCGGACTACTACCACTAATATCCCACATCATCCCGTCAGCCAGAGACACCGGACTACTACCACTAATATCCCACATCATCCCGTCAGCCAGAGACACCGGACTACTACCACTAATATCCCACATCCTGTCAGCCAGAGCCACCGGACTACTACCCCTAATATCCCACATCATCCCTTCAGCCAGAGCCACCGGACTACTACCCCTAATATCCCACATCATCCCGTCAGCCAGAGCCACCGGACTACTACCCCTAATATCCCACATCATCCCGTCAGAGCCATCGGACTACTACCCCTAATATCCCACATCATCCCGTCAGCCAGAGCCACCGGACTACTACCCCTAATATCCCACATCATCCCGTCAGCCAGAGTCACCGGACTACTACCACTAATATCCCACATCATCCCGTCAGCCAGAGACACAGGACTACTACCACTAATATCCCACATCATCCCGTCAGCCAGAGACACCGGACTACTACCACTAATATCCCACATCCTGTCAGCCAGAGCCACCGGACTACTACCCCTAATATCCCACATCATCCCTTCAGCCAGAGCCACCGGACTACTACCCCTAATATCCCACATCATCCCGTCAGCCAGAGCCACCGGACTACTACCCCTAATATCCCACATCATCCCGTCAGAGCCATCGGACTACTACCACTAATATCCCACATCATCCCGTCAGCCAGAGCCACCGGACTACTACCCCTAATATCCCACATCATCCCGTCAGCCAGAGTCACCGGACTACTACCACTAATATCCCACATCATCCCGTCAGCCAGAGACACAGGACTACTACCACTAATATCCCACATCATCCCGTCAGCCAGAGACACCGGACTACTACCACTAATATCCCACATCATCCCGTCAGCCAGAGCCACCGGACTACTACCCCTAATATCCCACATCATCCCTTCAGCCAGAGCCACCGGACTACTACCACTAATATCCCACATCATCCCGTCAGCCAGAGACACCGGACTACTACCCCTAATATCCCACATCATCCCGTCAGCCAGAGACACCGGACTACTACCCCTAATATCCCACATCATCCCGTCAGCCAGAGACACCGGACTACTACCTCTAATATCCCACATCATCCCGTCAGCCAGAGCCATCGGACTACTACCCCTAATATCACACATCATCCCGTCAGCCAGAGACACCGGACTACTACCACTAATATCCCACATCATCCCTTCAGCCAGAGACACCGGACTACTACCACTAATATCCCACATTATCCCGTCAGCCAGAGCCACCGGACTACTACCACTAATATCCCACATCATCCCGTCAGCCAGAGCCACCGGACTACTACCCCTAATATCACACATCATCCCGTCAGCCAGAGACACCGGACTACTACCACTAATATCCCACATCATCCCTTCAGCCAGAGACACCGGACTACTATCACTAATATCCCACATCATCCCTTCAGCCAGAGACACCGGACTACTATCACTAATATCCCACATCATCCCTTCAGCCAGAGACACCGGACTACTACCCCTAATATCCCACATCATCCCTTCAGCCAGAGACACCGGACTACTACCCCTAATATCCCACATCATCCCGTCAGCCAGAGACACCCGACTACTACCCCTAATATCCCACATCATCCCGTCAGCCAGAGACACCGGACTACTACCCCTAATATCCCACATCATCCCGTCAGCCAGAGACACCGGACTACTACCCCTAATATCCCACATCATCCCGTCAGCCAGAGCCACCGGACTACTACCCCTAATATCACACATCATCCCGTCAGCCAGAGACACCGGACTACTACCACTAATATCCCACATCATCCCTTCAGCCAGAGACACCGGACTACTACCACTAATATCCCACATCATCCCGTCAGCCAGAGACACCGGACTACTACCACTAATATCCCACATCATCCCGTCAGCCAGAGCCACCGGACTACTACCCCTAATATCACACATCATCCCGTCAGCCAGAGACACCGGACTACTACCACTAATATCCCACATCATCCCTTCAGCCAGAGACACCGGACTACTATCACTAATATCCCACATCATCCCTTCAGCCAGAGACACCGGACTACTACCCCTAATATCCCACATCATCCCGTCAGCCAGAGCCACCGGACTACTACCCCTAATATCCCACATCATCCCGTCAGCCAGAGCCACCGGACTACTACCCCTAATATCCCCCATCATCCCGTCAGCCAGAGACACCGGACTACTACCCCTAATATCCCCCATCATCCCGTCAGCCAGAGACACCGGACTACTACCCCTAATATCCCACATCATCCCGTCAGCCAGAGACACCGGACTACTACCCCTAATATCCCACATCATCCCGTCAGCCAGAGACACCGGACTACTACCCCTAATATCCCACATCATCCCTTCAGCCAGAGCCACCGGACTACTACCCCTAATATCCCACATCATCCCGTCAGCCAGAGCCACCGGACTACTACCCCTAATATCCCACATCATCCCGTCAGCCAGAGCCACCGGACTACTACCCCTAATATCCCACATCATCCCGTCAGCCAGAGCCACCGGACTACTACCCCTAATATCCCACATCATCCCGTCAGCCAGAGCCACCGGACTACTACCCCTAATATCCCACATCATCCCGTCAGCCAGAGCCACCGGACTACTACCCCTAATATCCCACATCATCTCGTCAGCCAGAGCCACCGGACTACTACCCCTAATATCCCACATCATCCCGTCAGCCAGAGCCACCGGACTACTACCCCTAATATCCCACATCATCCTGTCAGCCAGAGCTACCGGACTACTACCCCTAATATCCCACATCATCCCGTCAGCCAGAGCCACCGGACTACTACCCCTAATATCCCACATCTTCCCGTCAGCCAGAGCCACCGGACTATTACCACTAATATCCCGTCAGCCAGAGCCACCGGACTACTACCCCTAATATCCCACATCATCCCGTCAGCCAGAGCCACCGGACTACTACCACTAATATCCCACATCATCCCATCAGCCAGAACCACCGGACTACTTCCCTTAATATCACACATCTTCCCGTCAGCCGGAGCCACCGGACTACTACCACTAATATCCCACATCATCCCGTCAGCCAGAGCCACCGGACTACTACCCCTAATATCCCACATCATCCCGTCAGCCAGAGCCACCGGACTACTACCCCTAGTATCACACATCATCCCGTCAGCCAGAGCCACCGTACTACTGCCCAAAATATCCCACATCATCCCGTCAGCCAGAGCCACCGGACTACTACCACTAATATCCCACATCATCCCGTCAGCCAGAGCCACCGGACTACTACCCCTAATATCCCACATCATCCCGTCAGCCAGAGCCACCGGACTACTACCCCTAATATCCCACATCATCCCGTCAGCCAGAGCCACCGGACTACTAACCCTAATATCCCACATCATCCCGTCAGAGCCACCGGACTACTACCCCTAATATCCCACATCATCCCGTCAGCCAGAGCCACCGGACTACTACCACTAATATCCCGTCAGCCAGAGCCACCGGACTACTACCACTAATATCCCACATCATCCCATCAGCCAGAGCCACCGGACTACTACCCCATATATCACACATCATCCCGTCAGCCAGAGACACCGGACTACTTCCACTAATATCCCACATCATCCCTTCAGCCAGAGCCACCGGACTACTACCACTAATATCCCACATCATCCCGTCAGCCAGAGCCACCGGACTACTACCACTAATATCCCGTCAGCCAGAGCCACCGGACTACTACCCCTAATATCCCCCATCATCCCGTCAGCCAGAGACACCGGACTACTACCCCTAATATCCCACATCATCCCGTCAGCCAGAGTCACCGGACTACTACCACTAATATCCCACATCATCCCGTCAGCCAGAGACACAGGACTACTACCACTAATATCCCACATCATCCCATCAGCCAGAGACACCGGACTACTACCACTAATATCCCACATCATCCCGTCAGCCAGAGCCACCGGACTACTACCCCTAATATCCCACATCATCCCTTCAGCCAGAGCCACCGGACTACTACCCCTAATATCCCACATCATCCCGTCAGCCAGAGCCACCGGACTACTACCCCTAATATCCCACATCATCCCGTCAGAGCCACCGGACTACTACCCCTAATATCCCACATCATCCCGTCAGCCAGAGCCACCGGACTACTACCCCTAATATCCCACATCATCCCGTCAGCCAGAGCCACCGGACTACTACCCCTAATATCCCACATCATCCCGTCAGCCAGAGCTACCGGACTACTACCCCTAATATCCCACATCATCCCGTCAGCCAGAGCCACCGG
Source organism: Dendrobates tinctorius (assembly GCF_039654945.1). Lineage (NCBI taxonomy): Eukaryota > Metazoa > Chordata > Amphibia > Anura > Dendrobatidae > Dendrobates > Dendrobates tinctorius. Next base: position 3,033,180 of record NW_027361824.1, read on the forward strand.
ACTACTACCCCTAATATCCCACATCATCCTGTGAGCCAGAGCCACCGGACTACTACCCCTAATATCCCGCATCATCCCGTCAGCCAGAGCCACCGGACTACTACCCCTAATATCCCACATCATCCCGTCAGCCAGAGCCACCGGACTACTACCACTAATATCCCGTCAGCCAGAGCCACCGGACTACTACCCCTAATATCACACATCATCCCGTCAGCCAGAGACACCGGACTACTACCACTAATATCCCACATCATCCCTTCAGCCAGAGCCACCGGACTACTACCACTAATATCCCACATCATCCCGTCAGCCAGAGCCACCGGACTACTACCCCTAATATCCCACATCATCCCGTCAGCCACAGCCACCGGACTACTACCACTAATATCCCGTCAGCCAGAGCCACCGGACTACTACCCCTAATATCCCACATCATCCCGTCAGCCAGAGACACCGGACTACTACCCCTAATATCCCACATCATCCCGTCAGCCAGAGACACCGGACTACTACCACTAATATCCCGTCAGCCAGAGCCACCGGACTACTACCCCTAATATCCCACATCATCCCATCAGCCAGAGACACCGGACTACTACCACTAATATCCCACATCATCCCGTCAGCCAGAGCCACCGGACTACTACCCCTAATATCCCACATCATCCCGTCAGCCAGAGCCACCGGACTACTACCCCTAATATCCCACATCATCCCGTCAGCCAGAGCCACCGGACTACTACCCCTAATATCCCCCATCATCCCGTCAGCCAGAGACACCGGACTACTACCCCTAATATCCCCCATCATGCCGTCAGCCAGAGACACCGGACTACTACCCCTAATATCCCACATCATCCCGTCAGCCAGAGCCACCGGACTACTACCCCTAATATCCCCCATCATCCCGTCAGCCAGAGACACCGGACTACTACCCCTAATATCCCACATCATCCCGTCAGCCAGAGCCACCGGACTACTACCCCTAATATCCCACATCAGCCAGTCAGCCAGAGCCACCGGACTACTACCCCTAATATCCCACATCATCCCGTCAGCCTGGCGTCAGAACCAGAGCGCTGAGGGGATTTGCCCTGACTTCCATACCAATGATCCCTTTAAAGGCAATCTGTCACCTATTTTTTCGCATATAAGCTGCGGACACCGCCATCAGGGGCTTATCTCCAGCGTTCTGTAATGCACTCATTAATGCTGTAGATAAGCCCCCGATGTAACCTGAAAGATAAGAAAAACGAGTTAGATTATACTCACCTAGGGCCGTCCGGGTCCGGCGCCTCCCATCTTCTAGCGATGATGTCCTCCTCCTCACTTTTGCTGCGGCTCCGGCGCAGGCATATTATGTCTGCCTTGTTGAGGGCAGAGCAGAGTACTGCAGTGCGCAGGCGCCGGACCAGGTCAGAGATGAGCCGCAACGGGAAGGAAAGAAGAGGACTTCATCGCTAGAAGATGGAAATCGCCGTACCGCGACACCCATCGGACCGGACAGGACCCCCGGGTGAGTATAAGGCTAGTTTCACATTTGCGCTTTTGAGCGCAGCGACTGCCTGCGCACGGCCGCCGCTAAGCCCCGCCCCCTGCTGCGCCTCTGTCGGTAGCTCCGCCTATCGGCGCATGACGCTGCATGCGTCCTGCATCCCTTATCTTTATCACTGGGGGGCGCAGGCCGTGCGCAGTATGCGTTTGGCGGCGCATACGTCCTTTTCATGGTGCGCCGAGCGCAACCAAACTGCAGCAGGTTGCGTTTGGCGCCTGTCGGCGCACCGTGAAAAGGACGCATGCGCCGCCAAACGCATATTGCGCACGGCCTGCGCCCCAGTGATAAAGATAGGGGACGCATGCAGCGTCATGCGCCGGTAGGCTGAGCTACCAGTGGAGGCGCGGCAGGGGGCGGGGCTTAGCGGCGGCCGTGCGCAGGCCGTCGCTACGCTCAAAAGCGCAAATGTGAAGCTAGCCTTATATAACTCGTTTTTCTTCTCTTTCAGGTTACATCGGGGGCTTATCTGTAGATAAGCCCCTGATGGCAGTGGCCGCATCTTATATGCCAAAAAATAGGTGACAGATTCCCTTTAATAGAAGCCTGGGGTGAGAATCAGAGCGCTGAGGGATTTACCCTAATTTCCATACCGGAGATCCCTTTAACAGAGGCCTGGGGTCAGTACCAAAGCGCAGTTTGGATTTGCCCTCACTTCCATATCGGGGATCCCTTTAAGAGGGGCCTGGGGTCAGAACCAGAGCACTTCGTGGAATTGCCCTAACTTCCATACCAATGATCCCTTTAAGAGACCCTGGGGGTAAGAACCACAGCGCTGAGTGGAACGGTCCTCACATACCGGGGATCCCTTTAAGAGAGGCATGGGGTCAAAACCAAAGCGCTGGATGGATTTGCCCTGACTTCCATACCAATGATCCCTATAATAGAAGCCTGGGGTCAGAATCAGAGCGCTGAAGGATTTGATCTAACTTCCATACCGGAGATCCTTTAAGAGGGAAGATGTGCCTATGGGATGGAAAATGTGTGATGGGTATATGGGCACGGGCCTATGGGATGGAAAATGTGTGATGGGTATATGGGCACGGGACTATGGGATGGAGGATGTGTGATGGGTATATGGGCACGGGACTATGGGATGGAGGATATGTATGATGGGTATATGGGCACGGGACTATGGGATGGAGGATGTGTGATGGGTATATGGGCATGGGACTATGGTATGGAGGATATGTATGATGGGTATATGGGCACTGGACTATGGGATGGAGGATATGTATGATGGGTATATGGGCACTGGACTATGGGATGGAGGATATGTATGATGGGTATATGGGCACTGGACTATGGGATGGAGGATATGTATGATGGGTATATGGGCACGGGACTATGGGATGGAGGATATGTATGATGGGTATATGGGCACGGGACTATGGGATGGAGGATATGTATGATGGGTATATGGGCACGGGACTATGGGATGGAGGATGGGTATATGGGCACGGGACTATGGGATGGAGGATGTGTGATGGGTATATGGGCAGGGAGGGGGTGATTCATTTCTGTCATGTGCTCTCTGCTCCTTTCTGGGGGGGTAGACAATGGCTGGGAGCTTATGTTCCCGGGGATGCTAGATTTCTCCCACCCGGTCAGTGTCTGCAGAGGTTTTGTCGTGTAGTGGGAAAACTGTTGCTCATAGCAACCAATCACAGCTCAGCTTCTATTAAACCGCTCTGATGAAATGAAAGATGCTTCGAGATTGGTTGGTGATACACACATACATTCAATTTTATATGTGTGTGTATATATATATATATATATATATATATATATATATATATATATATATATATATATATATATATATATATATATATATATATGTATATATATATATGTATATATATATAGCTGTGATGTTGTGTGTATAATATATATATATACACACACACACACACACACACACTGGTGTTCAAAAGTCCTGCATAGGATAAATTGATTTTTCAAGTTTTAAACGTTTTCGGTCAAATATCTTCGATGCTAATATGACATATTATATATGGTTTTGTTCAGAATACAATTTTGCATTCTCTCCCTGTAATAATTTTAGCTTTTGAAGCAGTTTTGCCTGAAATTATTGCAACAATATGGGAATTGAAATCTGGTCGGCCCAGAAAGTCAACCAAAAGGGAGGATAGAGTACTGATAAGAACATCCCTTGCCAATCGAAAGCTCACCTCTCCTCAGCTTCTGCGAGAATGGCAAGAAAAGTGCAATATTAAGGTAGCAACATCAACTGTTAGGAAGAGATCTTTGGAAGCAGGATTGAGAGGGTGCAAGGCCCGAAAGAAGCCATTGATGACAGCCATACAAAGACAAAGGCGAAAACTGTGGGCATTGAAATATTTAAAATGGAGGAAGGAGGAGTGGGAAAAAGTGCTATTTAGTGATGAAAGCACTTTTTGCATTTTAGGATATGATGGCAAGTCTTATGTGAGAAGGTTCCCACATGAAGAGTACAAGCCAGAGTGTTTGAGCTTCTCTGTGAAACATCCGATGAAAGTAATGGTCTGGGGCTGTATGGCAGCCAATGGTGTTGGAAGGCTTCATATTGTGGAGGGTATATATGGTTAATGCAAAAAAATACGTAGACATCCTTAATAAGAAAATGCTGCCTTCTGCTCAACACCTGTTTTCAGGGGATTATATCTTCCAGGATGATAATGCTCCTTGTCACAGAGCTAAGACAGTATCGGAATGGAAAAAAAGAACAAGGTGGCTACTATTGACTGGCCAGCTCAGTCCCCGGACCTCAATACAATTGAAAATTTGTGGCACAAGTTATCATTAGAGATATCTAGAAAACAGCCAAGGACCAAGAGTGAGCAGATTGAGGCTCTGATACAGGCCTGGAACCACATCATCACTCCTGAACATCTGCAGAAGCTTGTGCACTCAATGCCACAGAGATGCAAGCTGGTGCTCAAGTGCAAAGGCTGGCCAATAAAGTATTAGAAGATAAAGATGCACTCAAAAGGCCCTTTTCAGGACTCTGAATTAAATAGAAAATAATAAATCTTAAAAAGTAAAATTTAAGTCTGTGTGAACTTGCATTGGAAGTTAATGAACTTAGAAACCTGTTCATCATTCTACACACTGTACTGGTGTAGGTATGGTTATGCTGTAAAAAAAAGAATAAAAAGGTGCATACCATAACAATTTATACACTTGGGACATTCAAAAATGAATATGGCATACAATGAGGGATTACAAAAACATATATGTTCCACCAGTTTCACTGTAGAGATGCAGAAGTATGAAACATAGTTTTCTTCACGCCTATGCAGGACTTTTGAACAACACTGTGTAATATATATATATATATATATATATATATATATATATATATATATATATATATATATATATATACACTGCTCAAAAAAATAACGGGAACACTTAAACAACAGAATATAGCTCCCAGTAAATCAAACTCCTGTGAATTCAAACTGTCCACTTAGGAAGCAACACTTATTGCCAATCAATTTCACATGCTGTTGTGCAAATGGAATAGATAACAGATGGAAATTATTGGCAATTATCAAGACACCCTCAATAAAGGAGTGGTTCTGCAGGTGGGGACCACAGACCACATCTCAGTACCAATGCTTTCTGGCTGATTTTTTTGGACACTTTTGCTTTCTGGCTGATTTTTTGGTCATGTTTGAATGTTGATTGTGTTTTCACACTTGTGGTAGCATGAGACGGACTCTACAACCCACACAAGTGGCTCAGGTAGTGCAACTCATCCAGGATGGCACATCAGTGCAAGCTTTGGCAAGAAGGTTTGCTGTGTCTGTCAGCGTAGTGTCCAGAGGCTGGAGGCGCTACCAGGAGACGTGGAGGGGGCTGTAGGAGGGCAACAACCCAGCAGCCGGACCGCTACCTCAGCCTTTGCGCAAGGAGGAACAGGAAGAGCACTGCCAGAGCCCTGCAAAATGACCTCCAGCAGGCCACAAATGTGCATGTGTCTGCACAAACTGTTAGAAACCGACTCCATTAGGATGCGCGACATGGTGGATAGTTTGATTGTCACTGTTAATGAGACTCTTAACACTAAAGACTCTGAATTTTCTCCTTCTGAACAGACCGTGTCTTTCAGGAAAGAGAATCATCCTTCCCAGGTTTTTGCCAACCACGACGAGTTCAACAGGACCTTCGTGGTAGAATGGCAGCACCCAGACAAGGGTTTCCAGAGAAAAAAAATGCATGAGCGTCCTGTATCCTTTTCAGCCTGACCTACTTAACAAGTGGGCAGCGGCTCCTTCGGTAGACCCTCCGGTCTCCTGCCTGACTACAAGACCTTGCTTCCTCTGTCTGACAGTTCCTCTTTAACGGAACCCTCCGACAGACACATCGAGTCTCTGGCCAAGGCCGCGGGCTCTTCCCTCTGCCCATCCTTCACCGCTACCTGGGTGACCAAGGCAGTCTCCGCCTGGGCGAAGCATCTCCACCAAGGTATCGTCGCTGGGTCCCCGGACGGCGAGCTGGCAGATCTAGCTGACCAGATCGGCCACGAGGGAAAATATCTTTTAACCGCCTCTCTTGATGCAGCCGCCTGCTCGGCCATAGCATCCGGCAATATCATCTCTATCCGCAGGGTCATGTGGCTTAAAGACTGGAACGTGGACTCCGCATCAAAGAAGTCCCACACAGGTCTTCCCTTCCACGGTTCCCACCTATTTGGAGAAGCCGTGGACAAGATAATTGCCAATGCCACGGGAGGAAAGAGTACGCTTTTACCACAACAGAGGGTTAAACGTACACCCCGTCGCACTGCTCCTTTTCGCTCCTTTCTGAGGTTTCAACCACAGGGTAACCCCAGACAGGATAAGGCGTCAGCGCGTCGGCAAAGGAAAAGCCCTACCCAACGCCGGTCTTCCAGGTCAGGCAACAACAGATTTTCTTCAGCATGACGGGTTGCCACCACCTGGGAAGCCTCTCAGGTTGGGCGGTCTTCTCCTTCAGTTTCGGGACGAGTGGCTATCCGTAGCCAACGACGCCTGGGTCCGAGCCGTAGTCGACGACACCTGGGTCCAAGACGTTGTCTCCTACGGTTACAAGATAGCATTTTCTACTTTTCCTCCAACCTGCTTTTTCGAGTCCAGTCCACCAAAAAATACCTCTCTTGTTCCGGAGTTTTTCAAGGCTATCGATTCCCTCCTCAAGACCGGCGTCATCGTCTCCGTCTCCACATGAGCGCTTCTCAGGTTTTTATTCCAACCTGTTCGCCATTCCAAAGAAGGACTGCTCAGTTCGTCCCATCCTGGACCTCAAGCTCCTGAACAGATATGTACAACTGCGTCACTTCAAGATGGAATCCGTTAGATCTGTGATAACCTCCATGGAACCAGAGGAATTCCTATGCTCGGTGGATATTCAAGATGCCTACCTGCACGTTCCCATCTTTCATGCGTACCAGAGATTCCTTCGTTTTGCCATTCAGGGGCTTCACTTCCAATTCACGGTGCTACCGTTCGGCTTAGCCACTGCCCCCAGGGTTTTTACCAAAATCATCGCAACAGCGATGGCCATTTTACGCAGCAGGGGCATCCTCATCATTCCCTATTTAGACGACATTTTCATAAAGGCCGCAACCCCCACGGCATGTCAGGAAAGGCTACAGATCACCCTGGACACTCGCACCACGAAGTCCTCTCTAATCCCGGTCCAACCTCTTGTGTTTCTTGGAATGCTCTTCGACACCGCCCAAGCAAAGGTCTTCCTTCCCAAGGAAAAATCCTAGCTCTCCTGTGCACAGTACAGTCTCTCAGAGGTTACTCTCCCCGCTCCCTACGTTTTTGCATGAGTGTACTAGGCAATTTGTTGCTTCAATGGAAGCAGTTCCATTTGCTCAGTTTCACACGCGCCCTCTCCAACTTTTCCTTCTGGCGCGATGTGACAAATCGATTCATTCCCTGGAACGGGTGGTCTCGATTCCACTGTGGATAAAACAGTCTCTGCTATGATGGGAGCGTTCTCGGTTGGTCCAACTCGGGAGGTCCTTTCTTCCCATTCATTGGAAGATAATAACAACGGATGCCAGCCTCCTCGGCTGGGGAGCAGTGTTCCAAGACTTGACGGTCCAGGGTCGGTGGTCAGCTCAGGAATCTTCCTTTACCATCAACATTCTAGAGCTTCGAGCAATATTTCTTTCCCTGCTACATTGGCAGGAGATCCTTCACAGTTGTCCGATTCGAGTCCAGTCGGACAACGCCATGGCGGTGGCGTACATCAACCACCAAGGGGGGACTCTAAGTCGGGCAGTGATGTCAGAAGTCACTCGGATCTTGTCCTGGGCCGAGCAGCATGTTCCAGCAATCTCCGCAGTGCTCATACCAGGAGTCAAAAACTGGGCGGCAGATTTTCTCAGCCGAGAAGGCCTTGCCACAAGCGAATGGTCTCTGAATCCGTCAGTCTTTCACAGGATCTGCCTCAGATGGGGAATTCCTGATGTCGATCTAATTGGTGTCCAGACTCAATCACAAAGTTCCGCAGTTCATGTCCATATCTTACGACATGCTAGCAATCGGATGCGATGCGCTAGCTACTTCTTGGGCACAGTACTCCCTTCCATACCTGTTTCCACCTCTACCGCTGATTCCCAGGGTAGTCAATAAGATCCAAGCAGAGGGAATTCCCGTCATCCTCATCGCCCCGGACTGGCCAAGAAGACCCTTGTACGCGGAGTTGGTCAACCTTCTAGCGGACACTACATAGAGACTTCCGGATCGCACGGACCTTTTGTCGCAGGGGCCCCTCTTCCAGTTCTCAGTCGCTTAATTTAACGGCATGGCTGTTGAAGCCACATTTTTGAAATCAGCTGGTTTCTCCGATCATGTCATCCAAACTATGATTAAAGCAAGGAAGTGTTCGTCTTCCCGAATTTACCACCGAACATGGAAAGTTTACTTCCGCTGGTGGGAAGCCCACCTAACTGCTCCAATGGAGTTTCATCTTCCTCCAATCTTGTCCTCTCTACAGTCGGGTCTGGAGTCCGGACTGTCCCTTAGTACTATTAAGAGACATGTTTCGGCTCTGTCTGTTTTGCTCCAGAGGAATTTGGCCATTCGCCGACAGCTCAAAACATTCATCCAGGGAGTTGCTCACTCCGTTCCCACTTACCAGCAACCAGTGGATCCCTGGGATCTTAATCTGGTACTTGACGTCTTACAGGAGTCTCAGTTTGTACCACTGCGTGAGATTTCTCCCAGATTCCTTTCCTGGAAGGTCACTTTCTTGGTCGCTATCACTTGGATTAGACGGGTCTCCGAGCTTGCAGCACTCTCTTGTCGTTCTCCTTACATGATCTTTCGCCAGGACAAGGTGGTCCTATGCCTGGTCCCATCCTTTCTTCCCAAGGTGGTTTCCGGTTTTCATCTGAATGAGTACATTGTGCTTCCATCTTTTTGTTCGTCTGTCTCACCCCCGAGAACGGTCTTTGCACAAACTGGATCTAGTAAGAGCTCTACGAGTTTATCTGTCCAGGACTGAGCCTTTTTGGTGCTCAGATTCCCTGTTCATTATCCCAGAGGGTTCACGAAGGGGTTTCCCTGCGACCCGATCTACCATTGCTCGATGGATCCGTTCCACCGTTATGGAAGCTTACCGTCTAAGAGGTAGAGCACGTCCACCGAGGATTACGGCACACTTCATCCTTTTGGTGGGGGCCTCCTGGGGCAGTTCACCATCAGGCATCGACCTCGCAGCTCTGCAAAGCTGCCACCTGGGCTTCCATTCATAGTTTCACCAAATTCTAGAAGGTTCACACTCATGTGCTTCATCTGTTTCTCGGAGCCTTCATTGGGGGACACAGCACCCACCCTTGTTTACTGTTTGTTTTTATCAGGTTCTGCTGTTAACTGTTACGTTCATTCTGTTATGTTCTCTGCTTTCTCACTAACTGAATAGCTTTCTGCCAGTTGGTGGGCATATACTGCTGCGGAGGAGCTAACCCTTTTTTTTGCATAGTGTCAACCTCCTAGTGGCAGCAGCATACACCCATGGTTTCCTGTGTCCCCCAATGAAGGCCCCGAGAAACAGATTTTACGGTGAATACCCAAAATCTTGTTTTCCGTGTGTGGTTCCACTTTTACTCCCCAGCAACTTGCCCACTGTCTTGGGGTCATACTCCGAGCTTTCATTCGCCCCCCCCACATCCGATCACTGGCTCGCTCTTGTTATCTACACTTCAAAAACATTTCTAGAATTCGATCTTTTCTTACTTTCAACTCTGCAATAACTCTTACTGTTTCTCGTATTCATTCTCGTCTGGATTATTGTAACTCTCTACTAATCGGCCTCTCTCTAACCAAACCCTCCCCCCTCCAATCTGTCTTGAATGCTGCAGCCGGAATCATATTCCTCACCAATCGTTACACCGATTCCTCTACCTTGCACCAATCATATATACATGTTGTGTGTAATGTGCATATATGTCTGATTTATATTTGAGTGTAATGTCTGTATATATGATATTGGGCAACTCTCCCAGAATATTCTGGAGCCTCCTGGAGAAGAGATGCCTCCAGGTGTTTTGGTAAATATCCCGGAATTGTCTGAGTATTTACGTTGTCTGATGCCAGGTCGCTTCGTCATTGGGAGGAGGCTCGTAGCTCTCCCCAGGGGGTGTAGAAGGAGCACTGATGGACCGTGGTCCAGATGTTGTAGAATGAGCGTGGTCATGGCGTGGTCCAGGGGGTTTAGAAGGCGCATGGGCGGGCCGTGGTCCAGGGGGTGTAGGAGTGTGGAAGAACCGCGGTCCAGGGGATGTAGAAGGCGCGTAGTCAGACCGTAATACAGGGGGTGTGGAAGGAACTTGGTCAGGCCGCAGTACAAGGGGGTGTAGAAGGAGTGTGGTCGTGCCGCGGTCCAGGGCGTGTAGAAGTAAAGTAGGCGGACCATGGTCCAGCAGGGGTATAGAAGGAGCTTGGGCGGGTTGTGGTCCAGGGGGGTGTAGAAAGAGCTTGGGCGGGCCACGGTCCAGGGGTGTACAAGGAGCGTAGTCGGACCTTGTTCTCGGAGCTTCTGGTGATCTATATCTCACATCAATGCCCGGCCCATACAAGATAAGAAACAATTGCACTAACCATGAGTGAGAGACGTCCAGGAGAGCGGCCCCACAGGAGCTGACAATCTACCAGGGAAGGGTAGAGCTGTCAGGTGAAAGGGAGAAGCTGCATCTGGTGGTTGTCGGCTTTTCTGAAGAGGAGAGATGTCAGGTCACTTTTGAAGGTGGGAGAAAGTCTGACGGGATGAGTGAGATTCTGAGTACAAGGGAAGCACAGGAGAAACCTTGTAGATGTTCATGTGAGGAGAGCGAAGAGGGAGATCTTATGATCATGCATGGGGAGGTATCAGGAGATCATGGAGGGATCAGGTTGAGGGTTATCTGGTATGAATTGAATTCTCTGAGTAGTGGAGGGACCTGTATAAGAGGTGGATTAACTGGGCAGCAGGATGGATCTGAGGGGCGCAAAAATTTGCAAGCTACAGAACAAACAAACTCATGGGCGAGGTGGATTTTCTAAGCCGTGCGTCAGTGTGAGCAGCACAGAACCGGGAACGGTGATACAGCAGAGCTGGACTATTGGGCAGCTGGATATGTAGGAAGCTCCAGATGTAGCAGAGCCAAATGTGCCTAATGCACTAGAATAGCAGAGTAGAAGATGCGGCAGCACCAGAGTAACTGAAGCAAGTTTGTTATTGGGTAACTAGACACTGCAGAGTTGTAGGTGCGGCAGGAAAGCAGAGATGAGTTTACCTACAGCTGCCCGATGAGGGTGTTACGCTAGAGGTATCAGGACTGAGCTTGGTAATATTAGATGGTTGCAAGATAGCAATCTGGAGCAGCTGAGCCAATAATCGTGGGCCCGGCTGGAGCTGAACACAGTGGAGCAAAGCCCGGCGCTGGAGTCTGGACAGGTGAGTAGCAGAAATATCGTAGTGATGAGCAGATCTACCAAAGCTATAAAAAGTCAAATTCGCCAAATCGCACAGATTTTCCTGTGAAACTTTTTTGCCGCAAAGTTATTCTCTGCAAATGAAATGTCTGGAGAGACACCAGACACAAGATGTGAAAACACAACAACTTATACTTGCTTGTCTAGCCCCTCTGTTGTTGGGTCCTCAGAGCCGCCTCATCCTTCCGCAGTCACAATCTGCATCTCCTGGCCTGTTCACTCTAAGGTTGGGACTTCCGGGCCTTGGTGGTCGCTGCACGTCACACTTTGGGATGTCGTAGACTTGTGATGCACAGTAACATCTAACACCTGCTCAAAAGTGAAAAGTTTGTAGCCATGACAGCAGAAAGAAGAGGCCCTGAGGACTGTACGGTGAGCCGTGTGCTTGAATATAAGGCTTTATTTTTAACACTTTTGCTGATTGTCTATGGTTTATGCAATTAAAGAGGAAAGTGGAGTAACCATAAACCACAATAGAATGTAGAAAAGATAAAAAATAGATCTTTATTATCACACATTAAAACAATATCAAACATTTATAAACACATAGTAGAGGTAGATATAGAAGGAATAATCCCAGTGTAGCGCAAGGTAAGCATCCCTACATATAAGGTGACAGCAAGCAGAAGAACCATGTGCTGCAAATAAAATTAAGGCTTAATCTAGACACCAAAATGTACTGTGCAACTTATCCAGAGACAATGTCTCTATATTTATACCTAAAACATCCGGGTGCTATATATAACATAATGCCAAGATAATGTAAGCAGTTTCTGGCTCAAAGAGATATATCAATCAATTCTGGGATCATACCCAATATCCATAATGCTTATGCCACTTACCCATAGGGGAATAATAATGCAGGGAGGATACCGCGCTCAACCCCGACGCGCGTTTCTCCTCGGCTTTCTCAAGGGGAGGTGCCTATCTATCCTCAAGCACCCATATATAAATGCGGCGTTCCAGGTGTTGCTGATCAAAAGCGGCGCATGCCCGGTGTAGCCGCATGGTGCGTGTGTGGTGAAAAAGCACCACTAGACGTCATCAACACGCGCGCAACCCACAGTGTGATGACCGGAGCATTGCGACCAGTGACGGGCACACCGCACATGCGCTCAAGATCAGCGCCATTTTCTCAGAGACACGCTGCAGGCGGTCATAATGGTGGGGTCTGAACAAATCATCAGGCTGCTCACAAGCAAGATAATAGAGGGAGAGAGGGGAACGTCATATTAGGATAACAATCCATAATTACTAAGACAAGAAGGTCCAGAAAGTCCCCCAATATATAATTATAACAATATGCATCCAATCAAAAAAATGAAGTACCATAGTATGACGCCATATACAGAGGGACGATAATCTGGGTAAGCTCGCTAAAAAAGTGGTATTGAACATGGATCATAAGAAAATTCCGCCATCATAAAATACACTTTAAAGGGAAAAAACATTCTAAATACATATAAAGTAGAGACAAAATATACCCCAGATCATAAATATAAATGGCATTATGATACATGTATTAAACTTAAAATACAATAGATATCATGATATATAATACTACAGAGCATCATGCAATCGCTATTGAATAGCAATGTTTATGGTTTAGCAAAATTTACCTGAATCTGTTGAAAGCGAATTTTCAAAAGTCCATATAGGCAAAAAAGGCAGACTTTTTTTTGCATTCTAGTAGAATTAATTCCCACTCGTCTCTAATCGTTCTTCATGTTCTTCCATATATAATTTTCCATTCACTTCTTGTTTTTCTCTAATTCCTCAGGTTCACGACTTTCAAGGTTAAAGATTTCTTTGGAGGACAATGGTTCTTCTCATCGATGACCCCCTGAAGATGGAGCAGGACAGAAGCCACATGGCTGCTCGGATATTAGACCTCACCCTGGAGATGATCTACTGGATCACTGGAGAGGTGAGAGCTTGACATCACATCACTAGGAATAAAGCAGGGAAATGACAGGAAAGGTGAAGGATCCTTAGAATAGATGTAGTGATCGGCGTCTCCCCATACACAGGATCACACAGTAGTGAAGACGTCGTCTGGGGAGTGTGTGACCCCTCGTGTGTCAGGAGGACGGAGCAGGACCCCGAGTGACCTCACCGAGCCTCCACCTCATTCACTGATACATGAGCAGAAGATCCTAGAACTGACCCACAGGATCACTGAGCTGCTGAGCGGAGAGGTGAGCGCTGCCGGGAATGCTGGGACATTATATAATAACGCCGGGGGAGGGGTCTGCTAATGGCGGATTATTGTGTGTGTCAGGTTCCTATAAGGTGTCAGGACGTCACCGTCTATTTCTCCATGGAGGAGTGGGAGTATTTAGAAGGACACAAGGAAATGTACAAGGACGTCATGATGGAGGATCACCGGCACCTCACATCTCCGGGTAAGAGGAGACTACTGATCGTAGAGGAGAGGCCGGGTCTGAGGTCACCTGGACTCCCCCATCATCTGATCATCACATGTAGATGATGTATTTAGGCCTCTGTGTATTTTCTGTAGATGGGTCCAGTCCGAGAAATCCACCAGAGAGAAGTCCCAGTCCTCTGTATTCCGAGGAATGTGCAGAGGAGAAGCCGAATGTCCTGGATTATCAGGTAGATGGAGCTGAGGTTTCTGGAAATCCTCTATATATCGATGTAATGAAGTTTTCTACTAACCTCCAGCAGCAGTGGAGTGTAGGCGCGTGTTGGCTAGGGTCAGTAGGGTCTGAAAATATTTTCTGGTTTAGGAATGTCCACGTTAAAACTATATGTTTAAAAAAACATTGACGATGTCATAAAGTCGAAGACGCTGTCGTGGTAAAAAGAACTCGTCTTTCAAGTTGCAAAGTATAGTTGTTCTGTTTATTGTTCAGAGATCCAAAAACCTGACGACGTTCTGCTCCAATTATGACCTTTCCCAAACATCGCATGGCAGGAGCTGATAACAGTGCAGAAAAAAAGCGGAGTGAGTGGCGGTGTAATATAGTTATAGGATACGCCAGTATCAGAACATTTTCTAAGTCTTTGATTAGGATTAAATCTGTGTCGGCGACTTCCTGAAAAATTTTTTTTTCTGTTCTGTAAAAGATCATTTTATGCTGCACACTAAAACTCTTATGATGGTGCGTAGGATATTTGGTGGATTCTTGATCCCCGTCTGATCCCCACATGACGAGATTCTTCTTCTTTTAGGGTAGATTGATTGTTGACTCCTGGGGAATTTTGACCTTTTACTGGATATGATATTCTTTCTTTCTTTTTTTTTCTCTTAGGTCTTTAATATTGTGACCTTGCCGGAATCTCCTGATGGAACGACAGATGGATTCGAAGAACCTGTATCAGAATCCACGAATGGTAAGAGCCTTTCGTAGATCCATGTAAAGCGCCATGAAATAAATGGCGCCATAATAATAAATGACATTAATGTATTTTTGGGATCATTCTTATTCGTTCTGCTGGTTTTCCTACAGATCACATGTCTATGGCAGAGAAACCGGCTGATCTTTTGCTGAATTCCTTGTTTAGTGAGTTGGATTAGTTTATTTCATTTTCTTGTTTTACTACAAAGTTAAGAGAAATATTTATTAAATATTAGAAAATTTATTAAATTTTTATACTGTTACCTGTACAAAGTTATATTATACAGCCGAGGTTTACAAGCTGTGGTACTGAAACCTCATGTACCAGTCTCTAAGCAGTATTGGGGTTTGTAGACTTGTCTTTTAGGTTGTTGGCATCCATGTTCCAATATGTAGAGGTATCGGGATCCATGGATCGGTCTGTAGGAGGTATCGGGGTCTATGGACCGGTCTGTAGGAGGTATCGGGGTCCATGGACCGGTCTGTAGGAGGTATCGGGCTCCATGGACCGGTCTGTAGGCGGTATCTGGGCTCCATGGATCGGTCTGTAGGAGGTATTGGGGTCCATGGACCGGTCTGTAGGAGGTATCGGGGTCCATGGACCGGTCTGTAGGAGGTATCTGGGCACCATGGACCGGTCTGTAGGAGGTATCTGGGCTCCATGGACCGGTCTGTAGGAGGTATCTGGGCTCCATGGACCGGTCTGTAGGAGGTATCTGGGCTCCATGGACCGGTCTGTAGGAGGTATCCGGCTCCATGGACCGGTCTGTAGGAGGTATCGGGCTCCATGGACCGGTCTGTAGGAGGTATCGGGCTCCATGGACCGGTCTGTAGGAGGTCAGATTTGGAGGAGTTCCCAGTAACTATTGAGACACCACAGGATCCAGTTTTGGGCTTTTTATTTTTTGTTACATTCGGAGTGACATACTAGACTGTAGGTCATGTAGAACAAAAAGCTGCCCACTTGTGTGGTTTGTACACGACGAGGCTTATCCACCCTCATTCATCAGAACTGTCTTACAGGAAAACTGTCGGTGATGTTCGTAACAATTACAGATAGACTTTGATTTGTCCAGAGCCGCCAATAGCAGCTCAGCTTTTATTATAGGAGAGCAGTGTAATAAGTCACCGGGGCCCATGGTATCCTCTGAGGGCTATTGTGTGACAGCAGTAACGTTTTAGATGACTGTTTCCATTATGCGCATTAGATTCAATAAAGTCTTGTGATCGCGGAGGTCTCTGAACGCACAGACTCATTCACAGGAACACTCTGCTGTTTTGCTGTTTACATACTTTAATGTGGAAGGTACAGTGATTTGCGAAAGTATTCATCCCCACTCAACCCCTTGGCTTTTTACCTATTTTGTTACATTACAACCTGTGTGTAAATATTTTTGTAGTCCGATTTGTTTGTGATGTATACCCACTAAATAATCCAAGTTAGTGAAGTGAGCAAAATGTAGGCATAAATTAAATTTATGGGATCAAATGCCGAAAAATTGGCATGTGCATGTATATCCACCCTTTTTTCCCCTCAAGCCCTTAAATATTTCTGGTACAAGCCGTTACCTTCATAAGTCTCATTCTTAGTGACAGGACGTCCCCATGTGTGCAATCTAAGTGTCACATGTCTTTCAGTATATACACTTTACCTTCTCTGAAAGGCCACAGAGGCTCCAACACCATTTTCAAGAGGCACCTTCAAACATCACCATGAAGACCAAGGAGATCTCCAGAAAAAAACATGAAGACCAAGGAGATCTCCAAACAATACCATGAAGGCCAAGGAGATCTCCAAACAACACCATGAAGACCAAGTAGATGTCGAAACAACACCATGAAGACCAAGTAGATGTCGAAACAACACCATGAAGGCCAAGGAGATCTCCAAACAACACCATGAAGGCCAAGGAGATCTCCAAACAACACCATGAAGGCCAAGGAGATCTCCAAACAACACCATAAAGACCAAAGAGATCTCCAAACAACACCATGAAGACCAAGGATATCTCCAAACAACTCCATGAAGAGGAGATCTCCAAACAACACCATGAAGACCAAGGAGATCTCCAAACAAGTCAGGGACAAAGTTGTTGAAAAGTAAAATTCAGGGGTTGAGTTTTAAAAAACAAATCTCCCAATTTCTGATGATTCCCTGGAGCACAATCATATCCATTATCATCACATGGAAAGAACATGGTACCACAACAAACCTGCCAAGAGTGGGTCGCCCACAAAAACTCGCAGCCTGGGCAAGGAGGACATTAATCAGAGTGGAAGCACAAAGACCAAAGGTAACCCTGAAGGAGCTGCAGAGTTCCCAAACAGAGACTGGAGTGTCTGTCCCATATTTTTTTGGCACCAGGAACAGGGAAAATGGTTCATGTTGAGGGGTAGATGGATGGTGCGAAATACAGGGATATTCTTGAGAAAAACCTGTTTCAGTCTGTCAGTGATTTGAGACTGGGACGTAGGTTCACCTTCTAACAAGACAATGACCCAAAGCATACTGCTAAAGCAATAGAAGTTGTGGAGCGGCCGAGTCACAGCCCAGACCTTAATCCAATGGAGAATCTGTGGTCAGATTTGAAGATCGCTGTTCACCAGAGGGAATCCTCTAGTGAGTAGGAGCTTGAGCAGTTTTACCTTGCGGAAAGGGCAAAAATAACAGTGGCAAGATGTGGAAACTTCAGAGACTTATCCCAAGCGACTTGCAACTGTAATTGTCACAAAAGGAGGCTCTACAAAGTACTGACTTTAGGGAGGTGAATAGTTATGCACACTGAAGTTTACGGTAATTTTGTCCCATTTGTTGTTTGCTTCACACTCAAAAGAAAATCAAATGTTCACAGTTGTGGAACATATTCTTTACATGAACTAATGCAAAACCTCAAAAAAAAAAAAAAAAAAAAGATTCCAGGTTGTAGGAGGTGTGTGTGAATACTTTCACAAGCCACTGTACGTAACCAAGGTTCCATAGTTGCTGGGGGAAAAAGAATAAATACCATGTATTTGGACACTTCGTTGTTGTAGGCATCTAGGTGAGGAGATTCTGAGAAGCTCGAGGAAATCAACTTAAAAAATTATCACAACGGGAGGGCGTCAGCAGAATGACATGCCGCCATGTAGTGAAATCGCCTCACCTGAAGCTGCCGAGTGTCAGCAGTGAAGGGGTTAAAGGAGGGGGATGCACAGCAGCGAGCGGCGGATGGTGTCTAAAAGATAAGGTTGAAGATGGTCATTTGGACCTCTTGAAAAACATCTTTTCTGAGAACAGCTCCGTATGACCGGATGTGTTAATTCCTGGAACAATGGGCACTGGCAGGCAGATTATTCCCATGAGCTGATCCAAAAGTCCCAGCATAGCCACAAGTTTTGGTGCTTGGGTATGATGTAGATGTGAATACAGCCGTGCGCGGGACGGATTCTGTGCCCAGTTAAATAATCACAAGCGTGAGAATTTTTTTTTTTTTAGTAAGAAACTAGTTTAAGTTTTTCGAGACCCGCGCTGTAGAATTTCAGTGTTTGCCGATGTAAACTCAGAAGTGATCAACACCGAGGAGGATAATCTAATATTACAGACCAACTTGGGAATTATAAGCCTCTGTTAGGCAGGGAATAGAGCTAGGGAAGCAGAGGCTTGGGAAGTACTTCGGCACCCCCATAGCACTTAAGCGTAATTTTGAATATTAATTTTTCAGTCAAGGAGCAATATGTGCATGACAATCTTTCAGAGAGCTACATGACCATGTAAATGTTTGGGGAGGTAGATTGGTGGTGAAGGATTCTCTTTAAGCAGAAATGTGGTGTTGATTGAGTATGGGAAGGGTAGGACTCGCTTTCCAAGACCCTTTTTTGAGTTTATCATGAAAACAACCATTATTCATATGGTTTATCATGGGCAAAGATCTCTTAGATTGGAGTCATTGCTTGGGCCCCTGTCTATCAGCTTGAACATAAAGACTTTCACCCAGTGGAAAAAGCGGATCTTCAAAGAAACCGCCAAACCATGCTCTGTGAAATCAAAAACGCCCAGCTCGCTTCACGAAAAGAAAGACCTCCCCAAAAAAAGAGCGTTTCCCAAAGCAGTTTCCACTTGAAAAACCTGTGGTTTAGTTAAACTCTGTGTGAACACGGCCTTAGACTATGTGCACACAACGTCTTCTAAACGCCGTTGTTTGCCACGAGTGCTCGGCACCGCCTAAGGCTATGTTTTCACATATGAGTTCTAAGGCTAAGTTCACACGTTGCGGAAAATTTCTACTGCCGATTTGGTTATAAATCCACAACAAAATCCCCAAGTAACACATGCAGATTTAGTTGTGGGTTTGGCTGCGGTTTTCTCCCTGCTCCATTTACTAAATATTGATTAGGGTGAAAACCGCAATGAAAATCCCCATAATTGGTGCCGAAGATTTACTCGTAGTGTAAATTGCTGCGAATTCTCGGTGCAGAATCCGCACGGTAAATCCGTGAAATTGGCGTTCAAAAACCACAAGTGTAAACTTTAGGAAATTCTAATTTTTTGGGGAAGTCTTTCTTTTCCTGAAGCATTGACGTTACCTAGTTTTCAGAGGTTTGTTTCAGGATTCGCATCAGAGAAGAGCCTTGTACTTTGTTTTTGCACCGTGCGACTTTCAAAAACTTTTTAGGAAAAATAACTCGTATGAACCGCAAAGTGGATTTACTGGAGAAATACCCTGTGTGAACACAGCCTAGATTGCATCTACTGGCATGTCGCAGCCGTTAAGCAGTCGGCTTAGCCGATCGCCAGTCGTTTAGAAAGGCCGACTGCACTTTCATGCCCACAAAATGATTGTCATTGTGTGCTCATATAAAAATCTCATTGTTCTCGGTAGCACGTCTTCTTTACACTGGATAATGTGGTGCCGAGAATGACCCCTTAACCCCATCAGCCCTCAAGTCTGTTTTCATCTTCATGACAAGCTCAAATTTTTCAATTCTGACCGGTGTCACTTCATGATGTAATAACTCTAGAACGCTCGAACAGATTGCAGTCATTCTGAGAAATGTTTTTTCATGACATATTGTACTTTATGGTAGAGGTATATTTTGATCGATATCACTTGTTTATTTCTGAAAATATCGGAAATTTGGCAAAAATGTTGAATATTTTTTTAATTTTTAAGACCTTAAACCAGAGTCGTGCCACATAAAATACTTAATAAATAACATTTTCCACATGTCTACTTCACATCAGCACAATTTTCAAAACCAATTTTTTTAGGGACCGCATCACAGTTGGTGACTTTGATGTCCCTATGTAATAGAAAATGCCCACAAGTGACTCCATTTTGGAAACTAGACTCCTCGAGGAATTTATGTAGACTTGTGGTGAGCACCTTGAGCCCAAAGGTTTTTCACAGAATTTTTCAACATTGAACTGTGAAAATTACATTTTTTATTTTTCCCACAAAAATGTTGTTAGCCTTGCGATCTTTGGAAGGCAGGATGAACAAATCAACAGCAAGTAAAGAATTGGTTTCATTTATTTTCTACGCCATTCCTCGTGCGGTATAATTGATTAGGCGACTTTTGTCTGAGTCGTTGCGATTACATTGATAACAGATTTATATTTGGTTTTTATGTTTGGCACCTGTTACACACTAAAAGATGCTTTTTATTGCAAAAACTAGTTTTTGCATTGCCATATTTTGAGAGCTATAATGTTTCCGTATTTCTGCCGACAGTCATGTGAGGTCTTGTTTTTTGCGGGACGAGTTGACGTATTTATTGGTCCCATTTTCGTGCACGTGACAATTTTGGATCTCCCTTTCTATTCAGATTTTTGGGAGGCAGAATAAACAAGACCCAGCAATTCAATAATAGTTTTTTGTGTTTTTTCTATGTCGTTCCATGTGTGGTAAAATTGATAAGGCAGATTTATTCTTCTGGTCAGTACGACTACAGCGATACCTCATTTGTATTGATTTTTTTTTTTTTTTTTTTAATATTTTGGTGCTTTTACACTAACTTTTTTATAGAAAAAATTTTTGCAAAAAAAAAAAATCTCAAAAAAAAAAAAAAGAAATAATCTATTTTAAATCTTCTGTCTGAGAGTGTGAACGAGCTTAGTGTGATCTGAGCGTTAGTGCTAACTGTGGTAAGTGTGTGACTTGTGATTCAGTGACTTTGGATTCAGGGAGTTTCCAAGGGAGGTATTACTGAATTGCTGTAATATTTTATTAATACTTTTTATTTTTGCTTATCTTTTCTGTCTGGTGCAATCCCCATTAGGATGTGCTCCACTATTGCCAATGCCATCCAGTGCACGTCTTGCCGCATGTATGAAATCCTTTAACAGCCGGTCGAGGGTGCATACTGCTGTGCGAGATGTGAGCACGTTGTGCATTTGGAAGCCCAGATACTGGATCTAAATGTGCAGCTGGCAACACTGAGATCCATTGACAATATGGAAAGGAGTCTTCTGCTCACTGAGCAGACGCTCAATGGGATAGATGAGGGGGGGGATGCTAGGTTGGAGCTGCAGGACAATGAAGCAGCTAGCTGGGTGACAGTTAGAAGGCGGGGTAGAGGGAAGAGCACCAGGGAGGCTAGTCCTGATCTGGCACACCCCAATAAGTTTGCTAAGTTGGCAGATGAGGGGAGTGTTAGTGCAGGAGTAGCACTGCTGCAGCAAGGCATGTCCTCTGAAAGCCGGAGGAGTGTCTGCTCCAGTATGGGGGGAAATAGGAGAGCAGGGCAGGCCAGACAGGTTCTGGTAGTGGGAGACTCAATTATTAGGGGAACAGATAGGGCAATCTGTCACAAAGACAGGGATCGTCAAACGGTGTGCTGCCTACCTGGCGCTCGAGTCCGACACATCGCTGATCGGGTTGACAGATTACTGGGAGGGACTGGTGAGGATCCAGCGGTCATGGTGCACATTGGCACAAATGACAAAGTTAGAGGTAGGTGGTCCTTAAAGATGATTTCAGGGAATTAGGCTGCAAGCTTAAAGCAAGGACCTCCAAGGTGGTATTTTCGGAAATACTTCCTGTACCACGTGCCACGCCAGAGAGGCAACGGGAGATTAGGGAGATGCATAAGTGGGTCAGGAATTGGTGTAGGAAGGAGGGGTTTGGGTTCCTGCAGAACTGGGCCGACTTCTCAGTTGGCTACAGGTTCTACGCTAGGGACGGGCTGCACCTCAATGGGGAGGGTGCAGCTGTGCGGGGGGGAGAAAATGGCTAGGAGGTTGGAGGAGTGTTTAAACTAGGGACGGGGGGGGGAGGGTATTCCTTTTATAGGAGGGGAAGACAGTGCAGATAGAGACCTGGGCACAAATAATGACATTGGGGGTGGGGGTGGCATGGGGGGTGGGGTTAGAACACTTAATAATTTAAGAAAGAATAGAGGTACAGAGAGATACATAAAGTGCATGTATACTAATGCCAGAAGTCTCGCCAACAAGATGGAGGAACTGGAGTTAATGTTGTTGGAACATAATTATGACATGGTGGGGATATCTGAGACATGGCTGGATGAGAGCCATGACTGGGAAGATAATTTACAGGGCTATAGTCTGTTCAGAAATGACCGTACATATAAGCGAGGGGGAGGCGTGTGTTTATATGTAAAATCATCCTTAAAACCCATCCTTCGTGATAATATATATGAATCTAATGAGAATGTAGAGTCCCTGTGGGTAGAGATAAGGGGAGGGGGGGGGGAAAATAATAAATTACTGATAGGGATTTGTTATAAGTCTCCAAAGATAATGGAAGCAACAGAGAATATCCTCATAAAGCAAATAGATGAAGCAACGACTCAAGGAGAAGTCATTATTATGGGGGACTTCAACTACCCTGAAATACATTGGGGAACCGAAACCTGCAGTTCCAGCAAAGGTAATAGGTGTCTGACCGCTATGAGAGACAATTACCTTTCACAACTGGTTCAGGACCCAACAAGAGGGGGGGCACTGCTAGACCTAATATTAACCAACAGGCCAGACCGCATATCAAATGTAAGGGTTGAGGGTCACTTGGGTAATAGTGATCACAAGATAAGTTTTCATGTGTCCTGTAATAAGATGTGTAGTGGAGGGGTTACAAGGACACTAAACTTCAGGAAGGCAAATTTCCAACGGATGAGAGATGATCTTGGTGCAATTAACTGGGACGATATCCTGAGACATAAAAATACACAAAGACAATGGGAGACGTTTATTATCCTCCTGAATAGGACCTGTGCACAATATATACCGTATGGGAATAAACATGCGAGAAATAGGAGGAAACCACTATGGCTAAATAGAGCTGTAAGGGGCGCAATAAGGGACAAAAAGAAAGCAGAGAATTACAGCAAGTAGGTAGTGATGAGGCATTAACTAAATACAGAAGATTAAATAAATTCTGTAAAAAGCAAATCAAGACAGCAAAGTTTGAGACAGAGACTCATTGCCAGAGAAAGTAAAAATAATCCCAAAATATTCTTTAACTACATAAATAGTAAGAAGCTAAAAAATGATAGTGTTGGTCCCCTTAAAAATAGTCTGGGTGAAATGGTGGATGAGGAAAAAGCCAATGTGCTAAATGAATTTTTTTCAACAGTATTTACACAAGAAAATCCCATGACGGATAACATGATCAGGGATAAAAATTCTCCATTAAAGGTCACCTGCTTAACCCAGCAGAAAGTACGGCGGCGTCTAAAAATCACAAATTGACAAATCCCCGGGCCCGGATGGGATACACCCCGAGTACTGCAGGAATTAAGCACAGTCATAGACCATTATTTTTAATCTTTAAAGATTCCATAATAACAGGGTCTGTACCACAGGACTGGCGTATAGCAAATGTGGTGCCAATATTCAAAAAGGGGACAAAAACTGAACTCGGAAATTATAGGCCAGTAAGTTTAACCTCAACTGTGGGTAAAATCCTGGAGGATTTTCTAAGAGATACTATACTGGAGTATCTGAAGAAGAATAACCTCATGACCCAATATCGACATGGGTTTACAAGGGACCGTTCCTGACAGACTAATCTGATAAGCTTTTATGAAGAGGTAAGTTCCGGACTGGACCAAGGGAATGCAGTGGACATGGTGTACATGGACTTTTCAAAAGCTTTTGATACGGTGCCACATAAAAGGTTGATACATAAAATGAGAACAATGGGGATAGGGGAAGATATGTGTAGGTGGGTTAAGAGCTGGCTCAGGGATAGGAAACAAAGTGTGGTTATTAATGGAGCACACTCGGACTGGGTCACGGTTAGCAGTGGGGTACCACAGGGGTCAGTTTTGGGCCCGCTTCTTTTTAACATATTAATGACCTTGTAGGGGGCATAGAGAGTAGAATTTCAATATTTGCAGATGACACTATACTCTGCAGGGTAATCAATACAGAGGAGGACAATGTTATATTACAGGAGGATTTATGTAAACTAGAAGCTTGGGCTGATAAATGGCAAATGAGCTTTAATGGGGATAAATGTAAGGTCATGCACTTGGGTAGAACGAACAAGATGTATAATTATGTGCTTAATTGTAAAACACTGGGCAAAACTGTCACTGAAAAAGACCTGGGTGTATGGGTGGACGACAAACTCACATTTAGTGGCCAGAGTCAAGCAGCTGCTGCAAAGGCAAATAAAATAATGGGATGCATTAAAAGAGGCATAGATGCTCATGAGGAGAACATAATTTTACCTCTATATAAGTCACAAGTGCGATCACATTTAGAATACTGTGTACAGTTCTGGTCTCCGGTGTATAGGAAAGACATAGCTGAACTGGAGCGGGTGCAGAGAAGAGCGACCAAGGTTATTAGGGAACTAGGGGGTCTGCAATACCAAGACAGGTTATTACACTTGGGGTTATTTAGTTTGGAGAATCGAAGGCTTAGGGGTGATCTTATTACAATGTATAAATATATGCGGGGACAGTACAAAGACCTAATGATCTTTTTACTCTTAGACCTGTGACGGGGACAAGGGGGCATCCTCTACGTCTGGAGGAAAGAAGGTTTAAGCATACTCAGACGTGGATTCTTTACTGTAAGAGCAGTGAGCCTATGGAACTCTCTGCCATATGATGTTGTAATGTGTGATTCACTACTAACATTTAAGAAGGTACTGGATGCCTTTCTTGAAAAGTATAATATTACAGGGTATATACACTAGTTTCCTTAATATTGCGTTGATCCAGGGAGCTAGTCTGATTGCCGTATGTGGAGTCGGGAAGGAATTTTTTTCCCCAATGTGAAGCTTACTGTTTGCCACATGGGTTTTTTTTTTGCCTTCCTCTGGATCAACATGTTAGGGCAAGTTAGGATAGGATATGGGTTGAACTAGATGGACTTAGTCTCCCTTCAACCTTAATAAATGTTATTTTGATAGCTGTAACTTTTTAATTTTTTCTTCTGACAGCGGTATTAAGGCTTGTCGTTTTGCGGGACAAGATGACATTTTCAGCGGTACCATTATAATTTACTTTCAGCTTTCTGATCAGGTTTTATTCCACTTTTTTGTTCTGTGGTATGATTAAAAAGCATTGTTTCTTGGCCCCTTTTTTTAAAAAATTTTTTTTACGGCTTTCACTGAAGGGTTAACTAGCGTGACCGTTTCTGCTTCTTAGATTATGCAGTGCGCGCGGTCCAACTATCTTGTTAATGCCTGGTGATTCGGATGTTGTCTTGACGACCTCGGGTCACCATGGCAACGATTGGGCCCTCGTGATGACGTCATGCGGGCTCCGGTTGGAGAGGAGAGAGAACCTCCTCCCTCTCCCTGCCTTCTAAATGCTGCAATTGATAACAATTGCAGAATTTATGGGGTTAAAGTGCCGGGAGCGGTGCGGGCACTGTTCCTGCCAATGAGTGTCGGGTGGTAGCTGTTATGTTCTCTGAATACCTGGTGGCGATTGCGCATGCAAAATTGCCATGACATATCAATACGCCCAAGGTCGAGAAGTCCTTCTCAACGAGGATGTATGGATACGTCCAAGGTCGACAATGGGTTAAAGCAAATTTTGAAATAATTACACCCAATGAATGAGCGTTCTGCTCGTTTAGTGGGTGATTGGCGACCTTTTTAGACAGGCCAATAATTGCGGAAACAAGTTATTATCAGCGAGTGGCCAATTTTTAAGGACTTAGGGCTCCATAATTGACACTGATGGTTTAATCAATGTTTTTGGTAATTTCTATTAGTTTGAAGAAAAATAATTCTAGTGTGATTTCTTGACTGTACTCTGATACATCTTGCTCATTATATAGACATTTTTTATGGAATAAAAAAAAATACTAAAAATATTTAGTTTGGGCAAAATGTTATTTCTTTTTCCAGGTACCGACAAGATTAGTGCTGAGAGTCCAACCTTTTATGAATATAATCAATCACGGATCAGCAATAAAAGTTCTAAACATGGAAAACAATGTCAAAAGGAATCCAAAGATGACGGCCCATTTTCATGCTTAGAATGTGGGAAATGTTTTACCCTTAAATCAAATTTTGTTAATCATTTACGATATCACACAGGAGAGACGCGGTTTTCATGCTCAGAATGTGGAAAAAGTTTCACCCGTATATCCTATTTGGTTGATCATGTAAGAATTCATACAGGGGAGAAGCCATTTTCATGTTTGGAATGTGGAAAATGTTTTAGCCAGAAAAGGTCTCTTACTGTACACCAAAGAAGCCACACAGGGGAGAAGCCATATTCCTGTCCTGAATGTGGGAAACACTTTATGCATAAAGATTCCGTTGGACGACATCGGAGACTTCACACAGGAGAGAAGCCTTTTTCATGTCCTGAATGTGGCAAAAGTTTTATCCAGTACTCGGCTCTTGTTGAACATCTGAGAATTCACACAGGGGAGAAGCCATTTTTATGCTCAGAATGTGGAAAATGTTTTAGCCAAAGTTCAGGACTTTTGGAACATCAAAGAATTCACACAGGGGAGAAGCCATTTTCATGCTCAGAATGTGGGAAATGTTTTTCTCATAAAAATGGTTTTATTAGACATAAGAGAAACCACACTGGCGAGAAGCCATTTTTATGCTCAGAATGTGGGAAATGTTTTACCCTGAAAT
Source organism: Dendrobates tinctorius (assembly GCF_039654945.1). NCBI lineage: Eukaryota > Metazoa > Chordata > Amphibia > Anura > Dendrobatidae > Dendrobates > Dendrobates tinctorius. The sequence goes on from NW_027361824.1 coordinate 3,060,139, forward strand.
CAGATCTTGCTATACATCAAAAAACTCACACAGGTCAGCAGCCATTTCCATGTTCAGAATGTGGAAAGTATTTTACCAATAAAACAAGTTTTATTAGACATCAGAGAAAAAAACACAGGGGGGAGAAGCCATTTGCATGCTGTGAATGTGGCAAATGTTTTACTTTGAAATCAGATTTTGTCACACATAAGAGAACTCACACAGGAGAGAAACTGTATTCACACTCAGATTCTGGGAAAGAGGAAAACCCCGTAGATCAAAACTTGTTGATCACCTAACTACTCGCTTAGTAGGGAGGACATAAATGTGGAAAATGTCTCACAACCCAAACACATTTTAGATATCAGAGAAGTAACACAGAGCAGAAGCCATCTTTATGCTTAGAACGTGAAAAATGTTTAGGTCAAAGCTCTTGACTTTTGGACCATTGACAAATTCACACAGGGGAGAAGCCATATTCGTGTGCAGAATGTGGGAAATGTTTTTCTCACAAAAATGGTTTTGTTAGTTTCTGATGTCTAACAAAGCCATTTTTGGGAGAAAAACATTTCCCACGTTCTGAACACGAATATGGCTTCTCCCCTGTGTGAATTCGTCAATGGTCCGAAAGTCAAGAGCTTTGACCTAAACATTTTTCATATTCTAAACATAAAAATTGTTTCTGCCTTTTGTGAATCCTCTGATGTCTATTTTTATGTTTAGAATGTGAGAAATATTTTACCAATAAAGCAAGTTTTATTAGACATCAGAGAAATCACAGAGGGGAGAAGCTGTTTTCATGCTCTGAATATGGCAAATATTTTACTTTGAAATCAGATCTGGTCACAGATCCCAGAACTCGCAAGGAGAGAAACCATATTTCCGCTCAGATTCTGAGAAAGGGGAAAACCCCGTAGATCAAAAGTTGTTGATCACCCAAGTATTCCCTTAAGAGGGAAGATAAGAATGTGGAAAAACCTTACAGGTGAAACACATTTTAGATATCAGAAGCCACACAGGGGAAAAGCCGTTTTCACGCTCATTCAGAACTTATTCAATGTTTATAAAATATCACTTGTGTTTATTTGGGACAGCAACTGAAGTTTCACTTTGCAGTGGTACGGCCGAGCCCTGGGAAGGTCGTGGTAATATACAGCAGTGGTCACGGGGAGCACACAGCAGCACCACAATGTTGTGTTCACATCCTAGACCAATAGCAACCACACAACATTTAGGTGGTTATGGCAGCGGGAGGTCAAAACAAAAAAAGTCCCCCCCCCCCCAGGCCTTCCATGGCTGTATGCCTTAATAGACCATGCCAAGGATACAAACTGCCTTTTTATTTCTGACAAAGAATAATGGATTAGTATAAACTTTATTAAAAAAAAAAAAGACATTATTTTCCATCAATAAGTGCTTTTATTTTGCAATAATAAAAATAAAAAAGGTATATATTGTATTACTGCAACTGTAATGATGTGTTATTTAATCCACATAATAATAATCTTTTTATATAGCGCTAACATATTCCGCTGCGCTTTACAGTTTGCACACATTATCATCACTGTCCCCGATGGGGCTCACAATCTACATTCCCTATCAGTATGTCTTTGGAATGTGGGAGGAAACCGGAGTACCCGGAGGAAACCCACGCAAACACTGGGAGAACATACAAACTCCTTGCAGATGTCGTCCTTGGTGGGATTCAAACCCAGGACTCCAGTGCTGCAAGGCCGCAGCGCTAACCACTGAGCCACCGTGCTGCCCCATAGTGAATGACTTACATGTAGAGTCGTTGCAGATCACTTCACACGTCCCATTTCATCAGCCACAACAAAAGTGGTTTATGGCCCCTGCTCGTTGGAGGAAGCAGCGCCTCTTACCGGCTGACGTTCGCGATTCTTCTTTTGATCAGCCGGCCTTTGGTTGTAAGCGTGACCCACATGTGACACCGTGGCAAGCCAGCCTGAAGAGTCGCGGATGCCTGCAGGTAAGAGGCGCTACTTCCTCTGACGAGCATTGGCTACAGACGACTGTGGTGGCAGATGGAGTGTGACGTACGAATAAGCACCAACTCGAGAAAACAGAAAATGATGGCCGACGTGGCCTTTTTTCCTCTATTCTCTAACCCACCCCCCAATAATAAAGATAAAGCAAAAACTAAGGCCACCAGTGGTCACGTACGGCACTAGAAGGAATATATTTTTTTTTTTTTCAGTTAAAAAGACCTTTTTGTTTTGCAAAAGTAGTAAAGTATTAAAAGCAATGCAAACATTTGATATCACCATAAGCCAATCGGTAATGGAGGAGTCTGGTAGGTCCCAAGAAAACATTTCAGACCATTAATCGAGCGCCAAATGGCTATTAAAGTCGTTCTGTGCTCGATTCCCGGCCTCTGTCCTAGAGGCTGATGAGGACAGAACAGTTACTCAGATCCTTCTGTCTCCATGCATATCATATCATGTTATCAGCAGCACATCTCCTGGGAACACTCGGCGATGTGCTGCCGAGAACAATGGTTTTTGTTCCTGATGATTAAGCATAATTTTTCTTGTTCTTCGGGTGATTGCTGACATGTTTACATCTACGAACTCTCATATACAGTGCAGGGATTTATAAATGTGAATTCCACACACACACCCACATCTATTCTATGATCAGTATATACAGTGGAATGTAAAAGTTTAGGCACCCCTGGTCAAAATTACTGTTATTGTGAACTTTTTTTTAGGCCAACAAAAAAAAAAATTCATGTTTTACATTTTAAAAATTACAAAAAGGAAAATGGGCTGATGCAAATGTTTGGGCACCCTGCATAGTCTGTCCCTAGTATTGCCCCCTTTTGCAGGTATCACAGCTTGTAAACGCTTTTTGTAGCCAGACAACAGTCTTTCAAATCTTGTCTGAGGGATTTTCCTCCATTCTTCCTTGGAGAATTCCTCCAGTTCTGTGAGATTCCTGGGGCGTCTCGCTTCCTCTGCTATTTTGAGGTCTAGTCACAGATTGTCAGCGATGTTCAGATCCAGGGAACTGTGAGGCCATTGTAAAACTTTCAGCTTGCGCCTTTTGAGGTCGTCTATTGTGGATTGTGACGTGTGTTTAGTATCATTCTCCATGTGTAGCAGCCGTCCTCTTCCTCTTTTCACCTTCAGCTTTTTTACAGATGGTGTTAGGTTTCCATCAAGAATTTGTTGAAATCTCATTGAATCCACTGTTCCCTTTACCCGTGACATGTTGGCTGCAACACAACTCCAAAGCATGGTTGATCCTCCTCCATGCTTAAAGGTTGGCGAGATGTTCTTTTCCTGAAATTCTGTGCCTTTTTTTTCTCCACACATACCTTTGATCATTGTGGTCAGATACTTCTATTTTATCCTCATCGGTGCAAAGGACTTGTTTCCAAAATGCAACAGGCTTTTTTAGATGTTCTTTTGCATACTTCTGCCGCTGAATTTTATGGTGAGTACGCAGTAGAGGTTTTCTTCTGATGACTCTTCCATGAAGGCCATATTTGTGCAGGTGTCTCTGAACAGTAGAACAATGTATCACAACTCCCCAGAGTCTGCTAAGTCTTTTTTTTTTTTTTCAGAAAATATTTATTAAAGTTTTTTAATAACAAAGAAAGGGTACAATACAATAGACCATAAACTACCATTATCTGAGTAATTAAACATTATTTAAGTATGGAAGTAGAGAAAAGAAGAGAAAGACATGAGGGAGAAGACATAGTAGTAAGAGTAAGGAAAAAATAGGTATGGGGATATAGGGTAAGGGAAGGAAGAAGGGGGGGATTATAGCCCATCAGTAAAAAATAATAATTTAACTTATTTAACTCAAATCATCTAAATTACTCGGGAGCTAAATATGTATCCAGTTGGCAAATTCCGGACTCTCTTTGAATGAATGCCAAGGAAACCAAGTGTGTCCCTGTCTAGATGTGGAGCCCCTATCTTGGGACATCAGTGATTCCATACGCTCCAATCTGTCCATCTCCACCACCCATTCCATCACAGAAGGGACCCTCATGGATCTCCAATGCCTGGGTATGATCATTCTTGCTGCTATTAGGCAAAATCTCCAGAGGCCCCTTTTAATTGTTTTTAATGGGCCAGGGATTAAAGAAAGGAGAGCAATCTGAGGAGATGGTTCATACCTGATTCCAGAAATGATATAGAAAATCTGGAAGATCGCCAACCAAAATGGCTTCAGCAGACGACAGGACCACCAGACATGTAGCATGGAGCCCCCGTCCTCTCCGCATCTCCAGCATAAATCAGGGACCCCCGGATAAATCCTGTGAAGCATGTCAGGGCATCTATACCATCTAGTCAAGATCTTGTAGTTCTTCTCCTGTGACTCACAAGAGATAGACAACTTATGAGTCAGGGTGAAGATTTTATGGCGATCCGCATCGGAAAAGTTAATCTGCAGATCTTTCTCCCATGCAGTGATGAAGCGGGGCGTGTCTGTAGATTCCAAATCAGAGATCAGGCCATAGAGGAGTGAGATCACATGAGCAGGGCCCTCCGTTAGCTGCATAAGGGTCTCAAATGGTGTCGGCAGGCCAAGATCTATCTTTGAAAAATAGCTCTTGAGCTGAATAAATTCAAGCCAGGGTATCGATCTCCCCGGGCAGGCCGTCCTCATATCCCCCACCACAGGGAATCCTGCAATCTTGTCTGCAGCCTGGCCCAGACTAACCCGGTCGTCAGAGTCCCAACAAAGAAATGAAGTCCGTGTCGTGGCAGGAGGGAAGTCTATGTTATTAAAGAGGGGGCCTAATCTACTTGGTCTGTTAATGATTTTCATTTTGGTGCTATATTTGTACCAGAAATTTATTACCACTTGTGTGAGCGGTGGGAATTCAGAAACTGTGTAGTTCCGAGGATCATAGGTCCAAGGGAGCCAATACAATGAATGCGGGGACATCAGCTTTTCAATGATCACCCATTGTTTATACAGGTCACCATATCTCCAGTCCACCAGTCTGGAAAGAAGAGCAGACCGGTAATATGTTTTAAAATTAGGAAGACCCATGCCACCCCTCGACTTAGGTCTAATCATAGTGGAGAACCCAAGTCTTGGTTTTCTTGTGCCCCAAACAAAACTGTTAATTGCTGACGGTTAAAGAAATGGTCAGGAACAAAAATAGGGACTGTCTGGAAAAGATAAAGAAAACGGGGAAGAATGTCCATTTTGACTGCATTAATACGGCCAAACCAGGAAAGTTGGGATCTATTGTATTTCTTCAAGTCAGCTAGAGTAGTATGGAGGAGTGGGATATAATTAAGATTGAGTAGATCATTGGAGTTTTTAGGAATCATAACTCCCAGATATTTAAGTGCCCTGTCCTCCCACCTAAAAGGGAAGGAAGATTGGAGTCTATGGGCCTCTTCCTCGGGGAGAGTTATGTTCAAAACTTCTGTTTTGGAGTAATTAACTTTAAAGTTAGATACCTCCCCAAATTTTAGGAACTCTCGCATGAGCACTGGAAACGCAATTGTAGGGTTTGTCACGTATATTAATAAATCATCTGCGTATATTGATAGTTTAAAATTATTATGGCTAATCTGTCAGGGCTGTGGAGTCGGTAAGCCAAACCTGCGACTCCGACTCCTCAATTTCCCTTACACCGACTCCGACTCCCACACATATTGCTTATATTTAAGTGAAAAATTTATTGTAGTACAATGTGAACCTCAGACATTTAATCATTTTTATGATCCAATAATCAAGATATTTAGATAGAACAGAATATATATTGGTGTACTACCCGGTTTTCATTCTTTTTGGTACAGATACGATATGGATAGACAGATATGGATAAATGGATATATAGATAGAGGAGATTTCTAATCTGCTTTTGCTATTGAAAACATTATCTATGAGTTCAAAAACCTTTCAGGTGATGCAGTTTTTTAAAAAGATGATCAGCTTTTGCAGCTGAAAAACGTATCCTCAAAAAACACAGGAAAAACGTTGTGTGTGAATGTAGCCTTAGATCAGGAATATAACAGCCAGTTATAGGACATTTCATAACTTTCCCAAACTCCTATGAAAAAATATTCAGCACATCCTGCATTGAATTACTGTACCCAATTTATTATATATTTTAGGAGTCGGAGTCGGTCCATTTTATACCGACTCCAACTCCGACTCCATCAAAATGAGCACCGACTCCGACTCCACGACTCCGACTCTGACTCCACAGCCCTGCAATCTGTATGCCCTTAATGTCAGGAGCGCTCCGCAGTGCAACTGCCAGGTGCTCCATGGCAATTATATAAAGCAGAGGGGACAATGGACACCCCTGTCTGGTACCATTAGATATGCTCAAACAAGATGAAAGAGTACCGTTGACTCTAATACGAGCCGTGGGGTTTTGGTACAAAGCGAATATTCTCCCCAACATTGTAGACCCCAGTCCCAGTTGTGTCAAAGAAGAACGTAAAAAGGTCCACCCAAGGCGATCAAAAGCCTTCTCGGCGTCAATAGATAAAAGGCAAGCTGGAATCTTGTGTCTGCGTACATAAGATGCGAGCAGTAGTGTTTTAACCGTGTTGTCTTTGGCCTCTCGTTTCTGCACGAATCCGGCCTGATCACCATGGATGGAACCCGGAAGTAGAGGGCTCAACCTGTTAGCCAACGCCTTAGCAAAGACCTTCATATCCACATTAATAAGTGAGATGGGACGATAATTTGAACACATCGAATGGTCCTTACCAGGTTAAGGTATCACCGTAATTGTGGCGGCCAAGGTCTGTCTGGAAAAAGGACAGGTCTCTGAGATAGAATTGAATAGTTTAGTTATAATGGGTACTATATTAGGTGTAAATAATTTATAAAAGGAAGCTGGGAACCCGTCGGGTCCGGGACTCCTACCATTAGCCATAGATTGAATAGTATCTGAGATCTCCTGATCTGTGAATGGTTCCTCCATGGCTGCTGTATCTGCCACTGGAAGAGGAGGGAGCGGGGTGTTGTTAACATAGTCGTCCACCCTGGCCTGGAAGTTAGTCGGGGACATATCAGCTATTGGCCCCCTGAGATTGTATAAGGAATCGTAATATTCTTTGAAGGAAGCCGTGATTTCTTCTGGATGATGTAATAGTTTACCAGTTTTAGATTTTATGGTAGGGATGTAAGTAACAGGAATACGTGGGTGCAGGAATCGTGCTAAAGCCTTACCAGGCTTATTGGAGAATTCATATAAATATCTCCGAAAACGGTCTCTTTGCCATGCTGATGCCGTATCCAACAGGGAGGTAAGGTCTTTCCTGGCCTTTAAGAGGTCAGCCAAGGTTTGAGAATTGTGGGTATGCTTATGATCTAGCTCCAGCTTTTGAATGCGTGTGAGTAGATCGTTGATTGCGAATGCTCTTTCTTTCTTTAACCGCGCTCCCTGTTGGATAAACACTCCTCTAATTACTCCCTTTAAAGCCTCCCACTGATAGGGAAAGGCTGTGTGGTCTGATTTGTGGAAGTCTATGAAGTCAGTGATGGCCGTTCGGATTGCTGTCTGGCATGTGGGGTCTTTAAGGAGGCCAGGGTGTAACGACCACGTCCATTCCGTAGGGGCCAGGTCCGGTAGTCGTATGGACAACAAAACAGAGGCGTGATCTGACCAAATCATCGGTCCAATCTGAGTCTCTGGGTGACATGTTAATAGTTTGTGACTGATCAGGAAGAAGTCTATCCTACTATAGGAGTCATGTATAGCTGAGTAGTAGGTGTAGTCGCGTGTAGTGGGATGAGTCAGTCTCCAAACGTCCACTAGTCTAGACTCCACTAATTTGGTCTTTAGGCTCTCCAGTTGGGACGGGGGTATGGACGACCTACCAGACGATGAGTCCACGGACCTGTCAAGTACAAGATTGAAGTCCCCACCGGCAATCACCAAGCCCTCGGCGAACGTTGCGAGGCAATTCAAATATGCTCTACATGTCCGAGCCTGATCCTGATTAGGAAGATAAAAATTAGAAATAGTGAACACACCAGCAGCCATTTTCAATTTTAGAAATAAGAACCTGCCATGGGGGTCCAATTTAGAATCCAGTACCTGAGCCTGAAGGGATTTATGAAGTGCAATACTGACCCCCTTTGATTTAGATTCTGGGTTGGTACCATGGAACCACTGTGTGTAGTACCTATTCTTAAGGGCCGGTATGCGGTCTGATCTGAAGCGGGTTTCCTGCAGCAGGAGTATATGGATATGTTTCTTATGCATATGGTAGAGCACTTGGGAGCGCTTTTCAGGAGTGTTAAATCCCCTAACATTCAGTGAACACAGATTTAAAGTTGCCATATCAATATGCTATCCGAGCCGAGGGAATAGTAACAGCGGTGGTTGGTAAAAGGTTGGAGGGGGAAGGTTTACACAAGAGGGAAGAAGAAAGATGGGAAGAAGTGGAAAGAAAAAAGAAGTAGTAGATATTAACAGACGAACAGCAAGAAATTTTCAGACAGGAGGAACTTTCCTGTCAAGACAGCTCCCAGGTCACTATGCCTGGGAACTGGAAACTATACAGAGGATACTCTGTAATGTAGTGTCCTTAGACACTCCCTAAAGTGGGGACTGACTGGACCAGGGCACTGAGACTCAGCCAAGCCCCCGCAGCAATTCAATAAGACGTTTAAACATAAACACGATTAACTGTAGACCGGCATAAAGGCAAACTGTGTTAGTAACTGTTCCTATTAACAAATATCAGAGAGCTATGAAACAAAACCACAGTCTAAAGTAAGTAACGGGGCCGCAAGGTGATCTACAGATCATATTAGTATATGGAGACTATATAATAACCAGAAAATATAAAATTGGTAATAAGATAGCATAATAATAATAATTATCAGCTCTTCTCTGGTCACCAGCAGGAACAGAACATCTGTATTGCTCCCGATTTATCAGCCCAGGGTATAATTCCACCAAACAGAGCGTAGTTCGAGATCTTCAGGTAAGGTGGAGAAGAGGGGTCAATGGGGGGAGAATTCCCCTTGAGTCGATCTAAATAAAGTCAAGGGACCCCATCTTGGGCTCCAAAATCGTGCCTCGGGCCACGTCTCCTCTTCCTATTAGGTCCCGATGGTGGTCTCCCCCCTCCCTGTCCTCCCCACAACAATAAAGGTGATGGTCGAGGCCACTCTCCCAGCTGCACCAAGGGTAAATCCAGAGCAGAAGAAAAGGTTGATAAGTCCGCCGGTGTCCTCAATATCACTGGGCCAGCTTCTCCGCGTACTTGTAGTTGAAAGGGGTATCCCCATGAGTAGTTGATGTCTTTAGTGCGAAGAGCCTCCAGGAGTGGCCTGAGCGCCCGTCGTTTGGCCAGGGTCAGGCGAGAGAGATCTGCCATAAGCTGAATGTTAGAGTCATTGAATTCAATAGCCTCTTTCTCCCTGGCCCTTTGCATAATTTCTTCCTTTTGTCGATAGAAGTGGATTCTGCATATCACATCTCTTGGTTTGTTGGAGTCAGGATTTTTGGGGCCAAGGGACCTATGTGCTCTGTCCATTTCAATATGATCGCCTCCAGGTTTGCCTAGAAGCGAATTAAAGATGTTTTGGATGGCAGGGACCAGGTTTCTATTAGTCACTGTTTCCGGAAGTCCACGGATACGAATATTATTCCTCCGGTTCCTATTTTCGGAGTCTTCCATCATATCAAACACCAGCTGGAATGTCTGGGAGTGATGATCTAGGAGTTCATGTTGGTTATGTAGTTGAGATGCAAGATCCTCCACTTTAGATTCCAAGGTAGTGATTGTACCCTTAAGCTGTGACACTTCCTCTTTAAGTGAGCTAATTTCACCTCTATATACTGCTTCAAGGCGCTGGATATAACCCTCCATGTCAGATTTAGTAGGTATAGCATTCAGCCGGGCATATAGAACCTCATAGCTCATGTCACAGGATGGGAGTCCTCGAAGTGTCTCTGGAGTGATTGAGGATAGCACCATCGGGTCCACAGACTGCATATCTGATATGTCGTGGTTAGGGGACTGTAAATTCTGCATCTCAGTGGTGTTTTGCAAATGAGCCAGGGCCCCAATAATGGGCTGAGGAGGCAAAGTTACCTCCTGCTGGACTGGGGAGGAAGGGGTTACACTGCTTGCTTCTTCAATTGCGAAATGGCTGCCTCCTCCCTCCTGCTCTCTGAGACCTGCTGCAGACATTGAATGTTTAAGTGATGAATATGTGGCAAGGGGGGGATGGGAGCCCCCACTCACTTCATGGGGCTGTTGCTTACAAACTTCTCTGGCCTTTCCCGGGGAGAGCCCTGTCAGAAAGGAGGTCTCTGGGGACCCTCGTAGATCTGGGGAGGGTCGGGACATGCCGCTCACCTTTCCCTGCTTATGCTGAGCATTCTCCCTGAGCGATCCATAATGGGTTTCTCCAGTCACGATTGAGGTACGGCTGGTGACTTTTCCAGAGGACTGGCGTCGCTCTGCACTGCTGCGCTCCCCTCCTTTGTCCACAGGAGAGGAGCGGACCCCTCCTGTTTGTCCTGCTTTTAGTGTCGCTCCAGGAGCCATCATGGCCGCACGGGTAGTAGTTTTTCCCGCTCTCCCCGAGGATGCCAGAAAGCGGGTAATATCTCCATTTGTGGTCCCCGTCGGTGGTTCCTGTGATGCCTGGGATCTGAGGCCACCTTTGCCCTTCATTTGGGAAGGTTAATGTGTAAATTAGTGCTAGATTTCAGCTGCAGGGGCTCAGAAACTGAGGAGCTCTCAGAAGGCTCGTCCTCCCAGCACCATGTCCAGGCCACGCCCCCCTGCTAAGTCTTTTTGAAGGTCTTTTGTAGTCAAGCAGGGGTTCTGATTTGCCTCTAGCAATCCTATGAGCAGCTCTCACTGAAATTTTGCTTGGTCTTCCAGAACTTATCTTGACCTCCACTGTTCCTGTTATCTGCCATTTAATTACATTTCAAATTGAGGAAACGGCAACTTGGAAATGCTTTGCTAGCTTCCTATAGCATTCTCCTGCTTTGTGGGCCTCCACCATTTTCCTTTTCAGAGTGCTGTGCAGCTGCTTAGAAGAACCGACGGCTGCTGTGTTTTTGCACAAGGTTAGAGGAGGCTGGGTGTTTATAAAGCTGTGAAATTTTCATCACCTGACCTTTCCTAATGATGATAGGGAACAAGCTGTAGCCCTAACAGGCTAATGGGTGCACAAACTTTTTCCTCGGCCTATTTCTCTTTTTGTAATTTTATAAAATGAAAAATAAAAACTTTTTTTTTTTGCCTAAAACACAAAGGAAATGTGTCCTCTGTAACTTTAGGCCTTTTAGAAGTCATTTCATCTTTAACTTGCTTCACTGTTTACAGTGAGGCTGAGTTCACACGTGGCGTTTTTTTCGCGTGTCCGCGGCGGTTTTAACCGCGCGATTTTGCCGCGAAAAATAAGCATCCCATGCATTCCTATGGGATTCCGCAATGCTGTGCTAATGCTGCGGTTTTTACCGTGGCGGAATCGCTTCGCGGTAAAAACCGCAGCATGCTCATTAATTTTGCGGAATCGCGGCGATCCCGCACCCATAGGAATGCATTGTTCTGCTTACTTCCCGCATGTGGCTGTGCACACCATGCGGAAAGTAAGCAGAACATTTGTGGATGGTACCCACGGTCCGGAGGAGAGAAGACTGTCCTCCGGGCTTTGGGTACCATATCCCTGTAAAAAATAGAATTTAAAATAAAAAATATTGTTATTCTCACCTTCCGGCGTCCCGCTCAGCCTTCCCGCCTCTCTCCACGCTCTCGTTCCCAGTAAGCCTTTGCGAAAATGCCCGCTATGGAGTCCGTTCTCGCGGGATCGCGAAGTCTCGCGGTCATTCGCGCGACGTCATCGCGAATGACCGCGAGACATCGCGATCCCGTGAGAACGGACGTCATCTCGGGCATTTTTGCAAAAGGATTACTGGAAACGGCTGCGTGGGACATCGGAAGGTAAGAATAACACCATTTTTAATTTTTTTTTTTCATTTTATCTTTTACTACTGATGCTGCATAGGCGGCCTCAGTAGTAAAAAGTTGGTCACACTTGTCAAACACTATGTTTGACGAGTGTGACCAACCTGTCAATCAGTTCTCCAAGTGATGCTACAGATCGCTTGGAAAACTCTAGCATTTTGCAAGCTAAATACGCTTGAAAAATGCTAGCTTTTCCGCGGGAAAATCGTGGGAATTTAAAATGTGATTTTCCCGCAGAATGGAATTCCGGAATTCTCGCTGTAATTTCCGCGAGAGTTCCGGTACGTGTGAACTTAGCCGAACAGTCATTTTGACCAGGGGTGTACAAATATTTACATGCCACTGTAACACACACACAAGTCCAGCATACTGCAGTAACAGATGAGTGGAAAAACCAAAGTGCGATTCGCAATAAGAATGATCAGCCCCATGATAGGGTGATGAATCGGAAATATAAAGAAGTGCGATGTAGAGCGTGCATATAGGAGTGTGTGTATAAGGCGAGTCACACTAGCGATGAATACAGACGAGTGCTTTGCGATAAAACATCACATAGCGCTCGGACCAGTATTAATCTAAGGGGCGGCTCCCATCACCGGTTTTTTTTTCTCGGCCGTATTCTACGTGCGAGTGAAATTGCAGTATGTTGCGATTGTCACCGACACTTGGCCGAGTCTCGCCGGACTCGCACCCATATATTTTAGACACACGTACTGAACTCAACAGTAGATGTTCTAACGCAAGTGCAAAAAAAAAAAAAGGAACGTGGTATGGTAATTATATACACCGACAAGTGTCAAACATCTGTTGTATAGAAGGAATGAGCGACCATTCGGAAATTAGCATAAACCTTCAGATAAAACCCCCCCGAACATAAGGTCAGTAAGTAATAGGACAGATAAAGAAATTGTAGTACTATTTAGGTATTTTATTCATTACAAACACATGTAGTGCCCGCACAATATATTAACACGTGATACAAAAATAGAACACAACAATATATATATATATATATATATATATATATATATATATATATATATATATATATATACATATACATACACAGTACAGACCAAAAGTTTGGACACACCTCATTCAAAGAGTTTTCTTTATTTTCATGACTATGCTAAGCATCTCTGGGAACTCCTTCAAGACTGTTGGAAGACCATTTCCGGTGATTACCACTTGAAGCTCATCAAGAGAATGCCAAGAGTGTGCAAAGCGGTAATCAAAGCAAAAGGTGGCTACTTTGAAGAACCTAGAATATAAGACATATGTTCATTTGTTTCACACTTTTTTGTTAATTATATAATTCCACATGTGGTAATTCATAGTTTTGATGCCTTCAGAATGAATCTACAATTTTCATAGTCCTGAAAATAAAGAAAACTCTTTGAATTAGAAGGTGTGTCCAAACACATATGCAGCAGCAGCTACATGGATGAAAACATAGTGAGGAACAATTGTGATAATCAAATGTGCCAAAAATATATAATAAAGGACATTATAATTTCTAAAAGTCAAATGAAATCTAGAGTGACAACCTCAAACAATGTGCCAATCTAAGTGAAGTTGTAAACAATATTGGAAATAGCTGTTTCCAAAATCATATGCAGTCAATCACAGTGCAGCATACTGTTGCATAAAAGTTATATATATGTTAGGCAGGGTCCTGCGAGCTAATAAGGTCAATTTACCTGGGTGTCAGCGGTCAGAATAGTGTGGCACGTGCCCTGATGGGCGTTTCGGAAGTTACTCCTTCATCAGTAACTTCTCTGCCTCCTCCGTAGCGGTGCTCTGATCTGCTCTGTGCGAGAGACTCCAAGCACGGTAGCATGACACTCGGCTCCCGCACACAGCAGAGCAGGAGCCGAGGGTCATTAGCATATTGCATCTGATGCTCTAGTGTGACCCCAGCCTAATGAAGGGGCTGATTGATCAAAAGGCTGGATAGCTGAAAACAACGATCGTGTAGGCGGACCCCTATTTAGGAAAAACATGGCAGTTAATAAGAAGTCGTCACTCTGAATGTTGGCATTGGTGGGTCACTATAGAAAGTCTTGGATGGAATGAATGTCTTTCTCATATGGAATATTGGAATATAAGGATGCCACATCAAGGGTGACCTTTTTATTTTAATATAAGGGTCCAAAACGTCATAGTAGGTGTCATTCTGTTCACATGCAGTCATTAAGCGGGTTGTCCACTACTAGGACAAGCCCTCTGGCCCCATAGAATAACGCTTATACTCCCCTTCCGTGCCGGCGCCGTTCCCATGGGGTCAGCACTCGCTCTCTGCGGAGCTCTCGTGCGGGGTTGTGACACATGACGCCTGTTCCCAATCAGCGCTGGCGTCACTGCCCCCTTCTTCAGAGAAATCGAACATGAAGAGGAAGTCCGGGCTGCGGCTGATCTCTGACTTTCTCTTCGTGTTCAATTTCATTGCAAACATCTTAAAAAGTGGGATAATGTAAAAAAAAACAAAAAACAAAAAACACCTGTATCTCTTACCGTAATTGTAAAATGGTCAATAATATAGTCACATCCAATAGGCCCAAACCTAGGAGTAAACAATACATTATAGAGACTCCATCCTTGCTGCCCTCTCTTCGGGGGAGTTGCCGGTGTAGCCTAAAACCTGCAAGTGCCAATAACAATCTAGCCAACCGTACAGGTACTTTTACCAGCACTTCTACTGGTGAGCTCCTCCAAGGCAAAACCTTCCTCCACCTCTCTACTGCGTCTGCTATATACCTTATAGAGGGCACATGTGGGTCGCCTCATTCAACAACTATGAACTCAAATACCATTCTAATAGTTGCACTAAACATCTCAAGGCTCGCGCTACCGACACATAAGCGGGACTCCTCTGTGTGAACACAGCCACGAGTCCACCATTAATCTTTGTGAAGCGTGAGCTGTGCTGGATACATTATATAGACTGCCTGTGCATTAATGAGGGACTAGAGAGTAACTTTTAATGTAGTTTGTTCTGAGTTTTTTTGTCTAATTTTTCATCCTAAATAGGGGTCCACCACCAAATCCAACAGTCCACCATATGGCTCCATCAGCCTCAACATCATACACGTTCCTATATACGTCCTCTCCATCTCAAGCATTCCTGTATGAAAGCAGTCATATACAGCCTTATCCAGGGGCTGGTCATTCATATCATTAATCGCACTTTGGTTTTTCTCTCATCTGCTACATCAGCACGTGAAGTCATTCATTCCTACACATATCGTTCCCATCACACAACAGGATGGGTTCCAGGCATGCCCGGAGTAGCTTCTCATTGTCTAAACTCTATTACGCATGCTGTAGGCGTCATGTCGCCTAGGATGACGAGTCTCTCGTGTCTCTTCCTATTGTCTCCTTAACCACTGATCTTCAATTTAGTTCTGCGCAGTCGGGAGCTGGGTTGGTGAGTCGCCCTGAAAACAGTAAATGTGCAAGACAGCCTCTCTATAGGGAACCCCATGTCTCATCCTGGTTAGCATCCCACCTCCACCGTGACACGTTAGACGCATTTATGCACTTTACTATATGTTTTGTATAGTTTTATTGTATATCTAAGTATATATGTTATCGGGATATTTTGGTCGAGACTGGTGCCCTTTTTGAAAGTATTTAAAGTCATCCGACATGCTGTGATAATATAGGTGTCTAATACTTGACACAGAGGTCCGTGAGCCACGAAATGCATTATATGCATTGAGACCTTGTCAGTAAAGGAGAAAGAGACAGCGTCCAATTCGGGTGGAAAAAAACTTCAAGGTTCCATTTACTCTGCCGTAGATGCGGTGTTTCGACCAGCGACGATGAAGCATGCTTGAAATAGACCTGGCCAAAATGTTGCATCTATGGCAAAATAAATGTAACCTTGACTTTTTTTTTCACCTGAATTGAATGCTGTCTCGTTCTTGTATTGAATTTTTTCCAAGTGGACTCATTGGAACTTTTTTTGATGGTGCTTCCTTTCTGTGCCTATGTGCCTTTTGTAATTGTCCAATATTTCAGTGCTGCCAGTTAACTTCCTTTTTATGCTTGTCAATAAAAGGAATCTTCCCCAATGTCTTGCATCATTATATAGTCAACTACTCCAATTATAGTTATGAGGGTATTCCTTGTCATGGGGTTTCCATACATATCCTTCCTACTTCTTTGAAGAAAACATTCCCAGCATCATTACTGCACCTTCATCAGGCTGGCAGGAAGGGCTCATTCATCCACAGGTATCAGAGAAGCCACCAGCGTGTGCCAGGAAAACATTCCCAACACCATCAGGCTGGCAGGAAGGGTTCATCCATCCACAGGTAACAGAGGAGCCAGGGTGTACCAGGAAAACATTCCTGACACCATAAGACTGGCAGGAAGGGTTCATCCATCCACAGGTAACAGAGGAACCAGGGTGTGCCAAGAAAAGATTTCCGACACCATCAGGCTGGCAGGAAGGGTTCATCACAGGTATCGGAAGAGCCAGGATGTGCCAAGAAAAGATTCCCAACACCATCAGGCTGGCAGGAAGGGTTCATCACGGGTATCGGAAGAGCCAGGGTGTGCCAAGAAAAGATTCCCGACACCATCAGGCTGGCAGAAGAGCTCATCAATCTGCAGATATCATAGGAGCCAGGGTGTGTCAGGAAAACCTTCCCGACACCATCTGGCTGGCGGGAAGGGCTCATCCATCAACGGGTATCAGGGGAGCCAGGGTGTGCCAAGAAAACATTCCTTAAACCCAAACTCCAACTTTACCAGCTTGCACTGTTGACACTTGAGGGTTCATAGCTTTACGCTGCTTGCTACTGATGCCTTACCATCAGTAGAGTGCAGCAGCACTCTGGATTCATCTGACCAGGCGTTGTTTTTCCACTGCACAGTAATATGAAGTCCTTTGCCCTCTGGAGTCCTGTGTTTCTGTTTTGCTTGACCACACTGAGACTCCGTGCTAAGAAAGGACATGTTCTGCTTTCAAACAAGTTGGAGCACCGGCAGTATTTAGCTGCAATGTTCTCTGTCCACTATTTGTTTGTGAGATTCGTGACATCTAACGCCGACCTCTTTCTTGACTGGTGGTTTATGTCCACAAGATCTTGTGCTGGATGTTTTTCTTGAAGTCATGACCGAAATTTCATTGCACCATTGTAGGAGGAAACCACACAAGGTCAACAGGTTTTCAGCTACTGACCCCACTAGTCTATCATCGATGACTTCTGGAAGAATGAATGCATACACAATAAATCTTTACAGCTGCATATTTCACTAATGCAACTAATGTAAAAAATAGCATGGAAGCAGAAGATACAATGAAGGCTGTTTGCAAAATTGCTTTATTCATTTTGTATAGATGTATTCTAGCAATAAATATTGGTTTAGGAGGTGAATAGAGCCTTTAATTAGACGAACAGATCCTGTAATATTTAAGCATTATATCATATCATCTGTTCAACAAGACTGACCCATAATAAATATGGAGACAAAAAGTGAGCCGGGAAACTACAGGCTCTGCAACTTTCCCTACATCATTGGGGAAATGTGTGGTGTGCAAGAGGGTCTCCTCGATAGAGGCTGATGATAACCTTCTCACCCAGAGTCAGATTGGGCTCAACCAGTGATCAAAACTAATCTGGTTAGCTTCTGTGATGAAGATCAGCAACTTCCTGCACTACAGCTGCTGTCAATCTACAACTCCAAACTTGCCTGGACAGCTGCGTGACAGCCATGGAATGCAGGGAGTCATCGTTTTACAATAGCTAAAGTTTCAGATTTCTTTTCAGTGACGAGGTATGTCCCAGATTAGCCTGGGGTAAAGCTGTCACTGTTGTATTACTGGATTTATCATGGGCGTTGGATACTGCGGCACATAAAATGAGCATGCCGTTCATTTTCTCATGAAGATGACCTGAATCCATGAGGCTTTTAAGGGAAACTGCATCATAGACTTTTGCTCAGGCTCCACATGCTCTTTGGGAGGTTTTCTTGGCACAGATGATTTTTTTGCTAGTAAATAAAGGGGTTATCCACTACTAGGTAAGCCCCTTCTTGATCAAAACGTTTGACACCCATAAAGTGATAAATCCTATGCTCACCTACTGTGTTGACGTTCCAATGGTGTCGGCACTCTCTCTCCTCAGGGCTTTCATGCGGTGTTGTAACACGTGACGCTGGCATGTCCCACCGTCGGACAAATTCAGACATGAAGAGGAAGTCCGGGTAGCAGCTGATCTCGGACTTCTTTTTCCTCCTCAATTTGACAGGAGGCAGAACTGATGCCGGCGTCACGTGTCACCACAACAGCACGGGAGAGCGAGTGTCGGCACCGTGGGAATGTGAAAAATGAGGATGAATGAACTCATGGAGATCAACATCCAACACTGCGGAGAAACCATCACATGTTTCTCAACGCAGTGATTCTAGAGCAATGCCTCCATCCCTTATGGGAAATATGCAAAAACATGCAAAACACAAGCCGCGGAGACACCATCACATGTTTCTCAACGCAAGCATGACTAGCCAGGTCTTTCCCCGGGAAGGAACAACCACGGGAAGGGCAGTCTCCAATGAAGGAAACCACCTATGCCAAAACATGGTATCCATCCACAGACAGCTGTTTCGGGGTATTGCCCCTCATCAGTGTGGAGTAGGAAACTGGCTAGTAGGAGCAATGCCTAGTAAAAGACTGAAAAATGAGGATGAATGAACTCATGGAGATCAACATCCAACACTGCGGAGACACCATCACATGTTTCTCAACGCAGTGATTCTAGAGCACTGCCCCATCCCTTATGGGAAATATGCAAAAACATGCAAAACACAAGCTGCGGAGACACCATCACATGTTTCTCAACGCAGTGATTCTAGAGCAATGCCTCCATCCCTTATGGGAAATATGCAAAAACATGCAAAACACAAGCTGCGGAGACACCATCACATGTTTCTCAACGCAAGCATGACTAGCCAGGTCTTTCCCTGGGAAGGAACAACCATGGGAAGGGCAGTCTCCAATGAAGGAAACCACCTATGCCAAAACATGGTATCCATCCACAGACAGCTGTTTCGGGGTATTGCCCCTCATCAGTGTGGAGTAGGAAACTGGCTAGTAGGAGCAATGCCTAGTAAAAGACTGTGAAAAATGAGGATGAATGAACATGGATACCATGTTTTGGCATAGGTGGTTTCCTTCATTGGAGACTGCCCTTCCCGTGGTTGTTCCTTCCCAGGGAAAGACCTGGCTAGTCATGCTTGCGTTGAGAAACATGTGATGGTGTCTCTGCGGCTTGTGTTTTGGCACCGTGGGAATGTCGCCACCACGGGAGGTGAGTAGAAAGAAGCTTTATTATTTTATGATGGCAAAGTGTGAAGTATGAGAAGAAGTTATCCAAGTAGTGGACAATTCTTTACGGTAAATAAAATAATTGATTTAAGTACATTTAAGGGGGTTTTACACATAGCGATATCGCTAGCAATATCGCTAAAACGTCCCCGATTTTGTGACGTTATAGCGATATCGCTATGTGTGATACTTACCTCTGACCGGCTCTCCCGCTGTCCATCGCTGATCGCGTGAGATCGGGCGGCTCCATTTCTCGTCGGGCGGTTCCTGCTGTGCTTCCTGCTGTGGAGACGAGCGACGCTGGACGCGGGCGGGAGGACGTCAGGATCGTCGCGTCTGAAAGGTAAGTATTGTCCGCTGTATCGCTGCTATGTCGCTGGTGAGATCTGCCTGTGTGACAGCTCACTAGCGACCATTTAGCGATGCACCAGCGATCCTGACGGCGTCATATCACTGGTCGAGATCGCTGGTGCATCGCTAAATGTAAAAGGGCCTTTACTTAGGTATGTATAGATTAGATTTCATTACCTACTGCTTTATTTGATACTTTTGTGTGTAACTAAGAAAAAGAAAAGCCATCTTGATTTGTTAATTACTGATACTTGTTCCCATTCTGGACTTTTTACATAGAAATTAGTAAAGTGTGAAATAATTTAGGAATTGTTTTCTATTTTCAGGTGAAGACAGTAGGAGAGATTCCCAAACAAATGTCCTTTTACCTCTCCGCGATGAAGTGGAAGATAAGGAATCACCGATTGACAAAAAAGGAGCTGAACATGGACTGGATAAATCTTTTACATGTTCTGAGTGTGGACAACATTTTCAAAAGAAGTCTCATCTTTCCAAGCACAAGTGCATTTACAAAGATATAAAGACATTCTCA
Organism: Dendrobates tinctorius; assembly: GCF_039654945.1. Lineage (NCBI taxonomy): Eukaryota > Metazoa > Chordata > Amphibia > Anura > Dendrobatidae > Dendrobates > Dendrobates tinctorius. The sequence continues at coordinate 3,080,300 of NW_027361824.1, forward strand.
TGTTCAGAATGTGGGAAATGTTTTGCCTATCAATCACTTCTTGCTATACATGAGAGAGTTCACACAGGAGAGAAGCCATTTTCATGCTCGGAATGTGGGAAACGTTTTTCGCAGAAAGCAAGTCTTAGTATGCATCAGAGAACTCATGCGGGGGTGAAGCAGTTTTCTTGTTTACATTGTGGAAAACTGTTTACTCGGAAATCAAAATTAGTTGATCATTTAAGAACGCACACAGGGGAGAAGCCATTTTCATGCTCAGAATGTGAAAAAAGTTTCACCCGGAAATCATATTTGGTTGATCATGTAAGAACTCACACAGGGGAGAAGCCGTTTTCATGTTCAGAATGTGGAAAATGTTTTAGCCAGAAAACGTCTCTTACTCTACATCAAAGACTTCACACTGGGGAGAAGCCATATTTATGTCCTGAACGCAGTAAAGATTTTAGACATAATACCGGTTTAATGGAACATCTAATAAATGAAACACCGGAGAGGCCATTTCCGTGCTCAGAATGTGAGAAAAATTTTACTCAGAAATCAAGTCTTTTGGAACATGTAAAAATTCACACAGGGGAGAAGCCGTATACATGTACAGAATGTGATAAAAGTTTTAGGCACAAATCAAGTCTTGTAAAGCATCTAAGAACTCACACAGGGGAGAAGCCATTCTCATGTCTACAATGTAAGAAATCTTTTGCTTATAGAAAAGGTTTGGTCTTACATCAGAGAACTCACACAGGGGTGAAGCCATTTTCTTGCTCAGAATGTGGAAAATGTTTTACCTACAAATCCAATCTCATTAGACATCAGAGAAGACACACGGAAGAGAAACACTTTTAATGTTTGTTAGAGATGGGGCAAATGCTTAGCTAAAATATAGAAAACCATCACTGCTTAACATCAAGAGATTAGACTGTTAGATTAATACTTTAAGTACCATGATTGGTAGATTAATACTTTAACTACTATGATTGGTAGCAATCACGTCTAAGTGGCTAAATGGGGGAGGTAGTCAAGTCTTGCCATGGCTGTCGGACGGTCTAAGAAAGGCAAAGAGTAAGGCCGGTTTCACACATCCATGAAACATGAACTGTTTTTGAATCTGAAGACCTCCGTCTCGCCCCTCAATCTGAGTGAACTGTTTTATATAGACCTATGAAGCTCAGGTCAGAAGACCCGGCTTTGGGATGAATCTATAAATGCAAGAACTGTTCATGTTTCACAGATGGGTGAAACTGATCCAAAATGTTGTCTGTCAGTTTATCGGTGACTGACAATAATGCTTTGTCATACCAAGCATATCAAAGCATTTTAGAAGAGATCAAGTGATCACATTGTTTGCTGCCCCGAAGGGAAATAAGAGATACAGAATTTAAAAAAAATCACTGTAAAAAAATAAAAATATATATGTTTATCATAAGTAATTTTATATTTCAACAATAAAAAAATATTTATAATATCACTGCACGTGTTATTTAAATTGCACAGTAAACAACTAAAAAAAAGCCTTTTGTAGTTAATGCTGTTTTTATCTCTCGTTAATATCTCCCGCAACCCGAAAAAAATAATGTACTCAAATACGTTTGTAATAAAAATATAACTTTTAAAAAAATGAAACAATTCCGCAGATAGACGAGGACAAAAATTGTTGGCACCTTCTGTTAAAGTAAGAAAATCGCACAATGGTCGCTAATTTTCTATTTAATTTGAATAAATAATGATAATCAGGCATTGTGCCTGAATTGTGGTTCTACAGGAAAATTTTAAAGCGGGCTCTTCAAATTTTTCTTGTTGAACTAAACTCTCCATGTAATAGTGGCGGCAGAGCGGAATAAAAAAGGTTTTTTTTTTGCCTCTCTATTGTAAAGATATTGGCAAATGTTTGGCAACTAATGAGTTAACTTTAGTTAAACAAAGTGGGTTTTATCAGATAGTTTTCAGTGGGGCCGTGTACTTCTTTTCCCAGTATGATGCTGACCAATCATATGCAGGCATCATCACACATCCTGCACTTCTATGTTGCTACCTCCATATGATTGGTCAGCATCACACAGGGAGAAGTAACCACGCCCAGTGATAGCACCCACTTAAATTTAACTAAAGTTAACTCATTAGGTGCCAAATATTTGATAGCTAGGATCTTCACAACAGAGAGGCAAAATCAAAATGATTAAAAAAAAAAAAAAAAAAAAAAATGTTCTGCAGCCCATATTACATGGCTTGTCCAATTCAACATTAAAAAAACTGATGAAAGGTAATCTTTAAAAGAAATGGAAAGAAACTAATAAAAATGCCCTGGAATAAAATGATGGTTCCCCTAGAAAAGAATGAAATTAATTTGACCATGTGGAGAAGGGAAACTTCAGTGTGTCCTGTAGTTATCACAAGTGTCTACAGACTTGCAATCGGTCAGTCGCTTATTTACACGGTAAAAAGTAGTCACTGTGCTGTTTGTTATCATGGTGTTGACAGAACAAGGGGCAAAGAAAACTGAGGAGAGAGTTGTCTCAGGACATTAGGAAGAACATTGTACACAAATATGATACAGATAAAAGGCTATAAGACGTATTTACACAACTGGATGTTACTGCAGCTGCACATATCCAGAAGTGTAAGGTCTATGGGGCTGTAGCCGACTTCTCTGGAGGCAGATACACAAGGAAATAGGTCACAAATTGAAGAGACAGCTAATAAGGAACGTGTACCACAGAGCCCAGAACAAGTTTGAAAGAAATTAGAGGAGAACTCCAAGTCCAACAGTGTCAGGTCGCAACAAGTGGGAAAATTCAACTCAGACGCAGTCACCATAACATTTTTCACCCCCAATTTTTTTAAGAAATGCGAGTTTGCTGTGTTAAAACATTTGCTGCACAAAATACAATAAATTTTGGTTAAAAAAATGTGCTCAAACCTGGTGGAGAAGGCTTTTTGGTACAATAAATAATGGCGGCTATGTATCTTCCATAGAGTCTGAGCACATGGCTGCCACTATGAATTTCAGGGCCCCATTAAGACTCCGCTCCGCCTCCACTCCTCGAACTGTCCACGGTCCCACCGCTCTCTCTTGGAAAATCTCCAATTTTAACCAATCACACATTAACAGTTGCCATCACCAGATCACACATATAGCCAGCAGCTTTTGTTTTGGCCAAAAGATTTTTTAAGCCACCACCACGACAAGGTAGACTCTTTTGGCCGAGCCCTACTCTACTCTATCCTATTATTCATTTGTTAAAATATCCAATACAATTTAGCTATCTTTGTATTTATTTTTCAATTTTTAAAATGACCAATAATATCACATACAAGGAAAAAATACCAAAGCACCATGACCGGACAACATATTACCACTAGTGATGAGTGAATATGCTCCTTACTCAAGATTTCTGCGCATGCTCGGGTGGTCTCTGAGTATTTTTGGCGTGCTCGGAAATTCAACTTGAGTCCCCGCAACTGCATGATTTGCTGCTGCTAGACAGTCTGAATACATCTGGGTATTACCTAACAAACAGGCAATCCCCACATATATTCAGGCTGTCCAGCAGCTGCAAATCATACAGCTGCGGGGACTCAAACTGAATTTCTGAGCACGCCCAAAATACTCGGAGACCACCCGAGCATGCTCGGAAATCTCGCGTAATGAGCATGCTCACTCCACTAATTACCACCACATAGTGACTGAATACTACAATACTGATCATTAATAAAAACAATATTAATATCACCATAAGTGCCATTAGACACGGGAGATCTGTACTTAACATACAGTGTCTGTGTACAGGTAATACAGTAATTACTGGTGGCACTATATACAGGAGCCCTGTATACAGTATCAGTGTACAGGTAATACAGTGACATTATACACACGAGCGCTGTGTATAGTGTACAGGTAATACAGTGATCACCAGTGACACACGAGCGCTGTTTAGTACAGGTAATACAGTAATCAATGACATACACAGGAGCTCTGTATATAGTGCCAGTGTAAACTTAATACAGTGATCATTGGTGACATTGTACACAGGACCTCAGTATACAGTGTATAGTGTCAGTGTACAGGTAACACACTGACTCACCAGTTAAGTCTCTAGGTGAAGTCCTTTATCTTTGCTTTTCATCTTCATCCAGCACAGATCGCCATCACGTCCAGCCAGGGTTCGTCTCTGCAGGAAATAACACAGTTATCTAGAGCTCCGCTTGCAGAACACATTACTTAATTTTTTCCCAACGTCTAAACTACACCAGATGAAGAAAAAAAGGCAACATAGTGTCGCACTGTACAGTAACAGGCCCGCTCTCCATTTAAAACAGTATCCTCAAAAAATAAAATAAATACATCACTGCAGTAATAATAAACCTTAATTAGCCCCTATGGTAATAATATTCCCCATCATGGCCCCCGTGTGTCTCATTACTGGCTCCAGCCATATATTCTCCCATCCTGCCCTCATTAGTATCCATTCTGCCTCCCATGTGATGTCCCATTCTGCCCCATCTGTCCCATGATCCTGCACAATCTGTCCTGTTATCCTGCCCAATCGGTCCTGTTATCCTGCCCCATCTGTCCCGTGATCCTGCCCCATCTGCCCCGTGATCCTGCCCCATGATCCTGCCCCATCTGCCCCGTGATCCTGCACCATCTGCCCCATGATCCCGCACCATCTGCCCCACGATCCTTCCCCATCTGTCTCCATTGTATCCCTCCTGCCCATGATCCTGCACCATATGTCTCCATGCTGCCCCATGTGGCTCCATCCTGCCCCATGATCCTGCACCATGTGGCTCCATCCTGCCCCATCTGGCTCCATCCTGCCCCATCTGTTTCCATCCTGCCACCGTGTCTCCCATCCTGCCCTCGTGTCTGCCATCCTGCCCCCGTGTCTGCCATCCTGCCCCCGTGTCTGCCATCCTGCCCCCATGTCTCCCATCCTGCCCCGTGTCTCTCATCATGCCCCTGTGTCTCCCATCCTGCCCCCATGTCTTCCCTCCCATCATGCCCCCGTGTCGCCCATCCTGCCACTGTGTCTCCCATCATGCCAACGTGCTGCTTTCAATAAGAAAAAAAAAACTTTATCCTTATCTGACTGCGCTCCTGTGCCGATGCTCTCTCCATGCAGTTCAAACGCGCACCCCAGTAAGAACCACATCATTATATCTGCACTACAAGACCCAGCAATCCCTGGCAGCAGGACCCCATCATATCTGCACTACAAGACCCAGAAATCCCTGCCAGCAAGACTCCCCCATCATTATATCTGCACTACAAGACCCAGCAATCCCTGGCAGCAGGACCACATCATTATATCTGCAATACAAGACCCAGCTATCCCTGGCAGCAAGACTCCCATCATTATATCTGCACTACAAGACCCAGCAAACCCTGGCAGCAGGACCCCAATATATCTGCACTACAAGACCCATCAATCTCTGGCAGCAGGACCCCCATCATATCTGCACTACAAGACCCAGCAATCCCTGGCAGCAAGGCCCCCATTATTATATCTGCACTAAAAGACCCGGCAATCCCTGGCAGCAGGACCCCCATTACCATATCTGCATTACATGACCCAGCAATCCCTGGGAGCAGAACCCCCATCATTATATCTGCACTACAAGACCCAGCAAACTCTGGGAGCAGGACCCCTTCATTATAACTGCACTACATGACCCAGCAATCCCTGGCAGCAGGACCCCATCATTATATCTGCACTACATGACCCAGCAATCCCTGGGAGCAGGACCCCTTCAATATAACTGCACTACAAGTCCCAGCAATCCCTGGCAGCAGGAACCCATCATTATATCTCTACTACAAGACCCAGCAATCCCTGGCAGCAGGACCCCCATCATTATATTTGCACTACAAGACCCTGCAATCCCTGGCAGCAGGACCCCCATCATTATATGTGCACTACAAGACCCAGCAATCCCTGGCAGCAGGAACCCCATCAAATCTGCACTACAAGTCCCAGCAATTCCTGGCAGCAGGACCCCATCATTACATCTGCACTACAAGTCCCAGCAATCCCTGGCAGCAGGACCCCCATCATTATATGTGCACTACAAGACCCAGCAATCCCTGGGAGCATGAACCCCATCATTATATCTGCACTACAAGTCCCACAAATCCCTGGCAGCAGGACCCCCATCATTATATCTGCACTAAAAACCTAGCAATCCCTGGCAGTAAGACCATCATCATTATATCTGCACTACAAGACCCAGCAATCCCTGGCAGCAGGACCCCATCATTATATCTGCACTACAAGACCCAGCAAGACCCCCATCATTATATCTGCACTACAAGACCCAGCAATTCCTGGCAGCAGGACCCCATCTTTATATCTGCACTACATGACCCAGCAATCCTTGGCAGGAAGACCCCATCATTATAACTGCACTACAAGACCCAGCAATCCCTGGCAGCAGAACCCCAATCATATCTGCACTACAAGACCCAACCATCCCTGCCAGCAGGACCCACATCATTATATCTGCACTACAAGACCCAACCATCCCAGGCAGCAGGAACCCCATTATTATATCTGCGCTACAAGACCCAACAATCCCTGGGAGCAGGACCCCATCACTATACCTGCACTACAAGACCCAGCAATCCCTGGCAGCAAGACCCACATCATTTTATCTGCACAACAAGACCCAGTAATCACTGGCAGCAGGACTTCTATCATTATATATGCACTACAAGAACAATCAATCTCAGTTTGCAGGACCCCATCATTATATCTGCACTACAAGAACCAGCAATCCCTGGCAGCAGGACACCCATCAATATATCTGCACTACAAGAACCAGCAATGCCTGGGAGCAGGATCCCATCATTATATCTGCACTACAAGACCCAGCAATCCCTGGGAGCAGGACCCCCATCATTATATATGCACTACAAGAACCAGCAATCCCTGGCAGCAGAATCCCTATCATTACATGTGCACTACAAGAACCAGTAATCCCTGGGAGCACGACCCCATCATTATATCTGCACTACAAGACCCAGCAATCCCTGGGAGCAGGACCCCCATCATTATATATGCACTACAAGAACCAGCAATCCCTGGCAGCAGGACTTCTATCATTATATATGCACTACAAGAACAAACAATCTCAGGCAGCAGGACCCCATCATTACATCTGCACTACAAGACCCAGCAATCCCTGGCAGCAGGACACACATCAATATATCTGCACTACAAGAACCAGCAATCCCTGGGAGCAGGACCCCATCATTATATCTGCACTACAAGACCCAGCAATCCCTGGGAGCAGGACCCCATCATTATATATGCACTACAAGAACCAGCAAATCCCTGGCAGCAGGACACCCATCAATATATCTGCACTACAAGAACCAGCAATCCCTGGCAGCAAGACTCTTATTGTATATGCACTACAAGACCAGAAATCCCTGGCAGCGGGACCACATTATTATACCTGCACTACAAGACCCAGGAATCCCTCGGAGCAGGACCCCATTATTATACCTGCACTACAAGACCCAGAAATCCCTGGAAGCAGGACCCTATCATTATATCTGTGCTACAAGACCAAGCAATCCCTGGCAGCAGGACCCCCATCATTATATCTGCACTACAAGAACCAGCAATCCCTGGCAGCAGGACGCTGTCATCACTTCTATCATGGAAATGCCCCTCTGACAAATGTTCTCATCCATCTAATAAACTGTGTGAGGAGATGAGGTCCTGGTGATGGTCGGCCTGGAATCAGAGGATGTCACAAATCCCAGAACGCTGCCCCCTGTCAGTGGAAATGTGAGAAAATCCTATAATGACACCAAATGTTTGAAGCCTTTATCCTGAGCACTAGATGATATAGTTCAATGTATCTTTCTAGAGAGAATGAGAAGATAAAGGAAACTGTCAAAAAAGATGAAATGTGTAATAATGTCATATGATGAGAATTGGAAATAGGAAAAGCTCGGCCAAACCTCTGTATCCACCGGCTGTCATCTATTACCTGCAGAACCGCCAGGATATTATTTCCTTCCTCCCTATTTGTGCCTCCATCATTATCAGCTGCTTTATAAGGGGCAGATAGTGAGAGAAAATGTATTGGTTATTAGGCTGCATTGTGACATCATCACTTACCTTATATGGACGCGAGCAGTGATGTCACACAGGTGATGTCACAATGGAGCGGAACCTAGTAACCCTCCGTTCCGTCTCACTGGCTCAGACTTGGTATTTGTTTGTCTGCTGACTGCACTTACTTAGATCTTTTCCTTGTGAAATAGCGATTTACTTGTGAATTTCTTGTGGATTAGTGAAATATTTCTGTATTTGCGGATATTTCTGTATTACGGATTATTTCTGTAGTTTTTCCTGAAGATCACTGACTGAGGACTTCTCCATCTGGAGGTAAATCTATTGTGTGCTGTTATTTATCAAACTAGAAGCTTTTATCTCATTATTTTTTCATCTGTTCATGAAATTTGTAAGAAAAAACCTTTGTGTTTCTGACCATTTTCGGACACCTGTAGAGTTTTCATTTTTCGTGATTTGGGGCTGGTGATGGATTATTTTTTGCGCCCTGAGCTGATGTTTTCACTGATACCGTGATGGGGCAGACACGATGTTTTCATCGCCTCTTATTGAATATTATTGCAATATTGCAGCGGCCAAAAAAACCAAATTTTGCAGTTAGATTTTTTTTCTTGTTGCGCCGTTACAGGAGATTCACAATGACAGGTATGGGGGTCTTCTGCAGACCCCCGGCTATTATAGCAGCCAATAGGTGCCCCGCAATCACGTAACACGGGCGATGATGGGGGCGTCCAGCTATTTACATGGGGGGCGCTGATGTGCACCCAGTTATTTCCATGGGGAAGGGGGTGATAATGTGTAATATGTGTCCTCCGCTATTTACCGGGGGGATAATGAGGACTATATAAATATATAAACCCTCTACACTTGTGCAGCGCTCCGGAATTAAAGGGGTTGTTTGGTCTTGAGCTACAAGTCTACAGTCCCTCTATGATTCTCCGGCGGTGGGCGTCACCACAATAATGTGACTTGCATACATGAGGTCACGTGCAGACTAGATGGCTGCGGCCTGGACTAATGCAAGTGTATAGAGCAAGGTCAGATACAGTCTAGTCGGAATGTGGCAAATCGCAGACATGGAATCACATGACCCCCTGCTCCCGGCACCGGAGAATCGGCAGAGCGCACAGTGCGTGTGGTGTGAGCATTCATAAGTCTCCATCACATAGAGTGAATGCAAACTTCTAGCTTAAGGGCAGACAACCCATTTAATGGGGCTTTAAAGGGAACCTGTCACCTGATTCCTGCTGCACCAGTCACAGCCAGCATGAATCACAGCTGGCAGCACAATTGCAGGAAGGTATATTATTCTCTGAAACGCTCCAGCTAGCCAGGGACCAAAGCCGGAGACAGGACTAGTCCAGCACCGCACCTGGCCGGCTCTTCCCAGCACCACAGCAGGTGATTATCAGGTCTCTCCTTATGTACACGTGAGGGAGAGACCTGTCAATCACTGGCTGCAGAGCTGGAAGCAGACGGCCCAGTGCGGTGCTGGACTAGTCCTGTCTCCTGTGATGGTTCCGGCTCGCTATTCATACTACATAATGCTCCTTGCTGCAAGTCATGGTCCCGTGGCTCGGGAGCAGGAATCAGGAGACAGGTTCCCTTTATAAATCAGTAATAGTAATAATAATGGCAGCCGGCTCTCTACCTGTATGGGGCATGGCGCGCTGCACCAGGGATTATGGCACCATGTAATATGGCTCCAATGTTCTCTCATCCCCTTCAGATCTCCCTCCTGACTCTGTCTGGTCCAGGACCACAGAGGGGACGTCAGTCACCACCGACATAAGCTGAGAAGAGAACGTCAGCGTGTCCAGGACCCCGCAGAGCCGGACATCTTTAGAGTGAGTATAAAGGCGGAGGTGGCGGCTCCGGGGTCCTTCTTCTTACACTAATTAGATAAGTGGAGGAGGCCGGACCCCGGCTGTCGGCACCGACCACTGAGTTAGGCCAGGATTGCACCTGACAACCTGCCGCATTTAACCACTATCAATCGGCTACTTGTTGGCGGATTGTCGGGGGTCTGATGGCCATTAAGGCATTTCTTACTGCTGTAAAATACTGACCAAATACTGAGCGTGTGAACGTAGCCTAAAGCTGACGATTATTTGGTTTAGATCTGAAATAAACCTGTGTGAATTTCTAGGTTTGTGGTGATCGGGTATACCCAGGGGCAGCCTTGGTGGCAGGCACACTAGGCAGCTGCATTGGGCCCCCACTCACCCAGGGCCCCCAGCCAGTGGTGTGCTATAAATAGAGGCACGCCACGCAGCTGCTATGGGGCCCGTGAGTAAGAGGGACCCGGCCCCTTGCCCCCTTCCCCGCATTCAACTTATTGGCATCATAGACGCAGATACAGATGAAAGAAAGCAGTGATGGAGGAGAGACGTCACATGATGCTCCCTCTCCCATCATTCCCCTTCTGCTCCTTATATTACAGGTGGAATAACGCTCTACTGCCGGAAGGTTCTCACAGTTTTACTTGTGGAGCGTTGGAAGCTCCAAGTATAAACTTCGTTTTGGATTAGAAATCCCATTTCCATCGTGAATTCACCAGATATCACTAAGTATTCTGAGGAGATAAACATTTCCTGCCTAAAAATAAAGAATAAAATCTGACCGATCTATTGATCACTTTAGGGTTGATAAACGATTCCAGCGCCGAGATCCTGACGAGAAGATCCCTGTCTATTACTGAGATCCCAGCTGGATTCTGTAGCACTACTACTGACATCACATTTCTTGGATCAACTAGAAGAGTAAAGTAGATAAAGGGTAACGATACTTTTATGTAACATTGAAGAATAAGCTGCAATGTGTGTACATGATGAGAGGAATAGCGCTATTTCCGGCCATTATGGGGCTCGCATGGCATTTTGCATTGTTCTCCAGTTTTTATCCTACCGGCTCTATCTCTAATCTGCAGTTGGCTTTGATGCAATGTCTCCCATACACTAAGTATTTTAGCTCTTTCCTTGGGTAGCACAGAGGCTTGGATACTATTATATGTCAGTACTGAGCATTGTAGCTGTGAATCCAGATCTGATATTAGCTAATGCACCTGCTAGAATCCTGCAAGACAATGTTTCTGTGCTTCCTCCTGGCTGTGCTCCTCCTTTCCCTCCTAATTTGTGAAACGACTGTGCTGAGCAAGACGGACTTGTACCGTTTATTCAGAGTAAATGAGATCAGGAGACGGGGAGGGGAGGAATTGACCCATAGAAATAGATTAAAGCCGATTTCTCGGATATGATATGTTACAGTTTCTTATATTCCCTTATACTATTGGTTTATACAATTTGTTGCTGGCGCAGTTCCCATGTAAACACTTTCTTGATGTTTTGTGACTTCATCTTCTCATCCCGCCATACTACTTATGGTCACTACTTTTTGGCTTTTGAGGAGCGAGCTGTTGCTTGTGCTATAACTTTTATTTCCATGTGTGGATTATTTTGCAGGTCTTCTCGCCCACTGAGTGAGTTCTGCGTGTAGCGCTGCACTGTGAAATCCGCGACTATTGTGCGCCGGACGAGAACTTCTTTACTGAACACTTCTGAGGAGTGAGAAACCATGAGTTCTCGGGAATTGATGCAGCTGATCATGGACAACACTGCATGGATGAACCGGCCAGAAAATCAAAGTAAGTGAACCTTTACAATGTAAGGGGTGTGGGGGGATTATACCGGGGGTCTTTTTCACATTATCCCAGTAACACCGCTTTCCACTCTCTAGCTCTTTCCATAAGGGAAGTTAGAAATATTTCTGCCCGTATACTGGGTACAATGTTAGACGGGGAACGAAACTATTAACTCTGTGTATTGTAGTAGTGACGATCGGTGGGGTCCGGGCCCTCCGACCTGCACACATCGCTCACACCAGGGGCCCAAGTGCTTAGATTATACTTTGGAGTGTGCAGAGCGATGTTCCGGCCCAATAGAAAGCTATAGATAGATAGATAAATAAGGTAAATATATAAATAGACAGATGATAGATACATAGATACATTTGTACCTGTCATTTATGACATTTTCTGTAATTCTAATACATGGTTTTCTCTTTAGATCAGAGCCCTGTGGTTGGAAGACTCAGGTCTTCCCAGACAGGAGGAGGAAGGAGAGAAATGATGACGAGGCAGCGTACAGAAGATAACAGAGATCCTGTACCTGCTCCAGAGACAAGAAGAAGAGCTAGAGACCCATCCAGGCGCTCGGTGCCAGAGGAGACCAGACACAGGAGCCGCTCGCCACATAGGCCGCTCCCTGACCGTCCCAGATCTCCTGAGGCTTCACCACAGAGGACGCTCCCTGACCGACCAAGCTCTCCTGAGGCTTCACCATCGAGCACGTTCTCTGACCATCCCAGCACTGCTGAGGCTTCACCATCGAGCAGCAGTGATAACAGGATTGGTGGAAATGAAGCAGCAACCACCACCGCTGCCGATCCTCAGACAAGTTCTATTCCACCATCCGTCGGCATAGATGCCACGAATCAGGCCGTATTCGATTCAGATCCTGATATAACACAATGTAAGTGGAGTGTGGGGGGATTATACCGGTGGTCTTTTTGACTTGATCCCAGTAACACCGCTTTCCACTCTCTAGCTCTTTCCATAAGGGAAGTTAGAAATATTTCTGCCCGTATACTGGGCACAATGCTAGACCGGGAACTAAACTATTAACTCTGTGTATTGTAGTAGTGACGATCGGTGGGGTCCGGGCCCTCCGACCTGCACACATCGCTCACACCAGGGGCCAAAGTGCTTGGTTTATTCTTGGGTGTGTGTAGAGCGATGTACCAGCCCGATAGAAACATATAGATAGATAGTTAAGATAGTTAACAGATAGATACATTTGTACCTGTTATTTATGACATTTTCTGTAATTCTAACACATGGCTTTCTCTTTAGATCAGAGCCCTGTGGTTGGAAGACTCAGGTCTTCCCAGACAGGAGAAGAAAGGAGAGAAATGACGAGGAGGCAGCGTACAGAAGATGACAGAGATCTTGTACCTGCTCCAGAGAGAAGAACAACAGCTACAGACCCATCCAGGCGCTCAGTGCCAGAAGAGATCAGACACAGGAGCCGCTCGCCACATAGGCTGCTCCCTGACCGTCCCAGAGCTCCTGAGGTTTCATCACCGAGCATGCTCCCTGACAGTCCCAGCACTGCTGAGGCTTCACCACTGAGCACGCTCCCTAACCGTCCCAGGTTTCCTGAGGCTTCACCATCGACCATGCTCCCTGACTATCCCAGCTCTCCTGATGCTTCACCACCAAGTACTCTCCCTGACCATCCCAGCTCTCTTGAGGCTTCACCATCGAGCATGCTCCCTGATCGTCCCAGCTCTGCTGAGGCTTCACCACCGAGCACAGTCCCTGACAGTCCAAGTTCTGCTGAGGCTTCACCACCAAGCAGCAACGATAACAGGAGTGGTGGAAATGTAATGGCAACCACCAGCGGTGCCGATCTTCAACAAAGTTCTATTTCACCATCCATCGGCATAGATGCAGAGTATCAGGCCGGAACCGTTTTACATGTGGATACAAGACGACGAGTGGCTGCAATCCTGCGGAGGAGAAGAAGGCAGAGAGAAATGAGAAGGACACGGGAAATCCAACGCCTTCCTACCAGGAGCGCCACAGGCCAGGAGGAGATTCCTTGTGTCATCTGCCAATGTGATTATGAAATAGCTGAGCAGCTTATTGTGCTGCCCTGCGGACATCTTTATCATCAGATCTGCATTACAGAATGGCTCCATGAAAACCGCTCCTGTCCTATCTGCCGCCAAAACTGTTTCCAAGGGAACAGACATAGAAGAGCCTAAATCCCAACATGTGCTCGTGTGTCCATCCCCATCTTGTAAAGAGGACACTAACAACTAGAATTCCTTTTCTTACAACATAAAAACATTCTGTAAATAAAACCTTTTATTCTTTGATCTGAGAACTGATATGGCAGCCATCCATCTCCTGGCGGACATACCGGCCTTGGAAGCGGCTCCAGCACCAATCTGCTATGTACCGCACGGCCACGGAGGAGACCTTGTGTACCTACACGGGGCTCTGACCACCACCCAGCATCAACATGGCCGACTACACCCGAGCCGGAACCATAGGGACCGAAAACTTCCCCTATTATCCGATTCAGAATATAAAGTGCGAGAAAAGGAAACCAGATGAATCTAACTGAAATAAAAAATGATAAATAAATACACGAGATTTCCAATATTTTCTGACTATAATAAACAGTTTGGTGTCGTAGGATTGAGAACAGGGGTTCAATGGCGCAAAATGAGAGGGATCAGCGCTGTGCCAGCGGGAAGGAGGTAATGACTGACGACTTGAAGCTTTGGGTATAAATACATAATTGGGTTTATGGCCTCATACACATTAGATAAAAGTCATCCAAACCCGGCTCTCTCATAGAGAACACAGAAACGTTCCTGTATATGGGTTAGGGATCGGATTGATCTTTCAGCCTGATAGGGAGAGGATTAAATTAACCCTTCACGGTTGATGCAGTGAATTCCAAATTATTCCACTGAGTGTTGCTAGCAACTGGGAATGACCACACGGAGACGGGGGTCTCTGTATGGGAGGATCAAGACAGATCACTAGTCCCGTTTATTTTAGTCACTTCTTTTATAATATTTTTCTTAATTATGCAAAGTTCTCAACTACCAATGGCATCATGGTAATGCTTCACTTTGTAAGCCAATAATATTGCAAGAAAACCAGGAACTACTGTAGGGATTCGCTCTGGTAGGCAATAGCTGGGCGGCAGTAACGAGGCAACACACAGGCATAAAGTCCAATTTCAGTGGTTTTAATGTCACTCAGTAACCAGCAGTTTAACAAAACATAAGGGAAATAAAACTCATACTCCAGCTTGGAGAACCACTGGTCCCAGACTCACCCCTTGCACGGGACGGGCGTAACTAAGCGGCTGCCAGGTCCTGCGGCATCCGTCAGGTGCCATTCCCAGGGTTCTTCCGAGTCTTGCTGCGATAGTCCTGCAGCACGGGAATCCTATATACAAGTTCCAGTCTGAGTCCACACAAGTTCCTGTAGCTTCCAGAAACACACTCACACTGTGGCATTTACCAACCTCCATTACATAGGGCCTAACCCCTCCCACCAGTGAGGTACACATCACTTGGGCTGATCACGTGACCCTGACATCATCGCAGGTCCCGTCTTTAAGGAAAAACCCGACCAAACATTAATCTGCTAGGAGAAACATATCTTCCATCCAGTAAAACACCCTTTACTGTACCACACTACATATATGTCCGTATCCAAAGAGGATATAAAGTAGTATAATGGCATATTCTTCAGAGTAATACACCCCCGGGTCCCTTATCTTGCACCTGATGAGGAACAGCCTGGTTTTATGACAGCCTGAACTTTTACCCCAATTACAAACATTTATCTTAAAGCAACAAAAATGGAGAAACAAAACCTTCAGAGAATGGAGAAAATGAAACTTCAGCTCTGATTTTAGTTTTAACCCTTCACAATCCACCCTAGATAAATTTTTTAACATATGCAGCATCAGAGGTGCTATCCCAAGCAAAAAGCTTGAGGGGTACTGGTCATCACATGACTGATGCCCTGTTACCAGTCATGGCTGTCGCGGCGCACCCATCCCCCTGTATACTGCAATTCACGAATAACAATTTTTGATGACGGTGGTGGAGATCTTTTGAAACTAGCCATGTGCTTGGCTTCAACATCTTCATCAAGTAGCCTTTTGAGATCGGTGCAGAGAAGAGTAGGGGCAACAACGCCTTTGGTCTCATCATTAGCTGTCTTAGTGCAGAATTTCCTAATACATAAATACACCAAAAAACAAGTTTTAGTATCACATATACAACAAGGATACAGGCAGTAATATGCAACAAGCTTTGTAAGATCCCAGCTATCTAGCCCCCAATTCCCTAAAATCAATTGGCTGGATTGAGAAAGGAGAAGGTGTCTGACCACCAACTGTCCTTATTACAATCATTATCTATCATATTGATCTCTGAGTCTTTGAATATCTTGGAACTTTACCTTTTAACTTCTACCAATAATAATATGGAAAATGCGAAACACCAAAACATTATTCCGCCTTTATTTGTTATTGGCTTGTTGGGTTATGAGGAGAACTTGATAGGGACCGTCATACAAGGGTTCTAAGTCTGTGCTTCCTGACATGCCTTTTCACGACTACCAAATCACCTGGCTTCAGGTTATGACAGGTGTCGACTTCTGCTGAATCTGGAAGAGAAGAAGAAACTAGAGCATGGGTGTTAGCAAGATTTTTACTAAGCTGAATAACACATTGAACAGCAGTCAGTTTCTTCTGATAACTGCTGAGGCTGGAAATTTGCAACTGGGGGCCTAGCACCAAACAATATCTCATATGGGAACAGGCCATGTTTTGCAATA
Source organism: Dendrobates tinctorius (assembly GCF_039654945.1). Classification (NCBI taxonomy): domain Eukaryota; kingdom Metazoa; phylum Chordata; class Amphibia; order Anura; family Dendrobatidae; genus Dendrobates; species Dendrobates tinctorius. The sequence goes on from NW_027361824.1 coordinate 3,096,815, forward strand.
GGGGTAGTACGAATGTGGTATAGTACAATGGGTAGGAGCTCTGGCCATGAAGCCATAGTCTCCTGCATCATTTTGGTCAATTGTCCCTTCAGTGTGCCGTTTAGCCTCTCAACTTTCCCACTGGAATGTGGGTGGTACGGAGTATGGAGGGCTACAGTGGATCCAAGCATTGCCAGAACTTCTTGGTACACATGAGAAGAAAAGGCCGGACCTTGATCACTTTCAACAACTTCTGGAAACCCATTTCTGCATATGACTTCCATCACCAGTTTCTTCACTGTGGTTTTTGCGGTCATGTTGGTAACAGGGAATGCTTCCGGCCAACTGGAGAATATGTCAACAACCACCAAACAGTATTCATACCTTCCAGACTTAGGCAACGTGATATGGTCCACGTGGAGCCTTTGGAAAGGATAGTCAGGCTTAGCAGGATACTTCAGGGGTACACGTTGAAGTTGACCGGGATTACAAGTCTGACAGATATTACAGGCATGGTTGAGCGCTGTCAAAACTGTGGAAATTCCTGGGGCCCAGTAGAATTTTTGCACCAGGGCGAGGGCCTGATTCTTTCCTCGATATGTAGACCAATATGGCAATAGCAGGGTACAACCGCTTAGGGAGACACGAGTTGGTCCTTTTTCCAGAGACCATTATCCATATGTGGTGCCCCAAGAGTATGGCCGCCACAGTGACTTTGCCTTCCTCCAGAGAGGGTAATGCCAGGCTTGGAAGCAGTAAAGGGTCTCTCGCAGTTAACCTATGCATGCAACACAGTTCCCACTTCAGGCCAGCAGGGGGAACTCTGAACCGGAATTCAGGGGAGGAGTGCTCTCTGAGGGCCAGGAGGAAGGAGTGGGTAGTTAGTCTGAGGAGGGTGAAGTGTGCAGACGTGAGGAAGGAGCGCGGAGATTGAGCAAGGAAAGAAGGCTCATCTCCATCGAGAGCATGAACAGGAGCCTTGTCTCCACAGTTGTATGGATACTAATGGTCCTGCAACAGACACCAGAGGAGTAGGAGGCTGTAAATGCACTACTCCCATCTAAGACTCGGAGGCACAACAGCACGGAGTGAGCCAAGAGAGGAATAGCGGCTACAGCTGTCTGCCATATGAGGAGTGCTAGGAAGAGAATTAGGAGGAACTTCAGTGTAACTCGTTACTGGAGATACCTCAAGTAAGCGCTGTCATGGTCACGCGTGTGTCTGGTCGCAGCGACTACCGCAAGGTGAACCCATAACACACGTGACCCTGGATACACCGCCTCCAATGGGGCGAATTTAAATAATAAAACGTGCAGCTGGATACGCCGCCTCCAACTGGCGAATTTAGGTAATACACGTTATGTACTATAGTCTGGAAACCCCGCCTCAAGTAAGGCGAGTTTAAATAGTAAGGGGGAACCTGGGTAACATTAACAATGGTGGGCCCTGCGATAGGGAATAGGGAAGTGGAGACCTCCTGTGCTCCCCTGAGCCAGTGTCCCTGCACTCCTAACGTTCCCTATGCCGGTTCCGCACCAGGCGACGCACAGGAACCTAAAAACCCTAGCTCGCCCTGAACCTAAACCCTCACTAGGGAATTGGTCGGTGCAGAAGCTAATCCCACCACTACACTAAACACACTTGAGGGAAAATGACAATACAAGGGAAACACCACTTAGCTTTGCTCTGTTGCGTACGCTCCTAGCAACAGAGCCCACCACCTGTGTGCATCTTCTCCTCCACCTGGATCCATCACCATAACTGGATCCTTCACCATAGTGTAGCCTTGGAGCAGAGTCCACCACCAATTGCAGAAGTCCAGTAACAGAGTCCCAAAGATGAGTTCAGCTCCTGCCCAAAAAGGCAAGCATGCTTGAGTCCAGCTCTCAGCAACCAGGTCCCGCATGCTGAGTGCAACTCTCTCCATAGTCGTCACTCCACCACGCCATGCCAGCCCTTCTTGCAGACCACATAGCTGCCACTCGTCCCCTCTGGCTGGGCTGCGCAGGACTCATGTTCAGCTCCTTCCTCACCCAGGCTTCCTTCCCAAATGACGAACACACAATATCACCAACAGTCATTAAACCCACCTGAACTCTTTTAAAGAGCCTCACACCTGATTTATAATTACGTGCACTAAACCAAAGAAACTAAAGTGCACTACCACTCACCACCACCGGGGCAACTTAGAATGAACGACACCACGTGTAATAATTCTAATGGCCACCGGGGGCAATCACATCACTTTGGCACCTAGCCAAAGGAAAAAAAGTTCACTTATCCATTTAATCTGTCAGATCCACGCTGGATCATGATACATTTGTTGGGAATCTCTCTCAGGCAAAACTAACTGTTAGGAATCTGGTGTCCACAATACCTATGCAGGAACACAGATCCTCACATTTGTCTCCAGAGGCTAAGTCCTTCGTCCCTTCTTCTGAGCATGCTCATGGGATTAGCTCCCATTGGACTTCAGGAGTCAGGTGCTCAGGTCCTGCTCCTGATTCCATTGGTTACGCTCAGGGCTCTGGAGATTTCCGGCAGGTCCCGCACGCTATAAAAAGTGCGCATGGCCGTTTCCGCCATGCGCTAGTATTTTTCATACTGCTGCTGTGTGTATGGTAATGGATGCTTGGACTGGTGGATGACTTATTATGAAACCCCTTCCCTCTGACATTACGATTGTGTGAGTGATTGGGCAGCAGCCAGTAGCAGCGCTAGCGCCAGCGCGCTCCAGCCATACCTTTTGCAGCAGCTAAGCGTCCTGCATGGCGCCAGCGTCCTTGCAGCGCCTTGCTTGCGGCTCTGTTCACGCTGCACTGTGGTTGCAGCCTCCCGGGTGTTCGCAGTTGCGACACCTCGTACCTTAAGTTTTACAGTAGGTCTAGTGGGGATAGTCCTGGTATTTAAGGCTATTTCTGTGACCTTTAATACCGTGTCCACATCGCTGAAGTCTGTGACCCTAAACAGATTCAGCGGTATTTGTGTTGTGTTAGCAGCTCTGTGCATATAACAGTCTGCTTTGGTGCACTGACTGCAGCTAAAGTCCTGTGCACATCACCGCCTGAGTGCCCTGCCTCTTTCAGCAGCGGTTTTGTCATCTACCGCACGGTGGACCCCGAGCGGTGAATGTACTTTATTTTAATTTTATTTAGTGCGTTCCACCGCTCATAACATAATACTAGCGCCAGGGTCTGGCTGGAGATGGCAGATCCGCAGCAACTGTTGCAATGCGTTAAGCAGCTCAGCGACCGGGTGGCTGCTCTTGAAGGAGACTGCACAGCTCATCTGCCGAGAGAGAATCCCTGAGTTGCTTCCAGGCTAGCCTGCTCCGGTACCATCTGTAATCAGGACCCTGGACTGCATTTATCAAGTAAAGGTACAGAAACTGCACCCCCCGCTGTGTCTTTGTCTGCTTCCTACCCTTCCGGCACCGCTACATCCCCGTGCCAACCACTACTACACTGCCCTGGGACTACAGCTTCACCTGTGGGGAGCTTAAACATCTTTGCTGCACCATACCATCAGTCCCAGAGGATCTGCATGCAGCGTCGGCTTAACACCTCCCTTGCCAAACACCACAGGTGGCGTCACGAACTATTCATCTAATCCATTGCATTTCCACCATTCAATCTCCCCTATTACTTGGGCGCCCAGGGCCATGGACCGGGTCACTGCTGCTGTGACACATCCTGCTGATACCGACCCGGTACCGAATACCCCACAGCCCTGGGAGGGCGACCCAACTTGTCGACACGAACAGGATTACGGAGCCCGGTACCCCCGGGTCCTGTGTGCCATAGACTATGTTTGTGCAAAAAGACTGTGTTGTCGCCATTGCCGCCATTATCCCGCTGTTTGGCGCGCACGGGAAACCAAAAAGGCGGGCCTTCATGGGCGGAGCCCCTCCAAGAGCGCGAAGCAGTGAAGTCCCGCGCGGGAAGAGGAAAAGCGCTCGAGAGGTGGGAGGAGCTGAGGCCTGCGGCCTGATCATCCAGCCTGCAGAGCGGCAGCCAGTAAGCTTGCTTAACCCCCGGCCCTGGCTAACACTAACTGGGGGGGAGAGGATGTCAGAGTCCCGCGCCAATGCAGCGGCGGACGCCGCCGCCAACCGCTCAGCGCCGCAAGATGATGGATCCAATGTGGCTGCGGCTCAGATAGCGCCCACCGCAGCAGTCCCCATAATGCAGCTATCCATGCCCTACCTAACGGGAGCAGCGTGGCTACCGCAGTATTCAGGGGAGTCACATACCCTGAGTGAATTCAAAGAGAGACTGTAGTTTGTTTGAAGTATGCCCTCTGTCTGAAAGCCAGAAAGTGAACAACTTTATTGGGCAGCTAACAGGTGCAGCACAGAGAGAAGTAAAAGCCTGGCAGGACACTGATAGACAGTTAAAAAGATTGTGGCCAAGCTAAGAAGCACCTTTGACACTCACACCGCAGCAGAGATCAAGATGAGGTTCTTTGGATGTAAACAGAAGGCGCAGGACAGTATAAGGGACTAGGTTCTTAACCTGCAGGAGGCGCTGTGAGCCATTAAGCAAATTGATCCTGACAGTGTGAAGGAGGAAGACAAACTGTTAAAGGAGCAGTTCATTGAAGGACTCCTATTCAGTACCCACCGAGGACAGTTGCGCATCATAATCCTGCAAAACCCTGATTTGGACTTTGCTGATTTCAAGGACAGGGCTATTCGGGTACTGCAGGAACCAACTGTAAGCCGTCCAGCGCCCCCTAGGCGCCCAGCGATCACCTACCACCAGGAAGCAACATCTTTTCCTTCCATCCCTGTGGAGGCTGATGCTCAGACTCTGGCTAAAGACCCAGCTGCAGATCTACGTCTACAGGTCCAGGAGTTGACCAAAGGAATGGCTGCACTTACTAAAACTGTGCAGTCCCTGCAAGTGTCCTGCAAGGAGAAGATCCAGCTTGCCTCCAGTACAGAGGATGTCCCGTGGTTCCGGAAGAAGAGGATTCCACCACTCCGAGGGAGAACCAACGATCGCTATGACCAGGTCGGACGTCCCATCTGTCGTAACTGCCGCCGGACAGGCCACATCGCCAGGTTCTGTCCTTTAAGCGAGCAACCCCTGGGGCAGAGGGCCAACCCCCAGGAATAGGATCCCCAGGCCCAAAGAACTGGAGAGCCAAGTATGTTGGAGGGAGACCAATCCTTCCAGTGGTGATTGATGGCATCCCCCTGAACGCTTTGCTGGACACTGGCTCCCAGGTGACCACCATGCCGTACATTCTTTACAAGAGGTACTGAGCTGACTCTGAACTCACTCACGGCCCAACTGATGAACTGACAGTAGTTGCCAGTAATGGCCAGTCTTTACCCCAAGTAGGATGTAAAGAAATTACTGTTAAAGTGGGTAGAGTAGAATTAAAATCTCAAGGTCTGATAGTTGTGGATATTGATCGTCGTGAATGTAATCTAATGATGACTCTTGGTACAAATGTAATTGAAAACTGTCTTTCCGAGGTTATTGTCTTGTTGCAACAGGTGGCTGAGACTGCTGGTTCCAGTGAACAACGAGTCCTGTAGAAGGAGATCAAGGCCCTGATGCAAAGGTAACAGGTGGAACTCTCTGGCGGAGAATTTGGCAGCGTCAGAGTGAGTGATGCTTTCCCCATTGCAATACCCCCCAGATGTGAAATGTTGATTTGGTGTCGGGCAGCCATGGGCCTCAGAGGTAAAGATTACCAGGCATTGTACTCTGAGAGCCGGCCCACCGTCCTGACAGCCCGGGGGGTAGTTGATGTCAGAAAAGGGAGAGTACCTGTACGCCTTTTGAATTGTGGGGAGGAGGAGGCCACAAATCCTCGGTATGCCACAGTTGCTAAGCCGCTCACTGTTAATAACAACTTATTGCAGGCAGCAGAGTCCTTGGTCTCATCTGACCAGGTGGAGGCAATGGCTCTGTAAGGCAGCTGGAGGAGTGGTGTCAGCAACTGCAGGTAGGAACCGATTTAACCCCTACCTACCAAAAGAATGGAGTTTACAGAGTGACACAAGAGTATGAGCGGGTATTCAGTTAACACCCACTAGATTTTGGGCAGGCAAAAGGGGTTCAACATCATATCCCCACTGGAGACCATCCACCCATTAAAGAAAGGTACCGGCCTATACCCCCAACACAATACCAATGTGCTAAAGGTATGTTGAGAGAAATGAAGGAAGCTGGGGTTATCAGAGACAGTTGTAGCCCATGGGCAGCTCCCATAGTTTTTGACAAGAAGAAAAAGGATGGTACCATGAGAATGTGTGTTGATTACAGAAAAATTAACAGCATTACACATAAAGATGCCTACCCATTACCTAGGAATCATTAGCTGCACTTAAGACTGCTAACTACTTTTCCACCTTGGATCTCAGTAGTGGGTATTGGCAGGTTCCCATGGCAGAGGCAGACAAGGAAAAGACAGCCTTTACAACACCAATGGGTCTCTGTGAGTTCAACTATATGCCATTTGGGCTCTGCACCGCTCCAGGGACATTTCAACGGCTGATGGAGTGCTGCCTGGGACACAAGAACTTTGAGACAGTCCTCTTGGACCTGGATGATGTCATTGTTTTCTCCAAAACCTATGAAGATCATCTGGAACATCTGGCTGAGGTGTTTGAAGCTTTGTCCAATTTTGGCCTAAAGGTGAAGCCTTCCAAATGCCACCTCCTGAAGCCCAAGGTACAGTACCTTGGTCACGTGGTCAGTGCAGAAGGTGTGGCACCGGATCCTGACAAGGATCCATGAAGTACACCAGTTCCTTGGACTGGTAGGCTACTACCGAAGATTCATCAAGGGCTTTACAGAAATAGCCACCCCGATGCAAAATCTTCTGGTGGGGCAGTCCAAGAAAGCCAAGCAGAAAAGTTCCACCTTTAAATGGACTGGGAATTGGAGAGATCCTTCACTCGACTGAAGATGACTCTCACAGGAGATGAAGTTCTGGCCTACCCAGATTATGACAAACCATTTGTGTTGTACATGGATGCCAGCAACGTGGGCCTAGGAGCAGTACTGTCACAGGTGCAGAATGGCAAAGAAAGTGATCTCTTATGCCAGTAGGAAGCTTCGTCCTACAGAGAGGATCCCAGACAACTACAGTTCCTTCAAACTGGAGTTCATTGCCATAGTCTGGGCTGTCACTGAAAGATTCATGCATTACCTGGCTTCAGCCAAGTTTACTATCTTCACGGAGAACAATCCATTGACCCACTTGGAACCTGCAAAACTAGGTGCACTGGAGCCGCGATGGATGGCTCAGCTGTCTAACTATGAGTTTACCATCAAGTACCAAGCAGGGCACAAGAATGCCAATGTTGATGCGCTGTCCAGGATGCATAATCTGCCAGATGCAGGAGAGGACCCTGAAGCTCTTGAAGAAATAGAGCTACCTCCCTTCCATCGGCCAATTGCGGCCCAACATGCTCAAGGGGTGAGGAACAGACGGTCTGGTTTGAAAGAGGTCACCTTAAATCCATTGCCCCATCATTACTGGGCAGAAACGCAGGATAGCGACCCCACAGTCCGCCTGGTGAAGGAGCTGCTGTCACAAGCTGACTCACGCCCAGAGTCGGATGCTCCTGAAGAAACCCAGCAGTTGTGGAAGGAAAGAGGCCGGCTGTTCATCTATGAGGGAAAGCTGTGTCGGAGGAGTATCAATGCTCGCACTCATGAGCTGGTCTGGCAGGTGGTAGTCCCAAAGAGACAGGCATCAATGGTCCTGGAAGCATACCACAATGCAGCTGGACACTTCAGATGGAAGAAGTTGGAAGCATTGCTCCGGGAGAGATTCTACTGGGCTGGTATGAGGAGAGCCATTGATAAGTGGTGCCGGGAGTGTGGACAATGTAACCTGCGCAGAAAGGACTGTAACAGCCAGAGAGCTCCTCTACAGCCCATAATAACCAAACAACCACTTGAGTTGGTCACCCTGGACCATGTGAAGCTGGTTCCAAGCCGGTCAGGCTACATCTATGCTCTTACCATCATAGACCACTACTCAAGATTCCTGGTAGTTGTGCCTGTCAAAGATCAAACAGCCAGCACAGCAGCCAAAGCATTCCAACAGCACTTCTCATGAATATCCTGAGCGAGTGCTCACTGATCAAGGTCCCGCTTTTGAGGCAGAAGTGTACCAGGAATTCTGTAACTTGTACGGTTGTAAGAAGATCCGGACAACACCCTACCATCCACAGACCAATGGCATGTGTGAAAAGATGAACCAGGTAGTGATTGATCTACTGAAGACTTTGCTTTTGGAGGAGAGAAATCTGTGGCCAGAAAAGTTGCCAGATCTGGTAGACCTCAACAACCATATTCCAGTGAATTCCACCAACTGTACCCCAGCCTACTTAATGAGAGCAAGGCCTGGTAAACTGCCTATTGATTTTGACATGGGAGTCCTTACGCCTGAAGTAACATCACCAGATGCTGACTGGGATACTGAGAGACAACAGTACAGAAGAATACAAGAGTGTGTGGAGAAGAGTCTAGCTCAAGCAAGACGAAAGCAGGAGAAGCTCTATAACCAACATGCACCTGCCGTTCCCTTGTCACCAGGAGAACAAGTCTTAAAAAGGAACAGAAGACTTGAGAAGAGAAGATATACAAGAGGGAAATGAAGAGGTGGAGTCTCTATGGGTGGAGATACAAGGAGAGAAAAGTAATAAAATCCTCATAGGGGTTTGTTATAAGCCACCAAATATAACAGAAACCACTGAAAATGTATTAATGAAACAAATAGACAAAGCAGCAAATCACAATGAGGTGATTATTATGGGGGACTTCAACTACCCCGACATAGACTGGGAACTGAAACCTGCAGATCTCAGAAAGGAAACCAATTTCTGTCAGTGACCAAGGATAATTATCTGTCACAACTTGTGCAGGGCCCAACTAGAGGGACAGCCCTTCTGGACTTAATTTTAAGCAACAGGCCAGATAGAATAACAGAAGTACGAGTCGATGGGCACCTAGAGAACAGTGACCACAATATAACACAATTCCACTTGTCCTTCAGTAAGGTGCCCTGGAAGGGGGTTACAAAAACACTGAATTTCAGGAAAGCAAAGTTTGATCAGCTTAGAGAGGACCTTCGCCGAATTGATTGGGACAATGTCCTCAAAAATAGGAGCACAGAAAATAAATGGGAAATATTTGAATCAGTTTTACACACCCACTGCGAGCTAGCCATACCGTACAGAAATAAAAGGGCTAGGAACAGGAGAACACCAATGTGGCTAAATAAGGATGTAAAAAGGGCAATAAATAACAAGAACAAGGCATTTAAGAAGCTAAAACAAGAAGGCAATGAAGAAGCATTAAAGAGTTATAGAGAAAAAAATAAAGTGTGTAAAAAACAAATACATTTAGCAAAAGTGGAAACGGAGAGACTCATTGCTAAGGAAAGTAAAACAAACCCCAAACTCTTCTTTAATTATACAGTGGGGAAAAAAAGTATTTAGTCAGTCAGCAATAGTGCAAGTTCCACCACTTAAAAAGATGAGAGGCGTCTGTAATTTACATCATAGGTAGACCTCAACTATGGGAGACAAACTGAGAAAAAAAAATCCAGAAAATCACATTGTCTGCTTTTTTTTCATTTTATTTGCATATTATGGTGGAAAATAAGTATTTGGTCAGAAACAAGCAATCAAGATTTCTGGCTCTCACAGACCAGTAACCACTTCTTTAAGAGTCTCCTCTTTCCTCCACTCATTACCTGTAGTAATGGCACCTGTTTAAACTTGTTATCAGTATAAAAAGACACCTGTGCACACCCTCAAACAGTCTGACTCCAAACTCCACTATGGTGAAGACGAAAGAGCTGTCAAAGGACACCAGAAACAAAATTGTAGCCCTGCACCAGGCTGGGAAGACTGAATCTGCAATAGCCAACCAGCTTGGAGTGAAGAAATCAACTGTGGGAGCAATAATTAGAAAATGGAAGACATACAAGACCACTGATAATCTCCCTCGATCTGGTGCTCCACGCAAAATCCCACCCCGTGGGGTCAGAATGATCACAAGAACGGTGAGCAAAAATCCCAGAACCACGCGAGGGGACCTAGTGAATGAACTGCAGAGAGCTGGGACCAATGTAACAAGGCCTACCATAAGTAACACACTACGCCACCATGGACTCAGATCCTGCAGTGCCAGACGTGTCCCACTGCTTAAGCCTGTACATGTCCGGGCCCGTCTGAAGTTTGCTAGAGAGCATTTGGATGATCCAGAGGAGTTTTGGGAGAATGTCCTATGGTCTGATGAAACCAAACTGGAACTGTTTGGTAGAAACACAACTTGTCGTGTTTGGAGGAAAAAGAATACTGAGTTGCATCCATCAAACACCATACCTACTGTAAAGCATGGTGGTGGAAACATCATGCTTTGGGGCTGTTTCTCTGCAAAGGGGCCAGGACGACTGATCCGGGTACATGAAAGAATGAATGGGGCCATGTATCATGAGATTTTGAGTGCAAACCTCCTTCCATCAGCAAGGGCATTGAAGATGAAACGTGGCTGGGTCTTTCAACATGACAATGATCCAAAGCACACCGCCAGGGCAACGAAGGAGTGGCTTCGTAAGAAGCATTTCAAGGTCCTGGAGTGGCCTAGCCAGTCTCCAGATCTCAACCCTATAGAAAACCTTTGGAGGGAGTTGAAAGTCCGTGTTGCCAAGCGAAAAGCCACAAACATCACTGCTCTAGAGGAGATCTGCATGGAGGAATGGGCCAACATACCAACAACAGTGTGTGGCAACCTTGTGAAGACTTACAGAAAACGTTTGACCTCTGTCATTGCCAACAAAGGATATATCACAAAGTATTGAGATGAAATTTTGTTTCTGACCAAATACTTATTTTCCACCATAATATGCAAATAAAATGAAAAAAAAACAGACAATGTGATTTTCTGGATTTTTTTTTCTCAGTTTGTCTCCCATAGTTGAGGTCTACCTACGATGTAAATTACAGACGCCTCTCATCTTTTTAAGTGGTGGATCTTGCACTATTGCTGACTGACTAAATACTTTTTTTCCCCACTGTATAAACTGTAAAATGATTAAAATTGATGGTGTCGGCCCTTTAAAGAACAATGAGGGTGAAATCATAGAGAGCAATGTGGGAAAAGCAAATGTTTGAAATACTTTTTTCTCAACAGTTTTCACACAGGAAAAGGATTTGCTAGGGGAAATGCAGAGTGATCATGTAAACTCCCCATTAAGTATTACCTGCCTAACCCAGGAAGAAGTGCAGAACCGCCTTAGTAAGATTAAAATTGACAAATCACCAGGCCCTGATGGCATTCACCCTCAGGTATTAAGGGAGTTAAGTAATGTGATAGACAGGCCTCTATTCCTTATATTTAAAGACTCTATAGAAACAGGGTCTGTTCCTTTTGATTGGCGGCAATCAAATGTGGTACCAATATTCAAAAAGGGGTGTAAAAGGGAACCTGGAAACTATAGGCCGGTAAGCTTAACATCTGTTGTGGGTAAAATTGTTGAAGGGTTTCTAAGGGATACCATTATGGAATATCTCAATGTTAATAAAGGTTTAACTCCATATCAACATGGACTTATGAAGGATCGCTCCTGTCAAACTAACCTGATCAGCTTCTATGAGGATGTAAGCTCTCAAATGGACCAAGGAGAATCATTGGATGTCATTTATCTCGACTTCTCTAAAGCATTTGACACTGTCCCACATAAAAGATTGGTAAGTAAGATGAGAATGCTTGGGCTAGGGGAAAATGTGTGTAGATGGGTAGGTAGCTGGCTTAGTGATAGAAAACAAGGAGTGGTTATTAATGGGGCATCCTCAGATTGGGCCAGGGTTACTAGTGGGGGACCACAGGGGTCTGTATTGGGCCCCCTACTATTTAATATATTTATTAATGATCTAGTGGATGGCTTACACAGTAAAATATCAGTATTTGCAGATGATACAAAACTATGTAAGGTAGTTAACACAAAGGAGGACAGTTTGCAACTACAGACAGATTTGAGTAAATTGGAGAATTGGGCTGAAAAATGGCAAATGAGGTTTAACCCAGATAAGTGTAAGGTTATGCACATGGGAAGGAGAAACAGATGCTACAATTACTAAATGGGAAACTGCTGGGGAAATCAGACATGGAAAAAGACTTAGGCCTCTTTGTCAATAAGAAGCTAAATTGGAGTGCCCAGTGTCAGGCAGCTGCCACCAAAGCAAATAGGGTCATGGGATGCATTAGAAGAGGTCTCGGGACACGAGATGAAAACATAATTCTCCCTTGGAGGATTGTGTTCAATTCTGGACGCCGGTGCTCAAGAAAGACATTACTGAACTTGAAAGGGTTCAAAGGCAGGCTACTAAAATGATAAATGGAGTTGGTTCACTACAATACCCAGAAAGGTTATCAAAATTAGGTCTATTTACTCTAGAAAAGAGAAGACTTAGGGGAGACTTAATATATATGTACAAGTATATCAGAGGGCAATACAGCGATCTCTCCAATGATCTGTTTGTACCAAGGACTGTGACAAGAACAAGGGGGCATTCTCTTCGTTTGGAGGAAAGACAATTTCTGCACCAGCATAGAAGAGGGTTCTTCACGGTAAGAGCAGTGAGGCTCTGGAATTCTCTTCCTGAGAAAGTGGTGATGGCCAACTCAATGAATGAACTTAAGAAAGGAATGGAGGCTTTTCTTGTGAGTAACAGTATAGAAGGTTACGAATAACAGAATATTATAGGTAGATGGTTGACCCAGCTTAGGGGAAGGAATTTTTTTCCCTATGGAGAAAATTGGCTTCTACTCTGTGGGTTTTTTGCCTTCCCCAGGATCAACAATGCAGAACAGCTGCACTAAAAATAGGCTGAACTAGATGGACATAAGGTCTTCCTTCAGCCTTCAAAACTATGTTACTATGTTACTGCATAAATTGGATGACCAATGGGAAGCTGAACCTTACACCATTCTACCCTCAAACTTTGACAAAATCAAAGTATGCCTTATTAGTAGTGTTGAGCGATACCATCCGATACCCTAAAATATCGGATCGGCCCGATACGAAAAAAGTATCGGGTATCGCCGATTCCGATACCGGAAGTCCCATTCAAGTCTATGGGACTTCCGGTATCGGAATAAGAAAAACCCTTTTCTGTCCTTGTACAGCCTCTCGGGGGGTATACGGACCTTCCGGGGGTCTGTGCGGACTGCCGGGGGTCTGTACCGGCCTGCCGGGGGGCTGTACCGACTGTCCGGGGGGCTGTGCAGGCTGCGGTGGGCTGTGCCGACCTGCCGGTGGTCTGTACCGACTGTCCAGGGGTCTGTGCAGGCTGCGGGGGTCGGTACCGGCCTGCCGGGAGGCTGTGCCAGCCTGCCGGTGGTCTGTGCCGACTGTCTGGGGGTCTGTGCAGGATCGTCCGATGGGACTACAAGTCCCATCAGGCGATGCCTGCTACCATGATGGTGATTGACACATTAGCCAATGATGGGACAGTAGTAGTCCCATCATCCGGCTAATGTGTTGAATGTACAAAAAAAAACCAAACATACTACATACATACTACATGCTACATACTACATACATGCTACATACATACTACATATATACCACATGCATGCAACAAGCATACTACATATATACTACATGCAACATGCATACTACATATATACTACATGCATGTAACATACATATATACTACATATATACTACATGCAACATACATACTACATGCATGCAACATACATACATATATACCACATGCATGCAACATGCATACTACATATATACCACATATATACTACATGCATACAACATACCTATATACTACATGCATGCAACATACATATATAATACATGCAACATACATACTACATACACTCACTGGCCACTTTATTAGGTACACCATGCTAGTAAGGGGTTGGACCCCCTTTTGCCTTCAGAACTGCCTCAATTCTTCGTGGCAGAGATTCAACAAGGTGCTGGAAGCATTCCTCAGAGATTTTGGACCATATTGACATGATGGCATCACACAGTTGGCGCAGATTTGTCGGCTGCACATCCCTGATGCGAATCTCCCGTTCCACCACATCCCAAAGATGCTCTATTGGATTGAGATCTGGTGACTGAGGAGGCCATTTGAGTACAGTAAACTCATTGTCATGTTCAAGAAACCAATCTGAGATGATTCGAGCTTTATGACATGGCGCATTATCCTGCTGAAAGTAGCCATCAGATGTTGGGTACATTGTGGTCATAAAGGGATGGACATGGTCAGCAACAATACTCAGGTAGGCTGTGGCGTTGCAACGATGCTCAATTGGTACCAAGGGGCCCAAAGAGTGCCCAGAAAAAATTCCCCACACCATGACACCACCACCACCAGCCTGAACCGTTGATACAAGGCAGGATGGATCCATGCTTTCATGTTGTTTACGCCAAATTCTGACCCTACCATCCGAATGTCGCAGCAGAAATCGTGACTCATCAGACCAGGCAACGTTTTTCCAATCTTCTACTGTCCAATTTCGATGAGCTTGTGCAAATTTTAGCCTCAGTTTCCTGTTCTTAGCTGAGAGGAGTGGTACCCAGTGTGGTCTTCTGCTGCTGTAGCCCATCTGCCTCAAAGTTCGACGCACTGTGCGTTCAGAGATGCTCTTCTGCCTACCTTGGTTGTAACGGGTGGCAATTTGAGTCACTGTTGCCTTTCTATCAGCTCGAACCAGTCTGCCCATTCTCCTCTGACCTCTGGCATCAACATGGCATTTCCGGCCACAGAACTGCCGCTCACTGGATTTTTTTTCTTTTTCGGACCATTCTCTGTAAACCCTAGAGATGGTTGTGCGTGAAAATCCCAGTAGATCAGCAGTTTCTGAAATTCTCAGACCAGCCCTTCTGGCACCAACAATCATGCCACGTTCAAAGGCACTCAAATCACCTTTCTTCCCCATACTGATGCTCGGTTTGAACTGCAGGAGATTGTCTTGACCATGTCTACATGCCTAAATGCACTGAGTTGCCGCCATGTGATTGGCTGATTAGAAATTAAGTCTTAACACACAGTTGGACAGGTGTACCTAATAAAGTGGCCAGTGAGTGTATATACTACATGCATGCAACATGCATACTACATATATACTACATGCATGCAACATGCATACTACATATATACTACATGCATGCAACATGCATACTACATATATACTACATGCATGCAACATACATACTACATATATACCACATGCATGCAACATACATACTACATATATACCACATGCATGCAACATACATACTACATATATACCACATATATACTACATGCATGCAACATACATATATACTACATGCATGCAACATACATATATACTACATGCATGAAACATACATATATACTACATGCAACATGCATACTACATATATACCACATATATACTACATGCATGCAACATACATATATACTACATGCATGCAACATACATATATACCACATATATACTACATGCATGCAACATACATATATACCACATATATACTACATGCATGCAACATACATATATACTACATGCATGCAACATGCATATATACTACATGCATGCAACATACATATACACTACATGCAACATGCATACTACATATATACCACATATATACTACATGCATGCAACATACATATATACTACATGCATGAAACATACATATATACTACATGCAACATGCATACTACATATATACCACATATATACTACATGCAGCATGCATACTACATGCATGCAACATACATACTACATATATACAACATACACTCACTGGCCACTTTATTAGGTACACCTGTCCAACTGTGTGTTAAGACTTAATTTCTAATCTGCCAATCACATGGCGGCAACTCAGTGCATTTAGGCATGTAGACATGGTCAAGACAATCTCCTGCAGTTCAAACCGAGCATCAGTATGGGGAAGAAAGGTGATTTGAGTGCCTTTGAACGTGGCATGATTGTTGGTGCCAGAAGGGCTGGTCTGAGTATTTCAGAAACTGCTGATCTACTGGGATTTTCACGCACAACCATCTCTAGGGTTTACAGAGAATGGTCCGAAAAAGAAAAAAAATCCAGTGAGCGGCAGTTCTGTGGCCGGAAATGCCATGTTGATGCCAGAGGTCAGAGGAGAATGGGCAGACTGGTTCGAGCTGATAGAAAGGCAACAGTGACTCAAATTGCCACCCGTTACAACCAAGGTAGGCAGAAGAGCATCTCTGAACGCACAGTGCGTCGAACTTTGAGGCAGATGGGCTACAGCAGCAGAAGACCACACTGGGTACCACTCCTCTCAGCTAAGAACAGGAAACTGAGGCTACAATTTGCACAAGCTCATCGAAATTGGACAGTAGAAGATTGGAAAAACGTTGCCTGGTCTGATGAGTCTCGATTTCTGCTGCGACATTCGGATGGTAGGGTCAGAATTTGGCGTAAACAACATGAAAGCATGGATCCATCCTGCCTTGTATCAACGGTTCAGGCTGGTGGTGGTGGTGTCATGGTGTGGGGAATTTTTTCTTGGCACTCTTTGGGCCCCTTGGTACCAATTGAGCATCGTTGCAACGCCACAGCCTACCTGAGTATTGTTGCTGACCATGTCCATCCCTTTATGACCACAATGTACCCAACATCTGATGGCTACTTTCAGCAGGATAATGCGCCATGTCATAAAGCTCGAATCATCTCAGATTGGTTTCTTGAACATGACAATGAGTTCACTGTACTCAAATGGCCTCCTCAGTCACCAGATCTCAATCCAATAGAGCATCTTTGGGATGTGGTGGAACGGGAGATTCGCATCAGGGATGTGCAGCCGACAAATCTGCGCCAACTGTGTGATGCCATCATGTCAATATGGTCCAAAATCTCTGAGGAATGCTTCCAGCACCTTGTTGAATCTCTGCCACGAAGAATTGAGGCAGTTCTGAAGGCAAAAGGGGGTCCAACCCGTTACTAGCATGGTGTACCTAATAAAGTGGCCAGTGAGTGTATATACTACATGCATACTACATATATACCACATGCATGCAACATACATACATACATACATACTACTAGTGTTGAGCATTCCGATACTGCAAATATCGGGTATCGGCCGATATTCGCTGTATCGGAATTCCGATACCGAGTACCGATATTTTTTCAATATCGGATATTGGAAGTTCCCATAATGCAAAGAGCCACTGCTGTGGCTCTGATTGGCTGCCGAAATGATGTCATCATGATGCGCGGTCTGTGCGCCGTCAGTTCGGGCCTGCCGGGGGTCTGTGCCGACTGCCCGGGGCTCTGTACCGGCCTGCCGGGGGTCTGTGCCGACTGCCCGGGGGTCTGTACCGGCCTGCCGGGGGGCTGTGCCGGCCTGCCGGGGGGCTGTGCCGACTGTCCGGGGGGCTGTGCCGACTGTCCGGGGGGCTGTGCAGGCTGCGGGGGTCTGTACTGGCCTGCCGAGGGGCTGTGCTGGCCTGCCGAGGGGCTGTGCCGGCCTGCCGGTGGGCTGTACCGGCCTGCCGGTGGTCTGTACTGACTGTCCGGGGGTCTGAGCGGACTGCCGGGGGTCTGTACCGGCCTGCCGGGGGGCCGTGCCGGCCTGCCGGGGGGCCGTGCCGGCCGGCCGGGGGTCCGTGCCGGCCGGCCGGGGGTCCGTGCTGGCCGGCCGGGGGTCCGTGCCGGCCGGCCGGGGGTCCGTGCCGGCCGGCCGGGGGTCCGTGCCGGCCGGCCGGGGGTCTGTGCATACTCACCATCACTTGTCACTTTGATCCCCGAAGCCATTGTCATCTTTGGAATAAATATTAAAATAACAAAGCACCAATATACTTACCCCTGATCCGCAGAAGTCCACGAGTGTCCCACGACGATCTTGCGTGGAGAACAGCAGCATTAGCTGATGCTACCATTCTCTACGGGCTCCAGGAAACCAGTGTTGGGAGGTAGGTATCCTTCCGTCCTGTATTCCTCCGCCACTGTAAAAAAAAAAAAAAAAAAGTCCCTAGTCTCACTATGACAAAAGCTGCGTGGGAAGTTTCTCACACAGCAATGCCATAAAATGAGACTAGGGACTTTTTTTTTTTTACAGTGGCGGAGGAATACAGGGAGCAAGGATACCTACCTCCCGACACTGGTTTCCTGGAGCCCGTAGAGAACGGTAGCATCAGCTGATGCTGCTGTTCTCCACGCAAGATCATCGTGGGACACTCGTGGACTTCTGCGGATCAGGGGTAAGTATAATGGTGGTTTGTTATTTTAAGATTTATTCCATAGATGACAATGGCTTCGGGGATCAAAGTGACAAGTGATGGTAAGTATGTACTCTATGTTATATGTACTGTATGTCTATATGTATGTATTGTATGAATGTATTGTATGTAGTATATATGTATGTTGCATGCATGTAGTATATATGTAGTATATATGTAGTATGAATGTTGCATGCATGTGGTATATATGTAGTATATATGTATGTTGCATGCATGTAGTATATATGTATGTTGCATGCATGTAGTATATATGTAGTATATATGTAGTATGCATGTTGCATGCATGTGGTATATATGTAGTATGTATGTTGCATGTAGTATATATGTATTATATATGTATGTTGCATACATGTAGTATATATATGTGGTATATATGTAGTATATGTATGTTGCTTGCATGTAGTATATATGTGGTATATATGTAGTATGCATGTTGCATGCATGTAGTATATATGTTGTATATGTATGTTGCATGCATGTAGTATATGTGTTGTATATATGTATGTTGCATGCATGTGGTATATATGTAGTATGCATGTAGTATATATGTGGTATATATGTAGTATGTATGTATGTTGCATGCATGTAGTATATATGTAGTATGCATGTTGCATGCATGTAGTATACATGTAGTATGTATGTTGCATGCATGTAGTATATATGTGGTATATATGTAGTATGCATGTTGCATGCATGTAGTATATATGTTGTATATATGTATGTTGCATGCATGTAGTATATATGTAGTATGTATGTAGTATGTATGTAGCATGCATGTAGTATATATGTAGTATGCATGTTGCATGCATGTAGTATATATGTAGTATATATGTATGTTGCATGCATGTAGTATATATGTAGTATGTATGTTGCATATAGTATATATGTTGTATATATGTATGTTGCATGCATGTAGTATATGTTGTATATGTAGTATGCATGTTGCATACAGTATATATGTTGTATGTATGTTGCATGCATGTAGTATATATGTAGTATGCATGTAGTATATATGTATGTTGCATGCATGTAGTATATATGTGGTATATATGTAGTATATATGTGGTATGCATGTTGCATGCATGTGGTATATATGTAGTATGCATGTAGTATGTATGTTGTATATATGTTGTATGCATGTGGTATATATGTAGTATGCATGTAGTATATATGTGGTATATATGTAGTTTGCATGTTGCATGTAGTATATATGTATGTTGCATGCATGTAGTATATATGTAGTATGCATGTAGCATGCATGTAGTATATATGTAGTATGTATGTGCATGTAGTATATATGTAGTATATATATATGTTACATGCATGTAGTATATATGTGGTATATATGTAGTATGCATGTTGCATGCATGTGGTATATATGTAGTATGTATGTTGCATGCATGTAGTATATATGTAGTATGCATGTACTATATATGTTGTATGTATGTTGCATGCATATAGTATATATGTAGTATGCATGTTGCATGTGGTATATATGTAGTATGTATGTATGTTGCATGCATGTAGCATGTATGTAGTATGTATGTAGCATGTAGTATGTATGTAGTATGTATTTTTTTTATTTTATTTTTTTTACATTCAACACATAGGCCGGATGACGGTACTACTACTGTCCCTTCATTGGCTAATGTGTCAATCACCGTCATGGTAGCAGTCATCGCCCGATGGGACTTGTAGTCCCATCGGACGATGCCTGCACAGACCCCCGCAGCCTGCTCAGACCCCCAGACAGTCGGTACAGACCACCGGCAGGCCGGCACAGCCCCCCGACAGGCCGGTACAGACCCCCGGCAGTCCGCTCAGACCCTCGGACAGTCGGTACAGACCACCGGCAGGCCGGCACAGCCCCCCGGCAGGCCGGTACAGACCCCCGCAGCCTGCACAGACCCCCGGCAGTCCGCACAGACCCCCGGGCAGTCGGCACAGACCCCCAGCAGGCCGGTACAGACCCCCAGGCAGTCGGCATAGACCCCCCGGAAGGCCCGAACTGACGGCGCATCATGATGACGTCATTTCAGCAGCCAATCAGAGCCACAGCAGTGGCTCTTTGCATTATGGGAACTTCCGATTCCGATATGGAAAAAATATCGGTACACGGTATCGGAATTCCGATACAGCGAATATCGGCCGATACCCAATATTTGCAGTATCGGAATGCTCAACACTAGTAGTATGTATGTATGTTGCATGTATGTGGTATATATGTAGTATGCATGTAGTATATATGTTGTATATATGTAGTATGCATGTTGCATGCATGTAGCATGTATGTAGCATGTATTTTTTTTTTACATTCAACACATAGGCCGGATGATGGGACTATTACTGTCCCATCATTGGATAATGTGTCAATCACCGTCATGGTAGCAGGCATCGCCTGATGGGACTTGTAGTCCCATCGGACGATGCCTGCACAGACCCCCGGACAGCCGGCACAGCCCCCCGGCAGGCCGGCACAGACCCCCGGACAGTCGGTACAGACCACCGGCAGGCTAGCACAGCCCCCCGGCAGGCCAGTATAGAACCCCGCAGCCTGCACAGACCCCGGACAGTCGGTACAGACCACCGGCAGGCCGGCACAGCCCCCCGGCAGGCCGGTATAGACCCCCGCAGCCTGCACAGACCCCCGGACAGTCGGTACAGACCCCCGGCAGTCCGCACAGACCCCCGGGCAGTCGGCACAGACCCCCGGAAGGCCCGAACTGACGGCGCATCATGATGACGTCATTTTGGCAGCCAATCAGAGCCACAGCAGTGGCTCTTTGCATTATGGGAACTTCCGATTCCGATATTGAAAAAATATCGGTACTCGGTATTGGAATTCCGATACAGCGAATATCGGCCGATACCCGATATTTGCAGTATTGGAATGCTCAACACTAGTAGTATGTATGTATGTTGCATGCATGTGGTATATATGTAGTATGCATGTAGTATATATGTTGTATATATGTAGTATGCATGTTGCATGCATGTAGTATATTTGTATGTTGCATGCATGTAGTATATATGTGGTATATATGTAGTATGCATGTTGCATGCATGTGGTATATATGTAGTATGTATGTTGCATGTATGTAGTATGTATGTAGCATGTATGTATTTTTTTTTTTTTTTTTTTACATTCAACACATTAGCCGGATGATGGGACTACTACTGTACCGTCTGCCTGCACAGACCCCCGCAGCCTGCACAGACCCCCGGACAGTCGGTACAGACCACCGGCAGGCCGGCACAGCCCCCCGGCAGGCCGGTACAGACCCCCGCAGCCTGCACAGACCCCCGGACAGTCAGTACAGACCACCGGCAGGTCGGCACAGCCCCCCGGCAGGCCGGTACAGACCCCCGGCAGGCCGCTCAGACCCCTGGACAGTCAGTACAGACCACCAGCAGGCCGGCACAGCCCCCCGGCAGGCCGGTACAGACCCCGGCAGCCTGCACAGACCCCCGTCAGGCTGGTACAGAACCCCGGGCAGTCGGCATAAACCCCCCAGAAGGCCCGAACTGACGGCGCATCATGATGCGCACAGACCGCGCATCATGATGACGTCATTTCGGCAGCCAATCAGAGCCACAGCAGTGGCTCTTTGCATTATGGGAACTTCCGATTCTGATATTGAAAAAATATCGGTACTCGGTATCGGAATTCCGATACAGCGAATATCGGCCGATAGCCGATATTTGCAGTATCGGAATGCTCAACACTATTTATTAGTAAAGATGGAGGAGAAACCTCAGCAGCAATATCAAGAGATCACCTGAAATTATGCCCTGATCTGTTAAAGGAAAGAATGGAAGAACAAAATAACATCCAACCCTTAGAGGAAGAAGAGAAGGTCAGCACTATACTTGGAGAATTCCCTGCAAATTGGACTAAAGTAAATGATGCCATAGTGGTGCCAGTGTTGACATTTCCCCAACTGGTAGTACAAGAAGAAGTGAGTCCAGAGAACTCTGAAAATCAGGAAGTTCAAGCAGCAGATGCTACACCAGCAGTGGAGTCAGAGAACCCTCGCCCTGCCAGTAGTGAATCTGTCGTGCCCACAGTGACTCTAAGATCTAGTAGACGCATACTACCCAGTTTACACGCAACACCAGTAGTTAGACCCAGACAAACAGTTCAGTCCATAACAACACCAGTGTTACGCAAATCTACCTGTACCAACCAAGGTATACCACCCATCAGATTCCATATTTAAAATACTGTAACTGTTAACATGTAAATAAGTAACTGTTTAAGTTTTGTGCCTACAGGTAATTTCCTTTGAATTTTCCAGTTTTTACCTTGTTTCATGGACACTGAACCACAGGACTGCATGTGGTCATCTCTGTTGTAAATAGTTCACCATTTGCTAACGAATGGACTATGGACATTGATGCTGGACTTATCATCATAGGACTATTTTTGGAGCACTTGATTTTTGTCGATTTTTCCTGTTTTTCAAATCTTGTACAATTATTATTGTTCACTTTGCTGATTAGTTGTATGTTTTGTATGTTTTTCATCAGCCCAGGAGTGCTGACTTGCACTAGGGGGGAATGTGGCGCCCCCAGGAGTATGGCCGCCACAGTGACTTTGCCTTCCTCCAGAGAGGGTAATGCCAGGCTTAGAAGCAGTAAAGGGTCTCTCTCGCAGTTAACCTATGCATGCAACACAGTTCCCACTCCAGGCCAGAAGGGGGAACTCTGAACCGGAATTCAGGGGAGGAGTGCTCTCTGAGGGCCAGGAGGAAGGAGTGGGTAGTTAGTCTGAGGAGGGTGAAGTGTGCAGACATGAGGAAGGAGCGCAGAGATCGAGCAAGGAGAGAAGGCTCATCTCCATCGAGAGCGCATGAACTGGAGCCTGGTCTCCACGGTTGTATGGATACTAATGGTCCGGCAACAGACACGAGAGGAATAGGAGGCTGTAAATGCACTACTCCCATCTAAGACTCGGAGGCACAACAGCACGGAGTGAGCCAAGAGAGGAATAGCGGCTACAGCTGTCTGCCATACGAGGAGTGCTAGGAAGAGAATTAGGAATAACTTCAGTGTAACTCGTTACTGGAGATACCTCAAGTAAGCGCTAGGAAGGAGACTGCACAGCTCATCTGCCGAGAGAGAATCCCTGAGTTGCTTCCAGGCTAGCCTGCTCCGGTACCATTTGAAATCAGGACCCCGGACTGCATTTATCAAGTAAAGGTACAGAAACTGCACCCCCGCTGTGTCTTTGTCTGCTTCCTACCCTTGCAGCACCGCTACATCCCCATGCCAACCACTACTACACTGCCCTGGGACTAGAGGTTCACCTGTGGGGAGCTTAAACATCTTTGCTGCACCATACCATCAGTCCCAACGGATCTGCATGCAGCGTCGACTTAACACCTCCCTTGCCGAACACCACAGGTGGCGTCACGAACTATTCATCTAATCCATTGCAATTCCACCATTCAATCTCCCCTTTTACTTGGGAACCCAGGGCCGCGGACCGGGTCACTGCTGTTGTGACACATCCCGCTGATACCGGCCCGGAGTACCTCACAGCCCTAGGAGGGCGACCAACATACGTGCCCCATCAGTCTTCCATTGCTTCACCTCTTCCTTTGGAGACATTCTATGCATCGTCATTAAGCGGTCTAGCGGGGTCCGACAGAAAAATTCAGTCTGTTGTAGATAATCAGGTTCTTGTAGGGTCAATGCTTCTTGTAACTGTTTATGCTGAGAGCGTGTGGTCACCATAGTTGGTATGGTTGGTTCAACGGGTAAGAGAGCGGCGGCTTTTGCTTGCATATAAGCAAATGAGTTGCCAACAGTCTGTGGACTGTTCCTAGGACCGTGCGCTTTAACTTTGATAATAGCCACCTGAGTAGGTAATTTGATTGAGTCCATGAGAGTTTTAACAGCTTCAGCATTTTTCACTGGGGTTCCGGCAGTAGTAATAAACCCTCGATTGGCCCATAGAGCCCCAAAATCGTGAGCAATACCAAATGCATACCTTGAGTCCGTGTATATATTAGCCCGTCTGTTCTTGGCCAAAGTACATGGAGTAGACAGAGCCTGGAGTTCTGCTTCTTGTGCCGACTGTGAGGGCGGGAGTGCAGCTGCGTGCACTACAGTGTCCTCTGTGGTAACAGCATACCCCGTGTGGAATCTACCAAACTCGTCAGCATATCTTGAACCATCCGTGTATAACACCAGATCGGGATTTCGAAGTGGATTCTCACTTGCATTTGGTGGAGTAGCTGTTTCTTCTATCAGAAGTTGGGAACAATCATATTGGAGGTAATCCTCATCACTGCCATCTTTCCTTATAATTCAGTATACCGTCTTTCAAGGCATTGTAAAGGGGTTGCATTATGCGGGATGCATCCAGTATCCACTGACAACAATAAGTGCATAGTCCAAGAAAACATTTGAGTTCAGTTTAATCTTTTGGGAAAGGAAGGGAGCTGACAGCTATTTTTCTTTCTTCTGCGAGGTGTCTGGCACCCTGAAGGAGAGAGTGACCCAAGAACATCACTTGACCAAGGCAGAACTGAAGTCCCGAGGCCGAAACCCGACAGTTCAGTGCTGCCAGATGCTTGAGGAGGCTAACAATGGCAGCAATGGCAAAAGACACTCCCTCATATTTTTTTGCAAACTGGTTGGGACTGTTTTGGGCCCCTTGTGGCATAACTGTGGGAAAGGCATGCAAAATACAGATTTCCTCACTGTCTTCATCTGCATAGGGGTTATGTAACGTAAGAACCATCTGACCATTATCTTGGAATTGTATTCTGGAGTGGAACTGTGAAAATAAATCAGCACCCGGTAAATTTACTGGACATGTGGGGGAAGGGTCCCACAGGGATGGGTTTTGTAAGAGTATGTTTATTGGGTCTGCCATCTATTCCAATTAAAACAAGCTCTTGATCTGAGAATGGAATAGAGATATCCGTAGGTACATCTGATGATTTGATTATAGAATTGGCCGCCCCAGTGTCTACCATGAACTTAACAAGGGTGTCCCCTACAGGGAGCGTGATGGATGAGTATGCCCCAGGTTTGGTGGAGGACATTGTGATGGCAGACCCTGGTTGGCCACCCCTTCAGTATGGACAATTATCAGGATTTTGTGGCTGTCCGAAACCGGGGTATCCTCTAGGGTTCCCAGTATTTAGATTACGATTAGAAGAGGGAACTTGAGGGTAGCATCTATCAGTGGGAGTGTGACAGTCTCTCTGAAAGTGACCGAGTCTGCCACAGCGCCAGCATTGCAGATGAGAATTGGCATGGCGGATCTGGGGAGTAAGTTTCCTAGTCATAGGATTAGGAGAGTAGGGAGCTGAAGTCTGAGGGGGGGCCAGAGTTTGCTGTGTGCTCCACTGGTAAAGGACTGGCTCTGTACTCGCAGCCACGTTGGGCGTGATGGTGGGGACTGCTGTTAGAGCAGGAGCTGTCACAGCTGCCGCTGTTGGTTTATCTTTCTGTTTCCCTGCTGCTGCAGAGCGGGATAAATTCTTCTGAAAACTTTATTACTTTCAATGCATCATCCGGAGTGGAATTATCGACGTCAGGTCTAACTGGCATTATTGCCTCTTGCAATTCGGGTTTAAGGCTGGACATCACAGCTGCCACAAATAGATGTGTATGGGCTTTATTATACAGTGAGAATCCCAGATCTCTAAATACTACCATAAGACGCCCATAGAACTTCTCGGCAGTCTCCAACTTGTCCTGTGTGACATCTGTGAGAGAGGTAGCTTGGTCCGCTAGTCTATCTTGTGCCCAAACCTTTAAAGCATTGCAGAAATCAACACCACTCTCATAGGTTCCCCCATCCAAGTTCACATTATACATTATGCCACCCTCAATAACTGGAAAATACCCCTCCCCAGCTTTTACTTGAAGTATGTGTAATAGATCTCTTCGGGGAGTAGAATAATTCTCCAATTTGCTGCAATTTGCCTGTAGAAAGCCATGGGGGAAGTCTCTGGATCGGGTAATTGATTGCAAAGAGTGCCTATTTGGGATGGGGTAAAGGGGGTATACTCATAACCACTAGCAATATTAGGCATAGCGGTGACTGAGGCTGGCGGCGGATGATAATAGGTACCGTCAGCGTTTAACAAAGGAAAGGTGGGGGCTGCTACTCCCGGTCTCCTGGTACCACAATTGTAACAGACCTCTCTCCACTGAGGATTAGTAACTCCGCATACAGCACAAATCCACCCGGCAGGATCATAGGGTGGGGGCTGCTTTGGTAGTCCAGGATATATTGGTGCCTTAGGGTTAGGGGGCACAGAGCTTACAGTCGGGAGGAGAGGCTTGATTTCCTGGGGAGGGACCTTATCATCTAGCAGGGAAACTTCTTGTTTCAAATCATTTTTAACTATTTGTCTGCCTGACACATTAGTCTCGATCACAGTGTCTTCTTTAATCACTTCCTCAATTCTCTCCTGTACCGCAAAACTTCCAGTCCCTGTCATAATAGACAATTTTTCTTCTTCAACATAGCAGTAACAGAAACAATCAGAATTCACTTCCTCTGTTCTTCCTAACACCTTCGTCACACAATTCATGTGCCAAGCCACAAAATTCTTCTTTCCCTTCCACGGATTCTCTCATTTAGAGCTAAATATCCTTACTTCAGTTGTGCACAGATCTGGAGCGGCCGTACAGTCTGTTCCACAGGGTCAATCCCCCTCTGGGAGGCCCAAAATTCAACGCGGTACTCAGTGAAAGGAGGAGGGTGTCTCAGACTATCCCTCCAGACACCTCTGGTTATATATATATATTCCTGAGTTACATATCCTACCCAATCTTCGATCACTTCATCCATGCCTGATACTAACAGTGATCAGGATTTCAGGATATTTTGACTATAAAGAGAGTCACAATCACTGGTCAATCCGGGGTGTCAGTCCCTTATGAGGTACGGTCGAGCACTGGGCCCCCAACGGGACTGCACCTCTATATGATTCCACCCATGAATCACCCTGTGAAGGGTTAATACTAAAATCAGAGCTGAAGTTTCGTTTTGTCCATTCTCTGAAGGTTTCGTTTCTTCATTTTTGTTGCTGTAAGTTAAATTTTTGTAATTGGCAAGGGCTGTCGTGAAACCAGACTGTTCTCATCAGGTGCAAAGATAAGGGAGGCGGGGGTGTAAAACTGTGAAGAGTATGCCATTGTACTACTTTCTATTTGGATACGGACATATATGTAGTTTCCGGTTTTCTTCCAATATTATTGGCTTATAAAGTGAAATGATGCTATTGGTACTTGAGAACCTTGCATAATTAAGCAAACGATTATAAAAGATGTGACTAAAATAAAGGGGCTTAGTGATCTGTCTCGATCCTCCCGTACAGAGACCCCCGTCTCCGTGTGGTCATTTGAGTTGCTAGCAACACTGGAATAATTTACACATCACTGGCTCAACCGTGAAGGGTTAATTTAACCCTCCCTAAATAGCTACCTCGACAGTGGCGCCCAACGTGGGGCCCCCGAACAGGGACGCCTTTGCTCCCGGAGGACAACAACACAAAGGACCCTCAGAGCGGACACAGGTGCTGGAAAATTGGGACTGATCACCCCCCACGACAACCACGGTAAGTTGGCAGTTATACTGTTCAGACTGACCGTTGGTGTGGTTTTCCTGTGCTTGTTGCTGCAAAGAGGATCTGAGGTTTGTCCCCTGGTGGGGTGATTCATGGGTGGAATCATATAGAGGTGTAGTTCCGTTGGGGGCCCAGTGCTCGAACCGTACCTCATAAAGGACGGACACCCCGGATTGACCAGTGATTGTGACTCTCTTTATAGTCAAAATATCCTGAAATTCCCAATCATTATTAGTATTGGGCGTGGTGATGTGATCGAAGATGGGTAGGATACGTAACTCAGGTATATATAGATATATATAACCAGAGGTGTCCGGAGGGACAGTCAGATGCCCTCCTCCTTTCACTGAGTACCGCAAATTTTGGGCTTCCCAGAGGGGGATTGACCCTGTGGAACAGAGACTGATACGGCCGCTCCAGAGCTGTGCACAATTGAAGTCAGGGTATTTAGCTCTAAAGGAGAGAATTATGTTTCTGTGGAAGAAAAAGAAAAGTTTGGAATTGTGTGAAGGATCAGATACTGTTAGTCTTATGATTCAAAGACGAGGAAAGAAATGTGTCAGAAATGCAGGAAAAATATTTTCGATTCGGGGATTTCCTAAGGGCGGGAGGTTGCAGCCTACGCTATGGGACGAAGGAGTTAAAAAGAATAAAGGAAGGTTGACTGATGATGGATTACTTGAAGGCGCTGAGGAATTCCGTGGCTTGGCACATGAATTGTATAATGAAGGTTATGTGGACATTGAACAGCAAGTGAATTCTGATTATTTCTGTTACTGCTATGTTGAAGAAGGAAAATTGTCTATTATTATGGCAAAGACGGGATGTATTGTGGTTCAAGAAAGTGACTGTGGTGTGAGAAAGTGATTGATTAAAGAAGGAACTAAGATCCAGACAATGTGTCAGGCAGTCGAATAGTTAAAAGTGATGATTTGAAAGAAGCGGTCTCCCTGCTAGATGACATTGTACAA
This sequence comes from Dendrobates tinctorius, assembly GCF_039654945.1. NCBI lineage: Eukaryota > Metazoa > Chordata > Amphibia > Anura > Dendrobatidae > Dendrobates > Dendrobates tinctorius. The sequence continues at coordinate 3,125,647 of NW_027361824.1, forward strand.
GGAGACCGAGAGTTGCAGCTCCCACCTCTGCTGACGGCACCTATTATCATTCACTGCCAGCCTTAGTCCCCGTTATTGCTAGTGGTTATGAGTAGCCACCCCTTCCATTTACCAGATCCAGATGAAAAAAAAAAAAGTTTTGAGAAGACTTTAACCCGCTCTGTTCAGTAGAGAGAGAAAGAAAAGAAAAAAAAAGAGCAAACACCAGCCTCTAGCCCCCACCGCAGCTGCGAGCACACAGTGTGCCCTTCAGCCCACACAGCAAACTCTCGCCCCCCCCCCTCAGACTTCAGCTACTGGGAACCCTGCTCCTCAGCCCCTCCCTGCTAATTCTTGTTACTCCTGGCTGATTGCTGCAGTTCATCGGATCCTACCCATTTGTGCTTATGGTTGTTGTGTTTCACACAACTGAACCAGGTGAGTGGATCCATATCTGTGAAACGTTTATATCACTGGATAAGACCCTATTGTGCGCTTCTGTCTCCCCCTTTTTTATAATTCTTGTTACTGCTCAGTTCGTGATCTCGCCCACATGTCCAGTAAATTTACTAGGGGCAGATTCATTATCACAGTTCCGCTCCGGAATACAATTCCAAGATGATGGTCTGATGGTTCTTACGTTATATAATCCCTATGTAGACGAAGACAGTGAGGAAATCTGTATTTTGCATGCCCTTCTTACGGTTATGATGGCCCTGATAGGCTCAGATCCACCCCCAATATTGCCTGAGGATCGATGACTCACCCCATACCTCTCAGAGATACTATCTAAACTCTGGTCAAAAGGGCCAAATGATATGGGGAAAATGTCTGTAGAACCAGTAAAAGTGTTTCTCAAACCTGGTACCTAATCCTCATACTCCTTTGTCCCAAATACCCCAGGATGCTGCTTGGTTCACAGTTATTGATCTTACCAATGCCTTCTTTAGCATTCCGTTAAACCCAGATTGCCAGTTTCTATTTGCATTCACTTAGCAGGGACGCCAGTTAATATGGACAGTTATGCCACAAGGGGCCCAAAACAGTCCCAACCTGTTTGCAAAAAATATGAGCAGGTGTCTTTTGCCATTGCTGCCATTGTTAGCCTCCTTAAGCATCTGGCAGCACTGAACTGTCGGGTTTCGGCCTCAGGACTTCAGTTCTGCCTTGGTCAAGTGATCTTCTTGGGTCACTGTCTCCTTCAGGGTGCCAGACATCTCACAGAAGAAAGAAAAATAGCTGTCAGCTCCCTTCCTTTCCCAAAAGATGAAACTGAACTCCAGCGTTTTCTTGGACTATGCACTTATTATCGTCAGTGGATACCGGATGCATCCTGCATAATGCAACCCCTTTACAATGCCTTGAAAGACGCTATAATGAACTATAAGGAAAGATGGCAGTGATGAGGATTACCTCCAATATGATTGTTCCCAACTTCTGACTGAAGAAACAGCTACTCCACCAAAGGTCAGTGAGAATCCACTCCCAAATCCCGATCTGGTGTTATACACGGATGGTTCAAGATATGCTGACGAGTTTGGTAGATTCCACACGGGATATGCTGTTACCTCAGAGGACACTATAGTGCACGCAGCTGCGCTCCCGTCCTCACAGTCAGCACAAGAAGCAGAACTCCAGGCTCTGTCTACTGCATGCACTTTGGCCAAGAACAGACGGGCTAATATATACACGGACTCACGGTATGCATTTGGTATTGCTCACGATTTTGGGGCTCTATGGGCCAATCGAGTGTTTATTACTACTGCCAGAACCCCAGTGAAAAATGATGAAGCTGTTAAAACCCTCATGGACTCAATCAAATTACCTACTCAGGTGGCTATTATCAAAGTTAAGGCGCACGGTCCTAGGAACAGTCCACAGACTGTTTGCAACGCGTTTGCGGATATGCAAGCAAAAGCCGCCGCTCTCTTACCCGTTGAACCAACCATACCAACTATGGTGACCACACGCTCTCAGCGTAAACAGTTACAAGAAGCATTGACCCTACAAGAACCTGATGATCTACAACAGACTGAAGTTTTCTGTCGGACCCCGCGAGACCGCTTAATGACGATGCAGAGAATGTCTGCAAAGGAAGAGGTGAAGCAATGAAAGAGTGATGGGGCACGAATGGATAATGGTCTCTGGAAAAAGGACCAACTTGTGTGTCTCCCTAAGCGGATGTACCCTGCTATTGCCACATGGGCCCATGGACCTATATATCGAGGGAAGAATCAGGCCCTCGCACTGGTGCAAAATTTCTACTGGGCCCCGATTCTCCAGTTGGCCGGAAGCATTCCCTGTTACCAACATGACTGCAAAGACCACAGCGAAGAAACTGGTGATGGAAGTTATATGCAGATATGGGGTTCCAGAAGTTGTTGAAAGTGATCAAGGTCCGGCCTTTTCTTCTCATGTGTACCAAGAAGTTCTGACAATGCTTGAATCCACTGTAGCCCTCCATACTCCGTACCACCGACAATCCAGTGGGGAAGTTGAGAGGCTGAACGTCACACTGAAGGGACAATTGACCAAAATGATGCAGGAGACTACGGCTCCATGGCCAGAGCTCCTACCCATTGTGTTATACCATATTCGTACTACTCCTATTGCAAGACATGACCTGTCCCCATATGAGATATTATTTGGTACCAGGCCCCCAGTTGCAAATTTCCAGCCCCAGCAGTTATCAGAAGAGACTGACCGTGTTGTTCAATATGTTATTCAGCTTAGTAAAAATCTTGCTAACACCCATGTTCTAGTTTTCTTTTCCAGATTCAGCAGAAACCGACACCTGTCATAACCTGAAGCCTGGTGATTTGGTAGTCGTGAAGAGGCATGTCAGGAAGCACGGACTAGAACCCTTGCATGACTGTCCCTATCAAGTCCTCCTCATCACCCAACAAGCCAATAACAAATAAAAGGGGGCATAATGTTTTGGCTTTTCGTATTTCCCATATTATTATTGGTAGAAGTTAAAAGGTAAAGTTCCAAGATATTCAAAGACTCAGAGATCAATATGATAAAGATAATGATTGTAATAAGGACAGTTGGTGGTCAGACACCTTCTCCTTTCTCAATCCAGCCAATTGGTTTAAGGGAATGGGGGCTGGATAGCTGGGATCTTACAAAGCTTGTTACACATTGCTGCCTGTATCCTTGTTGTAAATGTGATACTAAAACTTGTTCTTTGGTGTATTTCTGTATGTATTAGGAAAGTCTGCACTAAGACAGCTAATGATGATACCAAAGGTGCCGTTGCCCCTGATCTTCTCTGCACCGATCTCAAAAGGCTACTTGATAAAGATGTTGAAGCCAAGCACATGCCTACCTACAAAAGATCCCCACCACCGTCATCAAAAATTGTTATTCGTGAACTGCAGTATACAGGGAAGGACGGGTGCGCCGCGACAGCCATGACTGGTAACACGGCATCAGTCATGTGAAGACCAGTACCCCTCAAGCTGTTAGCTTGGGATAGCACCTCTGATGCTGCATATGTGTTAACAATTTATCTAGGGGGGAATGTGAAAGGTTAATAATAAAATCAGAGCTGGTTTCGTTTTGTCCATTCTCTGAAGGTTTCGTTTCTTCATTTTTGTTGCTGTAAGATAAATTTTTGTAATTGGCAAGGGCTGTCATGAAACCAGACTGTTCTCATCAGGTGCAAAGATAAGGGAGGCGGGGTTGTAAAACTCTGAAGAATATGCCATTATACTACTTTCTATTTGGATACGGACATATATGTAGTTCCCGGTTTTCTTGCAATATTATTGGCTTATAAAGTGAAATGATGATATTGGTACTTGAGAACCTTGCATAATTAAGCAAAAGATTATAAAAGATGTGATTAAAATAAAGGGGCTTAGTGATCTGTCTCGATCCTCCCGTACAGAGACCCCCGTCTCCGTGTGGTCATTTGAGTTGCTAGCAACACTGGAATAATTTGGACATCACTGGCTCAACCGTGAAGGGTTAATTTAGCCCTCCCTAAATAGCTACCTCGACAACCCCACCATCAAGGACAAACCTCAGATCCTCTTTGCAGCAACAGACACAGGAAAACCACACCAACGGTCAGTCTGAACAGTATAACTGCCAACTTACCGTGGTTGTTGTGGGGGATGATGAGTCCCAATTTTACAGCACCTGTGTCCAGTCCTAGGGTCCTTTGTCTTGTTGTCCTCCGGGGGCAGAGGCGTCCCTATTCGGGGGCCTCACGTTGGGCGGAAGCTGATAGGGAGAGGATTATATTAACCCTTGACGGTTGATCCAGTGATTTCCAAATTATTCCACAGAGTGTTGTTAGCAACTGGGAATGACCACACGGAGACGGGGGTCTCTGTACGGGAGGATCAAGACAGATCACTAGTCCCGTTTATTGTAGTCACTTCTTTTATAATATTTTGCTTAATTATGCAAAGTTCTCAACTACCAATAGCATCATGGTAATGCTTCACTTTATAAGCCAATAATATTGCAAGAAAACCGGAAACTACATATATGTCTGTATCCAAATAGCATAGAAAGTAGTATAATGGCATATTCTTCAGAGTAATACACCCCCGGGTCCCTTATCTTGCACCTGATGAGGAACAGTCTGGTTTCATGACAGCCTGAACTTTTACCCCAATTACAAAAATGTATCTTAAAGCAACAAAAATGGAGAAAAGAAACGTTCAGAGAATGGAGAAAATGAAACTTCAGCTCTGATTTTAGTTTTAACCCTTCACAAGCCAACAGCTATATAATGTGTATGGCCAGGTTTAGTCCCTGGCTGTATAGAAGGGCACAATAGAGCCATAAAAATCATCTAAAATATGATAAGATAGATAATATAGATACAGTATGTGATAGATAGAAATAATGTCTGTAAAGCGCTGTGGAATATGATGGCGCTATATGAGCAAGTGTAATAAAAAAAAATACAGGGAGAAAAGTATTGGGACACATGTTTCATGAATTGATTGAGGTTTTACATCCAGTCTTCCAGCCCCCGTGTAAAACATCCAGCCCCTCACCCCCCCACCGTGTATAACATCCTGCCCTTCACCCCTGTGTAAAATATCTGGCCCCTCATCCCAGTGTATAAAGTCCAGCCCATCACTCCCAGTGTTTAATATCTAGTATCTAGGCAGCACGGTGGCTCAGTGGTTAGCACTGCAGCCTTGCAGTGCTGGAGTTCTGGGTTCAAATCCCATCAAGGACAACATGTGCAAGGAGTTTATCTGTTCTCCTCATGTTTGCGTGGGTTTCCTCTGGGTACTCCGTTTCCTCCCACATTCCAAAGACCCAAATCCAGATTATATATTGTATTATAATAAGTACATGGGGATTGTAGATCTCTCAGATCAGGTCCTCAAACCATACAGTGTCATGTGAAAAGCCAAAGTATAGTACAAAAAAGTTATCCGTGCACATTGTATGGATGGAACTGTACAATGTTTTTGTGCTGTTTCGATCTGCTGGCAATACCAGGACGTAGTCATCAAGGCCCTAATGTTTGGCACCCAGGAAGGTGAGGGTCCCAGTACTTCTGAAACTGATGGTGCCCGTGTAAAGTGGCCTCGGGCTGTTCTGATCCCACACCCTGGCACCCCACAGATGAAATATAATGTCTTTTCCGCTGCAAGTGCAGCGTGCACAGCAGTACACTCACATTCATTGTCAGAGTCCCCTTGGCTGCTGGCAGAACCAGCTCTGCATCCATGAGTTCCACAAGCCACTTCAGAGACAATGTCCTTTTTCAAGGGTTCAACTTTACTGAGCAGTAGGGCATCCATCACACATGCAGCACAATCTACACAGAGTGGCATTTTCTCAACTGTCCCTGTTCTTCCTGCAATCTCTTTCTCCTTCCGACAATCCCTGCCTTGCTTATGGACAAATCCTGTCCCACTTCTGGACAATCCCTGTCCCATCTGTGCTCCATGCCCACCAGCTTCCTACCATTCCCTGGTCCGGGCTTCAATAGGAAAAAGTGCCAGGTTCACCATCTCAGCTTCACCTTCCCCAGTCATAGACCCCGAATCCTCTTTGGGTTGGTTCCTAGCCGAGCTGGTGACAGCCCACACGCCGCTCAGCCTGGGGGCCCTTTCCTGCCGTAGATTTATCCCCATGGCTAGCAAACTCTCACTGACCACTGGTGCATCCTGACTGCACCGAATCCTCACCAGGAAGTGCCCACCTATATCTTGCTGCTCTGTGCTGCACTGCTCTGTAGCCCCTCCCTACTGGAAAACCCCTATACTAACTAAAACTAAGCTAATAATCCTATTCCCTATCTCTAATGTGCCCCACTAATCTAACCCCACTATTATCCTACGCTATCTTCTATTCTACCCCTATTCATATACATAACACATATTCAAGACATCCACATTACATCAATATTAGCAGATGACAAGGTGCCGCACGTGATAGACGTGTACAGTGTCCACAGGGGGGAAGACACCTGATGGACGCTGTCACCTCCTTACACCCGTATCATACCAGGTCAACATTTTCCAGCAGAGGTTCCCCAAACAGTGAAGAAAGGAAGATCACAAAAAAGGTGCAGCGTAAGCTCCAAGAGGGGAATCCGAAAGGACACAACTGACCATTGTGAAAGCTGCCCTGAGAAGCCTGGCCTTTACATTAAGGATTGCTTCAAAGAGTACCACACCTCCATAAATTACCGTATATACTCGAATATAAGCCGAGATTTTCAGCCCATTTTTTGGGGGCTGAAAGTCCCCCTCTCGGCTTATATTCGAGTCATATACACCGGGGGGTCGGAGGGGGAGGGGGGGGCGGATGTGTCAGGTCATACTTACCCGTCCTGACGCTGTCTCTTGAGCCCCCAGCTTGTCCGCGCTCTCTCGTCCTGCGTTCAGCGGTCACGTGGTACTGCTCATTAAAACTCATGAATATGCGCATATTCATGAGTTTTAATGAGCGGTATCACATGACCGCTGAACGCAGGAAGAGAGAGCGCGGACAAGCTGGGGGCTCAAGAGACAGCGTTAGGACGGGTAATTATAGCGATACTCACCTGTCCTGCATCCATGGCTGCTTGCTGCTGTCTGTCATCGGTCAGTGAGTTCAGACAGCAGAGGGTGCGGTGACGTGCCCCCTGCAGTCTGAACGTCACTGACCGATGACGTAGCAGATAGCGGTGAGCAGCCATGGACGCAGGACAGGTGAGTATATGACACCCAGCGACGGAGAGGTGAGTATGTCATTTTTTTTATTTTTACATGCAGCAGCAGCACATTGGGGAATAATCTAAGGAGCTTCTTATTGGGTCAACATATGGGGGAATAATCTAAGGAGCTTCTTACGGGGTCAGCATATGGGGGAATAATCTAATTAGCTTCTTACGGGGTCAGCATATGGGGAATAATCTATGGAGCTTCTTCTGGGGACATCATATGGGGGAATAATCTATGAAGCATTTCCCACCCTAGGCTTATACTCGAGTCAATAAGTGTTCCCAGTTTTTTGTGGCAAAATTAGGGGGTCGGCTTATACTCGAGTATATGCGGTAATCCAATTTGATTTTACCTGTTGACCCAACACACTTTTATAATCTGATGTACCCCACACACTTACACATACACTACCATTCAAAAGTTTAGGGTCACTTAGAAATTTCCCTATTTTTGAAAGAAAAGCACAGTTTTTTGCAATGAAGCTAAAATTAAATGATTCAGAAATACACTCTACACATTGTTAATGTGGTAAATGACTATTCTAGTTGCAAACGTCTGGTTTGTAATGCAATATCTTCATAGGTGTATAGAGGTCCATTTCCATCAACCATCACTCCAGTGTTCTTAAGGTACTTTGAGTTTGCTAACTGTGTAAGAAGGCTAATGGATGGTTAGAATACCCTTGAAAACCCTTGTGCAAGTATGATAGCACAGCTGAAAACAGTTTGGCTGATTAGAGAAGCTATAAACCTGACCTTCCTTTGAGCTAGTTGAGAATCTGGAGAATTACATTTGTTGGTTCCATTAAACTCTCAAAATGGCCAGAAAAAAAGAACTTTCATGTGAAACTCGACAGTCTACTCTTGTTCTTAGAAATGAAGGCTATTTCATGCAAGAAATTGCCAAGAAACTGAAGATTTCCTACAACGGTGTTTACTACTCCCTTCAGAAGAGAGCACAAACAGGCTCTAACCAGAGTAGAAAGAGAAGTGGGAGGCCCCGCTGTACAACTGAGCAACAAGACAAGTACATTAGAGTCTGTATTTGAGAAATCGATGCCTCACAGGTCCTCAACTGGCAGCTTCATTAAATAGTGCACACAAACTCCAGTGTCAACGTCTACAGTGAAGAGGCGACTCCGGGATGCTGGCCTTCAGGGCAGAGAGGCAAAGAAAAAGCCATATCTGAGACTGGCTAATAAAAGGAAAAGATTAATATGGACAAAAGAACACAGACAATGGACAGAGGAAGATTGGAAAAAAGTGTTATAGACAGACGAATCCAAGTTTGAGGAGTTTGGATCACACAGAAGAACATTTGTGAGACGCAGAACAACTGAAAAGACGCTTGAAGAGTGCCTGACGCCATCTGTCAAGCATGGTGGAGGTAATGTGATGGTCTTGGGTTGCTTTGGTGCTGGTAAAGTGGGAGATTTGTACAAGGGAAAAAGGATTTTGAATAAGGAAGGCTATCACTCCATTTTGCATCGCCATGCCATACCCTGTGGACAGCGTTTGATTGGAGCCAATTTCATCCTTCAACAGGACAATAACCCAAAGCACACCTCCAAATTATGCAGGAACTATTTAGGGAAGAAGCCGGCAGCTGGTATTCTATCTGTAATGGAGTGGCCAGCGCAGGCACCAGATCTCAACCCCATTGAGCTGTAGTGGGAGCAGCTTGACCGTATGGTGCAAAAAAAGTGCCCATCAAGCCAAACCGACAAGTGGGAGGGGCTTCTGGAAGCATGGGGTGAAATTTCTCCAGATTACTTCAGCAAATTACCTGCTAGAATGCCAAAGGTCTGCAATGCTGGAATTGCTGCAATGGGGCATTCTGTGCCGAAAGCAAAGATTGAAGGAGAAAATTATTATTTCAAATAAAAATCTTTTTTTTCAAACCTTGTCAATGTCTGGACGAGATTTTACATTCATTTGGCAACTCATTGGATTAATAAAAGAATGAGTTTTCATGGAAAACACAAAATTGTCTGGGTGACCCCAAACTTATGAACGGTAGTGTAACACTACATTATAAATTCATACAGCAGTAAAACCACAAGCATTATCATAATCATTACTATCTACAGAATAGCTAGAGTTTGTGTAAAGCTGAGATTTATGACCTTTCAGCCAGGATTTGATGATTATTTTCTTCATTTCTTTTTGGCGGTATAGATCTTATATTAGATTTTATTGCCATTAATACTACTAGTTGGTAATACTAAAGAAATAATTGTCTTTATTATGCTCATGCTTACATTAGCTCCCTGTAAACTACAGTCTGACTGCTTGACTGTCGATCTGCTATTAGGAGAATTTAGTGAAAGGGTTTGATTTAAAATACAGTATACACTCATGTATAAGCCGAGATTTTCAGCACTTTTTTTGTGCTGAAAATGCCCTCCCCCCCCGACTTATACATAAGTCATTGTCCAGCATGCCGGCGGGGTGGGGAGCAGCGGCAGGAGCCGGCAGCTGTGACATACTCACCCTCCTGATGGCGTCTCTGCAAGTCCCTGCATCACCGTGGTCCCGAGCCATCAGCTTCTTCCTGTGATCAGCGGTCATGTGACCCCGATCATTAACCCCTTTCTGACCTTTGATGTACTATCCCGTCCATGTGCCCAGCGCCTATCTGACCATGGACGGGATAAATGACAGAAAAAAATGACGACACATCCTAGTCTGAATAGCTGCATACCAAAAAAACAGCTTACATATCAAAATATGGAAATGGTTGCACTCAATTGCATTAAGGCATATCAAATATGAAATGTGAAGCGTGAATAGCATAATGGCTTTTGGAATTTAGAAAAAAACATATGAAATACTTAGCACAAAATTTGGCCAAAAAATGTGAGTCCATTCACCAACGTCAAGGTGATCTCATTGAACAGGTCCCTATTCTAACTGCCTCATGTGATGGCCATGGAACAAGGAGGGGGAATAAGATTCTGCAGGTGAACAACTGGTTACGTCGATGGTGCCGTCAGCAACGATTTGGATTTCTGGATCACGGAGTGAATTACCTATACGATGGACTACTTGCTAGAGATGGGGTGCACCTTACGAAGACTGGAAAGCAGGTATTTGGAAGTCGCCTTGCTACACTTGTAAGGAGAGCTTTAAACTAGAACAACATGGGAAGGGAAGCAAAAGACCAGAAAAAGCCATACACCTGACAAATGCTATTGAGAACTCTGCTATTAGAAGTGGAAAGGAAGAACAAAGACAAAAGTATCTAATCAATAAAAATATTGGAGAAAGAGAAACCAATCACAAACTAAAATGTTTCTATACTAATGCACAAAGCATGGGCAACAAACAAGGAGAATTGGAACTACTAACACAGGAAAAGAAATATGATGTCATTGGAATCACTGAAACTTGGTGGGATGCTACACGATTGGAATACAAGACTAGAAGGATACAACTTATTTGCAAGAAACAGACTTGATAAACGAGGAGGAGGTGTCGCATTGTATGTTAGAAACGCGTATATCTGCACAGAGATTGAAGCTTCAGAGACTGGGAGTTCTGTGGAAACTGTTTGGGTAAGAATACAAGGACAGAACAATGGAAAGGACACCATTGTAGGCATTTACTACAGGCCGCCTGTGCAAGCTGAAGATATGGATGAACTCTATGCATCAAATGGCCAAGTTCTCCAAAAAATATGACATAGTTGTCATGGGAGATTTCAACTATCCAGACATTTGTTGGGAATCTCTCAGGCAAAACTAACAGGTCAAGGAAATTCTTATCCTCTCTTGCTGACAACTTTATCTTCCAAAAGGTAAGGGAGAAAACAAGGGGAACTGCTACCTTGGATCTAATCCTTATAAACAGGGAGGAAATGGTTGAGGAGGTAAAAGTGGCTGGGACCCTAGGAGGTAGCGACCATGCTATTTTAGAATTTTGGATAACTAGAGGAGGAAGACCTGTGAAGACTCATCAAGGTTAGATTTCAGAAAGGCAGATTTTAAGGGATTCAGAAAGAGAATTGGAGGGATCCAATGGCTGGATATCCTTAAAGACAAAAATGTCCAGGAAGGATGGGAAATCTTGAAAAATGAAATTCTCAAAGCACAGTTAACAATTCCGAAAAGAGGGAAGAATAGGAAGCATTTAAGGAAGCCAGGATGGATGAACACAGAACTTAAGCACATGCTAAAAAGGAAGAAAGAAATGTTTATAAAATGGAAAGAGGGAGGCATATCTAAAGAAGAATATAATGCTGTCTGCAGAACCTGCAGGACACAAATCAGATTACCTAAAACTGACAAAGAATTGAGGCTTGCAAGAGATGTCAAAAGCAATAATAAAGGATTTTGGGGATATGTCAAAAGTAAAAGAAAAGTCAAAGATGCTATAGGATTTTTACAGGATGAAAATGATGAAATGGTAAGACAGGATGTTGAGAAGGCCGAACTTTTAAATTCCTATTTTGCATCTGTTTTCTCTCAGAAAGGAAATGTAACATCAACTGTTCTTCACTGTCCTATTAAGGGAATAGAAGAATCCAGGATATCTATAAACAGAAAGATAGTGAGGAAACACTTAGCTAACCTAAATTAATTCAAGTCTCCAGGTCCAGATGAATTACACCCCAGAGTACTGAAGGAGATAGCAGAAGAAATTTTTGAACCCCTCTCCATAATCTTTGAAAATTCTTGGAGAACAGGAGATGTCCCAGAAGACTGGAGAAGAGCTAATGTTGTTATTATCTTCAAAAAGGGGAAGAAGGTGGACCCAGGCAACTATAGGCCGGTGAGTCTGACTTCTATACCAGGAAAGATCTTTGAACAAATTATTAAACAACATGTATGTCAGTACCTGGATAAGAATGAAGTGATTAAACAGAGTCAGCATGGGTTTGTAACTAGTAAGTCATGTCAGACTAACTTAATTTCCTTCTATGACAGAATCACTGATTGGGTGGATCAAGGAAATGCTGTAGATATAGTATATCTTGACTTCAGCAAAGCATTTGACAAAGTCTCTCATACAATCCTTATTGAAAAAATGACTAAGTATGGAATGGACAAGGCAACTGTTAGGTGGATTCATAACTGGCTTAGTGATCGGACCCAAAGAGTGGTCGTAAATGGCTGCACATCCAGTTGGAAGAATGTCTCAAGTGGGGTACCACAGGGCTCTGTCCTGGGCCCTGTATTGTTCAACATCTTTATCAACGATTTAGATGAAGGAATTGAGGGTAAACTGATTAAATTTGCTGATGACACAAAGCTAGGAGGGATAGCTAATACTAGAGAAGAGAGAGAGAGGATTCAAAAAGATATAAATAAACTGGAGCAATGGGCAGCAACTAACAGAATGGTTTTTAACAAGGAAAAATGCAAAGTACTACATCTGGGCAATAAAAATGAAAAAAGCATATACAGAATGGGAGGAATAGAGTCAACAGTGTGATGCAGCAGCAAAAAAGGCAAATGCAATTCTAGGATGTATTAACAGAAGCATACAGTCTAGATCACGTGAAGTCATTATTGCCCTCTACTCCTCTTTGGTCAGACCTCATCTGGAATATTGTGTCCAGTTTTGGGCACCACATTTTAAAAAAGACATCAAGAAACTGGAGCAAGTTCAGAAAAGAGCGACCAGAATGGTGACCGGTCTGCAAACCCTGTCTTATGAGGAAAGGTTGCAGGATTTGGGAATGTTTAGTTTGCAAAACAGAAGACTGAGAGGAGACTTAATAGCTGTCTACAAATATCTAAAGGGCTGTCACATTGTAGAAGGATGATCTTTATTCTCATTTGCACAAGGAAAGACTAGAAGCAATGGGATGAAACTGAATGGGAGGAGACATAGATTAGATATTAGAAAAAACTTTTTGACAGTTAGAGTGATCAATGAGTGGAACAGGCTGCCACGAGAGGTGGTGAGTTCTCCTTCAATGGAAGTCTTCAAACAGAGGCTGGACAGACATCTGACTGGGATGATTTAGCAAATCCTGCTTTGAGCAGGGGGTTGGACCAGATGGCCCAGGAGGTCCCTTCCAACTCTATGATTCTATGAACTACTGGCTAATAACAAGATAAATATTAATAGGAGGCTAGGAACCAAAAAGTGATTGGATGTAATTAAAATCACAGCTTGATGAAGGGCGGAGTGCTCAGTCAGAAAGCTAACATACAAATGACAGATGACCCGTTCATTGAGATCACCTTGACGTTGGTGAATGGGCTCACATCTTTTAGCCAAATTTTGTGCTAAGTATCTCATATGTTTTTTCTAAATTCCAAAAGCCATTATGCTATTCACATTTCATATATTTCATATTTCATATGCCTTAATGCAATTGAGTGCAACCATTTCCTTATTTTGACAAGGACGGGATAATACATCATGTGCGATCGGCCGTCCTTCGGGGAGAGTGCGGACGATCGTGGCCGGGTGTCAGCTGATTCTCACAGCTGACACGGCACTAAGTGCCAGGAGCGGTCACGGACCGCTCCCGGCACTTTAACCACCGAAACACTGGGATCAAACATGATCGCAGCGTACATGAGCCGGCACAGGGGCTGACAGCCTCTATGCCTTTGGATCGAAGATCATGCCACGGAGTCCCGATCGCTGCCATGGAGACCTGATGTTGTCATGACGACATCCGGGTCTCCAGTGCTAAGAAGCTTCCTGTCATGTGCAGTGCATGTCAAGAAGCTGCTCAGGTCAGTGTGCATAAAGTGCAGTGCTGACAGCTTCTATAGCATGGGGACGCTACTTCATCTGCATGCTATAGAAGCGATCAGCCTGCACAAAATGATTGTCCCATAGTGGGACAAAGTGTAAAAGTAAGAATTAAATTAAAAAAAAAATATCTAATAGTAAAAATATTTTAAATAATCAAAAATAAAAAAATAATCAAAAATAATTAAGAAATCAATATTTATTAAATCACTAAATAAATATTTGAATTTAAAAGAAAATCTACAATAAAAGTACACATATTTGGTGTCGCCGTGAACACCATAAAAAAAGGCAAAAAACAATGCTTTATCATCATGCTGCCGAACAAAAAGTGAAATAACACGCGATAAAAAACATATAAATAACCATGGTATCACTGAAAGCGTCATCATGTCCCGCATAAAACGAGCCACAATACATCGTCATTAGTGAAAAAATAAAGTTATAGCTCGCAGAATAAAGCGATGCCAAAATAATTATTTTTTTCTATAAAATAGTTTTAATTCTATAAAAGCTCAAAATTTTTGCTCATTCTGTCTCTCAAAAATCGGAATAGAAAGTGATCAAAAAATGTCACGTGCCCGAAAAAGGTACCAACAATTGGTACCGCAAAAAACAAGACCTCACATGACTCGGTGGGCCAAAATATGGAAAAATTAAAGCTCTCAAAATGTGGTGATGCAAAAACTATTTTTTACAATAAAAAGCGTCTTTTAGCGTATGACAGCTGCCAAATATAAAAACCCGCCATATATAGTAAATCAAACCCCCTGTTATCACCCCCTTAGTTAGGGAAAAATAATAAAATTAAAAAAATGTATTTATTTCCATTTTCCCATTAGAGTTAGGGCTAGGGTTGGTGCCAAAGTTAGGTTTGGGGCTAGAGATATGATTGGGATTAGAGTTAGGGGTGTGTTGGGGTTAGGGTTGGAGTTACAATTGGGGGGTTTTCACTCTTTAGGCACATCAGGGGCTCTCCAAACGCGACATGGCGTCCGATCTGAATTCCAGGCAATTTTGCATTGAAAAAGTCAACCTGCGCTCTTTCCCTTCTGAGCTCTGCCATGCGCCCAAACAGTGGTTCCCCCCACATATGGGGTATCATTGTACTCAGGACAAATTAGACAACAACTTTTGGGGTCCAATTTCTCGTTACACTTGATCAAATAAAAATAATTGGTTCTGAAGTAAAAAAATTTATTAAAAATTATTGATTTTTTTTTTTTTTTTTTTTTTTTTTTAACATTCCAACAATTCCTGTGAAGCACCTGAAGGGTTAATAAACTTTTTGAATGTAGTTTTGAGCACATCGAGGGATGCAGTTTCTAGAATGGTGTCACTTTTGGGTATTTTCTATCATATAGACCCCTCAAAGTGACTTCAAATGTGATGTGGTCCCTAAAAATAAAATGGTGTTGCAAAAATGAGAAATCGCTGGTCAACTTTTAACCCTTATAACTTCCTAACAAAAAAGATTTTGCTTCCAAAATTGTGCTGATGTAAAGTAAACATGTGGAACATTTTCTTAAGTATTTTGTGTGCCATATCTCACTGATTTAAGGGCATAAAAATTAAAAGTTTGAAAATTGCGAAATTTTCAAAATTTTCTCCAAATTTCCATTTTTTTCACAAATAAACGCAAGTTATATGAATGAAATTCTACCACTAACATGAAGTACAATATGTCACGAGAAAATAATGTCAGAATCACCAGGATCCATGGAAGCTCCAGAGTTACTACCTCATAAAGGGACAGTGGTCAGAATTGTAAAAATTGGCCCGGTCATGAACGTGCAAACCACCCTTGGGGGTAAAGGGGTTAAAGTAAAAGTAATGAATATTTTTGTTTTGGTTTATAAACCGGAATTATACATACAGGAAAGGGACTGGAGAGTAGTGATGAGTGAGCACTAAAATGCTCAGATGCTCGTAGTTCAGGTTGAGCAAATTGGAATACTCGGGTGTTCGACCCGAGCAACGAGCCCAATGTTAGTCTATGGGAAAACCAAGCTTTTATGCTGCGACCCCCCACCCTCCTCGGAGGTGTTTCTAGGGCAACAAAACTTCTGAAATGTATGAGGACAGTGCACAAATGACATGGGAACATGGTGGGGATCGCCCATAGAAGCATTTCTGACTCCCAGGTCACTGCTGTGTCCAATGATGTCAGAGTCTTACTCCACTTGTACAGACTCACAATAAAACATACAAAAACTAAGCCAAAACGGATTTTACAGGGAAATGTTAGGTGGCCCGCCCTCCCAGGGCTGTGGGGTACTCGGTACCGAGCCGGTATCAACGGGATGTGTCACAGTAGTGGTGACCCGGTCCGTGGCCCTGGGCGCCCTAGTAATAGGGGGATTGAAAGGTGGAATGTAGTGGTTTTAGGTGAATAGTTCGTGATGCCACCTGTGGTGTTCGGCAATGGAGATGTTAAGCCGACGCTGCATACAGATCCTCTGGGACTGGTGGTATGGTGCAGCAGAGATGTTATAGCTCCCCACAGGTGGAGCTGTAGTCCCAGGGCAGTGTAGTGGTTGGCACAGGGATGTAGCGGTGCCGGAAGGGTAGGAAGCAGACAAGACACAGCGGGGTGCCATTTCTGTACTTTTACTTGATAAATGCAGTCCAGGGTCCTGGTTACAGATGGTACTGGAGCAGGCTAGCCTGGAAGCAACTCAGGGATTCTCTCTCAGCAGATGGGCTGTGCAGTCTCCTTCCTAGCGCTTACTTGAGGGATCTCCAGTACTGAGTTACACTGAAGTTCCTCCTGATTCTCTTCTTCTAGTACTCCTCGTATGGCAGACAACTGTAGCCGCTATTCCTCTCTAGGCTCACTCAGTGCTGTTGTGCCTCCGAGTTTTAAATGGGAGTAGTGCATTTACAGCCTCCTACTCCTCTGGTGTCTGTTGCAGGACCATTAGAATCCATACAACCATGGAGACCAGACTCCAGTTCATGCGCTCTCAGTGGAGATGAGCCTTTCCTCGTTGCTCGATCTCCACGCTTCTTCCTCACGTTTGCCCACTTTACCCTCCGCAGACTAACTCCTCACTCCTTCCTCTGGGCCCTCAGAGAGCACTCCTCCCCTGAATTCCGGTTCAGAGTTCCCCCTGCTGGCCTGGAGTGGAACTGTGTTGCATGCATAGGTTAACTGCGAGAGAGACCCTTTATTGCTTCCAAGCCTGGCATTACCCTCCCTGGAGTAAGGCAAAGCCACTTGCTTTGCGCATGCACGAACTATGGAGTAGAACTACTAGAATTCTGGAAAAGATCGCGGATGAGGGCCACGGATGGGGTGGAGAAAAAAAAGAAGAAGAAACACGGCCCATGGACCGGACACAGGCCATTTACATAGGCTGCCAACTTCCGATGACAGATTCCCTCTAAGGGATAGCAATATCCGCTACAGATGGGGTTTCCCCACCAAATTATTGGCTTCTTTTAGGGGGAAAATAATCCCTCTTAATAATCCTAGGGAAGGTTTAGAATTTATTTTGTCATTTTCAGGTGACTAAAGATTTAAATATAAAGAATATTCGTCTTTTCTAAACTTTCATATAGGTCTTTCTTCTCTATAGACATATCGTTACTTAAGGGCGACAATTTAAAGTATGAATATCCTTGCTGACATTTAGATGTGACACCATTCACACTTGGTGTAAAATATTATATAAATAAATTTATGCTATTTGGTCAAATTTTTGTATAAAACCTCCTTTTGACAAAGGGTTTCATGTGGGACTCTAATCACAAACTGTTTTTCCCCAACCTAGGAGAGAATCACGAAACTTTGAAACCCTCCAGGAAAACTCTCTCTTTTTTTTCAGAGACTTGTTGTAGAAATTTTGTTAAAATTGTATTAATATTGTATTGTGTGTAATTTTATTAATCTTTTAATCTTCATATATTATCTCTGCCATCAGATATCGATTAGCCATGAACATCAAAATTATGTCACACAACGTCAGAAGATTAAACACGGCAGTCCTAGGAAAAGATTTGCGGTTTGGAAAGAAATTAGATGATATCAAGCAGACGATATTTGCTTACAAGAGGTTACATTTTCAAAAGGAAACTTTCCAAAATTTGAACACAGAAATTATTCAAATATTTTTACTTCTCTAAGGCTGAGTTCACACGTGGCGTTTTTTTTTGCATTTTCGGGAAGGTTTTAAACGTGCGATTTTACCACGAAAACGAGAAAAATAAGCATCCCATGCAATTCTATGGGATTCCGCAATGCTGTGCTAATGCTGCGGTTTTTTCCGCGGCGGAATCGCTTTGCGGTAAAAAACGCAGCATGCACATTAATTTAGCGGAATTACGGTGATTCCACCCACATAGTAATGCATTGCTCTGCTTACTTTCCGCATGTGGCTGTGCCCACCATGCGAAAAGTAAGCAGAACATTTGCGGATAGTACCCATGGTCCGGAGGAGAGGAGACTGTCCTCTGGGCTTTGGGTACCATATCCCTGTAAAAAATAGAATTAAAATAAAAAATATTGTTATTCTCACCTTCCGGCGTCCAGGCGCAGCCTTCCCACCTCTCTCCACGCCCCCGATCCCAGTAGTCCTTCGCGAGAATGACCGCGATAATGTCGAGGTCTCGCGGGAGCGCGGCGTCTTGCGGTCATTCTTGCAAAGGATTACTGGGACCGGGAGCTTGGTGAGAGGTGGGAAGGCTGCGTGGGATGCCGGAAGGTGAGAACAACAATATTTTTTTTATTATTTTTTACATTTTATCTTTTTAGTACTGATGCTGCATAGGCAACCTCAATAGTAAAACGTTGGTCACACTCGTCAAACACTATGTGTGACAAGTGTGACCAACCTGTCAATCAGCTCTCCAAGCGATGCTCCAGATCGCTTGGAAAACGATAGCATTCTGCATGCTAATTACGTTTGCAAATCGCTAGTTTTTCAGCGGGAAAATCGCAGGAATTTAAAATGCGATTTTCCCGCGGAATGGAGTCCGGAGTTCTCGCGGTAACTTCCGCGAGAGTTCCGCTACGTGTGAACGTAGCCTAAATGAGAAAAAAAAGCCGGGGTTATCACCATAATTAAAGACTCTTTATCATTCAAGTTGATTGAAGAAATAGGCGACTCTCAGGGCACGTACCGCATCTTGATATGTTATCTCAATAAGAAACTATACATAAACCTTTATTGGGACCCCGTATGGCAGAGCGCTCTGTCCACAGCACAGCTTGCATTACTACTTCCATAGCGCTGATCTCTCTGGATCCCCAACTATTCAAAGTATTCGCACTTTTGAATGGGTGTCTTTTCTGCATCTCCAACATTTCAAACATATGGGGTCCCACTAAATGTTTATATCTTGTCTGAAGAAGGTCTAAGCAGAGACCGAAACGATACATGAACATAACCTTTGGGACTGTTATACTTTATAGTAATATTTTTTGATGCTGAATGGGAGTGCCAGATTTTTTTTTCAAACAACCAATTCTTAAATAAACTACAGAAAAAAAATCCAGACTTGTAAGAAAGGAGACCTAATTGTTTTAGGAGATTTCAATATGGGACCTGACGGCCGTCTGGATACAACTTCTTCTACTCGTCACTCTTTGCCTGGTTTAAGTAAATGGTTACTTCATAATGAGCTATTTGATACGTTCAGACGTCTCATTACAACATCCAGAGAATGTACGCATTATTCACAAGACCACAAGACTTCTTCTCGAATCGACTTAATCTTGTCTGACGTTTTTACTTTGAAAAAATTTAAAAGCGAAACTATTCTAGACCAAACTTTCTCAGAACCCTGTCCTGCTGTAGGAGAACTCTCCTTGGTCCCACCCATTATCAATACCTTCTTATGGAAACGTCACTCGTTAATCCTAAAGACTCCCGAACACCAAAGAGAACATGAAAAGGATACAACTCACCATCTTCAAGAAAATGCATCGAATAATTCCGACCCTTTCTTAATTTGGAACGCATACAAGGCTGTGATAAGACGACAAGTTAGATTATACTGACCCAGGGGTGGTCCGGTCCGATGGGTGTCTCAGGTCTGGCTCCTCCCATCTTTATGCGATGAGCCGATGACGTCTTCTTCCTTGCTTCTGTCGCGGCTCATGCGCAGGTGCATTTATCTGCCCTGTTGAGGGCAGAGCAGAGTACAGCAGTGGATTAGATACACGGCTCAGCAGTCAGTATCACACAGGATAGGATTAGATACACAGCTCAGCAGACAGTATCACATGGGATATGATTAGATACACGGCTCAGCAGACAGTATCACACAGAATAGGATTAGCTACACAGCTCAGCAGACTATCACACAGGATAAGATTAGATACACGGCTCAGCAGTCAGTATCACACAGGATAGGATTAGATACACAGCTCAGCAGTCAGTATCACACAGGATAGGATTAGATACACGGCTCAGCAGTCAGTATCACACAGGAAGGGATTAGATACATGGCTCAACAACAGGATGTGATAAAGGAGAGGACATTTTCATTCCCAGAATTCCACTCATTGCATCTGATTTGTTTTTTGATTTTAAACGTCTCCAGTTTCCACTTCGCCTGGCATTTGCAATGTCCATTAACAAGTCTCAGGGACAGTCCTGGAAAGTAGTAGGGATCGATTTGCAATCTCCATGCTTTTCTCATGGTCTACTTTACGTGGCCTGTTCAAGAGTTGGAACTGCCAAAAATCTGTTCATCTTTGCACCGAAAGAAAAACCAATAATGTTGTTTGTCAAAAGGCTCTTGAATGAGTTGAAAATAAAATACTATCAATACTTGGGTAATCGTTTAGTTAATTTGTGTTGCAAATCTGTAGTGTTGAATATGTGATGTGAAATGTTTTTATGTGCAATATAATCATTATAATTTGTTATAACTAACCACAGTTACTATGCCCGGGCAATAAAACTGTCAGAAATCAAAAGGTTTATTTTTTTCTTGACCATCAAACTATTAATAACTTAATCACCGTGACAAATTTTGAATGGATGGAGAATGAGATCAGCTATTTAGGCATATCTATCTCCAAGAGTTTACATCACATCATATCCCCTAATATGGATCTCATTAATAAAAAAATCTCTAATGATTGAAATGGTTTTAAATTTCTTGAAATTTCATGGATGGGGAAGATACTGATTATCAAAACTTTGATATTACCTAAAATGTTATATATCTTTAGAACTCTTCCTTTAATTATTCCCGCACAGCATTAGGAAAGAATTCAAGCCACTATTAACTCTTTCATATGGAATTGGAAAAAGCCTAGGGTAGCGACAGATATTTTATATGAAACTAGAAGAAATGGAGGGATTGGCCTTCCTAACATTAAAGAGAACCTGTCACCTCCTTTTTCAGCTAGGAGCTGTGGCCACTGCCTTTCAGGAACTATCTACAGCATTCTGTAATGCATTCTGTAATGTAATAAGCCCCCGATGTAACCTGAAAGAGAAGAAAAACAAGTTTTATTATACTCACCGTGGGGCGGTCCGGACCGATGGGCGTCGCAGGTCCGGGTCCAGCGCCTCCCATCTTCATACGATGTTTGTCGTCATCTTCCTTACTTCGTGTCGTGGCTCCTGCGCAGGCGTACCGATTTGCCCTGTTGAGGGCAGAGTAAAGTACTGCAGTGTGCAGAGAAAGGTCAGAGAGGCCTATATCCTATATCTTTAATAGCTCTTACTTTCGATTTTCCAGACAAATGGAAACTATCCGGCGTTAAAAAAAGAAAAGATGTATTTGATGGTAATGACTTTTTACCTTTTAATGTGATTAAGGAAAAGTTTAATTTAACGCCTTCGGATTTCATGTTCTACATAATATTAAAAGATAACATCCGAGAGTTTATCAGCAATAAGACATTGAATGCGGAAATAATACTACTACTAATTAACATCAGTAACAAATATGTGGAGCACTAAAAACCTATATAATTATTTTAACAAGGATACTACATTTTGTAAGAATGTATATGTGGCGCCCCTGAGGCTCAGTCGCCACAGAGGTACTGCACCTTCCCCTAAGGTGTAGAGCCCCGCCATCCCGGTAAGTTGGGAACTCCTTTCCACACTCCAACACCTGCATCCCACACACAGGATAGTTCAACAGGGGCACATTGCGGCTCTTGGCTCAGAGGGTAGCAGAGCACCTCTAGCGGATCCCTGCTTCGAAACTCGAGATGTGCTGGGAGGTGGGTGGAGTTAGATATAAAAGATGGGGAAAGTGTAGAATTACAGGTCAGTCTGTCAGGAGGACAGAGGAGAAGTTCAGTCTGACGGGAGGTCAGCCGGGGGAAGACAGTTAGTCAGGAGAGACTGAAGACTGGTCTTTGGAGAAAGAGATCCCTAGAAGAGGGATAGAAGGAGTGCCGCAGCTGCCTCAGTGACCTGAGCTAGCTGGCACGGGAAGGGGAGAAGAAGGAGAGAGACGTAGAACTGTAACCTAACTTTCCATAGAGAGTGAAGAACAAGTACAGAACGAAGGAGAGAGAACAGAGAGGAGACGTGGGTTGGAAAGAGGAACAATGCCTATAGGTTCTCAGCGCAAGGCCTGGGGCCCGGTCCCCGAGGTTGTATGGACACTTATGGTTCTGCAGCAGACACCGGTGGAGTAGTTGGCTGTAAACGCACTACTCCCATCAAAGACTTGGGACACAACAGCAACACGGATAGAGAGCCGGGATCCAGGAGGTCCCCGAGCAGGCTACAGCTGTCTGTCATACAAGTAGAGTTCTAGGAACATCTGTCAGGAGGCATTCCAGGGTATCTGAGTACTGGAGTGCTTCACACTTAAAGGCGCACTGGAGGAGTCGTTCAGAAAGGCACATGTTGGAGGAGTGTTGGAGAGGAGAGCCCTGACTAGCCGGGAGGTTGATTGAGCCTCAGCCCCGGAGGACACGGCACGGAGGCAGGC
Organism: Dendrobates tinctorius; assembly: GCF_039654945.1. NCBI lineage: Eukaryota > Metazoa > Chordata > Amphibia > Anura > Dendrobatidae > Dendrobates > Dendrobates tinctorius. The sequence goes on from NW_027361824.1 coordinate 3,148,451, forward strand.
ACTAGTGTGCACCACGAACTGTGAGTAAAGCTTTGAAACTGCAAGCCTGGTGTCCTCCATTCATTCGTGCGCAACATCTTCAGCACCGCTACATCTGGGTATCAGCATCCACACTGCCTGTACCTCTCCTCCAATCCCCTATTCACACTGCCCTTTGATCACAGCTCCACCTGTGGGGAGCTACACCATCTTTGCTGCACCATACCATCAGTCCCAGTGGATCTGCAAGCAGCGTTGGCTTAACATCTCACTTGCCAAACACCACAGGTGGCATCACGAACTATTCACCTATCCATTACATTAAACCACCATTTTATTGGGTGCACAGTGCCACAGACCGGGTCACCGCCACCGCAGCACATCCCCCTGACACTGGCCCGGTACCGAGTACCCCACAGCCCTGGGAATGCGACCCATATACTTGTCCCCTTGGGAAAAAGATTTAAATACTCCATTAGGCTTAGACAAATGGGAAAAAGCTTTAAGACTTGTAGTAACTCTCGACTCTGCCCTGTCCTTCAACACTGTCCTCTGTGGCTTCCCTGCCAACTCTCTTGCACCACTCCAGACTGTCCTCAACTCTGCTGCCCGACTAATCCACATCTCTCCTCGCTACTCCCCTGTTTCTCCTCTCTGCAAATCCCTCCACTGGCTCCCAATTCCCCAACGAATCCAGTTCAAACTACTAACACTGACCTACAAAGCCATCCACAACCTGTCCCCTCCCTTTATCTCTGAACTAATCTCCCAATATCTACCCTCACGTAATCTTCGATCCTCCCAAGACCTCCTTCTCTCCTTCACACTTATTTGCTCCTCACACAACCGCCTCCAAGATTTCTTCTGAATATCACCCATCCTCTGGAACTCCATGCTTCAACACGTCCGATTATCCACCACCCTCGGATCCTTCAGACAGAACCTTAAAACCCATCTCTTCAGGAAAGCTTAGACTGCAATAACCATTCTGCCACCTCACCACCGCCCGAGCTGCTGCACCCCCAACCTTCTGTCTCTTCCCCACTATCCTGTAGTTCTCATGTACAGCACCATGGAATTAATGACACTATATAAATAAATAATAATAAGACTTTCATATTCATCGAATATATCAATGATATTACATGAGTCTTATTACAAAATACTAGTAAGATGGTACTATACCCAAACCAGGCTTGCACATATTGACCCAGATAATTCTCCTCATTGTTGGAGAAACTGCGGTTTGCCTGGAAATCTATTCCACATTTTTTGGGGCTGACCAAAAATAAAACATCTTTGGAACTAAATGTCATTATACATAGACACGTTAATTAAAAGACGTTTTCAGATCTCCCCACAATCCGCTCTTCTCTCAATTGACTTAGACGAACTTGTTCCTTCAGTCCGCTTTGTAGTTACACAGATTTTTTTTAGTAGTTAAAAACTCTTTAGCTTCGTATTGGAAACATCCAGAAGTTTCTAAATTTTCAGAAATCTTGAAAAAGATTTATCTACACAGCTCATTGGTATTAAGATTTGCCATTAATAACGCCCTTACAAAATACAACAAGTAATGGGATACATGGAACACGATATTTAAGAAATCTTAAATTTTAAGACATTTAATGGCAACTAATTGGATATTCATTTGTTCGATATCTGATTGATGGACACTACAAGACTTGGCTACTTCTTAATTCTCTTGTGCTTAAATATAATAATAGCTTAAACTAATAATATTGTGTTGGTACAGGTTAATCTACATTGATTGCCAAGTTCTGATGTTTTCTTTTATATTCTGTATTGGTAGAGTTTTTCTAATGTTATTGTCTTTTCTTTTAACTTTCCTAAGTTTTCCCCCCCTTTTTTCCTTGTTTATTTGTATTTTTCCCCATTTAAAATTTTAATAAAAACATTTGAAATATAATCATTACTATAACTGTGCCTCTAGATAATTCTATGAGAGGAGTAGTTTCCACTCTTAGTAGTTTTGGGGTCACTTGTGGGGGATTTCCACTGTTTAAGCACATCAGGGGCTCTCCAAGCGCAACATGGCATGTGCAGACCATTCCATCAAAATCTGTACTCCAAAACATCACTCATTCCCTTCCAAGCCCTGCCATGCGCCAAAACAGTAGCTTTTGAGCACATATGGCGTTATCAGCGTACTCAGGAGAAATGGCACAACAATTATTGAGGTCCATTATCTCCTGCCACCCTTGCAAAATTAAGGAAATTGGGGCTAAAAGAACATTTTTGTGGAAATTTTTTTTTTTATTTTCATGGCTCAACGTTACAAATTTCTATGAAGCACATGGGAGTTAAAGCTGTTCCCCATAAATCTAGATATATTCCTTCAGGGTTCAAGTTTACAAAATGGGGTAATTTGTGGTAGGTTTCTACTGTTTAAGCACATCAGGGGATCAGACGTCTGCTCTGGATTCCGGCCAATTATGCATTCAAAACGACAAATGGCGCTCCTTCCCTTCCAAGCCCTGCACTAAAACAATAGTTTTCCCTTACACATTCTGTATCGGTGTACCTAGGAGAAATTGCACAACCAATTTTGGAGTCCATTTTCTCCCGTTACCCTTGTGAAAATACGAAATTTGGGGCTAAAGAAACATTTGCTAAAAATTTTAATTTGTTTCTTCCACATTGCATTAATTCCTGTGAAGCACCTGAAGAGTAAATAAACTTTTTGAATGTGGTTTTGAGGATGTTGAGAGATGACGTTTTTTGAATGGTGTCAAGCTTGCGTGTATTCTCTCAGAAAGGCACAGTTCAAATGTGAGGTGGTCTCTCTCAAAAAAGTTTTGTACATTTTGTTGTAAAAATGAGAAATCGCCGGTCAACTTTTAAGTCTTATAACTGTCTAACAAAAACAACATTTGTTTAAAAAATTGTACTGATGTAAAGTAGACATGTGGGAAATGTTATTTATTAACTATTTTGTGTGACATAAATCTCTGGTTTAAGAGCACAAAAATGAAAAGTTTGAAAATTGGGAAACATTACAAGCTTTCACCAAATCGTCAATATTTTCCCAAATAAATGCAAATCCTATCGATCAAATTTTACCACTATCATAAAGTACAATATGTCACGAAAAAATAGTCCCAGAATCAGTGGGATAAGTTGAAGTGTTCCAGAGTTATTACCACATTAAGTGTCACTGGTCAGAATTGAAAAAATTGTCCTGGTCATGCAAGTGAAAACAGGCTTTGGGGTGAAAGGGGTTAAAGGTTAAATACACATAATAAATGTGGTATGAGCCATGCAATATGGTTTTTCCACAGGAATTAAAGAGGTAATTCACTCCTCAGACAGCCCCTTCTTAAATATCATATTTCCCAGTTTAAAGTACAAGTAACAGACTTTCTCCTCCCGCTTCGGCACCGTTTCAGCGACGTTGACCCCATGCCCTCCCCAACACTATCTCTGCACTACAAGACGCAGCAATCCCTTGCACCAGGACGCCGATCATTAAATCTGCACTATATGACCCAGCAATCCCTGGTGACAGCAGTACCCCCATCATTATATCTGCACTACAAGTCCCAGCAATCCCTGGTGACAGCAGGACACCCATCATCATATCTGCACTATAAGACCCAGCAATCCCTGGTGGCAGCAGGACCCCCATCATTATATCTGCACTACAAGACCCAGCAATCCCTGGCAGCAGGACGCTGTCATCACTTCTATCATGGAAATGCCCCTCTGACAAATGTTCTCATCCATCTAATAGACTGTGTGAGGAGATGAGGTCCTGGTGATGGTCGGCCTGGAATCAGAGGATGACACAAATCCCAGAACGCTGCCCCCTGTCAGTGGAAATGTGAGAAAATCCTATAATGACACCAAATGTTTGAAGCCTTTATCCTGAGCACTAGATGATATAGTTCAATGTATCTTTCTAGAGAGAATGAGAAGATAAAGGAAACTGTCAAAAAAGATGAAATGTGTTATTATGTCATATGATGAGAATTGGAAAGAGGAAAAGCTCGGCCAAACCTCTGTATCCACCGGCTGTCATCTATTAGCTGCAGAACCGCCAGGATATTATTTCCTTCCTCCCTATTTGTGCCTCCATCATTATCAGCTGCTTTATAAGGGGCAGATAGTGAGAGAAAATGTATTGTTATTACGCTGCATTGTGACATCATCACTTACCTTATATGGACGCGAGCAGTGATGTCACACAGGTGATGATGTCACAATGGAGCGGAACCTAGTAACCCTCCGTTCCGTCTCACTGGCTCAGACTTGGTATTTGTTTGTCTGCTGACTGCACTTACTTAGATCTTTTCCTTGTGAAATAGCGATTTACTTGTGAATTTCTTGTGGATTAGTGAAATATTTCTGTATTTGCGGATATTTCTGTATTACGGATTATTTCTGTAGTTTTTCCTGAAGATCACTGACTGAGGACTTCTCCATCTGGAGGTAAATCTATTGTGTGCTGTTATTTATCAAACTAGAAGCTTTTATCTCATTATTTTTTCATCTGTTCATGAAATTTGTATGAAAACCTTTTTGTGTTTCTGACCATTTTCGGACACCTGCAGCGTTTTCATTTTTCGTGATTTGGGGCTGGTGATGGATTATTTTTTGCGCCCTGAGCTGATGTTTTCACTGATACCGTGATGGGGCAGACACGATGTTTTCATCGCCTCTTATTGAATATTATTGCAATATTGCGGCGGCCAAAAAACCCATAAATTTTGCAGTTAGATTTTTTTTCTTGTTGCGCCGTTACAGGAGATTCACAATGACAGGTATGGGGGTCTTCTGCAGACCCCCGGCTATTATAGCAGCCAATAGGTGCCCCGCAATCACGTAACACGGGCGATGATGGGGGCATCCAGCTATTTACATGGGGGGCGCTGATGTGCACCCAGTTATTTCCATGGGGAAGGGGGTGATAATGTGTAATATGTGCCCTCCGCTATTTACCGGGGGGATAATGAGGACTGTATATATATATATATAAACCCTCTACACTTGTGCAGCGCTCCAGAATTAAAGGGGTTGTTTGGTCTTGAGCTACAAGTCTGCAGTCCCTCTATGATTCTCCGGCGGGGGGCGCGTCACCACAATAATGTGACTTGCATACATGAGGTCACGTGCAGACTAGATGGCTGCGGCCTGGAATAATGCAAGTGTATAGAGCAAGGTCAGATACAGTCTAGTCGGAATGTGGCAAATCGCAGACATGGAATCACATGACCCCCTGCTCCCGGCACCGGAGAATCGGCAGAGCGCACAGTGCGTGTGGTGTGAGCATTCATAAGTCTCCATCACATAGAGTGACTGCAAACTTCTAGCTTAAGGGCAGACAACCCATTTAATGGGGCTTTAAAGGGAACCTGTCACCTGATTCCTGCTGCACCAGTCACAGCCAGCATGAATCACAGCTGCCAGCACAATTGCAGCAAGGTATATTATTCTCTGAAACGCTCCAGCTAGCCAGGGACCAAAGCCGGAGACAGGACTAGTCCAGCACCGCACCTGGCCGGCTCTTCCCAGCACCACAGCAGGTGATTATCAGGACTCTCCTTATGTACACGTGAGGGAGAGACCTGTCAATCACTGGCTGCAGAGCTGGAAGCAGACGGCCCGGTGCGGTGCTGGACTAGTCCTGTCTCCTGTGATGGTTCCCGGCTCGCTCTTCATACTACATAATGCTCCTTGCTGCAAGTCATGGTCCCGTGGCTCGGGAGCAGGAATCAGGAGACAGGTTCCCTTTATAAATCAGTAATAGTAATAATAATGGCAGCCGGCTCTCTACCTGTATGGGGCATGGCGCGCTGCACCAGGGATTATGGCACCATGTAATATGGCTCCGATGTTCTCTCATCCCCTTCAGATCTCCCTCCTGACTCTGTCTGGTCCAGGACCACAGAGGGGACGTCAGTCACCACCGACATTAGCTGAGAAGAGAACGTCAGCGTGTCCAGGACCCCGCAGAGCCGGACATCTTTAGAGTGAGTATAAAGGCGGAGGTGCCGGCTCCGGGGTCCTTCTTCTTACACTAATTAGATAAGTGGAGGAGGCCGGACCCCGGCTGTCGGCACCGACCACTGAGTTAGGCCAGGATTGCACCTGACAACCTGCCGCATTTAACCACTATCAATCGGCTACTTGTTGGCGGATTGTTGGGGTCTGATGGCCATTAAGGCATTTCTTACTGCTGTAAAATACTGACCAAATACTGAGCGTGTGAACGTGGCCTAAAGCTGACGATTATTTGGTTTAGATCTGAAATAAACCTGTGTGAATTTCTAGGTTTGTGGTGATCGGGTATACCCAGGGGCAGCCTTGGTGGCAGGCACACTAGGCAGCTGCATTGGGCCCCCACTCACCCAGGGCCCCCAGCCAGTGGTGTGCTATAAATAGAGGCACGCCACGCAGCTGCTATGGGGCCCGTGAGTAAGAGGGACCCGGCCCCTTGCCCCCTTCCCCGCATTCAACTTATTGGCATCATAGACGCAGATACAGATGAAAGAAAGCAGTGATGGAGGAGAGACGTCACATGATGCTCCCTCTCCCATCATTCCCCTTCTGCTCCTTATATTACAGGTGGGATAACGCTCTACTGCCGGAAGGTTCTCACAGTTTTACTTGTGGAGCGTTGGAAGCTCCAAGTATAAACTTCGTTTTGGATTAGAAATCCCATTTCCATCGTGAATTCACCAGATATCACTGTAAGTATTCTGAGGAGATAAACATTTCCTGCCTAAAAATAAAGAATAAAATCTGACCGATCTATTGATCACTTTAGGGTTGATAAACGATTCCAGCGCCGTGATCCTGACGAGAAGATCCCTGTCTATTACTGAGATCCCAGCTGGATTCTGTAGCACTACTACTGACATCACATTTCTTGGATCAACTAGAAGAGTAAAGTAGATAAAGGGTAACGATACTTTTATGTAACATTGAAGCATAAGCTGCAATGTGTGTACATGATGAGAGGAATAGCGCTATTTCCGGCCATTATGGGGCTCGCATGGCATTTTGCATTGTTCTCCAGTTTTTATCCTACCGGCTCTATCTCTAATCTGCAGTTGGCTTTGATGCAATGTCTCCCATACACTAAGTATTTTAGCTCTTTCCTTGGGTAGCACAGAGGCATGGAGAATATTATATATCAGCACTGAGCATTGTAGCTGTGAATCCAGATCTGATATTAGCTAATGCACCTGCTAGAATCCTGCAAGACAATGTTTCTGTGCTTCCTCCTGGCTGTGCTCCTCCTTTCCCTCCTAATTTGTGAAACGACTGTGCTGAGCAAGACGGACTTGTACCGTTTATTCAGAGTTAATGAGATCAGGAGACGGGGAGGGGAGGAATTGACCCATAGAAATAGATTAAAGCCGATTTCTCGGATATGATATGTTACAGTTTCTTATATTCCCTTATACTACTGGTTTATACAATTTGTTGCCGGCGCAGTTCCCATGTAAACACTTTCTTGATGTTTTGTGGCTTCCTCTTCTCATCCCGCCATACTACTTATGGTCACTACTTTTTGGCTTTTGAGGAGCGAGCTGTTGCTTGTGCTATAACTTTTATTTCCATGTGTGGATTATTTTGCAGGTCTCCTCGCCCACTGAGTGAGTTCTGCGTGTAGCGCTGCGCTGTGAAATCCGCGACTATTGTGCGACGGACGAGAACTTCTTTACTGAACACTTCTGAGGAGTGAGAAACCATGAGTTCTCGGGAATTGATGCAGCTGATCATGGACAACACTGCATGGATGAACCGGCCAGAAAATCGAAGTAAGTGAACCTTTACAATGTAAGGGGTGTGGGGGGATTATACCGGGGGTCTTTTTCACATTATCCCAGTAACACCGCTTTCCACTCTCTAGCTCTTTCCATAAGGGAAGTTAGAAATATTTCTGCCCGTATACTGGGTACAATGTTAGACGGGGAACTAAACTATTAACTCTGTGTATTGTAGTAGTGACGATCGGTGGGGTCCGGGCCCTCCGACCTGCACACATCGCTCACACCAGGGGCCCAAGTGCTTAGATTATACTTTGGAGTGTGCAGAGCGATGTTCCGGCCCAATAGAAAGCTATAGATAGATAGATAAATAAGGTAAATATATAAATAGACAGATGATAGATACATAGATACATTTGTACCTGTCATTTATGACATTTTCTGTAATTCTAATACATGGTTTTCTCTTTAGATCAGAGCCCTGTGGTTGGAAGACTCAGGTCTTCCCAGACAGGAGGAGGAAGGAGAGAAATGATGACGAGGCAGCGTACAGAAGATAACAGAGATCCTGTACATGCTCCAGAGACAAGAAGAAGAGCTAGAGACCCATCCAGGTGCTCGGTGCCAGAGGAGACCAGACACAGGAGCCGCTCGCCACATAGGCCGCTCCCTGACCGTCCCAGATCTCCTGAGGCTTCACCACAGAGGACGCTCCCTGACCGACCAAGCTCTCCTGAGGCTTCACCATCGAGCACGTTCTCTGACCATCCCAGCTCTGCTGAGGCTTCACCACCAAGGACGCTCCTTGACCGTCCCAGATCTCCTGAGGCTTCACCACAGAGGACGCTCCCTGACCGACCAAGCTCTCCTGAGGCTTCATCGAGCACGTTCTCTGACCATCCCAGCACTGCTGAGGCTTCACCATCGAGCAGCAGTGATAACAGGATTGGTGGAAATGAAGCAGCAACCACCACCGCTGCCGATCCTCAGACAAGTTCTATTCCACCATCCGTCGGCATAGATGCCACGAATCAGGCCGTATTCGATTCAGATCCTGATATAACACAATGTAAGTGGAGTGTGGGGGGATTATACCGGGGGTCTTTTTGACTTGATCCCAGTAACACCGCTTTCCACTCTCTAGTTCTTTCCATAAGGGAAGTTAGAAATATTTCTGCCCGTATACTGGGCACAATGCTAGACCGGGAACTAAACTATTAACTCTGTGTATTGTAGTAGTGACGATCGGTGGGGTCCGGGCCCTCCGACCTGCACACATCGCTCACACCAGGGGCCAAAGTGCTTGGTTTATTCTTGGGTGTGTGTAGAGCGATGTACCAGCCCGATAGAAACATATAGATAGATAGTTAAGATAGTTAACAGATAGATACATTTGTACCTGTTATTTATGACATTTTCTGTAATTCTAACACATGGCTTTCTCTTTAGATCAGAGCCCTGTGGTTGGAAGACTCAGGTCTTCCCAGACAGGAGAAGAAAGGAGAGAAATGACGAGGAGGCAGCGTACAGAAGATGACAGAGATCTTGTACCTGCTCCAGAGAGAAGAACAACAGCTACAGACCCATCCAGGCGCTCAGTGCCAGAGGAGACCAGACACAGGAGCCGCTCGCCACATAGGCTGCTCCCTGACCGCCCCAGAGCTCCTGAGGTTTCATCACCGAGCATGCTCCCTGACAGTCCCAGCACTGCTGAGGCTTCACCACTGAGCACGCTCCCTAACCGTCCCAGGTTTCCTGAGGCTTCACCATCGACCATGCTCCCTGACTATCCCAGCTCTCCTGATGCTTCACCACCAAGTACTCTCCCTGACCATCCCAGCTCTCTTGAGGCTTCACCATCGAGCATGCTCCCTGATCGTCCCAGCTCTGCTGAGGCTTCACCACCGAGCACAGTCCCTGACAGTCCAAGTTCTGCTGAGGCTTCACCACCAAGCAGCAACGATAACAGGAGTGGTGGAAATGTAATGGCAACCACCAGCGGTGCCGATCTTCAACAAAGTTCTATTTCACCATCCATCGGCATAGATGCAGAGTATCAGGCCGGAACCGTTTTAGATCTGGATACAAGACGACGAGTGGCTGCAATCCTGCGGAGGAGAAGAAGGCAGAGAGAAATGAGAAGGACACGGGAAATCCAACGCCTTCCTACCAGGAGCACCACAGGCCAGGAGGAGATTCCTTGTGTCATCTGCCAATGTGATTATGAAATAGCTGAGCAGCTTATTGTGCTGCCCTGCGGACATCTTTATCATCAGATCTGCATTACAGAATGGCTCCATGAAAACCGCTCCTGTCCTATCTGCCGCCAAAACTGTTTCCAAGGGAACAGACATAGAAGAGCCTAAATCCCAACATGTGCTCGTGTGTCCATCCCCATCTTGTAAAGAGGACACTAACAACTAGAATTCCTTTTCTTACAACATAAAAACATTCTGTAAATAAAACCTTTTATTCTTTGATCTGAGAACTGATATGGCAGCCATCCATCTCCTGGCGGACATACCGGCCTTGGAAGCGGCTCCAGCACCAATCTGCTATGTACCGCACGGCCACGGAGGAGACCTTGTGTACCTACACGGGGCTCTGACCACCACCCAGCATCAACATGGCCGACTACACCCGAGCCGGAACCATAGGGACCGAAAACTTCCCCTATTATCCGATTCAGAATATAAAGTGCGAGAAAAGGAAACCAGATGAATCTAACTGAAATAAAAAATGATAAATAAATACACGAGATTTCCAATATTTTCTGACTATAATAAACAGTTTGGTGTCGTAGGATTGAGAACAGGGGTTCAATGGCGCAAAATGAGAGGGATCAGCGCTGTGCCAGCGGGAAGGAGGTAATGACTGACGACTTGAAGCTTTGGGTATAAATACATAATTGGGTTTATGGCCTCATACACATTAGATAAAAGTCATCCAAACCCGGCTCTCTCATAGAGAACACAGAAACGTTCCTGTATATGGGTTAGGGATCGGATTGATCGTTCAGCCTGATAGGGAGAGGATTAAATTAACCCTTCACGGTTGATGCAGTGAATTCCAAATTATTCCACTGAGTGTTGCTAGCAACTGGGAATGACCACACGGAGACGGGGGTCTCTGTATGGGAGGATCAAGACAGATCACTAGTCCCGTTTATTTTAGTCACTTCTTTTATAATATTTTGCTTAATTATGCAAAGTTCTCAACTAACAATGGCATCATGGTAATGCTTCACTTTATAAGCCAATAATATTGCAAGAAAACCAGAAACTACTGTAGGGATTCGCTCTGGTAGGCAATAGCTGGGCGGCAGTAACGAGGCAACACACAGGCATAAAGTCCAATTTCAGTGGTTTTAATGTCACTCAGTAACCAGCAGTTTAACAAAACATAAGGGAAATAAAACTCATACTCCAGCTTGGAGAACCACTGGTCCCAGACTCACCCCTTGCACGGGACGGGCGTAACTAAGCGGCTGCCAGGTCCTGCGGCATCCGTCAGGTGCCATTCCCAGGGTTCTTCCGAGTCTTGCTGCGATAGTCCTGCAGCACGGGAATCCTATATACAAGTTCCAGTCTGAGTCCACACAAGTTCCTGTAGCTTCCAGAAACACACTCACACTGTGGCATTTACCAACCTCCATTACATAGGGCCTAACCCCTCCCACCAGTGAGGTACACATCACTTGGGCTGATCACGTGACCCTGACATCATCGCAGGTCCCGTCTTTAAGGAAAAACCCGACCAAACATTAATCTGCTAGGAGAAACATATCTTCCATCCAGTAAAACACCCTTTACTGTACCACACTACATATATGTCCGTATCCAAAGAGGATATAAAGTAGTATAATGGCATATTCTTCAGAGTAATACACCCCCGGGTCCCTTATCTTGCACCTGATGAGGAACAGCCTGGTTTTATGACAGCCTGAACTTTTACCCCAATTACAAACATTTATCTTAAAGCAACAAAAATGGAGAAACAAAACCTTCAGAGAATGGAGAAAATGAAACTTCATCTCTGATTTTAGTTTTAACCCTTCACAATCCACCCTAGATAAATTTTTTAACACATATGCAGCATCAGAGGTGCTATCCCAAGCGAAAAGCTTGAGGGGTACTGGTCATCACATGACTGATGCCCTGTTACCAGTCATGGCTGTCGCGGCGCACCCATCCCCCTGTATACTGCAATTCACGAACAACAATTTTTGATGACGGTGGTGGAGATCTTTTGAAACTAGCCATGTGCTTGGCTTCAACATCTTCATCAAGTAGCCTTTTGAGATCGGTGCAGAGAAGAGTAGGGGCAACAACGCCTTTGGTCTCATCATTAGCGGTCTTAGTGCAGAATTTCCTAATACATAAATACACCAAAAAACAAGTTTTAGTATCACATACAGCAAGGATACAGGCAGCAATATGCATCAAGCTTTGTAAGATCTCAGCTATCTAGCCCCCAATTCCCTAAAATCAATTGGCTGGATTGAGAAAGGAGAAGGTGTCTGACCACCAACTGTCTTTATTACAATCATTATCTATCATATTGATCTCTGAGTCTTTGAATATCTTGGAACTTTACCTTTTAACTTCTACCAATAATAATATGGGAAATACGAAAAGCCAAAACATTATGCCCCCTTCTATTTGTTTGGGTGTTAGCAAGATTTTTACTAAGCTGAATAACACATTGAACAGCAGTCAGTTTCTTCTGATAACTGCTGAGGCTGGAAATTTGCAACTGGGGGCCTAGCACCAAACAATATCTCATATGGGAACAGGCCATGTTTTGCAATAGGGGTAGTACGAATGTGGTATAGTACAATGGGTAGGAGCTCTGGCCATGAAGCCATAGTCTCCTGCATCATTTTGGTCAATTGTCCCTTCAGTGTGCCGTTTAGCCTCTCAACTTTCCCACTGGAATGTGGGTGGTACGGAGTATGGAGGGCTACAGTGGATCCAATCATTGCCAGAACTTCTTGGTACACATGAGAAGAAAAGGCCGGACCTTGATCACTTTCAACAACTTCTGGAAACCCATTTCTGCATATGACTTCCATCACCAGTTTCTTCACTGTGGTTTTTGCGGTCATGTTGGTAACAGGGAATGCTTCCGGCCAACTGGAGAATATGTCAACAACCACCAAACAGTATTCATACCTTCCAGACTTAGGCAACGTGATATGGTCCAAGTGGAGCCTTTGGAAAGGATAGTCAGGCTTAGCAGGATACTTCAGGGGTACACGTTGAAGTTGACCGGGATTACAAGTCTGACAGATATTACAGGCATGGTTGAGCGCTGTCAAAACTGTGGAAATTCCTGGGGCCCAGTAGAATTTTTGCACCAGGGCGAGGGCCTGATTCTTTCCTCGATATGTAGACCAATATGGCAATAGCAGGGTACATCCGCTTAGGGAGACACGAGTTGGTCCTTTTTCCAGAGACCATTATCCATATGTGGTGCCCCCAAGAGTATGGCCGCCACAGTGACTTTGCCTTCCTCCAGAGAGGGTAATGCCAGGCTTGGAAGCAGTAAAGGGTCTCTCTCGCAGTTAACCTATGCATGCAACACAGTTCCCACTTCAGGCCAGCAGGGGGAACTCTGAACCGGAATTCAGGGGAGGAGTGCTCTCTGAGGGCCAGGAGGAAGGAGTGGGTAGTTAGTCTGAGGAGGGTGAAGTGTGCAGACGTGAGGAAGGAGCGCGGAGATTGAGCAAGGAGAGAAGGCTCATCTCCATCGAGAGCGCATGAACAGGAGCCTTGTCTCCACGGTTGTATGGATACTAATGGTCCTGCAACAGACACCAGAGGAGTAGGAGGCTGTAAATGCACTACTCCCATCTAAGACTCGGAGGCACAACAGCACGGAGTGAGCCAAGAGAGGAATAGCGGCTACAGCTGTCTGCCATATGAGGAGTGCTAGGAAGAGAATTAGGAGGAACTTCAGTGTAACTCGTTACTGGAGATACCTCAAGTAAGCGCTGTCATGGTCACGCGTGTGTCTGGTCGCAGCGACTACCGCAAGGTGAACCCATAACACACGTGACCCTGGATACACCGCCTCCAATGGGGCGAATTTAAATAATAAAACGTGCAGCTGGATACGCCGCCTCCAACTGGCGAATTTAGGTAATACACGTTATGTACTATAGTCTGGAAACCCCGCCTCAAGTAAGGCGAATTTAAATAGTAAGGGGGAACCTGGGTAACATTAACAATGGTGGGCCCTGCGATAGGGAATAGGGAAGTGGAGACCTCCTGTGCTCCCCTGAGCCAGTGTCCCTGCACTCCTAACGTTCCCTATGCCGGTTCCGCACCAGGCGACGCACAGGAACCTAAAAACCCTAGCTCGCCCTGAACCTAAACCCTCACTAGGGAATTGGTCGGTGCGGAAACTAATCCCACCACTACACTAAACACACTTGAGGGAAAATGACAATACAAGGGAAACACCACTTAGCTTTGCTCTGTTGCGTACGCTCCTAGCAACAGAGCCCACCACCTGTGTGCATCTTCTCCTCCACCTGGATCCATCACCATAACTGGATCCTTCACCATAGTTTAGCCTTGGAGCAGAGTCCACCACCAATTGCAGAAGTCCAGTAACAGAGTCCCAAAGATGAGTTCAGCTCCTGCCCAAAAAGTCAAGCATGCTTGAGTCCAGCTCTCAGCAACCAGGTCCCGCATGCTGAGTGCAACTCTCTCCATAGTCGTCACTCCACCACGCCATGCCAGCCCTTCTTGCAGACCACATAGCTGCCACTCGTCCCCTCTGGCTGGGCTGCGCAGGACTCATGTTCAGCTCCTTCCTCACCCAGGCTTCCTTCCCAAATGACGAACACGCAATATCACCAACAGTCATTAAACCCACCTGAACTCTTTTAAAGAGCCTCACACCTGATTTATAATTACGTGCACTAAACCAAAGAAACTAAAGTGCACTACCACTCACCACCACCGGGGCAACTTAGAATGAACGACACCACGTGTAATAATTCTAATGGCCACCGGGGGCAATCACTTTGGCACCTAGCCAAAGGAAAAAAAGTTCACTTATCCATTTAATCTGTCAGATCCACGCTGGATCATGATACATTTGTTGGGAATCTCTCTCAGGCAAAACTAACTGTTAGGAATCTGGTGTCCACATTACCTATGCAGGAACACAGATCCTCACATATGTCTCCAGAGGCTAAGTCCTTCGTCCCTTCTTCTGAGCATGCTCATGGGATTAGCTCCCATTGGACTTCAGGAGTCAGGTGCTCAGGTCCTGCTCCTGATTCCATTGGTTACGCTCAGGGCTCTGGAGATTTCCGGCAGGTCCCGTACGCTATAAAAAGTGCGCATGGCCGTTTCCGCCATGCGCTAGTATTTTTCATACTGCTGCTGTGTGTATGGTAATGGATGCTTGGACTGGTGGATGACTTATTATGAAACCCCTTCCCTCTGACATTACGATTGTGTGAGTGATTGGGCAGCAGCCAGTGCCAGCGCGCTCCAGCCATACCTTTTGCAGCAGCTAAGCGTCCTGCATGGCGCCAGCATCCTTGCAGCGCCTTGCTTGCGGCTCTGTTCACGCTGCACTGTGGTTGCAGCCTCCCGGGTGTTCGCAGTTGCGACACCTCGTACCTTAAGTTTTACGGTAGGTCTAGTGGGGATAGTCCTGGTATTTAAGGCTATTTCTGTGACCTTTAATACCGTGTCCACATCGCTGAAGTCTGTGACCCTAAACAGATTCAGCGGTATTTGTGTTGTGTTAGCAGCTCTGTGCATATAACAGTCTGCTTTGGTGCACTGACTGCAGCTAAAGTCCTGTGCACATCACCGCCTGAGTGCCCTGCCTCTTTCAGCAGCGGTTTTGTCATCTACCGCACGGTGGACCCCGAGCGGTGAATGTACTTTATTTTAATTTTATTTAGTGCGTTCCACCGCTCATAACATAATACTAGCGCCAGGGTCTGGCTGGAGATGGCAGATCCGCAGCAACTGTTGCAATGCGTTAAGCAGCTCAGCGACCGGGTGGCTGCTCTTGAAGGAGACTGCACAGCTCATCTGCCGAGAGAGAATCCCTGAGTTGCTTCCAGGCTAGCCTGCTCCGATACCATCTGTAATCAGGACCCTGGACTGCATTTATCAAGTAAAGGTACAGAAACTGCACCCCCGCTGTGTCTTTGTCTGCTTCCTACCCTTCCGGCACCGCTACATCCCCGTGCCAACCACTACTACACTGCCCTGGGACTACAGCTTCACCTGTGGGGAGCTTAAACATCTTTGCTGCACCATACCATCAGTCCCAGAGGATCTGCATGCAGCGTCGGCTTAACACCTCCCTTGCCAAACACCACAGGTGGCGTCACGAACTATTCATCTAATCCATTGCATTTCCACCATTCAATCTCCCCTATTACTTGGGCGCCCAGGGCCACGGACCGGGTCACTGCTGCTGTGACACATCCCGCTGATACCGACCCGGTACCGAATACCCCACAGCCCTGGGAGGGCGACCCAACTTGGCGACACGAACAGGATTACGGAGCCCGGTACCCCCGGGTCCTGTGTGCCATAGACTATGTTTGTGCAAAAAGACTGTGTTGTCGCCATTGCCGCCATTATCCCGCTGTTTGGCGCGCACGGGAAACCAAAAAGGCGGGCCTTCATGGGCGGAGCCCCTCCAAGAGCGCGAAGCAGTGAAGTCCCGCGCGGGAAGAGGAAAAGCGCTCGAGAGGTGGGAGGAGCTGAGGCCTGCGGCCTGATCATCCAGCCTGCAGAGCGGCAGCCAGTAAGCTTGCTTAACCCCCGGCCCTGGCTAACGCTAACTGGGGGGGAGAGGATGTCAGAGTCCCGCGCCAATGCAGCGGCGGACGCCGCCGCCAACCGCTCAGCGCCGCAAGATGATGGATCCAATGTGGCTGCGGCTCAGATAGCGCCCACCGCAGCAGTCCCCATAATGCAGCTATCCATGCCCTACCTTCCGGGAGCAGCGTGGCTACCGCAGTATTCAGGGGAGTCACATACCCTGAGTGAATTCAAAGAGAGACTGTAGTTTGTTTGAAGTATGCCCTCTGTCTGAAAGCCAGAAAGTGAACAACCTTATTGGGCAGCTAACAGGTGCAGCACAGAGAGAAGTAAAAGCCTGGCAGGACACTGATAGACAGTTAAAAAGATTGTGGCCAAGCTAAGAAGCACCTTTGACACTCACACCGCAGCAGAGATCAAGATGAGGTTCTTTGGATGTAAACAGAAGGCGCAGGACAGTATAAGGGACTAGGTTCTTAACCTGCAGGAGGCGCTGTGAGTCATTAAGCAAATTGATCCTGACAGTGTGAAGGAGGAAGACAAACTGTTAAAGGAGCAGTTCATTGAAGGACTCCTATTCAGTACCCACCGAGGACAGTTGCGCATCATAATCCTGCAAAACCCTGATTTGGACTTTGCTGATTTCAAGGACAGGGCTATTCGGGTACTGCAGGAACCAACTGTAAGCCGTCCAGCGCCCCCTAGGCGCCCAGCGATCACCTACCACCAGGAAGCAACATCTTTTCCTTCCATCCCTGTGGAGGCTGATGCTCAGACTCTGGCTAAAGACCCAGCTGCAGATCTACGTCTACAGGTCCAGGAGTTGACCAAAGGAATGGCTGCACTTACTAAAACTGTGCAGTCCCTGCAAGTGTCCTGCAAGGAGAAGATCCAGCTTGCCTCCAGTACAGAGGATGTCCCATGGTTCTGGAAGAAGAGGATTCCACCACTCCGAGGGAGAACCAACGATCGCTATGACCAGGTCGGACGTCCCATCTGTCGTAACTGCCGCCGGACAGGCCACATCGCCAGGTTCTGTCCTTTAAGCGAGCAACCCCTGGGGCAGAGGGCCAACCCCCAGGAATAGGATCCCCAGGCCCAAAGAACTGGAGAGCCAAGTATGTTGGAGGGAGACCAATCCTTCCAGTGGTGATTGATGGCATCCCCCTGAACGCTTTGCTGGACACTGGCTCCCAGGTGACCACCATGCCGTACATTCTTTACAAGAGGTACTGGGCTGACTCTGAACTCACTCACGGCCCAACTGATGAACTGACAGTAGTTGCCAGTAATGGCCAGTCTTTACCCCAAGTAGGATGTAAAGAAATTACTGTTAAAGTGGGTAGAGTAGAATTAAAATCTCAAGGCCTGATAGTTGTGGATATTGATCGTCGTGAATGTAATCTAATGATGACTCTTGGTACAAATGTAATTGAAAACTGTCTTTCCGAGGTTATTGTCTTGTTGCAACAGGTGGCTGAGACTGCTGGTTCCAGTGAACAACGAGTCCTGTAGAAGGAGATCAAGGCCCTGATGCAAAGGTAACAGGTGGAACTCTCTGGCGGAGAAATTGGCAGCGTCAGAGTGAGTGATGCTTTCCCCATTGCAATACCCCCCAGATGTGAAATGTTGATTTGGTGTCGGGCAGCCATGGGCCTCAGAGGTAAAGATTACCAGGCATTGTTCTCGGAGAGCCGGCCCACCGTCCTGACAGCCCGGGGGGTAGTTGATGTCAGAAAAGGGAGAGTACCTGTACGCCTTTTGAATTGTGGGGAGGAGGAGGCCACAAATCCTCGGTATGCCACAGTTGCTAAGCCGCTCACTGTTAATAACAACTTATTGCAGGCAGCAGAGTCCTTGGTCTCATCTGACCAGGTGGAGGCAATGGCTCTGTAAGGCAGCTGGAGGAGTGGTGTCAGCAACTGCAGGTAGGAACCGATTTAACCCCTACCTACCAAAAGAATGGAGTTTACAGAGTGACAAGAGTATGAGCGGGTATTCAGTTAACACCCACTAGATTTTGGGCAGGCAAAAGGGGTTCAACATCATATCCCCACTGGAGACCATCCACCCATTAAAGAAAGGTACCGGCCTATACCCCCAACACAATACCAATGTGCTAAAGGTATGTTGAGAGAAATGAAGGAAGCTGGGGTTATCAGAGACAGTTGTAGCCCATGGGCAGCTCCCATAGTTTTTGTAAAGAAAAAGGATGGTACCATGAGAATGTGTGTTGATTACAGAAAAATTAACAGCATTACACGTAAAGATGCCTACCCATTACCTAGGAATCATTAGCTGCACTTAAGACTGCTAACTACTTTTCCACCTTGGATCTCAGTAGTGGGTATTGGCAGGTTCCCGTGGCAGAGGCAGACAAGGAAAAGACAGCCTTTACAACACCAATGGGTCTCTGTGAGTTCAACTATATGCCATTTGGGCTCTGCACCGCTCCAGGGACATTTCAACGGCTGATGGAGTGCTGCCTGGGACACAAGAACTTTGAGACAGTCCTCTTGGACCTGGATGATGTCATTGTTTTCTCCAAAACCTATGAAGATCATCTGGAACATCTGGCTGAGGTGTTTGAAGCTTTGTCCAATTTTGGCCTAAAGGTGAAGCCTTCCAAATGCCACCTCCTGAAGCCCAAGGTACAGTACCTTGGTCACGTGGTCAGTGCAGAAGGTGTGGCACCGGATCCTGACAAGGATCCATGAAGTACACCAGTTCCTTGGACTGGTAGGCTACTACCGAAGATTCATCAAGGGCTTTACAGAAATAGCCACCCCGATGCAAAATCTTCTGGTGGGGCAGTCCAAGAAAGCCAAGCAGAAAAGTTCCACCTTTAAATGGACTGGGAATTGGAGAGATCCTTCACTCGACTGAAGATGACTCTCACAGGAGATGAAGTTCTGGCCTACCCAGATTATGACAAACCATTTGTGTTGTATATGGATGCCAGCAACGTGGGCCTAGGAGCAGTACTGTCACAGGTGCAGAATGGCAAAGAAAGTGATCTCTTATGCCAGTAGGAAGCTTCGTCCTACAGAGAGGATCCCAGACAACTACAGTTCCTTCAAACTGGAGTTCATTGCCATAGTCTGGGCTGTCACTGAAAGATTCAAGCATTACCTGGCTTCAGCCAAGTTTACTATCTTCACGGAGAACAATCCATTGACCCACTTGGAACCTGCAAAACTAGGTGCACTGGAGCCGCGATGGATGGCTCAGCTGTCTAACTATGAGTTTACCATCAAGTACCAAGCAGGGCACAAGAATGCCAATGTTGATGCGCTGTCCAGGATGCATAATCTGCCAGATGCAGGAGAGGACCCTGAAGCTCTTGAAGAAATAGAGCTACCTCCCTTCCATCGGCCAATTGCGGCCCAACGTGCTCAAGGGGTGAGGAACAGACGGTCTGGTTTGAAAGAGGTCACCTTAAATCCAACGCAGGATAGCGACCCCACAGTCCGCCTGGTGAAGGAGCTGCTGTCACAAGCTGACTCACGCCCAGAGTCGGATGCTCCTGAAGAAACCCAGCAGTTGTGGAAGGAAAGAGGCCGGCTGTTCATCTATGAGGGAAAGCTGTGTCGGAGGAGTATCAATGCTCGCACTCATGAGCTGGTCTGGCAGGTGGTAGTCCCAAAGAGACAGGCATCAATGTTCCTGGAAGCATACCACAATGCAGCTGGACACTTCAGATGGAAGAAGTTGGAAGCATTGCTCCGGGAGAGATTCTACTGGGCTGGTATGAGGAGAGCCATTGATAAGTGGTGCCGGGAGTGTGGACAATGTAACCTGCGCAGAAAGGACTGTAACAGCCAGAGAGCTCCTCTACAGCCCATAATAACCAAACAACCACTTGAGTTGGTCACCCTGGACCATGTGAAGCTGGTTCCAAGCCGGTCAGGCTACATCTATGCTCTTACCATCGTAGACCACTACTCAAGATTCCTGGTAGTTGTGCCTGTCAAAGATCAAACAGCCAGCACAGCAGCCAAAGCATTCCAACAGCACTTCTCATGAATATCCTGAGCGAGTGCTCACTGATCAAGGTCCCGCTTTTGAGGCAGAAGTGTACCAGGAATTCTGTAACTTGTACGGTTGTAAGAAGATCCGGACAACACCCTACCATCCACAGACCAATGGCATGTGTGAAAAGATGAACCAGGTAGTGATTGATCTACTGAAGACTTTGCTTTTGGAAGAGAGAAATCTGTGGCCAGAAAAGTTGCCAGATCTGGTAGACCTCAACAACCATATTCCAGTGAATTCCACCAACTGTACCCCAGCCTACTTAATGAGAGCAAGGCCTGGTAAACTGCCTATTGATTTTGACATGGGAGTCCTTACGCCTGAAGTAACATCACCAGATGCTTACTGGGATACTGAGAGACAACAGTACAGAAGAATACAAGAGTGTGTGGAGAAGAGTCTAGCTCAAGCAAGACGAAAGCAGGAGAAGCTCTATAACCAACATGCACCTGCCGTTCCCTTGTCACCAGGAGAACAAGTCTTAAAAAGGAACCGAAGACTTGAGAAGAGAAGATATACAAGAGGGAAATGAAGAGGTGGAGTCTCTATGGGTGGAGATACAAGGAGAGAAAAGTAATAAAATCCTCATAGGGGTTTGTTATAAGCCACCAAATATAACAGAAACCACTGAGAATGTATTAATGAAACAAATAGACAAAGCAGCAAATCACAATGAGGTGATTATTATGGGGGACTTCAACTACCCCGACATAGACTGGGAACTGAAACCTGCATATCTCAGAAAGGAAACCAATTTCTGTCAGTGACCAAGGATAATTATCTGTCACAACTTGTGCAGGGCCCAACTAGAGGGACAGCCCTTCTGGACTTAATTTTAAGCAACAGGCCAGATAGAATAACAGAAGTACGAGTCGATGGGCACCTAGAGAACAGTGACCACAATATAACTCAATTCCACTTGTCCTTCAGTAAGGTGCCCTGGAAGGGGATTACAAAAACACTGAATTTCAGGAAAGCAAAGTTTGATCAGCTTAGAGAGGACCTTCGCCGAATTGATTGGGACAATGTCCTCAAAAATAGGAGCACAGAAAATAAATGGGAAATATTTAAATCAGTTTTACACCCCCACTGCGAGCTAGCCATACCGTACAGAAATAAAAGGGCTAGGAACAGGAGAACACCAATGTGGCTAAATAAGGATGTAAAAAGGGCAATAAATAATAAAGAACAAGGCATTTAAGAAGCTAAAACAAGAAGGCAATGAAGAAGCATTAAAAAGTTATAGAGAAAAAAATAAAGTGTGTAAAAAACAAATACATTTAGCAAAAGTGGAAACGGAGAGACTCATTGCTAAGGAAAGTAAAACAAACCCCAAACTCTTCTTTAATTATATAAACAGTAAAATGATTAAAATTGATGGTGTCGGCCCTTTAAAGAACAATGAGGGTGAAATCATAGAGAGCGATGTGGGAAAAGCAAATGTTTTAAATACTTTTTTCTCAACAGTTTTCACACAGGAAAAGGATTTGCCAGGGGAAATGCAGAGTGATAATGTAAACTCCCCATTAAGTATTACCTGCCTAACCCAGGAAGAAGTGCAGAACCGCCTTAGTAAGATTAAAATTGACAAATCACCAGGCCCTGATGGCATTCACCCTCAGGTATTAAGGGAGTTAAGTAATGTGATAGACAGGCCTCTATTCCTTATATTTAAAGACTCTATAGAAACAGGGTCTGTTCCTTTTGATTGGCGGCAAGCAAATGTGGTACCAATATTCAAAAAGGGTGTAAAAGGGAACCTGGAAACTATAGGCCGGTAAGCTTAACATCTGTTGTGGGTAAAATTGTTGAAGGGTTTCTAAGGGATACCATTATGGAATATCTCAATGTTAATAAAGGTTTAACTCCATATCAACATGGACTTATGAAGGATCGCTCCTGTCAAACTAACCTGATCAGCTTCAATGAGGATGTAAGCTCTCAAATGGACCCAGGAGAATCATTGGATGTCATTTATCTCGACTTCTCTAAAGCATTTGACACTGTCCCACATAAAAGATTGGTAAGTAAGATGAGAAAGCATGGGCTAGGGGAAAATGTGTAGATGGGTAGGTAGCTGGCTTAGTGATAGAAAACAAGGAGTGGTTATTAATGGGGCATCCTCAGATTGGGCCAGGGTTACTAGTGGGGGACCACAGGGGTCTGTATTGGGCCCCCTACTATTTAATATATTTATTAATGATCTAGTGGATGGCTTACACAGTAAAATATCAGTATTTGCAGATGATACAAAACTATGTAAGGTAGTTAACACAAAGGAGGACAGTTTGCAACTACAGACAGATTTGAGTAAATTGGAGAATTGGGCTGAAAAATGGCAAATGAGGTTTAACACAGATAAGTGTAAGGTTATGCACATGGGAAGGAGAAACAGATGCTACAATTACTAAATGGGAAACTGCTGGGGAAATCAGACATGGAAAAAGACTTAGGCCTCTTAGTCAATAAGAAGCTAAATTGGAGTGCCCAGTGTCAGGCAGCTGCCACCAAAGCAAATAGGGTCATGGGATGCATTAGAAGAGGTCTCGGGACACGAGATGAAAACATAATTCTCCCTCTGTACAAATCACTCGTCAGACCACACTTGGAGGATTGTGTTCAATTCTGGACGCCGGTGCTCAAGAAAGACATTACTGAACTTGAAAGGGTTCAAAGGCAGGCTACTAAAATGATAAATGGAGTTGGTTCACTACAATACCCAGAAAGGTTATCAAAATTAGGTCTATTTACTCTAGAAAAGAGAAGACTTAGGGGAGACTTAATATATATGTACAAGTATATCAGAGGGCAATACAGCGATCTCTCCAATGATCTGTTTGTACCAAGGACTGTGACAAGAACAAGGGGGCATTCTCTTCGTTTGGAGGAAAGACAATTTCTGCACCAGCATAGAAGAAGGTTCTTCACGGTAAGAGCAGTGAGGCTCTGGAATTCTCTTCCTGAGGAAGTGGTGATGGCCAACTCAATGAATGAACTTAAGAAAGGAATGGAGGCTTTTCTTGTGAGTAACAGTATAGAAGGTTACGAATAACAGAATATTATAGGTAGATGGTTGACCCAGCTTAGGGGAAGGAATTTTTTTCCCTATGGAGAAAATTGGCTTCTACTCTGTGGGATTTTTGCCTTCCCCAGGATCAACAATGCAGAACAGCTGCACTAAAAATAGGCTGAACTAGATGGACATAAGGTCTTCCTTCAGCCTTCAAAACTATGTTACTATGTTACTGCATAAATTGGATGACCAATGGGAAGCTGAACCTTACACCATTCTACCCTCAAACTTTGACAAAATCAAAGTATGCCTTATTAGTAGTGTTGAGCGATACCATCCGATACCCTAAAATATCGGATCGGCCCGATACGAAAAAAGTATTGGGTATCGCCGATTCCGAAAGTCCCATTCAAGTCTATGGGACTTCCGGTATCGGAATAAGAAAAACCCTTTTCTGTCCTTGTACAGCCTCTCGGGGGGTATACGGACCTTCCGGGGGTCTGTGCCGACTGCCCGGGGGTCTGTGCGGACTGCCGGGGGTCTGTACCGACTGTCCGGGGGGCTGTGCAGGCTGCGGTGGGCTGTGCCGACCTGCCGGTGGTCTGTACCGACTGTCCCGGGGGTCTGTGCAGGCTGCGGGGGTCGGTACCGGCCTGCCGGGAGGCTGTGCCAGCCTGCCGGTGGTCTGTGCCGACTGTCTGGGGGTCTGTGCAGGATCGTCCGATGGGGCTACAAGTCCCATCAGGCGATGCCTGCTACCATGATGGTGATTGACACATTAGCCAATGATGGGACAGTAGTAGTCCCATCATCCGGCTAATGTGTTGAATGTACAAAAAAAAAAAAAACATACTACATACATACTACATGCTACATACATACTACATACATGCTACATACATACTACATATATACCACATGCATGCAACATGCATACTACATATATACTACATGCAACATGCATACTACATATATACTACATGCATGTAACATGCATATATACAACATATATACTACATGCAACATACATACTACATGCATGCAACATACATACTACATATATACCACATGCATGCAACATACATACTACATATATACCACATATATACTACATGCATGTAACATACATATATACTACATGCAACATACATACTACATATATACTACATGCATGCAACATACAGTGGGGAAAAAAAGTATTTGGTCAGTCAGCAATAGTGCAAGTTCCACCACTTAAAAAGATGAGAGGCGTCTGTAATTTACATCATAGGTAGACCTCAACTATGGGAGACAAACTGAGAAAAAAAAATCCAGAAAATCACATTGTCTGTTTTTTTTTCATTTTATTTGCATATTATGGTAGAAAATAAGTATTTGGTCAGAAACAAAATTTCATCTCAATACTTTGTGATATATCCTTTGTTGGCAATGACAGAGGTCAAACGTTTTCTGTAAGTCTTCACAAGGTTGCCACACACTGTTGTTGGTATGTTGGCCCATTCCTCCATGCAGATCTCCTCTAGAGCAGTGATGTTTTTGGCTTTTCGCTTGGCAACACGGACTTTCAACTCCCTCCAAAGGTTTTCTATAGGGTTGAGATCTGGAGACTGGCTAGACCACTCCAGGACCTTGAAATGCTTCTTACGAAGCCACTCCTTCGTTGCCCTGGCGGTGTGCTTTGGATCATTGTCATGTTGAAAGACCCAGCCACGTTTCATCTTCAATGCCCTTGCTGATGGAAGGAGGTTTGCACTCAAAATCTCACGATACATGGCCCCATTCATTCTTTCATGTACCCGGATCAGTCGTCCTGGCCCCTTTGCAGAGAAACAGCCCCAAAGCATGATGTTTCCACCACCATGCTTTACAGTAGGTATGGTGTTTGATGGATGCAACTCAGTATTCTTTTTCCTCCAAACACGACAAGTTGTGTTTCTACCAAACAGTTCCAGTTTGGTTTCATCAGACCATAGGACATTCTCCCAAAACTCCTCTGGATCATCCAAATGCTCGCTAGCAAACTTCAGACGGGCCCGGACATGTACAGGCTTAAGCAGTGGGACACGTCTGGCACTGCAGGATCTGAGTCCATGGTGGCGTAGTGTGTTACTTATGGTAGGCCTTGTTACATTGGTCCCAGCTCTCTGCAGTTCATTCACTAGGTCCCCCCGCGTGGTTCTGGGATTTTTGCTCACCGTTCTTGTGATCATTCTGACCCCACGGGGTGGGATTTTGCGTGGAGCACCAGATCGAGGGAGATTATCAGTGGTCTTGTATGTCTTCCATTTTCTAATTATTGCTCCCACAGTTGATTTCTTCACTCCAAGCTGGTTGGCTATTGCAGATTCAGTCTCTTCCCAGCCTGGTGCAGGGCTACAATTTTGTTTCTGGTGTCCTTTGACAGCTCTTTGGTCTTCACCATAGTGGAGTTTGGAGTCAGACTGTTTGAGGGTGTGCACAGGTGTCTTTTTATACTGATAACAAGTTTAAACAGGTGCCATTACTACAGGTAATGAGTGGAGGAAAGAGGAGACTCTTAAAGAAGAAGTTACAGGTCTGTGAGAGCCAGAAATCTTGACTGCTTGTTTCTGACCAAATACTTATTTTCCACCATAATATGCAAATAAAATGAAAAAAAAAACAGACAATGTGATTTTCTGGATTTTTTTTTCTCAGTTTGTCTCCCATAGTTGAGGTCTACCTATGATGTAAATTACAGACGCCTCATCTTTTTAAGTGGTGGAACTTGCACTATTGCTGACTGACTAAATACTTTTTTTCCCCACTGTACATACTACATATATACCACATGCATGCAACATGCATACTACATATATACTACATGCATGCAACATGCATATATACTACATGCAACATACATACTACATGCATGCAACATACATACTACATGCATGCAACATACATACGACATGCATACTACATATATACCACATATATACTACATGCATGCAACATACATATATACTACATATATACTACATGCAACATGCATACTACATATATACCACATGCATGCAACATGCATACTACATATATACCACATATATACTACATGCATGCAACATACATATATACTACATGCATGCAACATACATATATACTACATATATACTACATGCAACATGCATACTACATGCATGCAACATACATACTACATATATACCACATGCATGCAACATACATACTACATATATACAACATATATACTACATGCATACTACATATATACCACATGCATGCAACATACATACATACATACATACTACTAGTGTTGAGCATTCCGATACTGCAAATATCGGGTATCGGCCGATATTCGCTGTATCGGAATTCCGATACCGAGGACCGATATTTTTTCAATATCGGATATTGGAAGTTCCCATAATGCAAAGAGCCACTGCTGTGGCTCTGATTGGCTGCCGAAATGACGTCATCATGATGCGCGGTCTGTGCGCCGTCAGTTCGGGCCTGCCGGGGGTCTGTGCCGACTGCCCGGGGCTCTATACCGGCCTGCCGAGGGTCTGTGCCGACTGCCCGGGGGTCTGTACCGGCCTGCCGGGGGGCTGTGCCGGCTTGCCGGGGGGCTGTGCCGACTGTCCGGGGGGCTGTGCCGACTGTCCGGGGGGCTGTGCCGACTGTCCGGGGGGCTGTGCCGACTGTCCGGGGGGCTGTGCCGACTGTCCGGGGGGCTGTACTGGCCTGCCGAGGGGCTGTGCCGGCCTGCCGGTGGTCTGTACCGACTGTCCCGACACTGGTTTCCTGCAGCCCATAGAGAACGGTAGCATCAGCTGATGCTGCTGTTCTCCATTCAAGATCATCGTGGGACACTCGTGGACTTCTGCAGATCAGGGGTAAGTATAATGGTGGTTTGTTATTTTAAGATTTATTCCATAGATGACAATGGCTTCGGGGATCAAAGTGACAAGTGATGGTAAGTATGTACTCTATGTTATATGTACTGTATGTCTATATGTATGTATTGTATGAATGTATTGTATGTAGTATATATGTATGTTGCATGCATGTAGTATATATGTAGTATGCATGTTGCATGCATGTGGTATATATGTAGTATATGTATGTTGCATGCATGTAGTATATATGTATGTTGCATGCATGTAGTATATATGTAGTATATATGTAGTATGCATGTTGCATGCATGTGGTATATATGTAGTATGTATGTTGCATGTAGTATATATGTATTATATATGTATGTTGCATACATGTAGTATACATGTGGTATATATGTAGTATATGTATTTTGCTTGCATGTAGTATATATGTGGTATATATGTAGTTTGCATGTTGCATGCATGTAGTATATATGTTGTATATGTATGTTGCATGCATGTAGTATATGTGTTGTATATATGTATGTTGCATGCATGTGGTATATATGTAGTATGTATGTAGTATGTATGTATGTTGCATGCATGTAGTATATATGTAGTATGCATGTTGCATGCATGTAGTATACATGTAGTATGTATGTTGCATGTGGTATATATGTGGTATATATGTAGTATATATGCATGTTGCATGCATGTAGTATATATGTGGTATATATGTAGTATGCATGTTGCATGCATGTAGTATACATGTAGTATGTATGTTGCATGTGGTATATATGTGGTATATATGCATGTTGCATGCATGTAGTATATATGTGGTATATATGTAGTATGCATGTTGCATGCATGTAGTATATATGTTGTATATATGTATGTTGCATGCATGTAGTATATATGTAGTATGTATGTAGTATGTATGTAGCATGCATGTAGTATATATGTAGTATGCATGTAGTATATATGTATGTTGCATGCATGTAGTATATATGTGGTATATATATGTAGTATATATGTGGTATATATGTAGTATGCATGTTGCATGCATGTAGCATATATGTTGTATGTATGTAAGTTGCATGCATGTGGTATATATGTAGTATGCATGTAGTATGTATGTTGTATGTTGTATATATGTTGTATGCATGTGGTATATATGTAGTATGCATGTAGTATATATGTGGTATATATGTAGTTTGCATGTTGCATGTAGTATATATGTAGTATGCATGTTGCATGCATGTAGTATATATGTAGTATGTATGTTGCATGTAGTATATATGTAGTATATATGTATGTTACATGCATGTAGTATATATGTGGTATATATGTAGTATGCATGTTGCATGCATGTGGTATATATGTAGTATGTATGTTGCATGCATGTAGTGTATATGTGGTATATATGTAGTATGTATGTTGCATGCATGTAGTATATATGTAGTATGCATGTAGTATATATGTATGTTGCATGCATGTAGTATATATGTTGTATGTATGTTGCATGCATGTAGTATATATGTAGTATGTATGTATGTTACATGCATGTAGTATATATGTGGTATATATGTAATATGCATGTTGCATGCATGTGGTATATATGTAGTATGTATGTATGTTACATGCATGTAGTATATATGTGGTATATATGTAGTATGCATGTTGCATGCATGTGGTATATATGTAGTATGTATGTTGCATGCATGTAGTATATATGTAGTATGCATGTAGTATATATGTATGTTGCATGCATGTAGTATATACAGTATGCAGTATGCATGTAGTATATATGTAGTATGCATGTTGCATGCATGTGGTATATATGTAGTATGCATGTTGCATGCATGTGGTATATATGTAGCATGTAGTATGTATGTAGTATGTATTTTTTTATTTTATTTTTTTTTACATTCAACACATAGGCCGGATGACGGGACTACTACTGTCCCTTCATTGGCTAATGTGTCAATCACCGTCATGGTAGCAGTCATCGCCCGATGGGACTTGTAGTCCCATCGGACGATGCCTGCACAGACCCCCGCAGCCTGCTCAGACCCCCAGACAGTCGGTACAGACCACCGGCAGGCCGGCACAGCCCCCCGACAGGCCGGTACAGACCCCCGGCAGTCCGCTCAGACCCTCGGACAGTCGGTACAGACCACCGGCAGGCCGGCACAGCCCCCCGGCAGGCCGGTACAGACCCCCGCAGCCTGCACAGACCCCCGGCAGTCCGCACAGACCCCCGGCAGTCCGCACAGACCCCCGGCAGGCCGGTACAGACCCCCGGGCAGTCGGCATAGACCCCCCGGAAGGCCCGAACTGACGGCGCATCATGATGATGTCATTTCAGCAGCCAATCAGAGCCACAGCAGTGGCTCTTTGCATTATGAGAACTTCCGATTCCGATATGGAAAAAATATCGGTACACGGTATCGGAATTCCGATACAGCGAATATCGGCCGATACCCGATATTTGCAGTATCGGAATGCTCAACACTAGTAGTATGTATGTATGTTGCATGTATGTGGTATATATGTAGTATGCATGTAGTATATACGTTGTATATATGTAGTATGCATGTAGTATATATGTGGTATATATGCAGTATGCATGTTGCATGCATGTGGTATATATGTAGTATGTATGTATGTTGCATGCATGTAGCATGTATTTTTTTTTTACATTCAACACATAGGCCGGATGATGGGACTACTACTGTCCCATCATTGGATAATGTGTCAATCACCGTCATGGTAGCAGGCATCGCCTGATGGGACTTGTAGTCCCATCGGACGATGCCTGCACTGACCCCCGGACAGCCGGCACAGCCCCCCGGCAGGCCGGCACAGACCCCCGGACAGTCGGTACAGACCACCGGCAGGCCGGCACAGCCCCCCGGCAGGCCAGTATAGAACCCCGCAGCCTGCACAGACCCCGGACAGTCGGTACAGACCACCGGCAGGCCGGCACAGCCCCCCGGCAGGCCGGTACAGACCCCCGGCAGGCCGGTCAGACCCCCGGACAGTCGGTACAGACCACCGGCAGGCCGGCACGGCCCCCCGGCAGGCCGGTACAGACCCCCGCAGCCTGTACAGACACCCGGACAGTCGGCACAGCCCCCCGGCAGGCCGGTACAGACCCCCGCAGCCTGCACAGACACCCGGATAGTCGGCACAGCCCCCCGGCAGGCCAGTACAGACCCCCGGCAGTCCGCTCAGACCCTCGGACAGTCGGTGTAGACACCCGGCAGGCCGGCACAGCCCCCCGGCAGGCCGGTATAGACCCCCGCAGCCTGCACAGACCCCCGGACAGTCGGTACAGACCCCCGGCAGTCCGCACAGACCCCCGGGCAGTCGGCACAGACCCCCGGAAGGCCCGAACTGATGGCGCATCATGATGACGTCATTTTGGCAGCCAATCAGAGCCACAGCAGTGGCTCTTTGCATTATGGGAACTTCCGATTCCGATATTGAAAAAATATCGGTACTCGGTATTGGAATTCCGATACAGCGAATATCGGCCGATACCCGATATTTGCAGTATTGGAATGCTCAACACTAGTAGTATGTATGTATGTTGCATGTATGTGGTATATATGTAGTATGCATGTAGTATATATGTTGTATATATGTAGTATGCATGTTGCATGCATGTAGTATATTTGTATGTTGCATGCATGTAGTATATATGTGGTATATATGTAGTATGCATGTTGCATGCATGTGGTATATATGTAGTATGTATGTATGTATGTTGCATGTATGTAGTATGTATGTAGCATGTATGTATTTTTTTTTTTTTTTTACATTCAACACATTAGCCGGATGATGGGACTACTACTGTACCGTCTGCCTGCACAGACCCCCGCAGCCTGCACAGACCCCCGGACAGTCGGTACAGACCACCGGCAGGCCGGCACAGCCCCCCGGCAGGCCGGTACAGACCCCCGCAGCCTGCACAGACCCCCGGACAGTCAGTACAGACCACCGGCAGGTCGGCACAGCCCCCCGGCAGGCCGGTACAGACCCCCGGCAGGCCGCTCAGACCCCTGGTCAGTACAGACCACCAGCAGGCCGGCACAGCCCCCCGGCAGGCCGGTACAGACCCCGGCAGCCTGCACAGACCCCCGTCAGGCTGGTACAGAACCCCGGGCAGTCGGCATAGACCCCCCAGAAGGCCCGAACTGACGGCGCATCATGATGCGCACAGACCGCGCATCATGATGACATCATTTCGGCAGCCAATCAGAGCCACAGCAGTGGCTCTTTGCATTATGGGAACTTCCGATTCTGATATTGAAAAAATATCGGTACTCGGTATCGGAATTCCGATACAGCGAATATCGGCCGATAGCCGATATTTGCAGTATCGGAATGCTCAACACTACTTATTAGTAAAGATGGAGGAGAAACCTCAGCAGCAATATCAAGAGATCACCTGAAATTATGCCCTGATCTGTTAAAGGAAAGAATGGAAGAACAAAATAACATCCAACCCTTAGAGGAAGAAGAGAAGGTCAGCACTATACTTGGAGAATTCCCTGCAAATTGGACTAAAGTAAATGATGCCATAGTGGTGCCAGTGTTGACATTTCCCCAACTGGTAGTACAAGAAGAAGTGAGTCCAGAGAACTCTGAAAATCAGGAAGTTCAAGCAGCAGATGCTACACCAGCAGTGGAGTCAGAGAACCCTCGCCCTGCCAGTAGTGAATCTGTCGTGCCCACAGTGACTCTAAGATCTAGTAGACGCATACTACCCAGTTTACACGCAACACCAGTAGTTAGACCCAGACAAACAGTTCAGTCCATAACAACACCAGTGTTACGCAAATCTACCTGTACCAACCAAGGTATACCACCCATCAGATTCCATATTTAAAATACTGTAACTGTTAACATGTAAATAAGTAACTGTTTAAGTTTTGTGCCTACAGGTAATTTCCTTTGAATTTTCCAGTTTTTACCTTGTTTCATGGACACTGAACCACAGGACTGCATGTGGTCATCTCTGTTGTAAAAAGTTCACCATTTGCTAACGAATAGACTATGGACATTGATGCTGGACTTATCATCATAGGACTATTTTTGGAGCACTTGATTTTTGTCGATTTTTCCTGTTTTTCAAATCTTGTACAATTATTATTGTTCACTTTGCTGATTAGTTGTATGTTTTTCATCAGCCCAGGAGTGCTGACTTGCACTAGGGGGGAATGTGGCGCCCCCAGGAGTATGGCCGCCACAGTGACTTTGCCTTCCTCCAGAGAGGGTTATGCCAGGCTTAGAAGCAGTAAAGGGTCTCTCTCGCAGTTAACCTATGCATGCAACACAGTTCCCACTCCAGGCCAGAAGGGGGAACTCTGAACCGGAATTCAGGGGAGGAGTGCTCTCTGAGGGCCAGGAGGAAGGAGTGGGTAGTTAGTCTGAGGAGGGTGAAGTGTGCAGACATGAGGAAGGAGCGCAGAGATCGAGCAAGGAGAGAAGGCTCATCTCCATCGAGAGCGCATGAACTGGAGCCTGGTCTCCACGGTTGTATGGATACTAATGGTCCGGCAACAGACACGAGAGGAATAGGAGGCTGTAAATGCACTACTCCCATGTAAGACTCGGAGGCACAACAGCACGGAGTGAGCCAAGAGAGGAATAGCGGCTACAGCTGTCTGCCATACGAGGAGTGCTAGGAAGAGAATTAGGAATAACTTCAGTGTAACTCGTTACTGGAGATACCTCAAGTAAGCGCTAGGAAGGAGACTGCACAGCTCATCTGCCGAGAGAGAATCCCTGAGTTGCTTCCAGGCTAGCCTGCTCCGGTACCATTTGAAATCAGGACCCCGGACTGCATTTATCAAGTAAAGGTACAGAAACTGCACCCCCGCTGTGTCTTTGTCTGCTTCCTACCCTTCCAGCACCGCTACATCCCCATGCCAACCACTACTACACTGCCCTGGGACTAGAGGTTCACCTGTGGGGAGCTTAAACATCTTTGCTGCACCATACCATCAGTCCCAACGGATCTGCATGCAGCGTCGACTTAACACCTCCCTTGCCGAACACCACAGGTGGCGTCACGAACTATTCATCTAATCCATTGCAATTCCACCATTCAATCTCCCCTTTTACTTGGGAACCCAGGGCCGCGGACCGGGTCACTGCTGTTGTGACACATCCCGCTGATACCGGCCCGGAGTACCTCACAGCCCTAGGAGGGCGACCAACATACGTGCCCCATCAGTCTTCCATTGCTTCACCTCTTCCTTTGGAGACATTCTATGCATCGTCATTAAGCGGTCTAGCGGGGTCCGACAGAAAAATTCAGTCTGTTGTAGATAATCAGGTTCTTGTAGGGTCAATGCTTCTTGTAACTGTTTATGCTGAGAGCGTGTGGTCACCATAGTTGGTATGGTTGGTTCAACGGGTAAGAGAGCGGCGGCTTTTGCTTGCATATAAGCAAATGAGTTGCCAACAGTCTGTGGACTGTTCCTAGGACCGTGCGCTTTAACTTTGATAATAGCCACCTGAGTAGGTAATTTGATTGAGTCCATGAGAGTTTTAACAGCTTCAGCATTTTTCACTGGGGTTCCGGCAGTATTAATAAACCCTCGATTGGCCCATAGAGCCCCAAAATCGTGAGCAATACCAAATGCATACCTTGAGTCCGTGTATATATTAGCCCGTCTGTTCTTGGCCAAAGTACATGGAGTAGACAGAGCCTGGAGTTCTGCTTCTTGTGCCGACTGTGAGGGCGGGAGTGCAGCTGCGTGCACTACAGTGTCCTCTGTGGTAACAGCATACCCCGTGTGGAATCTACCAAACTCGTCAGCATATCTTGAACCATCCGTGTATAACACCAGATCGGGATTTCGAAGTGGATTCTCACTTGCATTTGGTGGAGTAGCTGTTTCTTCTATCAGAAGTTGGGAACAATCATATTGGAGGTAATCCTCATCACTGCCATCTTTCCTTATAATTCAGTATACCGTCTTTCAAGGCATTGTAAAGGGGTTGCATTATGCGGGATGCATCCAGTATCCACTGACAACAATAAGTGCATAGTCCAAGAAAACATTTGAGTTCAGTTTAATCTTTTGGGAAAGGAAGGGAGCTGACAGCTATTTTTCTTTCTTCTGCGAGGTGTCTGGCACCCTGAAGGAGAGAGTGACCCAAGAACATCACTTGACCAAGGCAGAACTGAAGTCCCGAGGCCGAAACCCGACAGTTCAGTGCTGCCAGATGCTTGAGGAGGCTAACAATGGCAGCAATGGCAAAAGACACTCCCTCATATTTTTTTGCAAACTGGTTGGGACTGTTTTGGGCCCCTTGTGGCATAACTGTGGGAAAGGCATGCAAAATACAGATTTCCTCACTGTCTTCATCTGCATAGGGGTTATGTAACGTAAGAACCATCTGACCATTATCTTGGAATTGTATTCTGGAGTGGAACTGTGAAAATAAATCAGCACCCGGTAAATTTACTGGACATGTGGGGGAAGGGTCCCACAGGGATGGGTTTTGTAAGAGTATGTTTATTGGGTCTGCCATCTATTCCAATTAAAACAAGCTCTTGATCTGAGAATGGAATAGAGATATCCGTAGGTACATCTGATGATTTGATTATAGAATTGGCCGCCCCAGTGTCTACCATGAACTTAACAAGGGTGTCCCCTACAGGGAGCGTGATGGATGAGTATGCCCCAGGTTTGGTGGAGGACATTGTGATGGCAGACCCTGGTTGGCCACCCCTTCAGTATGGACAATTATCAGGATTTTGTGGCTGTCCGAAACCGGGGTATCCTCTAGGGTTCCCAGTATTTAGATTACGATTAGAAGAGGGAACTTGAGGGTAGCATCTATCAGTGGGAGTGTGACAGTCTCTCTGAAAGTGACCGAGTCTGCCACAGCGCCAGCATTGCAGATGAGAATTGGCATGGCGGATCTGGGGAGTAAGTTTCCTAGTCATAGGATTAGGAGAGTAGGGAGCTGAAGTCTGAGGGGGGGCCAGAGTTTGCTGTGTGCTCCACTGGTAAAGGACTGGCTCTGTACTCGCAGCCACGTTGGGCGTGATGGTGGGGACTGCTGTTAGAGCAGGAGCTGTCACAGCTGCCGCTGTTGGTTTATCTTTCTGTTTCCCTGCTGCTGCAGAGCGGGATAAATTCTTCTGAAAACTTTATTACTTTCAATGCATCATCCGGAGTGGAATTATCGACGTCAGGTCTAACTGGCATTATTGCCTCTTGCAATTCGGGTTTAAGGCTGGACATCACAGCTGCCACAAATAGATGTGTATGGGCTTTATTATACAGTGAGAATCCCAGATCTCTAAATACTACCATAAGACGCCCATAGAACTTCTCGGCAGTCTCCAACTTGTCCTGTGTGACATCTGTGAGAGAGGTAGCTTGGTCCGCTAGTCTATCTTGTGCCCAAACCTTTAAAGCATTGCAGAAATCAACACCACTCTCATAGGTTCCCCCATCCAAGTTCACATTATACATTATGCCACCCTCAATAACTGGAAAATACCCCTCCCCAGCTTTTACTTGAAGTATGTGTAATAGATCTCTTCGGGGAGTAGAATAATTCTCCAATTTGCTGCCATTTGCCTGTAGAAAGCCATGGGGGAAGTCTCTGGATCGGGTAATTGATTGCAAAGAGTGCCTATTTGGGATGGGGTAAAGGGGGTATACTCATAACCACTAGCAATATTAGGCATAGCGGTGACTGAGGCTGGCGGCGGATGATAATAGGTACCGTCAGCGTTTAACAAAGGAAAGGTGGGGGCTGCTACTCCCGGTCTCCTGGTACCACAATTGTAACAGACCTCTCTCTACTGAGGATTAGTAACTCCGCATACAGCACAAATCCACCCGGCAGGATCATAGGGTGGGGGCTGCTTTGGTAGTCCAGGATATATTGGTGCCTTAGGGTTAGGGGGCACAGAGCTTACAGTCGGGAGGAGAGGCTTGATTTCCTGGGGAGGGACCTTATCATCTAGCAGGGAAACTTCTTGTTTCAAATCATTTTTAACTATTTGTCTGCCTGACACATTAGTCTCGATCACAGTGTCTTCTTTAATCACTTCCTCAATTCTCTCCTGTACCGCAAAACTTCCAGTCCCTGTCATAATAGACAATTTTTCTTCTTCAACATAGCAGTAACAGAAACAATCAGAATTCACTTCCTCTGTTCTTCCTAACACCTTCGTCACACAATTCATGTGCCAAGCCACAAAATTCTTCTTTCCCTTCCACGGATTCTCTCATTTAGAGCTAAATATCCTTACTTCAGTTGTGCACAGATCTGGAGCGGCCGTACAGTCTGTTCCACAGGGTCAATCCCCCTCTGGGAGGCCCAAAATTCAACGCGGTACTCAGTGAAAGGAGGAGGGTGTCTCAGACTATCCCTCCAGACACCTCTGGTTATATATATATATATATATATATATATATATATATATATATATATATATATATATATATATATATTCCTGAGTTACATATCCTACCCAATCTTCGATCACTTCACCCATGCCTGATACTAACAGTGATCAGGATTTCAGGATATTTTGACTATAAAGAGAGTCACAATCACTGGTCAATCCGGGGTGTCAGTCCCTTATGAGGTACGGTCGAGCACTGGGCCCCCAACGGGACTGCACCTCTATATGATTCCACCCATGAATCACCCTGTGAAGGGTTAATACTAAAATCAGAGCTGAAGTTTCGTTTTGTCCATTCTCTGAAGGTTTCGTTTCTTCATTTTTGTTGCTGTAAGTTAAGTTTTTGTAATTGGCAAGGGCTGTCAGGAAACCAGACTGTTCTCATCAGGTGCAAAGATAAGGGAGGCGGGGTTGTAAAACTGTGAAGAGTATGCCATTGTACTACTTTCTATTTGGATACGGACATATATGTAGTTCCCGGTTTTCTTGCAATATTATTGGCTTATAAAGTGAAATGATGATATTGGTACTTGAGAACCTTGCATAATTAAGCAAAAGATTATAAAAGATGTGATTAAAATAAAGGGGCTTAGTGATCTGTCTCGATCCTCCCGTACAGAGACCCCCGTCTCCGTGTGGTCATTTGAGTTGCTAGCAACACTGGAATAATTTGGACATCACTGGCTCAACCGTGAAGGGTTAATTTAGCCCTCCCTAAATAGCTACCTCGACAACCCCACCATCAAGGACAAACCTCAGATCCTCTTTGCAGCAACAGACACAGGAAAACCACACCAACGGTCAGTCTGAACAGTATAACTGCCAACTTACCGTGGTTGTTGTGGGGGATGATGAGTCCCAATTTTACAGCACCTGTGTCCAGTCCTAGGGTCCTTTGTCTTGTTGTCCTCCGGGGGCAGAGGCGTCCCTATTCGGGGGCCTCACGTTGGGCGGAAGCTGATAGGGAGAGGATTATATTAACCCTTGACGGTTGATCCAGTGATTTCCAAATTATTCCACAGAGTGTTGTTAGCAACTGGGAATGACCACACGGAGACGGGGGTCTCTGTACGGGAGGATCAAGACAGATCACTAGTCCCGTTTATTGTAGTCACTTCTTTTATAATATTTTGCTTAATTATGCAAAGTTCTCAACTACCAATAGCATCATGGTAATGCTTCACTTTATAAGCCAATAATATTGCAAGAAAACCGGAAACTACATATATGTCTGTATCCAAATAGCATAGAAAGTAGTATAATGGCATATTCTTCAGAGTAATACACCCCCGGGTCCCTTATCTTGCACCTGATGAGGAACAGTCTGGTTTCATGACAGC
The DNA here is from genome assembly GCF_039654945.1 of Dendrobates tinctorius. Taxonomy (NCBI): domain Eukaryota; kingdom Metazoa; phylum Chordata; class Amphibia; order Anura; family Dendrobatidae; genus Dendrobates; species Dendrobates tinctorius. The sequence goes on from NW_027361824.1 coordinate 3,186,669, forward strand.
CTGAACTTTTACCCCAATTACAAAAATGTATCTTAAAGCAACAAAAATGGAGAAAAGAAACGTTCAGAGAATGGAGAAAATGAAACTTCAGCTCTGATTTTAGTTTTAACCCTTCACAAGCCAACAGCTATATAATGTGTATGGCCAGGTTTAGTCCCTGGCTGTATAGAAGGGCACAATAGAGCCATAAAAATCATCTAAAATATGATAAGATAGATAATATAGATACAGTATGTGATAGATAGAGATAATGTCTGTAAAGCGCTGTGGAATATGATGGCGCTATATGAGCAAGTGTAATAAAAAAAAATACAGGGAGAAAAGTATTGGGACACATGTTTCATGAATTGTTTGAGGTTTTACATCCAGTCTTCCAGCCCCCGTGTAAAACATCCAGCCCCTCACCCCCCCACCGTGTATAACATCCTGCCCTTCACCCCTGTGTAAAATATCTGGCCCCTCACTCCCTGTGTAACACACCAGGACCCTCATCCCAGTGTATAAAGTCCAGCCCATCACTCCCAGTGTTTAATATCTAGTATCTAGGCAGCACGGTGGCTCAGTGGTTAGCACTGCAGCCTTGCAGTGCTGGAGTTCTGGGTTCAAATCCCATCAAGGACAACATGTGCAAGGAGTTTATCTGTTCTCCTCATGTTTGCGTGGGTTTCCTCTGGGTACTCCGTTTCCTCCCACATTCCAAAGACCCAAATCCAGATTATATATTGTATTATAATAAGTACATGGGGATTGTAGATCTCTCAGATCAGGTCCTCAAACCATACAGTGTCATGTGAAAAGCCAAAGTATAGTACAAAAAAGTTATCCGTGCACATTGTATGGATGGAACTGTACAATGTTTTTGTGCTGTTTCGATCTGCTGGCAATACCAGGACGTAGTCATCAAGGCCCTAATGTTTGGCACCCAGGAAGGTGAGGGTCCCAGTACTTCTGAAACTGATGGTGCCCGTGTAAAGTGGCCTCGGGCTGTTCTGATCCCACACCCTGGCACCCCACAGATGAAATATAATGTCTTTTCCGCTGCAAGTGCAGCGTGCACAGCAGTACACTCACATTCATTGTCAGAGTCCCCTTGGCTGCTGGCAGAACCAGCTCTGCATCCATGAGTTCCACAAGCCACTTCAGAGACAATGTCCTTTTTCAAGGGTTCAACTTTACTGAGCAGTAGGGCATCCATCACACATGCAGCACAATCTACACAGAGTGGCATTTTCTCAACTGTCCCTGTTCTTCCTGCAATCTCTTTCTCCTTCCGACAATCCCTGCCTTGCTTATGGACAAATCCTGTCCCACTTCTGGACAATCCCTGTCCCATCTGTGCTCCATGCCCACCAGCTTCCTACCATTCCCTGGTCCGGGCTTCAATAGGAAAAAGTGCCAGGTTCACCATCTCAGCTTCACCTTCCCCAGTCATAGACCCCGAATCCTCTTTGGGTTGGTTCCTAGCCGAGCTGGTGACAGCCCACACGCCGCTCAGCCTGGGGGCCCTTTCCTGCCGTAGATTTATCCCCATGGCTAGCAAACTCTCACTGACCACTGGTGCATCCTGACTGCACCGAATCCTCACCAGGAAGTGCCCACCTATATCTTGCTGCTCTGTGCTGCACTGCTCTGTAGCCCCTCCCTACTGGAAAACCCCTATACTAACTAAAACTAAGCTAATAATCCTATTCCCTATCTCTAATGTGCCCCACTAATCTAACCCCACTATTATCCTACGCTATCTTCTATTCTACCCCTATTCATATACATAACACATATTCAAGACATCTACATTACATCAATATTAGCAGATGACAAGGTGCCGCACGTGATACACGTATACAGTGTCCACAGGGGGGGAAGACACCTGATGGACGCTGTCACCTCCTTACACCCGTATCATACCAGGTCAACATTTTCCAGCAGAGGTTCCCCAAACAGTGAAGAAAGGAAGATCACAAAAAAGGTGCAGCGTAAGCTCCAAGAGGGGAATCCGAAAGGACACAACTGACCATTGTGAAAGCTGCCCTGAGAAGCCTGGCCTTTACATTAAGGATTGCTTCAAAGAGTACCACACCTCCATAAATTACCGTATATACTCGAATATAAGCCGAGATTTTCAGCCCATTTTTTGGGGGCTGAAAGTCCCTCTCTCGGCTTATATTCGAGTCATATACACCGGGGGGTCGGAGGGGGAGGGGGGGCGGATGTGTCAGGTCATACTTACCCGTCCTGACGCTGTCTCTTGAGCCCCCAGCTTGTCCGCGCTCTCTCGCCCTGCGTTCAGCGGTCACGTGGTACTGCTCATTAAAACTCATGAATATGCGCATTTTCATGAGTTTTAATGAGCGGTATCACATGACCGCTGAACGCAGGAAGAGAGAGCGCGGACAAGCTGGGGGCTCAAGAGACAGCGTTAGGACGGGTAATTATAGCGATACTCACCTGTCCTGCATCCATGGCTGCTTGCTGCTGTCTGTCATCGGTCAGTGAGTTCAGACAGCAGAGGGTGCGGTGACGTGCCCCCTGCAGTCTGAACGTCACTGACCGATGACGTAGCAGATAGCGGTGAGCAGCCATGGACGCAGGACAGGTGAGTATATGACACCCAGCGACGGAGAGGTGAGTATGTCATTTTTTTTATTTTTACATGCAGCAGCAGCACATTGGGGAATAATCTAAGGAGCTTCTTATTGGGTCAACATATGGGGGAATAATCTAAGGAGCTTCTTACGGGGTCAGCATATGGGGGAATAATCTAATTAGCTTCTTACGGGGTCAGCATATGGGGAATAATCTATGGAGCTTCTTCTGGGGACATCATATGGGGGAATAATCTATGAAGCATTTCCCACCCTAGGCTTATACTCGAGTCAATAAGTGTTCCCAGTTTTTTGTGGCAAAATTAGGGGGTCGGCTTATACTCGAGTATATGCGGTAATCCAATTTGATTTTACCTGTTGACCCAACACACTTTTATAATCTGATGTACCCCACACACTTACACATACACTACCATTCAAAAGTTTAGGGTCACTTAGAAATTTCCCTATTTTTGAAAGAAAAGCACAGTTTTTTGCAATGAAGCTAAAATTAAATGATTCAGAAATACACTCTACACATTGTTAATGTGGTAAATGACTATTCTAGTTGCAAACGTCTGGTTTGTAATGCAATATCTTCATAGGTGTATAGAGGTCCATTTCCATCAACCATCACTCCAGTGTTCTTAAGGTACTTTGAGTTTGCTAACTGTGTAAGAAGGCTAATGGATGGTTAGAATACCCTTGAAAACCCTTGTGCAAGTATGATAGCACAGCTGAAAACAGTTTGGCTGATTAGAGAAGCTATAAACCTGACCTTCCTTTGAGCTAGTTGAGAATCTGGAGAATTACATTTGTTGGTTCCATTAAACTCTCAAAATGGCCAGAAAAAAAGAACTTTCATGTGAAACTCGACAGTCTACTCTTGTTCTTAGAAATGAAGGCTATTTCATGCAAGAAATTGCCAAGAAACTGAAGATTTCCTACAACGGTGTTTACTACTCCCTTCAGAAGAGAGCACAAACAGGCTCTAACCAGAGTAGAAAGAGAAGTGGGAGGCCCCGCTGTACAACTGAGCAACAAGACAAGTACATTAGAGTCTGTATTTGAGAAATCGATGCCTCACAGGTCCTCAACTGGCAGCTTCATTAAATAGTACACGCAAATTGCCAGTGTCAACATGTACAGTGAAGAGGCGACTCCGGGATGCTGGCCTTCAGGGCAGAGAGGCAAAGAAAAAGCCATATCTGAGACTGGCTAATAAAAGGAAAAGATTAATATGGACAAAAGAACACAGACAATGGACAGAGGAAGATTGGAAAAAAGTGTTATAGACAGACGAATCCAAGTTTGAGGAGTTTGGATCACACAGAAGAACATTTGTGAGACGCAGAACAACTGAAAAGACGCTTGAAGAGTGCCTGACGCCATCTGTCAAGCATGGTGGAGGTAATGTGATGGTCTTGGATTGCTTTGGTGCTGGTAAAGTGGGAGATTTGTACAAGGGAAAAAGGATTTTGAATAAGGAAGGCTATCACTCCATTTTGCATCGCCATGCCATACCCTGTGGACAGCGTTTGATTGGAGCCAATTTCATCCTTCAACAGGACAATAACCCAAAGCACACCTCCAAATTATGCAGGAACTATTTAGGGAAGAAGCCGGCAGCTGGTATTCTATCTGTAATGGAGTGGCCAGCGCAGGCACCAGATCTCAACCCCATTGAGCTGTAGTGGGAGCAGCTTGACCGTATGGTGCAAAAAAAGTGCCCATCAAGCCAAACCGACAAGTGGGAGGGGCTTCTGGAAGCATGGGGTGAAATTTCTCCAGATTACTTCAGCAAATTACCTGCTAGAATGCCAAAGGTCTGCAATGCTGGAATTGCTGCAATGGGGCATTCTGTGCCGAAAGCAAAGATTGAAGGAGAAAATTATTATTTCAAATAAAAATCTTTTTTTTCAAACCTTGTCAATGTCTGGACGAGATTTTACATTCATTTGGCAACTCATTGGATTAATAAAAGAATGAGTTTTCATGGAAAACACAAAATTGTCTGGGTGACCCCAAACTTATGAACGGTAGTGTAACACTACATTATAAATTCATACAGCAGTAAAACCACAAGCATTATCATAATCATTACTATCTACAGAATAGCTAGAGTTTGTGTAAAGCTGAGATTTATGACCTTTCAGCCAGGATTTGATGATTAGTTTCTTCATTTCTTTTTGGCGGTATAGATCTTATATTAGATTTTATTGCCATTAATACTACTAGTTGGTAATACTAAAGAAATAATTGTCATTATTATGCTCATGCTTACATTAGCTCCCTGTAAACTACAGTCTGACTGCTTGACTGTCGATCTGCTATTAGGAGAATTTAGTGAAAGGGTTTGATTTAAAATACAGTATACACTCATGTATAAGCCGAGATTTTCAGCACTTTTTTTGTGCTGAAAATGCCCTCCCCCCCCCCCCCCGACTTATACACAAGTCATTGTCCAGCATGCCGGCGGGGTGGGGAGCAGCGGCAGGAGCCGGCAGCTGTGACATACTCACCCTCCTGATGGCGTCTCTGCAAGTCCCTGCATCACCGTGGTCCCGAGCCATGAGCTTCTTCCTGTGATCAGCGGTCATGTGACACCGATCATTAACCCCTTTCTGACCTTTGATGTACTATCCCGGCCATGTGCCCAGCGCCTATCTGACCATGGACGGGATAAATGACAGAAAAAAATGACGACACATCCTAGTCTGAATAGCTGCATACCAAAAAAACAGCTTACATATCAAAATAAGGAAATGGTTGCACTCAATTGCATTAAGGCATATCAAATATGAAATATGTGAAGCGTGAATAGCATAATGGCTTTTGGAATTTAGAAAAAAACATATGAAATACTTAGCACAAAATTTGGCCAAAAAATGTGAGTCCATTCACCAACGTCAAGGTGATCTCATTGAACAGGTCCCTATTCTAACTGCCTCATGTGATGGCCATGGAACAAGGAGGGGGAATAAGATTCTGCAGGTGAACAACTGGTTACGTCGATGGTGCCGTCAGCAACGATTTGGATTTCTGGATCACGGAGTGAATTACCTATACGATGGACTACTTGCTAGAGATGGGGTGCACCTTACGAAGACAGGAAAGCATGTATTTGGAAGTCGCCTTGCTACACTTGTAAGGAGAGCTTTAAACTAGAACAACATGGGAAGGGAAGCAAAAGATCAGAAAAAGCCATACACCTGACAAATGCTACTGAGAACTCTGCTATTAGAAGTGGAAAGGAAGAACAAAGACAAAAGTATCTAATCAATAAAAATATTGGAGAAAGAGAAACCAATCACAAACTAAAATGTTTCTATACTAATGCACAAAGCATGGGCAACAAACAAGGAGAATTGGAACTACTAACACAGGAAAAGAAATATGATGTCATTGGAATCACTGAAACTTGGTGGGACGCTACAGGATTGGAATACAAGACTAGAAGGATACAACTTATTTGCAAGAAACAGACTTGATAAACGAGGAGGAGGTGTCGCATTGTATGTTAGAAACGCGTATATCTGCACAGAGATTGAAGCTTCAGAGACTGGGAGTTCTGTGGAAACTGTTTGGGTAAGAATACAAGGACAGAACAATGGAAAGGACACCATTGTAGGCACTTACTACAGGCCGCCTGTGCAAGCTGAAGATATGGATGAACTCTATGCATCAAATGGCCAAGTTCTCCAAAAAATATGACATAGTTGTCATGGGAGATTTCAACTATCCAGACATTTGTTGGGAATCTCTCAGGCAAAACTAACAGGTCAAGGAAATTCTTATCCTCTCTTGCTGACAACATTATCTTCCAAAAGGTAAGGGAGAAAACAAGGGGAACTGCTACCTTGGATCTAATCCTTATAAACAGGGAGGAAATGGTTGAGGAGGTAAAAGTGGCTGGGACCCTAGGAGGTAGCGACCATGCTATTTTAGAATTTTGGATAACTAGAGGAGGAAGACCTGTGAAGACTCAGACGTCAAGGTTAGATTTCAGAAAGGCAGATTTTAAGGGATTCAGAAAGAGAATTGGAGGGATCCAATGGCTGGATATCCTTAAAGACAAAAATGTCCAGGAAGGATGGGAAATCTTGAAAAATGAAATTCTCAAAGCACAATTGTTAACAATTTCAAAAAGAGGGAAGAATAGGAAGCATTTAAGGAAGCCAGGATGGATGAACACAGAACTTAAGCACATGCTAAAAAGGAAGAAAGAAATGTTTATAAAATGGAAAGAGGGAGGCATATCTAAAGAAGAATATAATGCTGTCTGCAGAACCTGCAGGGCACAAATCAGATTATCTAAAGCTGACAATGAATTGAGGCTTGCAAGAGATGTAAAAAGCAATAATAAAGGATTTTGGGGATATGTCAAAAGTAAAAGAAAAGTCAAAGATGCTATAGGATTTTTAAGGATGAAAATGATGAAATGGTAAGACAGGATGTTGAGAAGGCCGAACTTTTAAATTCCTATTTTGCATCTGTTTTCTCTCAGAAAGGAAATGTAACATCAACTGTTCTTCACTGTCCTATTAAGGGAATAGAATAATCCAGGATATCTATAAACAGAAAGATAGTGAGGAAACACTTAGCTAACCTAAATGAATTCAAGTCTCCAGGTCCAGATGAATTACACCCCAGAGTACTGAAGGAGATAGCAGAAGAAATTTCTGAACCACTCTCCATATTCTTTGAAAATTCTTGGAGAACAGGAGAAGTCCCAGAAGACTGGAGAAGAGCTAATGTTGTTATTATCTTCAAAAAGGGGAAGAAGGTGGACCCAGGCAACTATTGGCCGGTAAGTCTGACTTCTATACCAGGAAAGATCTTTGAACAAATTATTAAACAACATGTATGTCAGTACCTGGATAAGAATGAAGTGATTAAACAGAGTCAGCATGGGTTTGTAACTAATAAGTCATGTCAGACTAACTTAATTTCCTTCTATGACGGAATCACTGATTGGGTGGATCAGGGATATGCTGTAGATATAGTATATCTTGACTTCAGCAAAGCATTTGACAAAGTCTCTCATACAATCCTTATTGAAAAAATGACTAAGTATGGAATGGACAAGGCAAATGTTAGGTGGATTCATAACTGGCTTAGTGATCGGACCCAAAGAGTGGTCGTAAATGGCGGCACATCCAGTTGGAAGAATGTCTCAAGTGGGATACCACAGGGCTCTGTCCTGGGCCCTGTATTGTTCAACATCTTTATCAACGATTTAGATGAAGGAATTGAGGGTAAACTGATTAAATTTGCTGATGACTCAAAGCTAGGAGGGATAGCTAATACTAGAGAAGAGAGAGAGAGGATTCAAAACGATATAAATAAACTGGAGCAGTGGGCAGCAACTAACAGAATGGTTTTTAACAAGGAAAAATGCAAAGTACTACATCTGGGCAATAAAAATGAAAAAAGCATATATAGAATGGGAGGAATAGAGTCAACAGTGTGATGCAGCAGCAAAAAAGGCAAATGCAATTCTAGGATGTATTAACAGAAGCATACAGTCTAGATCACGTGAAGTCATTATTTCCCTCTACTCCTCTTTGGTCAGACCTCATCTGGAATATTGTGTCCAGTTTTGGGCACCACATTTTAAAAAAGACATCAAGAAACTGGAGCAAGTTCAGAAAAGAGCGACCAGAATGGTGACTGGTCTGCAAACCCTGTCTTATGAGGAAAGGTTGCAGGATTTGGGAATGTTTAGTTTGCAAAACAGAAGACTGAGAGGAGACTTAATAGCTGTCTACAAATATCTAAAGGGCTGTCACATTGTAGAAGGATCAACTTTATTCTCATTTGCACAAGGAAAGACTAGAAGCAATGGGATGAAACAGAATGGGAGGAGACACAGATTAGATATTAGAAAAAACTTTTTGACAGTTAGAGTGATCAATGAGTGGAACAGGCTGCCACGAGAAGTGGTGAGTTCTCCTTCAATGGAAGTCTTCAAACAGAGGCTGGACAGACATCGGACTGGGATGATTTAGCAAATCCTGCTTTGAGCAGGGGGTTGGACCAGATGGCCCAGGAGGTCCCTTCCAACTCTACGATTCTATGATTCTATGAACTACTGGCTAATAACAAGATAAATATTTATAGGAGGCTAAGAACCAAAAAGTGATTGGATGTAATTAAAATCACAGCTTGATGAAGGGCGGAGTGCTCAGTCAGAAAGCTAACATACAAATGACAGATGACCCGTTCATTGAGATCACCTTGACGTTGGTGAATGGGCTCACATCTTTTAGCCAAATTTTGTGCTAAGTATCTCATATGTTTTTTCTAAATTCCAAAAGCCATTATGCTATTCACATTTCATATATTTCATATTTCATATGCCTTAATGCAATTGAGTGCAACCAATTCCTTATTTTGACAAGGACGGGATAATATGTCATGTGCGATCGGCCGTCCTTCGGGGAGAGTGCGTACGATCGTGGCCGGGTGTCAGCTGATTCTCACAGCTGACACGGGCACTAAGTGCCAGGAGCGGTCACGGACCGCTCCCGGCACTTTAACCACCGAAACACTGGGATCAAACATGATCGCAGCGTACATGAGCCGGCACAGGGGCTGACAGCCTCTATGCCTTTGGATCGAAGATCATGCCACGGAGTCCCGATCGCTGCCATGGAGACCTGATGTTGTCATGATGACATCCGGGTCTCCAGTGCTGAGAAGCTTCCTGTCATGCGCAGTGCATGTCAAGAAGCCGCTCAGGTCAGTGTGCAGAAAGTGCAGCGCTGACAGTTTCTATAGCAAGGGGACGCTGCTTCATCTGCATGCTATAGAAGCGATCAGCCTGCACAAAATGATTGTCCCATAGTGGGACAAAGTGTAAAAGTAAGAATTAAATAAAAAAAAAATTAACTAATAGTAAAAATATTTTAAATAATCAAAAATAAAAAAAAATAATCAAAAATAATTAAGAAATCAATATTTATTAACCTCTTCACGACCGCCCACAGTAGATAAACGTTGGCGCTTGCTGGGCTTTGTGCAGCGCCGACGTTTATCTACTGTCGGCGGTTTTGTGCCCCCCAGGACCCCCACATACCTTCCAATGCGGGGATCCCGGTGCGCAATGCATGCTGGGACCCCCGACGTCATCGAGACCTGATTGGTTCAGGTCCCGATGACGTCAGCGTCACAGCAGCCAATGGGAGCGATCGCTGGGAAAGCTGCTTGTTTCCCGGCGATCTCCCTCATTGTAACGCGGCTTCTCCCTCTGATCTAACACTGACAGCTGATCAGAGGTGAAGCAGCGTTATTGTGTGACTAGATCGCTGCCTGGCACAGCTGATCGCTGCCTGGCACAGCTGTGCCAGGCAGCGATCTTGTCACACAGTAACGCTGCTTCACCTCTGATCATCTGTCATTGTGAGATCAGAGGAGAAGTCGCGTTATTATGTGCCAGGCAGCGATCTTGTTACATAGTAACGCTGCTTCTCCTCTGATCTCACACTGACAGATGATCAGAGGTGAAGTGGCGTTACTATGAGTCAGATCGCAGGGCAGCGATCTTGTGACAAAAATAAAAAAAAAAGTTAAAAAAAAAAAATGCTAGGGTTAGGGTTAGGGCTAGGGCTAGGGTTAGGGTTAGGGCTAGGGCTAGGGCTGGGATTAAGGTTATGGGTGTGTTGGTGTTAGGTTTGTGGTTAGGGTTATGGTTAGGGCTGAGATTAGGGTTAGGGGTGTGTTGGGGTTAGGGTTGGAATTAGAATTGGGGGTTTCCACTGTTTAGGTACATCAGGGGCTCTGTAAATGCAATATGACGCCCGCAGACCATTCCATCAAAGTCTGCATTTCAGAACGTCACTACTTCCCTTCCGAGCCCCACCGTGTGCCCAAACAGTAGTTTTCTCCCACATATGGGGTACCAGCGTACTCAGGACAAATTGGACAACAACTCTTAGGGTCCAATTTCACCCGTTACCCTTGTGAAAATAAAAATTGGGGGCTAAAAGATCATTTTTGTGGAAAAAAAATGATTTTTTTATTTTCACGCATCTACATTATAAACTTTACTGAAACACTTGGGGGTTCAAAGTGCTCACCACACATCTATATAAGTTCCTTGGGGGGTCTAGTTTCCAAAATGGGGTCACTTGTGGGGGGTTTCCACTGTTTAGGTACATCAGCGGCTCTGCAAACGCGACATGACACCCACAGACCATTCCATCAAAGTCTGCATTTCAGAACGTCACTACTTCCCTTCCGAGCCCCACCGTGTGCCCAAACAGTAGTTTTCTCCAACATATGGCGGTACCAGCGTACTCAGGACAAATTGGACAACAACTCTTAGGGTCCAATTTCTCCTGTTACCCTTGTGAAAATAAAAATTGGGGGCTTAAAGATCATTTTTGTGGAAAAAAAATGATTTTTTTTTATTTTCACGGCTCTACATTATAAACTTTAGTGAAACACTTGGGGGTTCAAAGTGCTCACCACACATCTAGATAAGTCCCTTGGGGGGGTCTAATTTCCAAAATGGGGTCACTTGTGGGGGGTTTCCACTGTTTAGGTACATCAGGGGCTCTCCAAATGCGACATGGCATCCGATCTCAATTCCAGCCAATTCTACATTGAAAAAGTCAAACGGCACTCCTTCCGTTCTGAGCTCTGCCGTGTGCTCAAACAGTGGTTTAGCCCCACATACGGGGTATTGGCGTATTCGGGAGAAATTGCACAAAAAATTTAGTGGTTCATTTTCTCTTTTTACATTTGTGAAAATAAAAAAAAATGGTTTTGAAGTAAAATGTTTGTGAAAAAAAGTTAAATGTTTATTTTTTCCTTCCATATTCCATTCATTCATGTGAAGCACCTGAAGGGTTAATAAACTTCTTGAATGTGGCTTTGAGTACATTGAGAGGTGCAGTTTTTAGAATGGTGTCAATTTTGGGTATTTTCTGTCATATTGACCCCCCAAACTCACTCCAAATGTGAGGTGGTCCCTAAAAAAAATGGTGTTGCAAATTTTGTTGCAAAAATGAGAAATCGCTGGTCAACTTTTAACCCTTATAACTTACTAAAAAAAAAAAATTATGTTTCCAAAATTGTGCAGATGTAAAGTAGACATGTGGGAAATGTTATTTATTAACTATTTTGTGCGATATCACTCTCTGATTTAAGGGCATAAAAATTAAAAGTTTGAAAATTGCAAAATTTTCTACATTTTTGCCAAATTTTGATTTTTTTAACCAATAAGTGCAGATCATATCTAAAATTTTTTACCACCATCATGAAGTACAATATGTCACGAGAAAACAATGTCAGGATCAGCAGGATCCGTTGAAGCGTTCTAGAGTTATGACCTCATAAAGTGACACTGGTCAGAATTGAAAAAATTGGCCCGGTCACGAAGGCAAAAACAGGCTCGGGTGCGAAGGGGTTAAATCACTAAATAAATATTTGAATTTAAAAGAAAATCTACAATAAAAGTACACATATTTGGTGTCGCCGCGTCCATAAAGACCCGAACTATAAAACTGTCCCATTAGTTAACCCCTTTAGTGAACACCATAAAAAAAGGCAAAAAACAATGCTTTATCATCATGCTGCCGAACAAAAAGTGAAATAACACGCGATAAAAAACATATAAATAACCATGGTATCGCTGAAAGAGTCATCTTGTCCCGCATAAAACGAGCCACAATACATCGTCATTAGTGAAAAAATAAAAAAGTTATAGCTCGCAGAATAAAGCGATGCCAAAATAATTATTTTTTTCTATAAAATAGTTTTAATTCTATAAAAGCTCCAAATTTTTGCTCATTCTGTCTCTCAAAAATCGGAATAGAAAGTGATAAAAAAAATGTCACGTGCCCGAAAAAGGTACCAACAATTGGTACGGCAAAAAACAAGACATCACATGACTTTGGTGGGCCAAAATATGGAAGAATTAAAGCTCTCAGAATGTGGTGATGCAAAAACTATTTTTTACAATAAAAAGCGTCTTTTAGCGTATGACAGCTGCCAAATATAAAAACCGCCATAAATAGTAAATCAAACCCCCTGTTATCACCCCCTTAGTTAGGGAAAAATAATAAAATAAAAAAAATTTATTTATTTCCATTTTCCCATTAGGGTTAGGGCTAGGGTTGGTGCCAAAGTTAGGTTTGGGGCTAGAGATATGATTGGGATTAGAGTTAGGGGTGTGTTGGGGTTAGGGTTGGAGTTACAATTGGGGGGTTTCCACTGTTTAGGCACATCAGGGGCTCTCCAAACGCGACATGGCGTCCGATCTGAATTCCAGGCAATTTTGCATTGAAAAAGTCAAACTGCGATCTTTCCCTTCTGAGCTCTGCCATGCGCCCAAACAGTGGTTCCCCCCACATATGGGGTATCATTGTACTCAGGACAAATTAGACAACAACGTTTGGGGTCCAATTTCTCGTTACACTTGATAAAATAAAAATAATTGGTTCTGAAGAAAATTTTTTGTTAAAAATTATTGATTTTTTTTTTTTTAACATTCCAACAATTCCTGTGAAGCACCTGAAGGGTTAATAAACTTTTTGAATGTAGTTTTGAGCACGTTGAGGGGTGCAGTTTCTAGAATGGTGTCACTTTTGGGTATTTTCTATCATATAGACCCCTCAAAGTGACTTCAAATGTGATGTGGTCCCTAAAAATAAAATGGTGTTGCAAAAATGAGAAATCGCTGGTCAACTTTTAACCCTTATAACTTCCTAACAAAAAAGATTTTGCTTCCAAAATTGTGCTGTTGTAAAGTAAACATGTGGGAAATTTTATTAAGTATTTTGTGTGCCATATCTCACTGATTTAAGGGCATAAAAATTAAAAGTTTGAAAATTGCGAAATTTTCAAAATTTTCACCAAATTTCCATTTTTTTTTCACAAATAAACGCAAGTTATATGAATGAAATTCTACCACTAACATGAAGTACAATATGTCACGAGAAAACAATGTCAGAATCACCGGGATCCATGGAAGCTCCAGAGTTACTACCTCATAAAGGGACAGTGGTCAGAATTGTAAAAATTGGCCCGGTCATGAACGTGCAAACCACCCTCGGGGGTAAAGGGGTTAAAGTAAAAGTAATGAATATTTTTGTTTTGGTTTTTAAACCGGAATCATACATACAGGATAGGGACTGGAGAGTAGTGATGGGCGAGCACTAAAATGCTCAGATGCTCGTAGTTCAGGTTGAGCAAATTGGAATACTCGGGTGTTCGACCCGAGCAACGAGCCCAATGTTAGTCTAAGGGAAAACCAAGCTTTTATGCTGCGACCCCCCACCCTCCTCGGAGGTGTTTCTAGGGTAACAAAACTTCTGAAATGTATGGGGACAGTGCACAAATGACACGGGAACATGATGGGGATCGCCCATAGAAGCATTTCTGACTCCCAGGTCACTGCTGTGTCCAATGATGTCAGAGTCTTACTCCACTTGTACAGACTCACAATAAAACAAACAAAAACTAAACCAAAACGGATTTTACAGGGAAATATGTGAAGAAACATCCTTTCCAGGGTAATAACTTGTATGTAAGGCAAAAGAAATAACCCCCCAAAAAATGTTCCTCCCCCACTCGGGCTATGTTCACACACAGCGTTTTTGAAGTGTTTTTCAACTTTAGCATTGCTTTCAACCAATACACAAATGCCTTCACTGGGAAATGTCATTGTAACATTTACCAACCCTAGTTGGCCATGAGGTGTGTGACACATCATCAGACACATCTTGTTTAATTTATGAAGGAGTGACTCTTAAAGCCACAGAACCTGTTTTTATAGGGGCATCAGTGGGCATTACTATTCTTAATGGACCATTATTAAACAGGGGGTCTCCTATACTGTTATTGCCTATGCATTGAGTGCCTGGACTGCCAAAAATTAGGACGCACCCCAATACTCCTTTCAAGAGATGTATAGGAGGGCCTCCTGAAAAAAAATGTATAAGGCTGAGTGCCCACATTGCGTTTGTTTAGCGTTTCCACCGTGTTTTTGCGGCCGCGGAAATGCTAAAAAAAGCTTCAAAAATGCTAATAAAATGCACCCCCATGCAATCCTATGGGATTTCGCAGTTGCTGTGCCCATGCTGCGGATTTTACCGCTGCGGAATCACATAGCAGTAAAATCCGCAGCATGTTCATTATTTCTGCGGAATCGCAGCAATTCCACCGCCATAGGTTTGCATTGAAACGCTCACTTTACACATTTGTCCATGTCCACCGTGCGTAAAGTGAGCGCTTCATGTGTAGATGGTTCCCAGGGTCCGGAGGAGAGGAGACTGTCCCCCAGGCCCTGGGAACCATATTCCTGTAAAAAATAGAATTAAAATAAAAAATAGTGATATACTTACCCTCTGACGGGCCCCCGGAGTCCTCAGCAATGCTCCCGGTACATTCTGTTCCCAGGAATGCATTGTGCAAAGGGCCTTTTTGACGCTGTGGTCACGTGACCGTGACATCAAAGGCCCTTCACGCAATGCATCCCTGGGAACGGAATGTACAGGGAGCATTGATTAGGACTCCGGGGGCCGCCAGGAGGGGAGTATATCACTATTTTTTCTTATTTTTAACATCCTATCTTTACTATTGATGCCGCATAGGCCACCTCAATAGTAAAAAGTTGGACAAACTTGTCAAGCGCTATGCTGTGTGTGACCAATCTGTCAATCACTTTTCCAAGAGATGCTACAAATCGCTTGGAAAAGCGCAAGCGTTCTGCAAGATAAAAACACTTGCAAAACGCATGAGAATTCCGCATGTGTTTTACCCACGGCAGGGAGTTGCGGAAATGCTGCGGACAATTCAACAGCATTTCTGCAATGTGGGCACATAGCCTAAATGTTAACACTAAATCATCCTCTGTAATAGTTTCAGATAAGGAGGGAAAACGTCTCTTCCCTCAGACAGCTCTCTTGTGGGAGGAATGGACACTTCTGCCTCGGCTACAGCTGACAGAGATAAGGGGGACTCTGGATCACAAAATGATTCAAACCAATTTTCAAGCGACATCTCTCTCAATGACAGTCCAATTAAA
The DNA here is from genome assembly GCF_039654945.1 of Dendrobates tinctorius. Classification (NCBI taxonomy): domain Eukaryota; kingdom Metazoa; phylum Chordata; class Amphibia; order Anura; family Dendrobatidae; genus Dendrobates; species Dendrobates tinctorius. Next base: position 3,202,287 of record NW_027361824.1, read on the forward strand.
TCCCGTGCAAAAAAAAAAAAGAACGTCATTACTCTGCCCAAACGGGAGGATTACATGTTCCCCCTATCAAGTTAGATAATTTTCAGAAATTAAATCTACTGAAGATCTTATCCAAACTGTCACCAAAAAACAATACAAGAAAATATAAAAATTGGCTTTGAAACCCAACAACAATCATTTCAGATTGTCTGTGACAACATTTCTCTTCGACTTGAAAAATCTAAGAAAAGGACAGATAAGGTCGAAGACGCTACTGAATGTTTCTCCAAAATAACCTCAGATCTTCAAGCTGAAATCAACATCAGTTTAGATGAAATTAGCAGACTTAGAAGATCGCAGTAGACGCAACAACTTAGAAATTAGAGGTATTCCTGACAACGTTCCGCAAGCAGAATTAGCGAACTATGTGGAAAACCTGTTTAAAAAAGCCACACCGACCTTATCAGAATCAGAGCTGAATACTGACAGAATACACCGTCTCCCGGGTCCCAACAACAACTATTGTGCGCCTGCATTTTTATAAAACAAAGGAAAAAATCCAGAGCTATGTTCGCGATAAAGGCTCTTTCCCAAAACCTTTTGGCCACATTAAAATCTTCACAGACTTCTCAAAAAATACTATTGATACGAGAAAAGAATTTAGGGAAGCTACACAATGTTTAAAGGAAATCTGTCACAGGAAGTTGGCGGCCTATGTAAATGGCCTGTGTCTGGTCCGATGGGCAGTGTTTCTTCTATTTTTCTCTACCCCATCCGTGGCCCCCATCCGCAATCTTTTCCGGAATTCCAGTAGTTCCACTGAATAGTTCGCGCATGCGCAAAGCAATCTTGCTTCGCGCATGTGCAGTATGCTTTGCCCAACCGCGGGCAAAGCTGAAAATCATTACTGCGCAAGCGCCAGTACACTATGTCCCGGAACACAGCGAAATACTTCCGGGACATAGTGTACTGGCGCATGCGCAGTAATGATTTTCGGCTTTGCCCGCAGTTGGGCAAAGTATACTGCGCATGCGCAAAGCAAGATTGCTTTGTGCATGCGCGAACTATGGAGTAGAACTACTAGAATTCTGGAAAAGATCGCGGACGAGGACCACGGATGGGGTAGAGAAAAAATAGAAGAAACACCGCCCATGGACCGGACACAGGCCATTTACATAGGCTGCCAACTTCCGGTGACAGATTCCCTCTAAGGGATAGAAATATCCGCTACAGATGGGGTTTCCCCACCAAATTATTGGTTTCTTTTAGGGGGAAAATAATCCCTCTTAAAAATCCTAGGGAAGGTTTAGAATTTATTTCGTCATTTTCAGGTGACTAAAGATTTAAGTATAAAGAATATTCGTCTTTTCTAAACGTTCATATAGGTCTTTCTTCTCTGTAGACATATCGTTACTTAAGGGCGACAATTTATAATATGAATATCCTTGCTGACATTTAGATGTGACACCCATCACACTTGGTGTAAAATATTATATAAATAAATTTATGCTATTTGGTCAAATTTTGGTATAAAACCTCCTTTTGACAAAGGGTTTCATGTGGGACTCTAATCACAAACTGTTTTTCCCCAACCTAGGAGAGAATCACGAAACTTTGAAACCCTCCAGGAAAGCTCTCTCTTTTTTTTCCAGAGACTTGTAGAAATTTTGTTAAAATTTTATTAATATTGTATTGTGTGTAATTTTATTAATTTTTTAATCTTCAGATTTTATCTCTGCCATCAATCAGATATCGATTAGCCATGAACATCAAAATTATGTCACACAACGTCAGAAGATTAAACACGGCAGTCCTAGGAAAAGATTTGCGGTTTGGAAAGAAATTAGATGATATCAAGCAGACGATATTTGCTTACGAGAGGTTAAATTTTCAAAAGGAAACTTTCCAAAATTTGAACACAGAAATTATTCAAATATTTTTACTTCTCTAAGGCTGAGTTCACACGTGGCGGTTTTTTCGCATTTTCGCGGCGGTTTTAACCGCGCGATTTTGCCACGAAAACGTGAAAAATAAGCATCCCGTGCAATCCTATGGTATTCCGCAATGCTGTGCTAATGCTGCGGTTTTTTCAGTGGCGGAATCGCTTCGTGGTAAAAAACGCAGCATGCTCATTAATTTAGTGGAATCGCGGCGATTCCGACCACATAGGAATGCATTGTTCCGCTTACTTTCTGCATGTGGCTGTGCCCACCATGAGAAAAGTAAGCAGAACATTTGCGGATAGTACCCACGGTCCGGAGGAGAGGAGACTGTCCTCCGGGCTTTGGGTACCATATCCCTGTAAAAAATAGATTTAAAATAAAAAATATTGTTATTCTCACCTTCCGGCGTCCCATGCAGCCTTCCCGCCTCTCTCCACGCTCCCGGTCCCAGTAGTCCTTTGCGAGAATGACCGCGATGTTGTTGAGATCTCGCGGGAGCGCGACGTCTCGCGGTCATTCTCGCAAAGGATTACTGGGACCGGGAGCGTGGAGAGAGGCGGGAAGGCTGCATGGGACGCCGGAAGGTGAGAATAACAATATTTTTTATTTTTTTTTTATTATTTTTTACATTTTATCTTTTTACTACTGATGCTGCATAGGCAGCCTCAATAGTAAAACGTTAGTCACACTCGTCAAACACTATGTTTGACGAATGTAACCAACCTGTCAATCAGTTCTCCAAGCGATGCTCTAGATCACTTGGAAAACGCTAGCATTCTGCAAGCTAATTACGCTTGCAAATCGCTAGTTTTTCGGCAGGAAAATCGCGGGAATTTAAAATGCCGAGAGTTGCGCTACGTGTGAACGTAGCCTAAATGAGAAAAAAAAAGCCGGGGTTATAACCATAATTAAAGACTCTTTATCATTCAAAACATATGTGACATGCACAAGTGTGAACAAGTCGGTAAGACAACGTTCAAACCACCCACTAACTGAGACACAACAAGAAAACAGATTTGCCAAAATACTCTGCAGTAAAATATATGACATTACTCAGCAAGTGCTGGATAACAAATACAGGGTATTTAGTCGATACGTTTTTTTGCAAAAAAAATGTATACCAAGCTGCTTCACCGCGTCAAGGTAACCCGTATTGAAGCAGTCCCTATCTAATGTATTTAAAACCTGAACATCTGAACAGTGTCTAAAATGAACAGGATTCGGACAGGCGCTTCTTAGTATGGGCTTGGGGTGCAATACAGCTCTTTTGCGCATGCCACACTAGAGAGGGGTGGGGTCTCTCAAACCATGGTCAAGGTAAATACATGTATTTAAAATACATTAGATAGGGACTGCTTCAATACGGGTTACCTTGATGCGGTGAAGCAGCTTGGTATACTGTTTTTGCAAAAAAAGTATCGACTAAATACCCTGTATTTGTTATCCAGCACTTGCTGATTACGGTCATATATTTTACTGCAGAGTATTTTGGCAAATCTGTTTTCTTGTTGTGTCTCAGTTAGTGGGTGGTGTGAACGTGGTCTTACCGACTTGTTCACAATTGTGCATGTCACACATGTTTTTAATCCATTTTTTCCTTGCCTAGCATGGTTTGAGAGACCCCACCCCTCTCTTGTGTGGCATGCACAAAAGAGCAGTCTTGCACCACAAGCCCATACTAAGAAGCGCCTGTCCGAATCCTGTTCATTTTAGACACTGTTCAGATGTTCAGGTTTTAAATACATTAGCTAGGGACTGCTTCAATACGGGTTACCTTGACGCGGTGAAGCAGCTTGGTATACATTTTTGTTATGAATGAGTCACCAGAGGAGGAAAAAACAAAAATACAAGCTAAGTCCAGAAAACCGGAGAGGTTGGTAGCTAGCGGATTGCAGACCCCTGATCCTATTCACAACAACTAACAGTAGCCGTGGAGCGCTCCTACGGTGGTCCTAGACGCCTCTTCACAGCCGGAGAACTAAATAAGCCTAAAGACAGAAAGGGGAAATCTAAACTGCCCCAGAGCAGACCCCAAAGCAATAGACAGCCCCCAACATGTATTGTCGGTGAAAACAGATGAAAACACAAACAGACACAGACAGAAAGACAGGCAGAGCAAATGATGGGGCCCAACTAGATAGGAAAGGACAGAAAAGATGCTGGCTGCAATCCGCAAAAACCCTACCAAAAATGTCCCAACACGTCTGATAGGAAAAACGGCCCTGAAGTCACTAGACTTTAAAATCCCTGTATCAGCACTCCGATATATTCTGAAGACAGAGGAAAAGAGATTTAACCAAATCAGGGACAAAAATGGAAATTCAGCAGAGCCCCAGCTGGGGCTGCAGAACACAAAACTAAGCAAATCAGACAAAATCTCATGGAACAATAACAGAGTATAACTTAGCTTTAGAAGACAGGAACTGAACTGGAGGCCAGAGCTCAGAGCAGAGAAATCACCAGCAACCCTACAGGGCGTCAGATGCCTTATATCAACGCAGAGATTCCGGATGTCCAATCGCAATCCACCTGTTCAGGTGACAGGTTTCTACCATCCAAATCAGTTTCACCACCTCCTTTCTCCAGCAGAGGGAGTTCATCGGACATCAAAGGTGAACGAGAAAATGAGCTCACAACAGTGCCTCACCCTTGAGGAGGGGTCACCGAACCCTCATCCACGCCACCAGGCCGATCAGGATGGGCCCGATGAAAAGCACGAACCAATCTTTCGGCATGAATATCAGATGCAGAGACCCAAAAATTATCCTCCTGGCCATAACCCTTCCACTTAACCAAATACTGGAGTCTCCGTCTAGACAGATGAGAATCCAGTATCTTCTCAACCTCATATTCCACATTACCTTCAACCAATACAGGGTCAGGAGGTGCCACCACAGGAACTACTGGCTCAACAAACCTCTTCAGCACAGACTTATGAAACACATTATGGATCTTAAATGTAACAAGAAGAGCCAATCGAAAAGAGACCGGATTAAGAATCTCCAAAATCTTGTAAGGTCCAATAAATCTAGGTTTAAACTTTGGAGAAGCCACCGTCATAGAGATATTCTTTGATAACAACCAAACCATATCACCCACCTTAAACCGGGGACCAATGGTCCTATGCCGGTTGGAAAACCACTGGGCCTTTTCCTGGGAGAGAGACAACTTATCCACCACTTGGTCACAAATCTGGTGCATTCTCTCCACCACAGTGTCAACACCTGGGCAGGCAGAAGACTCCACCTGCCCTGAAGAGAATCGAGGATGTAACCCAAAGTTACAAAAAAAAGGTGACAGAGTGGCAGAACTAGCTCTATTATTTAAAGCAAATTCGGCCAAGGCCAAAAATGAGACCCAATCATCCTGATCAGCAGAGATAAAACATCTCAAATAAGACTCCAAAGTCTGGTTTGTTCTCTCCGTCTGCCCATTGGTCTGAGGGTGAAGCACAGAGGAGAAGGACAACTGAATTCCCAGCTGGAACAAAAAGTCCTACAAAATCTAGAGACAAACTTAACTCCTCTGTCAGATACAATGTTCTCAGGAATCCCATGCAAGCGAACCACCTGTTGCAAAAACAAGGGCACCAACTCTGAGGAAGATGGCAACTTAGGGAGTGGTACAAGATGGACCATCTTAGAGAATCTATCACAAATCACCCAGATAACAGTAATTCTCTGAGAGACAGGCAGATCAGAAATAAAATCCATTGAAATATGGGTCCATGGCCTCCTGGGCACCGGCAAAGGCATCAACAACCCACTAGAGTGAGAACAAGGTTTAGACCGGGAGCAAGTCCCACAGGACTGCACAAAATTCCTGACATCACGAGATAAGGCGAGCCACCAAAAAGACTGACTCACCAAATCTCTAGTACCAAAAATACCTGGATGACCAGCCAATGTGGAGCAATGAACTTCAGACATTACTCTCTTCCTCCACTGGTCAGGAACATACAATTTTCCAATGGGACAACGCTCAGGTTTGTCCTCCTGAAACTCTTTCAGAGCACGTCTCAAATCGGGCGAGATGGCAGAAAGAACTACCCCCTCACCTAAGATGGTAGCAGGCTTGGTCACAATAGGAGAATCAGCAAAGAAACTCCTAGAGAGGGCATCTGCCTTGACATTCTTAGTGCCCGGAAGAAAAGAGACCACAAAATCAAAATGTTTGAAAAACAAGGCCCACCTAGCCTGTCTAGGATTCAAGCGTTTGGCCGACTCAAGGTAAATCAAATTCTTGTCGTCAGTGAGGACCACGACTTGATGTCTAGCTCCCTCCAACCAATGTCTCCACTCCTCAAATGCCCACTTCATGGCTAACAGTTCCCGATTCCCCACATCATAGTTGTGTTGAGATGGGGAGAACTTTCGGGAAAAGAAAGCACAGGGATTCATTTTAGATGTTACCGGATCTTTTTGGGACAAAACAGCTCCTGCATCAATCTCAGAAGCGTCCACCTTTACCTGAAACGGGAGTGACACATCAGGTTGCCGCAAAACCGGAGCAGAAGTGAACCTCCGCTTCAGCTCCTGAAAGGAAGAAACAGCCTCTGGAGACCAATTCAGCACATCAGCACCCTTCTTAGTCAAATCAGTCAATGGTTTGGCAATACCAGAAAAATTAGCTATAAATTTACGATAAAAATTAGCAAAACCCAAAAACTTCTGGAGGGCCTTCAAAGTAGTGGGCTGAACCCAATCATAAATGGCCTGTACCTTGGCCGGGTCCATTTCAATAGTTGACGGAGACAAAATAAATCCCAAAAATGAAATCCTCTGTACACCAAAAAGGCATTTCGACCCCTTAACATACAGGGAATTCTCCCTCAAAATCCGGAACACAGTCCGAACATGTTCCACATGAGAGTCCCAATCCCTGGAAAAGATCAAAATATCATCCAAATAGATGATCAAAAATGTATCCACAAAGTCCCGGAAAACATCATTCATGAAGCACTGGAAGACAGAAGGGGCATTAGTGAGCCCAAAAGGCATCACCAGGTACTCCGGAGTATTAAACGCCGTCTTCCATTCATCCCCATGCTTAATGCGAATAAGATTATACGCCCCCCTGAGGTGAAGCTTGGTAAACCAGCAAGCACCTTTAACTCTGGCGAATAGATCAGAAATCAGGGGTAATGGATACTGACATTTAACAGTAATTTTGTTGAGGGAACGATAATCAATACAAGGCCTTAATGAACCATCTTTCTAGGCCACGGAAAAAAAAAACAGCACCCAAGGGTGAAGAGGATGGTCTAATATGACCTTTCTCCAACGACTCCTTAATATAAGATCGCATAGCCTCATGCTCGGGTACAGATAAATTGAAAAGTCTACCCTTGGGAAATTTACACCCAGGGCTCAGCTCAATTGCACAGTCATAACTCCTATGAGGAGGCAAAGACGCAGACTTATTCTCACTAAATAGATCATAAAGATCAGCCTAATAGTCAGGAACATCATGCGACTGGGGAGAGGTGGAGAAAACAGGAGTGTCACTAAGAGCACACTGACAACCCCAACTCACCACAGACACAGATTTCCAATCCAAAACTGGATTATGGATTTGCAACCAGGGAAACCCCAGAACAATGGTATCATGCAAATTATGCAACACCAAAAATCTGCAATTTTCTTGATGGTCTGAGGCGACCTGCATTACCACCTGGGTCCAAAACTGAGGATTATTCTTCGCCAAAGGAGTAGCATCAATATCCCTCAAAGGGATAGGCGTCCGCAGAGGTGTCATAGGAAACCCACAACATTTAGCAAAATCCAAGTCCATCAGGTTCAGAGCCGCTCCTGAATCCACAAAAGCCTTAGCGGAAAATGTGGACAGGGAGCAGATAAGAGTAACTGCCAGACGAAACTTAGGTTGTACACCACCAACAGCAAATGTGTGTGCAAAATGTTTCTCTCATTTAGAGCAGACAGAAATATTATGAGAGGCATCTCCACAGACAAAACACAGCTTATTACGCCTTCTCAACTCCTGACGTTGCGCCCTAGACAAAACTCTATCACATTGCATAGGTTCAGACATTTGTTCAACAGGTGGCAACATTTCTCGTGTAATTTTACGTTCACGTAAACGCCGATCAACCTGAATGGCTAATGACATAGAATCGTCAAGACCAGAGGGAACAGGAATTCCCACCATACCATAGTATCTTTTACGGTTTCTGACAAACCCTTCCGAAAGGTAGTAAGGACCGCCCACTTTCGGAATTTTTGACAGTACAACTCTGCAGAATCCTGACCCTGGCTCAATGCCAACAGGGCTTTTTCAGCTTGATCAATAGCATTAGGTTCATCATACAACAACCCCAAGGCTTGAAAAAATGCATCCACATTAGTTAGAATAGGATCATCAGGTGTCAAAGAAAACGCCCAATCCTGGGGATCGCCGCGCAGCAAAGAGATGACAATTTTAACCTGCTGCGCAGAGCTCCCCGATGAGCTAGGCTTCAAGACAAGAAATAATTTACAATTATTCTTAAAATTCAAAAATTTAGACCGATCCCCAAAAAACACATCAGGAGTAGGGATCTTTGGTTCAGCAGCATGTGAATGAGCAAGATAGGCGGAAATTACCCGCACTTCAGCAATGAGCTGCTCCACACGATCAGACAATTGCTTAATCTCCATTAAGAAAAAATTCCTCCTACGGACCCAGAGAAAAAGAGGAAAAAATATACATAAAAAAAAAAAAAAAATTCTGACACTTTTTTTTTTTACAATTCTTTCCTGCTATTGAGTACCCTAGAATCTGCGGTATGGCTGGTGATTCTGTTATGAATGAGTCACCGGAGGAGGAAAAAACAAAAATGAAAGCTAAATCCAGAAAACCGGAGAGGTTGGTAGCTAGCGGATTGCAGACCCCTGATCATATTCACAACAACTAACAGTAGCCGTGGAGGGTTCCTACGGTGGTCCTAGACGCCTCTTCACAGCCGGAGAACCAAATAAGCCTAAAGAAAGAAAGGGGAAATCTAAACTGCCCAAGAGCAGACCTCAAAGCAATAGACAGCCCCCAACATGCATTGTCGGTGAAAACAGATGAAAACACAAACACTGACAGAAAGACAGGCAGAGCAAACGATGGGGCCCAACTAGATAGGAAAGGACAGAAAAGATGCTGGCTGCAATCCGCAAAAACCCTACCAAAAATGTCCCAACACGTCTGATAGGAAAAACGGCCCTGAAGTCACTAGACTTCAAAATCCCTATATCAGCACTCCGATATATTCTGAAGACAGAGCAAAAGAGATTTAACCAATCAGGGACAAAAATGGAAATTCAGCAGAGCCCCGGCCGGGGCTGCAGAACACAAAACTAAGCAAATCAGACAAAACAATAACAGAGTATAACTTAGCTTTAGAAGACAGGAACTGAAGTGGAGGCCAGAGCTCAGAGCAGAGAAATCACCAGCAACCCTACAGGGCGTCGGCTGCCTTATATCCACTCAGAGATTCCGGATGTCCAATCGCAATCCACCTGTTCAGGTGACAGGTTTCTCCCATCCAAATCAGTTTCACCACCTCCTTTCACCAGCAGAGGGAGTTCATCGGACATCAAAGGTGAACGACGAAATGAGTACACAACACATTTTTTTTGCAAAAAAACATATCGACTAAATACCCTGTATTTGTTATCCAGCACTTGCTGATTACTGTCATATATTTTACTGCACATTATTTTTGCAAATCTGTTTTCTTGTTGTGTCTCAGTTAGTGGGTGGTGTGAAGGTTGTCTTACCGACTTGTTCACACTTGTGCATGTCACATGTTTTAATCCGTTTTTTCCTTGCTAGCATGGTTTCAGAGTCCCCACCCCTCTGTGTGGCAAGCACAAAAGAGCTGTCTTGCACCACAAGCCCATACTAAGAAGCGCCTGTCCGAGTCCTGTTCATTTTAGACACTGTTCAGAGGTTCAGGTTTTAAATACATTAGATAGGGACTGCTTCAATACGGGTTACCTTGACGCGGTAAAGCAGCTTGGTATACATTTTATTGCAAAAAAAAGTATCGACTAAATACCCTATATTTGTTATCCAGGACTTGCTGATTACTGTCATATATTTTACTGCAGAGTATTTTTGCAAATCTGTTTTCTTGTTGTGTCTTCATAATTAAAGTTGATTGAAGAAACAGGCGACTCTCAGGGCACGTACCGCATCTTGATATGTTATCTCAATAAAAAACTATACATAAACCTTTATTGGGACCCCGTATGGCAGAGCGCTCTGTCCACAGCACAGCTTGCATTACTACTTCCATAGCGCTGATCTCTCTGGATCCCCAACTATTCAAAGTATTCGCACTTTTGAATGGGTGTCTTTTCTGCATCTCCAACATTTCAAACATATGGGGTCCCACTAAATGTTTATATCTTGTCTGAAGAAGGTCTAAGCAGAGACCGAAACGATACATGAACATAACCTTTGGGACTGTTATACTTTATATTAATATTTTTTGATGCTGAATGGGAGTGCCAGATTTTCTTTCAAACAACCAATTCTTAAATAAACTACAGAAAAAAAAAATCCAGACTTGTAAGAAAGGAGACCTAATTGTTTTAGGAGATTTCAATATGGGACCTGACGGCCGTCTGGATACAACTTCTTCTACTCGTCACTCTTTGCCTGGTTTAAGTAAATGGTTACTTCATAATGAGCTATTTGATACATTCAGACGTCTCATTACAACATCCAGAGAATGTACGCATTATTCACAAGACCACAAGACTTCTTCTCGAATCGACTTAATCTTGTCTGACGTTTTTGCTTTGAAAAAATTTAAAAGCGAAACTATTCTAGACCAAACTTTCTCAGAACCCTGTCCTGCTGTAGGAGAACTCTCCTTGGTCCCACCCATTATAAATACCTTCTTATGGAAATGTTACTCGTTAATCCTAAAGACTCCCGAACACCAAAAAGAACATGAAAAGGCTACAACTCACCATCAAGAAAACGCATCGAATAATTCCGACCCTTTCTTAATTTGGAACGCACACAAGGCTGTGATAAGAGGACATTTGATTTACATTTCTGAGAGACAGAAAAAGAGAGTTGAAAAAATACAAAATCTACGAGCTCTAATTAAAACTAAAGAGGACGTACAAAATAATCTTCTAAACCTCATTTGGAAATAATGTCACTCAGAATTCGACTTAATGATTAAAGCTTCTAAATTGCAGGTCTATTCATCCATAAATAAGCCTGCCAAGTGTATGACGAATAAATTATAACTAGACAGAGTCAGGAAAAGAATTGATGACATGAAGCTTTCATCAGGAGATTATGGAAACCATCCAAAGGACATAGCTAGGACTTCTGCTGAATTTTATAAAAACCTTTATAACTTGGCTGAAGATCCGTCCATTCCGGCTCACAGTCAGAGCGACACTACTGTATTGTTAGAAGATCTGAACTTACCTAAACCGGATTCCGCTGAATTGGAAATGTTATCCTCCCCATTTACTGTAAAAGAAGAAGTGGAAGACACGATTAAGAAACTGAAGCGGCAGAAATCTCCTGGGCCGGATGGTTCTACTAACGAGTTTTATAAATCTTTTTCAAACATATTATCTCCATACTTGGATCAAATGTTTAATATGGAATCAGAATTAGGAAGATTCCCAAAAGAAATGATGGAAGCGGCCATTATATTAATCCCAAAACTTAAAGGTGAACCCGATAAGATTCAGAACTTTAGGCCCATTTCCCTAATCAATAGTGACATAAAAATGTGTTCAGCCTGTCACCAATTATTTTTGAAGAAGATCCTCCCGCGACTCATCTGTAATGACCAAATCGGCTTTGTGGAAGGACGCCAAGCTTCCGATGGAACCAGGAGACTATTCAATATTCTAATCCTAGCCAAATTATGAAATATACCATCGACTTGTCTAACGCTTGACACAGAAAAAGCGTCTGATAGGCTCAGTTGGGATTACTTGAAGGATATTATGGTCAAATTTGGTTTTAACCAAAAAATCCTCTCTTCAATTTTTGCGTTCTATTCTAATCCAAGTGCAATATGTCAATAATCATTTATCAGATACATTTACCATCTCTAACGGAACTGGGCAGGGCTGCCCTCTGTCGCCTTTATTATTTGTACTGGACAATGACCCCCTTGCTGAAAAAATAAGAAATGACCCTTCAATCTCAGGCTTTGAAACCCCATTGAGGCATTTTAAAATAAGCCTATTTGCGGACGACATCTTTTTGACTTTAACAAACCCTATTAAATCAACTGAAGCCTTAATAATTCTTGACGCACTCTCAAAATTATCATTATATATATATATATATATATATATATATATATATATATACACACACACACACAGTGGGGAAAAAAAGTATTTGGTCTGTCAGCAATAGTGCAAGTTCCACCACTTAAAAAGATGAGAGGCGTCTGTAATTTACATCATAGGTAGACCTCAACTATGGGAGACAAACTGAAAAAAAAAAATCCAGAAAATCACATTGTCTGTTTTTTTTTCATTTTATTTGCATATTATGGTGGAAAATAAGTATTTGGTCAGAAACAAGCAGTCAAGATTTCTGGCTCTCACAGACCTGTAACTTCTTCTTTAAGAGTCTCCTCTTTCCTCCACTCATTACCTGTAGTAATGGCACCTGTTTAAACTTGTTATCAGTATAAAAAGACACCTGTGCACACCCTCAAACAGTCTGACTCCAAACTCCACTATGGTGAAGACCAAAGAGCTGTCAAAGGACACCAGAAACAAAATTGTAGCCCTGCACCAGGCTGGGAAGACTGAATCTGCAATAGCCAACCAGCTTGGAGTGAAGAAATCAACTGTGGGAGCAATAATTAGAAAATGGAAGACATACAAGACCACTGATAATCTCCCTCGATCTGGTGCTCCACGCAAAATCCCACCCCGTGGGGTCAGAATGATCACAAGAACGGTGAGCAAAAATCCCAGAACCACGCGGGGGGGGACCTAGTGAATGAACTGCAGAGAGCTGGGAGCAATGTAACAAGGCCTACCATAAGTAACACACTACGCCACCATGGACTCAGATCCTGCAGTGCCAGACGTGTCCCACTGCTTAAGCCTGTACATGTCCGGGCCCGTCTGAAGTTTGCTAGAGAGCATTTGGATGATCCAGAGGAGTTTTGGGAGAATGTCCTATGGTCTGATGAAACCAAACTGGAACTGTTTGGTAGAAACACAACTTGTCGTGTTTGGAGGAAAAAGAATACTGAGTTGCATCCATCAAACACCATACCTACTGTAAAGCATGGTGGTGGAAACATCATGCTTTGGGGCTGTTTCTCTGCAAAGGGGCCAGGACGACTGATCCGGGTACATGAAAGAATGAATGGGGCCATGTATCGTGAGATTTTGAGTGCAAACCTCCTTCCATCAGCAAGGGCATTGAAGATGAAACGTGGCTGGGTCTTTCAACATGACAATGATCCAAAGCACACCGCCAGGGCAACGAAGGAGTGGCTTCGTAAGAAGCATTTCAAGGTCCTGGAGTGGCCTAGCCAGTCTCCAGATCTCAACCCTATAGAAAACCTTTGGAGGGAGTTGAAAGTCCGTGTTGCCAAGCAAAAAGCCAAAAACATCACTGCTCTAGAGGAGATCTGCATGGAGGAATGGGCCAATGGGCTGTGGAGGAAGACAGCGGGGCTATGGATAGAGCGGGGTTTGTGGAGGGAGAGAGCAGGAGAGCGGGGCTGTGGAGGGGGAGAGCGGGGCTGTGGAGGGAGAGAGCGGGGCTGTGGAGGGATAGAACGGGACAGCGGGTGGAGACCGGGGCTGTTAAGGAAGAGAGCGGGACCTACAGTTAGGTACTATGTCCGGGCAGCGCCGGGCTCTTCGCTAGTCTATATGTGTGTGTGTGTGTGTATCAGCCACACCCACTCCACCTAGCAACCAATCACTAAGCATCTTTCATTTCACCAGAGAGGTTTAAAAGATGAAAGCTGAGCTGTGATTGGTTGATGAACAGTTTTCCTTGTAGACAGTTGTAGAATCATAGAATCGTAGAGTTGGAAGGGACCTCCTGGGCCATCTGGTCCAACCCCCTGCTCAAAGCAGGATTCACTAAATCATCCCAGACAGATGTCTGTCGAGCCTCTGTGTGAAGACTTCTATTGAAGGAGAACTCACCACTTCTCGTGGCAGCCTGTTCCACTCATTGATCACTCTGTCAAAAAGTTTTTTCTAATATCTAATCTGTGTCTCCTCCCATTCAGTTTCATCCCATTGCTTCTAGTCTTTCCTTGTGCAAATGAGAATAAAGTTGATCCTTCTACAATGTGACAGCCCTTTAGATATTTGTAGACAGCTATTAAGTCTCCTCTCAGTCTTCTCTTTTGCAAACTAAACATTCCCAAATCCTGCAACCTTTCCTCATAAGACAGGGTTTGCAGACCGGTCACCATTCTGGTCGCTCTTTTCTGAACTTGCTCCAGTTTGTTGATGTCTTTTTTAAAATGTGGTGCCCAAAACTGGACACAATATTCCAGATGAGGTCTGACCAAAGAGGAGTAGAGGGAAATAATGACTTCACGTGATCTAGACTGTATGCTTCTGTTAATACATCCTAGAATTGCATTAGCCTTTTATGCTGCTGCATCAACTGAGGCTTATTATTCTTATCATTTCTATGGTGTTATCGTCCTTCTGTAAAGCTGGAAATAACACAATTTATTACTGTGCCAACACAGACCACCCTCTGAGACAGACTGCAGGGGGAACCGAGGGAGGGCCTAGTATGACACAGGAGAGGATTAGATACACGGCTCAGCAGTCAGTATCACACAGGAGAGGATTAGATACACAGCTCAGCAGTCAGTATCACACAGGATAGGATTAGATACATGGCTCAGCAGTCAGTATCACACAGGAGAGGATTAGATACACGGCTCAGCAGACAGTATCACACAGGAGAGGATTAGATACACGGCTCAGCAGACAGTATCACACAGGAGAGGATTAGATACACGGCTCAGCAGACAGTATCACACAGGAGAGATTAGATACACGGCTCAGCTGTCAGTATCACAGAGGAGAGGATTAGATACACGGCTCAGCAGTCAGTATCACACAGGAGAGGATTAGATACACGGCTCAGCAGTCAGTATCACACAGGAGAGGATTAGATACACGGCTCAGCAGACAGTATCACACAGAATAGGATTAGATACACGGCTCAGCAGTCAGTATCACACAGGATAGAATTAGATACACGGCTCAGCAGTCAGTATCACACAGGATAGGATTAGATACACGGCTCAGCAGTCAGTATCACACAGGATAGGATTAGACACACGGCTCAGCAGACAGTATCACACAGGATAGGATTAGATACACGGCTCAGCAGTCAGTATCACACAGGAGAGGATTAGATACACGGCTCAGCAGTCAGTATCACACAGGATTCTCGCTTTTTGTGCATAACACTTCCAGTCATCTGTATATAAAAACATTCAGATTTGCACTTGTGGTACGCCCCCTGAGGAAGGAGTTCTGCTCCGAAACGCTCGTCGGGGTGAGCTGGTGGACCACGGGATATCCTGTTACTGCACCCTGCCAGGTATTTATTTGCATTACCTATGCCATGCTCCCATTTAGGTGTGACTGATTATTTGATCTGCATTTGTATTTGATATGTGCCAGTCTTTTTATTACTGATGGATAATATGGCTGCCATAATATATACATCTATGTATAAATCACTTTTATGAGCATGTGGTTCTACCCGCCTGTTTGAGGATGCAGGTTTATGTGCACATTTTATTCCCCTCCCCTGCCTTTGTATTTGTTTCATTAATTATATGTCTATTAATGATCTTTTGATAGCTGTTAATTTAGTTGGACTTTACGACTGTGGCTTTCTTGATGTTTGGAATATTTTGTGCAGTTGGTTCAGATATTGTCTATATATGCAGTTTGGGAGCTATATGATTTAATGATAATTATAGTGTTCACCTATGTGGTGAAGAATTGTACCCATCTGTATATTATCGCTGTCACTATCCTTTTATTGTGATCCTGCTTTGAGCAGGGGGTTGGATCAGATGACCCAGGAGGTCCCTGTACTGTACAGCAGCGTTACTGAGAGCTGCGAGGACACCTACTGGCTGCACAGTCAACTGCACCTCAATTAGATGTATACAAAGATTAATACTATTATTACTAATGTTCATTTTCAGGATTTGTATTTGTTACTTTTAGAGTAATTGCTTTTTTTTATACTACTCATTTTTTTATTTGAAATATTTATTTAAAAAAAAAATGAATTCTGTATATTTTATTACATCATAATGCTATATGTCACTTTTATTTAATGATCAGATATTGCACTTTTATATATTAAAAAATATATATTTTTCCAAACTGTCATTCCCCCTAAATGTGTATATAAACCGCACACACCTGATGAAGGTTTCAGTCCGGAGCCAAAAACCGGATTGCGATTTTGTATCCTAAATAAAAAGTATTTTTTTTAGTTAGCGCATCGTCACCAACGTCACTGGCAGCACAACCTTTCTACTTTTATCACTCCCGGTTCCATTGTTGCACGGCACTGCGCCTCATTGCCAATATTCCAAGTGGTAAGTCTCCATTGAGCTTAATAGCTCCTCCAGCGCCACAATTTCTTATAGCAGGTCGATGTCTGGGAGACAGATTACTGAAAATAAGGTCTAAGTCCTGTTTCACACATCTGTTTTTTGGCATCCGCCATTCGCTTTTTGCATCCGTTTTTGTCTGAAAAAACGGATCCGTTTTCGTTGTACCGCAAACGGATGAAAACGGATCCTTTTTGACGGATCCGCGGTAACCGCTAACGGAAGTCTATGGGACCAAAAAACGGATCCTCCAAAAAAATGGCGGGTCCATTTTTTAACGGAAAACGACGGATTTGGACGGATTTTAAAAAACGGAAGTGTGATCCAGGCCTTAGAGTCTGGATAGAAATCATTGACCGGATGAAAAACCCAAAAGGTTTTAATCACCGACCATTTTGAATAGAATTAAGTCTTCTGGTTTCGCTGCTTTCCAGCTTGTTGTTAGGTCTGAGGATGAATTTTTGCCCGTTCCCGTCTTTGAGAGCTTCACCTTCTGGTCTTTTCCTTCCCACTGAGATTCACTGTCATGCCTACCTCCCGTTCCACAGCTCCCGCTCGCTTCTGCGGCCGCTGCTCTGGCCGTCTCTGCCGCAGCTCCCGCTGTCCCTGCTCCTGCGGCCGCTGCGCTAGCCGCAGCTCCTTCTGTCACAGCGCCGGCGGCTCCTGCAGTCTCCCGTGTCTCCGCGCCGCTCCCGGTTCTCTCGGCCCACCCCTACTGCAGGTGCCTGTCAATCAGCATCCTCGCTTCCTGTCCCCTGTCAGGTACGGGTACGCAGGCGCACATCAAGGCACGCCTCGCCCAAACTGAGTCGCCCTATCCCTTGGCCTCCATGATGCTGGGGCACCCTGACCCGGAAGTCCTGCAGCGTGCCCTATATCAGGCAGCCTCACCCCATGCTCTGAGCCTGACCATCAATTGTGGTTCACGCTTGATCTCAGGTCCACGGTCTCCTACATTTCCTCTGTCTCTGCGCTTTGTACCCTTCCTGGTCCTCCGCTTGTTCCCCACTTGTGACCTCCCTGTGTTCCCTTCTAGGTCCGGTCCGTTCCAGCTTGTGTTCGCCGGTTCCAGCGTCTCCCCCAGAGCCCGATCCTGCCTACTCCTTTGCTGTCTACCTCCGTTCGAAGTGCAGCAGTCTCCCCTGTGATCGTCTCCATCTCTCCTCAGCCCGCCAGTACGTTCCCCGCCTGTGTTTCCCTCCGGCTATTCCCAGGTATCAGCTTCCGCGGCGATAGCCTCCCCTGGGCCTGCCCCTAATGCTCCCTGTATAGGAGGTGGTACACCTGGCCAGCTCGCCCGAGGGAGGTTCGTCGTTGCGGTCCTGAGGGTTCAACTCCCGGAGCTCTCCAGTCTCACATTCACTATTGTGTGTAGCTTACAAAATAAATAAGCCTCTTCACCTTTCTCTTCTGTGATCCCATTCTTATTTACCACCGTTTCTGGAGAGTTGGAATCACTAAGCCGTAGGTCAGAGTGACAGAATGGAACGTGTATCAGTTAGGGCCAGGACCGCAGGGTATGAAGGATAAAAAGGCAGACAAGCAAAACAAAAATCACCGCAAGATACAGAGCCAGGAGTGTGGAAAAACACTGGAAATTATATGCAGTCAATCCAGTACTTGCAGCAAACAGATGGTTAATTGCTGAGTCGTATATCAGCAGACAAACGGTTGATTGCTAAACACGCAAAATTGGTCGCGTGCTTGGAGACAAGCTTACACTGCTGCAGCAGATTGGTCGCGTGAAGAGTTTGTTATCAGGTGTTTGCAGCAGAGTTGTAAGTGAACTAAAACATGTTTCACAGGTCTGAGAAAGGAAGGCAGAAAGTGAATTGAATGGAAGGCAGAAGTTTGCTAAAGAGGTAGACAGCTGAGTGAAGAGGACGATGGTGCAAAGTCCAGAAGTAGAAGTATAGCTGAATACAAAGCTTTCCAGATTCTCTGATAACACATAGCTGTCACTGTCTGCCTTAAAAGGCCTCTGGTGATGATGTCTGAGTTTCCAAAGCAACCCGGAGCAGACTTACATAAAGAAAACCGGTCCTAGGAGGAGGAACCAAAGCCTGGCACCTGAGCCAGGACAAGCGAGTAACACTAGTATGGGATCCAGTGCGAGACCAAGATTATAGGAACCAAAAAAGGTCCCCAAAGTTTTAGGATATAGGGTGTGCGCAAAGCTTCCAGATGAATCAGTAGAGGAATGTCCACAACTACGTACATGTAATAAAGACATTGTATCACAGGAACAATGCGCTTCAGAACACTAGGTGAGCGCAAACATAATATGTCTGGATCTGGCTCTCTGACCTTTATAAGAGGAGACCGTAACGTTGGGAAACGCGTCACTCGTAATGTACACCGATGTGGTCATGCTAAGGCCCGCCGTGATGCCTCGGGAGAGAAAACTCAGCGTCCTCGAATGAGTCTTGGAATTTGAAGAAAAGGATAAGAATCTGTCGGCAAAGATCCGGTTGTAGTCATGGACTACAATACAGGTTATCTATGTATGGCACAATGTATGGCTTGTCCAGCAGAGGCGGCTCCCGGGCTCGTCCAGCAGAGGCGACTCCCGGGCTCCAGCTGCCGATCTGTGGCCCCTTCTCCTAAAGACATCCATCTTCTGGCCTCAGTCACACATACGTGCTGCGGACGCTGACGATACAGGGTTCAGAGTAGGAGAAATACGAAGAACCATGTCTGGGAGAGATGATCGACAATCTACAGAGATTGGCCAAGAGAGCTCCGGGTGAGAATGCCAGGTCACCAGGGCCCCGAGAGGTGCCAGGAGGGGTCCAATAAAAAGCAGGGCCTCTCAGTCAGGTCCCAGCCATTGTTAAGGATACCAAGATTTGGTTCTCTGTACCCAGAAATACATCACATGCTGACTCCAGTGTTGTGTCTGTTTAATGCAGAGTCGCCCCCATAAAGTGAGCGGCCCTGCAGTGGGCTGGCGCCGGCCTGGGATTACAATCCCATCTTGAAGTTCTCACAGCCTTTCCATTATTTTTATCATCCACACATCTTCTAAAAGAAAAAAAAAAAATAGATCGAGACATCATCCCTAGATGCAGGAAATGCCTCACTCACTAGACCTTTGTAGGCCTTTAGACTCTGAGCTGTAGGTCTTGTGGTTTTATTTTTCTGAGCATTGTGCAGTATAACCTTTGCTAAAGAAAAATGAATAGTCACTGCATTCCACGCCCATGGGAGTGGAGAGCAGTGAATATTCATTCATCTTTAATAGCAAGCACAGTGTTAGCTGCAGGCTTCCTAAGTGTCCCCGCTACTTAAGGCAACGAATATTCACTGCTCTCCACTCCCATGGGCGTGGAATGCTGTGAATATTCCTTCCCTTTAGTATGGGGCACACGTGAACGCCCGGCAGCTGCAGGAAGCCTGCGGCTAACACTGTGCTCGCTATTAAAGACCAATGAATATTCACTGCTCCACACACACACACACACACACATAGTCCCAGCGTGGAGATTAGCGAATATTCCGGCAGCTGTCTTCGGCTTGTAAGAAGAGCATGACGTTCCTGAAATGTGCTGCTTACAGACACAAACCAGCTGCTGGCACTGGAGCAGGACACTGCGAGGGAGCAGAGGAAGGCAAGTAGGATGGTTAATGGGTTTTTTTGTTTTTCGGATGGGGGTGAGCACAGTGGCTCAGTGGTTAGCACTGCAGCGCTGGAGCCCTGGGTTCAAATCCCACCAAGGACAACATCTGCAAGGAGTTTGTATGTTCTCCCCGTGTTTGCGAGGGTTTCCTCCGGGCACTCCGGTTTCCTCCCACACTCCAAAGACATACTGATAGGGAAAATAGATTTTGAGCCCCGATGGGGACAGCGATGATAAGGTCTGTAAAGCGCTGTGGAATTAATGGCGCTATATAAAATAAAGATGGGGGATATTAAGTAGAGAATAAACCATATTTTTTCCTTCAATTTTTTTTCCTTATTTCCTCCTCTAAAATCTAGGTGCATCTTATGGTCCAAAAAATACGGTATTTCCTTCCATGTGACACGTTGTCTTCCACCTACAGAAACTGCACAAGTCACAAGTGAGCCCTGGCCCCTGTTCATATAAACTTCATCGTCCTTTTCCATGACTACAGCCGCCCTGGAGTTCACGAAATAAGTCCTGCGCCTAAAACCGCAGATCACATGCGACTGGCATCATGTGTGGTTGATACACAAGCGACTGCATCACAGAACTTCCCCATGGCTACTACACATGCAACCTATGTCAGTGCAACACAGGACTGCCCCGCAACCACTACACACGCGACCTACGGCAGTGCAACACAGGACTGCCCCACGATCACTACACACGTGACCTACAGCAGTGCAACACAGGACTGCCCCGCAATCACTACACACGCGACCTACGGCAGTGCAACACAGGACTGCCCCACGATCACTACACACGTGACCTACGGCAGTGCAACACAGGACTGCCCCACGATCACTACACACGTGACCTACGGCAGTGCAACACAGGACTGCCCCGCAATCACTACACACGCGACCTACGGCAGTGCAACACAGGACTGCCCCGCAATCACTACACACGCGACCTACGGCAGTGCAACACAGGACTGCCCCGCAATCACTACACACGCGACCTACGGCAGTGCAACACAGGACTGCCCCGCAATCACTACACACGCGACCTACGGCAGTGCAACACAGGACTGCCCCGCAATCACTACACACGCGACCTACGGCAGTGCAACACAGGACTGCCCCGCAATCACTACACACGCGACCTACGGCAGTGCAACACAGGACTGCCCCACGATCACTACACACGTGACCTATGGCAGTGAATCATAGGACTGCCCCGCAATCACTACACACGCGACCTACGGCAGTGCAACACAGGACTGCCCCGCAATCACTACACACGCGACCTACGGCAGTGCAACACAGGACTGCCCCGCGATCACTACACTCGTGACCTACGGCAGTGCAACACAGGACTGCCCCACGATCACTACACACAACCGCCCCGCAATCACTACACACACGACCTACGGCAGTGCAACACAGGACTGCCCTGCAATCACTACACACACGACCTACGGCAGTGAATCACAGGACTGCCCCGTGATCACTACACACGCGACCTACGGCAGTGAATCACAGGACTGCCCCACGATCAGTATACACGTGACCTACGGCAGTGATCACAGGACAGCCCGTGATCACTACACACGCAACCTACGGTAGTGAATCACAGGACTGCCCCGTGATCACTACACATGCGACCTACGGCAGTGAATCACAGGATCGCTCCGCGACCACTACACACGTGACCTACGGCAGTGAATCACAGGACTTCCCCGCGATCGGTATATACGCAACCTTCGGCAGTGAATCACAGGACTGCCCTGTGATCACTACACACGCGACCTATGGCAGTGAATCACAGGACTGCCCTGCGATCACTACACACGCGACCTACGGCAGTGAATCACAGGACAGCCCCGCGATCACTACACATGAGCTACTTTATGGGAGTCTTACTTTGCACTTACAATACTGATTAGAGCGGTCGCACAACGTGGAGTTAATATAGAACAGAACGATGGGTAACAAGGGAAGAAAGATTTATTTACATGATATAAATACTGCTTTGCATAAGTCCTAACACCCAAACAAACGTACAGAGCAGCTGCCCCCATTGTTTTGTGCATGTTCTGTCTGTAATCCCGGGAGGACATAGGAGAAGATATCGGGGGGGGGTGTAACGTCTATAGGCGGGAGCAGTCCCCGACAAGGAGCAGCGGCCACTGACGTGTGGAGTCCAGAGATCTGCGCACATGACGCATCGCGGGTGTCACCACTACTCTCCGCACCTGCTGGCGTGTCCTTCAATCTCATCCTCCTGGAAAGGGAAACCGCACAGCGGGCACTGAATATAGGGCTCGGACCGGTGCGGAGCGGCCAACAGCTGCAGGGAGTCATCCCAGTCATCATCAGAAGATGAGAGGTCGATGCAGTGTGATACCGAGGCTTCTCCACAGGAGGCAGCGTGGAGCAGGAGCTGAGCAGGGGGAAAGTGTCCTGAGAACAGATATATAATGTGTCATCAGACGTATAACCCGCTCTGTACTGAGGTGTATAGAGACGTAGACGTGGCCTGTAATAACCATATAATGGACCCCCCCCGTACAGGCGGCAGATGACTTGCACTCTTACTCTCTCTCGTCCTCACCTGCACAGATTGGACATGTGTTGGTGTCGGTCTCGGGGGAGCACAGCGCGGTGCTGGGCCTGTCTCGGTCTCTCCTTGGTGTTAGGTGTCTCTCGCTGGTACGAGTCTGCGCTCTCTTCCTTATAAAGGAGACATTAGAAGCTTGATAACAATGGTCATGGCTCCCTGTAAGCGGAGCAGCCCCCCGCCTCTTGCTGCAATGTGCCTGCGGTCAGCAGTGAGGACCCCCGGAGCCGGGCACAACGCAGCAAAACCCCTGGGGGGCTCCGACAGCACCAGCAGGCGCGAGACGGAGGCAGTGAAGGTGCCGGATCCTCCTGAGAGGGGGGCTTTCAACACTTAAGGTCCTAGCTGAGCATGTTCTCTCTCCACACTAATCAGCCCCTAATCGCCCGGACCCCCAACGATCCCGATATTCCCTGTCAGAACGGAGCTATGGCGGAAGGCATGAATTACGTCGTACGAGTGTAAACACCTACAGGTGACACCCAGAGAGTACAGGGGGGCCGGGGAGGTGACACGCTGTGGGTGGAGAGCCCCTTTAGGAGATAGTCACATTGGGGGTGTTAGAGTCCTAGCAGGGGACTCTGGAGACGTCCTACCTTCTTCGGGTCTCCTCCATTTTCAGTCGGCGATTAGGGGTCTCATGTTCCTTCTTTGAGGGGTGCAGTCTCGTCATGGGGGTCTCGGGACAAGATCCTGGGGGAGCAGTCAGAATATGGAGGGTTATGGAGAAGTAAATGACCGGGCAGACCCCCGTATAAAAGTCGGGAGGCAGAAGCTGTGATGGCGGTCACCGGACAGAAGTTTGCAAACTTATCTGAATTTATAGGGGCCATTCCCTTCTGATCTAATGTGCCAGACAGGCGTTCTGGGGGTCCCCACTGATCCCCCCGATGTCTGTCGTC
The DNA here is from genome assembly GCF_039654945.1 of Dendrobates tinctorius. Taxonomy (NCBI): domain Eukaryota; kingdom Metazoa; phylum Chordata; class Amphibia; order Anura; family Dendrobatidae; genus Dendrobates; species Dendrobates tinctorius. The sequence continues at coordinate 3,225,970 of NW_027361824.1, forward strand.
CACAGACGGATACTTACCGGAGGACACCGGACTGTCCCCCTGCTGGCTGGCACTGTTTTCACAACATGGCAGGATGGGGGGGTTCGAAGCTGCTGTGATTGGTGGGCGACGTTTTCGGGATTTGGCTGCAGACAGCAGGAGCATGCGCGCGGAGCGGCTCATGGAGGCCAGGGGAGGGGAGGCCGCGCTCTGCAGCTTGTCTCGCAGTTTCTGACGCCTAGAGATAAAGACAAGACATGAGGGGGGGCAGAGCACCGAATCCCAGGAACCCCCCTGAAAGAACAGCTCACAGGTGGGCTGAGATTAAATCAGGATCCTCACATATGCAGAAATACACAGGGTCTTAATGCCATAATCAAGAAAGGCTGCAGGGTAAAGCACAGGGGACAGAGCTCAGACAGAAGGTGGAGTAAAAACCCATCCCCAGCAGAGGCAGCCACTAAACTGGAAGTAATGTGCCGGCTGTACAATCCTGTAGAAGAGCTGAAGTGTAAAGAATGGTGGCGAAACAGAGCACCAGAAGGGACGCTGCTGACTGCAATGCACCCACAGACCGTGAGATCTGAGGAGCGGGTGAAAAGGCGCCCAACGGGGTACATACCAGGCCTCTGGGTCCTGAGCGTCCAGCGTGGGCCGTTCTACGGAGTGCAGGGGTGAAACCGGACAGGAGCGGCCGCCCTGCTGGAGGCAGAGAGCAGTGATGGGTAACCGATGGCCTGGACCTCGACTAATGGCAGCGCTCCACTGCCAAGAGCTGAATAGAGAGCCGCTGCCGAACGGAAAGAGCCTCTCCCCCCCCCCCCCCCAACCCCGCATTGCGCAGCCTCTTCTCCACCCACCCCCGCATTGCGCAGCCTCTTCTCCACCCACCCCCGCATTGCGCAGCCTCTTCTCCCCCCCAACCCGGCATTGCGCAGCCTCTTCCCCCCCCCCCCCCAACCCGGCATTGCGCAGCCTCTTCTCCCCCAACCCCGCATTGCGCAGCCTCTTCTCCCCCTCAACCCCGCACTGCGCAGCCTCTTCTCCCCCCCCCAACCCCGCATTGCGCAGCCTCTTCTCCCCCCCCCAACCCCGCATTGCGCAGCCTCTTCTCCCCCCCCCAACCCCGCATTGCGCAGCCTCTTCTCCCCCCCCAACCCCGCATTGCGCAGCCTCTTCCCCCCCCCCCACTGCGCAGCCTCTTCCCCCCCCCCAACCCCGCATTGCGCAGCCTCTTCTCCCCCCCAACCCCGCATTGCGCAGCCTCTTCTCCCCCCCAACCCCGCAGCCTCTTCTCCCCCCCAACCCCGCATTGCGCAGCCTCTTCTCCCCCCAACCCCGCATTGCGCAGCCTCATCTCCCCCCCCCCAACCCCGCATTGCGCAGCCTCATCTCCCCCCCAACCCCGCATTGCGCAGCCTCTTCTCCCCCCCAACCCCGCATTGCGCAGCCTCTTCTCCCCCCCCACCCCGCATTGCGCAGCCTCTTCTCCCCCCCCCACCCCGCATTGCGCAGCCTCTTCTCCCCCCCCAACCCCGCATTGCGCAGCCTCTTCTCCCCCCCAACCCCGCATTGCGCAGCCTCTTCTCCCCCCCAACCCCGCATTGCGCAGCCTCTTCTCCCCCCCAACCCCGCATTGCGCAGCCTCTTCTCCCCCCCAACCCCGCATTGCGCAGCCTCTTCTCCCCCCCAACCCCGCATTGCGCAGCCTCTTCTCCCCCCCAACCCCGCATTGCGCAGCCTCTTCTCCCAACCCCGCATTGCGCAGCCTCATCTCCCCCCCAACCACGCATTGCGCAGCCTCATCTCCCCCCCAACCCCGCATTGCGCAGCCTCTTCTCCCCCCCAACCCCGCATTGCGCAGCCTCTTCTCCCCCCCAACCCCGCATTGCGCAGCCTCTTCTCCCCCCCAACCCCGCATTGCGCAGCCTCTTCTCCCTCCCCAACCCCGCATTGCGCAGCCTCTTCTCCCCCCCAACCACGCATTGCGCAGCCTCTTCTCCCCCCCAACCACGCATTGCGCAGCCTCTTCTCCCCCCCAACCACGCATTGCGCAGCCTCTTCTCCCCCCCAACCACGCATTGCGCAGCCTCTTCTCCCCCCCAACCCCGCATTGCGCAGCCTCTTTTCCCCCCCACCACCTCCCCTGCAGTGGATTCAGTCTCCTCCTATGTGTCAGTCCCTCTGAAAACAAAGGCATGCTGGGAGATGTAGTTCCATGATGTCATTAATGAGGGAAGTAGCCGGGTCGTCATTCCTACACCACATGGCCGCGCGACGTACCCCAGAGCCTGCGCGCTGCTCCTCGTCCTCCTCATCTGGGGCAGAGCGGACGCGGATGAACGACAGGCCGAACTGTTCCTGCTTGTTGAAGGGCTGCGTGCAGGTGACACGGACACGGTCCCACTTCTCCAGGGCGGCTCCTGTGAGGAAGTCTCCTGCCGAGGACGGAAATCACCAGATTGTACAGCGGAGGGGAAACTGGGGTACAGAAAAACCTACAGACCCCAGAGCAGCACACACTCGAGCCACATGCAGAGCTGCATCCACTGAAAATCACCCTACACTCCTGCCACATGCAGAGCTGCATCCACCGAAATCACCCTACACTCCAGCCACCTCCAGAGCTGCATCCACCGAAATCACCTTACACTCCAGCCACCTCCAGAGCTGCATCCACTGAAATCACCCTACACTCCAGCCACCTCCAGAGCTGCATCCACTGAAATCACCCTATACTCCAGCCACCTCCAGAGTTGCATCCACTGAAATCATACAAAAGCACAGAATAGATTCAGCTCACCCCTTTAGTTGCTGACAATGCAGCATTCTGAGCAAGGACACGTCACCGCCCGGACGTCTTGCATTGCTTCACAAGAGAGAAAAAGTCCAGCTCCAGGAATAAAATAAAAATTATTCTTTATTGATTCCAATAAAATGATGGTATGGCTGCAATACTCGTCATTGTGGTTTTACCCCGGCATGGGATAACCGCACAGAGAATTGCCCAGGAGGTGCTGAACGCGTTTCGAGTGCTGTGCGCTCTTAGGCCCTGTGCACACGGTGCAGATTCTGTGCAGTTCTGCAGCAGATTTGGCCCTGCAGAACTGCACGTGATGTACAGTACCATTTAAGGCAAACAAAAACCGCTGGGCACATGGTGCAGATTTTTCTGCGCAGATTTGGTGCAGAATAAAAGAAGCAGAATGTAACTTCTTTTGAGCAGTTTTGCTGCAGTTTTACAGCTGCTCCATTATAGAAATCTGCAGGTGAAATCCACAGGGGAAATCAGCACCGTGTGCACACAGCCTTAGACTCAGAATGACCTCGAGGACCTGGCTGAGCAGCAGATCAAGACCATACACAGGGGCGCACAATTATTGAAACATGCAAAGGAAGAAAAAAGAAATACAAGGAAAAAAACAGAAATGTGAGAAAATAAAAATAATACAATATATATGGCGTGAAAATACCATAATTTCAAAAGAGCAAATAAAAAAATAATTCTGTACATCCGATGAATAATAAAGCCTGAACTCTTTTCTTAAATTCATCCCCATAGGTGCTCGTGTATCTAGAAGGTGGATCCGCAATGCTGCTCTGTCCCGTGATGACTTTTCTGTCTCCCCCTGGAATCTTCCTGTGATTTGTTCTGTAGCTGAGACTTTAATGTAGGAAAGATCCCGGTTGTGAATGGACGCGGAACACTTTACACATTGGCTGTATTGCGGGTTGTGGGCTGCACGATATCATGTAGCTGCTCCCGGACCCTGGCCTCTAATCTGCGGATGGTCGCACCCCCAGATTTCAGGTTGCAGGGCGCACACCCCACAATACAAACAGTGAGATTGGAATTACTATTTAGGAATTTTTTGATGTTCTATTCCTTGTTGCTCGGGTTTTAGGTGAGACGGCGCAGGCTTTGCAGGGAGACTGACCACATCTGTGATGCCCATTACTGAGCACCTGTTTGTATGGTTTTTTATTCCTACTAAATCTCCTGGGAGACGGGGCATTCCCCCAGGTCTGGGCTCTTCTAGAAACAATCCTACCACCATTTGTTAATAGATTGTCCATAATATCATCATTACGAAGTAAATGTAAATTCTTATTATTTTACATAAGATATGGACTGTAGGTAAGAACCGGTGTCGGACGATCATTTTGTTGGTTTCCATCTTGGGAGGTGACATTGGATTTGCTGTTTCCCCCATTTTGGTTTTCACAGTATTAGCAGCTCCGCTTCTCGTCCGGTTTGGATCGCCGCGGTTATTCAGGTGGTTTCTTATAGAGCCGCGTTCACTGCTGGAAGAAGCCTCCTCGCTGCGATTCCTTTTTGCTCTGGTTACTTCGCCCGCGGGGATGGCGCTCATTGTACGGATGACGCGGCGGGCCTGCAGGATTGCATCGCCTGCACTTTCTTTCCCATAGGTGGAGTTTACCTCGTTGCCGGTTTTCCAATTAAACGAAGATCTAAAAAGCAAATTGTGGTTTTATAAAAAAAAAAAAAAAAAAAAATGTGTAAAACTCAAGTTAAACTGATTGACGTTGATGTCATCAGTAAAGAAGGGAATGAGACGAACATCTCCCTTCCATATTATTAACAGATGGTCTATGTATCGCATTCTACAGTGTTCACATCAACAATAAATACCTGTTCCCACCGCGCCATTACCAAATCAGCGGCAGAGGGGGAACATTGCGCCCCCATCCACACACCGCTGTTTTGCAAGTAACATTTTTCGTTAAACAGAAAATAATTGTGAGATAACCAATAATCCCGCCACAATGTGGTTTTGTAAGTCCGTACCATAAGGACTGTAGTTACCTAGATGAGAGCGTGCGGCTGAGACGGCAGGATTGTGAGGAATGCTTGTATAGAAGGACACAGCGTCACAGGTCAGCCAGGGCCAGCTCGACTCCCAGGTGACAAGATGAAAAATACCCAAAACCTCTTTAGTGTCCTACACAAGCCCTGGGATACGATGTACCGAGGGCTGAAGAGCAGAGTCTAGCCAGCGGCCCAAAGGCTCATGTCATGACCGATGCCACTACTGGGCACAGAGGGGGCGGAAAAACCGTCTTATGTATGTTTGGTAGTGCATGTAGAATTGGGATAACAGGTTTGTCAGTCCAAAGATCCTCAGACTGATTTTTCGTAAAAAATCCTTGTTTAACTCCTTCATCAATAATCGATTTACACCTGCTGAAAAAGACTCTTCAAATAACCAAGTTTACGAATGGGGCAGATGGGAGCGAGCAGCGTTTTCTCCCAAATCAACTTTAAAAAAAAACGCACTCGCACTTTTTCCAACGCTTCTCGCCAGAATCAAGATACATTGACTTCTTCTGATTTGGAGTCATCCGATACGTCGATGGAGCCGCCTGGTGAATTTTCTAGTGACAGTCGCACTAAAGTGAACAAGTCTCAATCACGTTATTATAAGAAATCGCGCGAGTCAACGCTGGTCCCAAAAATGGAAAGGAGGGGAGGCAGGAAACAACGGATACGCCAGCTAAAAAAAAAAAAAAAAAAAAAAAAAAATCGACTGAGGCGTTCTCACACACTGAATCACTAGAGGTTGTCACTTTCATAACGCTCCCCATCTCCATCGGAAGTAACATGGTTATCACGGGGTGTGAATTATCGGCCTACTAATTTACATCTGGACGTTTTTTCAACATTAAAAAGACATTAATACATTTATAAGAGATCTCACCATAGAGAGACATTTGTTTTCAATGTTTCGCAGGTCTCGTACACAATTTCCTTGGATAATCAATTTTTGGGAAAGAATTTTATGGAGCAAACCGGTCTATTATGTCCATCTGATACGGAGACTCCTAACGTGTCCTCCGATTCATTAACCTCTTATTTTCCTTTCACAGTTCTACCCGGTACAGGCCAGAACAAATGACGTGGAGACATTCCAGGAGTGTGCCGAGAAAGATATTAAAAAACTATTAAGTATCCCTAACGATTTACCTGAATTTAACCCTACATTTGCTGAAAGAGAAGCTTTAAACAATTTAAAATCCAATCCTGACATTATAATTAAGACGTCAGACAGGGGGCTCAGCAGTGACTCTGCGCCCATGTGATCACCTCCCAGCGGTGAATGATTCCTACAGACACAATCCCTGCTGCTTTACAAGGTGATCCCACCGTCCCCTTTTTCAGCAGGTGTAAATCGATTATTGATGAAGGCGTTAAACAAGGATTTTTTACGAAAAATCAGTCTGAGGATCTTTGGACTGACAAACCTGTTATCCCAAATCTACATGCACTACCAAACATACATAAGACGGTTTTTCCGCCCCCTCTGTGCCCAGTAGTGGCATCGGTCATGACATGAGCCTTTGGGCCGCTGGCTAGATTCTGCTCTTCAGCCCTCGGTACATCGTATCCCAGGGCTTGTGTAGGACACTAAAGAGGTTTTGGGTATTTTTCATCTTGTCACCTGGGAGTCGAGCTGGCCCTGGCTGACCTGTGACGCTGTGTCCTTCTATACAAGCATTCCTCACAATCCTGCCGTCTCAGCCGCACGCTCTCATCTAGGTAACTACAGTCCTTATGGTACGGACTTACAAAACCACATTGTGGCGGGATTATTGGTTATCTCACAATTATTTTCTGTTTAACGAAAAATGTTACTTGCAAAACAGCGGTGTGTGGATGGGGGCGCAATGTTCCCCCTCTGCCGCTGATTTGGTAATGGCGCGGTGGGAACAGGTATTTATTGTTGATGTGAACACTGTAGAATGCGATACATAGACCATCTGTTAATATGGAAGGGGGATGTTAGTCTCATTCCCTTCTTTACTGATGACATCAACATCAATCAGTTTAACTTGAGTTTTACACATTTTTTTTATGATAAAACCACAATTTGCTTTTTAGATCTTCGTTTAATTGGAAAACCGGCAACGAGGTAAACTCCACCTATGGGAAAGAAAGTGCAGGCGATGCAATCCTGCAGGCCCGCCGCGTCATCCGTACAATGAGCGCCATCCCCGCGGGCGAACTAACCAGAGCAAAAAGGAATCGCAGCGAGGAGGCTTCTTCCAGCAGTGAACGCGGCTCTATAAGAAACCACCTGAATAACCGCGGCGATCCAAACCGGACGAGAAGCGGAGCTGCTAATACTGTGAAAACCAAAATGGGGGAAACAGCAAATCCAATGTCACCTCCCAAGATGGAAACCAACAAAATGATCGTCCGACACCGGTTCTTACCTACAGTCCATATCTTATGTAAAATAATAAGAATTTACATTTACTTCGTAATGATGATATTATGGACAATTAACAAATGGTGGTAGGATTGTTTCTAGAAGAGCCCGGACCTGGGGGAATGCCCCGTCTCCCAGGAGATTTAGTAGGAATAAAAAACCATACAAACAGGTGCTCAGTAATGGGCGGTCACAGATGTGGTCAGTCTCCCTGCAAAGCCTGCGCCGTCTCACCTAAAACCCGAGCAACAAGGAATAGAACATCAAAAAATTCCTAAATAGTAATTCCAATCTGTCTGTATTGTGGGGTGTGCGCCCTGCAACCTGTAATATGGGGGTGCGACCATCCGCAGATTAGAGGCCAGGGTCCGGGAGCAGCTACATGATATCGTGCAGCCCACAACCCGCAATACAGCCAATGTGTAAAGTGTTCCGCGTCCATTCACAACCGGGATCTTTCCTACATTAAAGTCTCAGCTACAGAACAAATCACAGGAAGATTCCAGGGGGAGACAGAGAAAAGTCATCACGGGACAGAGCAGCATTGCGGATCCACCTTCTAGATACACGAGCACCTATGGGGATGAATTTAAGAAAAGTGTTCAGGCTTTATTATTCATCAGATGTGCAGAATTTTTTTATTTGCTCTTTTGAAATTATGGTATTTATTTTCACGCCATATATTGTATTATTTTGATTTTCTCACAGATCTGTTTTTTCCTTCTATTTCTTTTTTCTTCCTTTTCATGTTTCAATAATTAATTGTGCGCCCCTGTGTATGGTCTTGATCTGCTGCTCAGCCAGGTCCTCGAGGTCATTCTGAGTTTAAGGGTACCTCTACACCTAGCGACTCACCAGCGATCCCGACCAGCGATATGACTCGGTCAGGATCGCTGGTACATCGCTAGGTGGTCGCTAGTGAGCTGCCACACAGGAAGATCTCACCAGCAACATCGCTGGGGTCGGGGGTCGCTACTTACCTGTCACACGTGGCGATCCTGCGTCCTCCCGCCCGCGTCCACGCGTCACTCGTCGGCGCCACAGGAAGCCCAGCAGGAAGTGACCGACGAGGAATGATCCAGGAGATTCTCGCGCAATCAGCGATAACCAGCGGGGGAGCCGGTCGGAGGTATCACATGCAGCGATATCGCTAGCAATATCGCTATAACGTCACAAAATCGGTGACTTTACAGCGATATTGCTAGCGATATCGCAGTGTATAACGGGGGATTAAGAGTGCACAGCACTCGAAACGCGTTCAGCACCTCCTGGGCAATTCTCTGTGCGGTTATCCCATGCCAGGGTAAAACCGCAATGACGATTATTGCAGCCAAACCATCATTTCATTGGAATCAAAGAATAATTTTTATTTTATTCCTGGACTTTTTCTCTTTTGTGAAGCAATTAACTAAAATCACACTATACTCCAGCCACCTCCAGAGCTGCATCCACTGAAATCACGCTACACGCTAGCCACCTCCAGAGCTGCATCCACTGAAATCACCCTACACTCCAGCCACCTCCAGAGCTGCATTCACTGAAATCACCCTATACTCCAGTCACCTCCAGAGCTGCATTCCGTAAAGTCCCATATTAGGCTACGCTCACACGTAGCGGAACGCTCGCGGAAGTTACCGCAAGAATTCCGGATTCCATTCCGCAGGAAAATCGTATTTTAAATTCCCGCGGAAAAACTAATTAGAATGGAGAGTCCTCAGTGGTTGATACCTTTTAATGGATAACTGAAAAGATGGTAACACATTGCAGCTTTCGAGACTCCTCCGGTCTCCTCATCAGGCATATAGACTAATACAAAATCTGAAGAGTCACATATTTATGCACAACACAGCACAGAAAAAACTAGCAGAATGCTAGCGTTTTCCAAGCGATCTGGAGCATCGCTTGGAGAACGGATTGACAGGTTGGTCACACTCGTCACACATAGTGTTTGACGAGTGTGACCAACTTTTTACTATTGAGGTTGCCTATGGAGCATCAGTAGTAAAAGATAGAATGTAAAAAATAATTAAAAGAAATAAAAAATATTATTATTCTCACCTTCCGGCGTCCCATGCAGCCTTCCCGCCTCTCTCCACGCTCCCGGTCCCAGTAATCCTTTGCGAGAATGACCGTGAGACGCCGTGCTCCCGCGCGATCTCGACATCGTCGCAGTCATTCTCGCAAAGGACTACTGGGACCGGGAGCGTGGAGAGAGGCGGGAAGGCTGCATGGGACGCTGGAAGGTGAGAATAACAATATTTTTTATTTTAATTCTATTTTTTTACAGGGATATGGTGCCCAAAGCCCAGAGGACAGTCTCCTCTCCTCCGGACCATGGGTACCATCCGCAAATGTTCTGCTTACTTTTCGCATGGTGGGCACAGCCACATGCGGGAAGTAAGCAGAACAATGCATTCCTATGTGGGCGGAATCGCCGCGATTCTGCTAAATTAATGAGCATGCTGCGGTTTTTACCACGAAGCGATTCCGCCGCGCTAAAAACCGCAGCATTAGCACAGCATTGCGGAATCCTATAGGAATGCATGGGATACTTATTTTTCGCGGCAAAATCACCGCGAAAACACAACGACGTGTGAACACAGCCTTATACTCCACTCACATTCAGCTAAATTGACATACAGTGGCATGTAAAAGTGTGTGCACCCCTGATCAAAACTACTGTTCTTGTGAACAGATAAGCAGGTTGAAGATGAAATGATCTAAAAGGCCTAAAGTTACAGATGACAATTTGTATTTTAGGCAAAACAATAAATGTTTACCGTATTGTTATATTTTACATTTTAAAAATTTCAAAAAGGAAAACCGGTCCGATGCAAAAGTTTGAGCACCCTGCATGGTTAGTACCTAGATATAACACTAATAGAAACCAGTATATAATAAATGGTCCCAAAAATTGGTGCTTGCTGAATAAAAGTGTATCTTCATTGTGAAGACAATTAAAAACATGATAACAAGAAAGGTGTTAGATCAAAAAAGATAGAGCGGGACTACAAAGCCCAGGGGTACCCTACAATAAGAACCCACTGAGGTGCTCCAGCCCCAAATAGTAGAATCAAAGGTAATCACAAAAGGTGCAAAGATAATACTTGTAATACACAATGTAAAAAACGTGTGAAACCGCCAATAACAGCAGCAAATAACAGTCCTAGGACAATGGACCCCTCTATGATCATAATACTGCTGAGAATGCAGGTATATGAAGTATATAGAGGCAAGATGTCCCCACAATACCGCAGCGAGCCGCTATTTGACAAAAAATGCGCAGCTCCTAACAACTTGGGAACAAACTAAATGACTGACAGGGCATTACATACCTAGTATAGGGCTGGTGGAGATCCCTGGGCATCCTCCTCCTTGCTTCTCCCTCGGCTCCTGCGCAGGCGTACCGATCTACCCTGCTAAGGTCAGAGACCCAGCGCCTGCGCACTGCAGTACTTTACTCTGCCCTTAACAGGGTAGATCAGTACGCCTGCGCAGGAGCCCTGACACAAAAGCAAGGACGATGACGACATCGTATGAAGATGGGAGGCACCGGACCCAGACCTGCGACGCCCATCGGATCGGACCGCCCCTGGGTGAGTATAATAAAACTTGTTTTTCTTATCTGTCGGATCAGGGCTTATCTACAGCATTACAGAATACTGTAGATAAGCCCTGAAAGGCAGTGGCCGCAGCTTATAGCTGAAAATCGAGGTGACAGGTTCCCTTTAATGGTTGGGAAGATGTCAACTTCCTGAAATTCTGTGCCCTTTTTACTACTTTACCCTCATCGGTCCACAGGACTTGTTTCCAGAACGCATCAGGCTTGTTTAGATGTTCTTTTCCATGCTTCTGATGTTGAATTTTATGGTGAGGACGCAGGAGAGGTTCTCTTCTGATGAGTCCTCTGTGAATGCCATCTCTGAACAGAAGAACAAGGTACCACAGCTCCAGAGTCTGCCAAGTCTTTCTGAAGGTCTTTTGCAGCCAAGCAGGGTTCTGATTTACCTTACTAGCAATCCTGTGAGCAGCTGTCACTGAAATTTTGCTTGGTCTTCCAGACCTTATCTTGATCTCCACTGTTCCTGGTAACTGCCATTTCTAAATTACATTTCAAACTGAGGAAAGGGCAACTTGAAAACACTTTGCTCTCTTTCTTATAGCCTTCTCCTGCGTTGTGAGCCTCCATCATTTTCGGAGTGCTCAGCAGCTTAGATGAACCCATGGCTGCTGTTTTTGGCACAAGGTTAGAGGAGTCTTGGTGTTTACAAAGCTGGGAAATCGGCATTACCGGTCTTTTCCTAACGATGGCAGTGAACAGGCCATAACCGTAACAAAGATAATTAAGGTGAGAAACCTTGGTAAACGTTACGTATCTGAGCACACAAATCTCCAAGGGTGCCCAAACTTTTACAACGGCCCATTGTCTAGTTCTGTAATTTGGAAAAATGTAAAAGATGAATATATTTTTACTTAAAATACAAACAATGTGTCATCTGTAACTTTAGTACTTTTACAGATCATTCCATCTTCAACTTGCTTAACTGTTCACAATAACAGTAATTTTGACAAGGGGTGCCTAAACTTTTACATGGCACTATATTCCAGTCGCACCAAAAGCACAATAAATAAAAAAAATACATTTTCTGCACCAGTCACATCTACAGCTGCTTTCATTAGTTTCCTTTAAGACTTTACCCTCCTTGAACATCCGGACCCCTATGTGGTTCTTCATCACCCTGGCGTCTTCCGGTGGCATCAGCGTGGTCGTGGGGAGGAGAGTGGTGAACCCCTTATCCAGAGCCCAGATGGAACGTCCCACGTCGATCTGTAGGAAGGCTGAACCACTGTTTCCTGTTCACGGGGAAGAACACAACACATGAGGGTAGAGACACCCAGTAACACAGACAGGCTGGAACAAGATCTACTCCAACTGCGGTACCTATATCAATGTAGCCGATGTGACAGGCTCGGTCCAACTGCAACTCCACCCTGAGCTGCCGACTGCGGTCCCGGGGACAGCTGAGCCACGGCTGGGTGAGGTTGTCAATCAGGAGATTCTCCACCGGATGTTTGGGGTCCTGGAACAAGCGGCAAAGAAAAGAGTGAAACCTGCGCGTCGAGAATCCTGCAAATAGCAAAACAGAACATCGAGCCCACGTGAAGCGCGAAAGTGGGATCATAAACACATAAGAAATGCTCTCACAGCAAGCAGTAAAGCGAGCGGGTCCTGTCAATCAGCCTGCAGTGTATGTGCTGCCATCTAGTGGCCAAAAGAAAACGTAAATATGGGGGGGGGGGGGGGGGGGTTTGCCCACTTAAAAACACACAAAAAACAAAAAAATGAAGTAACAAGTGAGTTGTCTGAGCCCGAGATACTGAGGTTTAGCCCTAAAAATAAAAAGACTGTAGTTTAAACAAATTATGACACGTTGGGCGCGGCCTCAGGAGCTGCAGCCGCAGAGGTCAGCAGTGCTATACTGCCAGCATCCGCCTGGACCATTGCCTATAATCTCCGCGGGTGGAGGCAGCGAGCCTTGTTGTGCTCACTGTCACTGCCCGCAGGCCAATTCCGGGACAGCGGCCCATGCCGGGGCAGTAGGCCCACCTGCGAGCTGAAGGACACGATGTGACGGATTGTGACCGGCGCCATTCTGGGACGGCGGCTCCTGGACTCTGCAATAAAAGGGAAAAAATCAATGAGGCCGGAAATCACAACCAGAGGCGACAGCGGAGAGATGAATCCAGCGAGCAACAAGTCAGGTGTGAACACGGCACCAACAGCAGAGAGAAGAAACATCTGCAGCCGGGAGACGAGAGAAAGAAAGCGGAGAGCTCCGAGGCCGACGGCGACCGAGCGCCGGACGCCCCCGGAGTCTCAGAGGCCGACGGCGACCGAGCGCCGGACGCCCCCGGAGTCTCAGAGGCCGACGGCGACCGAGCGCCGGACGCCCCCGGAGTCTCAGAGGCCGACGGCGACCGAGCGCCGGACGCCCCCGGAGTCTCAGAGGCCGACGGCGACCGAGCGCCGGACGCCCCCGGAGTCTCAGAGGCCGACGGCGACCGAGCGCCGGACGCCCCCGGAGTCTCAGAGGCCGACGGCGACCGAGCGCCGGACGCCCCCGGAGTCTCAGAGGCCGACGGCGACCGAGCGCCGGACGCCCCCGGAGTCTCAGAGGCCGACGGCGACCGAGCGCCGGACGCCCCCGGAGTCTCAGAGGCCGACGGCGACCGAGCGCCGGACGCCCCCGGAGTCTCAGAGGCCGACGGCGACCGAGCGCCGGACGCCCCCGGAGTCTCAGAGGCCGACGGCGACCGAGCGCCGGACGCCCCCGGAGTCTCAGAGGCCGACGGCGACCGAGCGCCGGACGCCCCCGGAGTCTCAGAGGCCGACGGCGACCGAGCGCCGGACGCCCCCGGAGTCTCAGAGGCCGACGGCGACCGAGCGCCGGACGCCCCCGGAGTCTCAGAGGCCGACGGCGACCGAGCGCCGGACGCCCCCGGAGTCTCAGAGGCCGACGGCGACCGAGCGCCGGACGCCCCCGGAGTCTCAGAGGCCGACGGCGACCGAGCGCCGGACGCCCCCGGAGTCTCAGAGGCCGACGGCGACCGAGCGCCGGACGCCCCCGAAGTCTCAGAGGCCGACGGCGACCGAGCGCCGGACGCCCCCGAAGTCTCAGAGGCCGACGGCGACCGAGCGCCGGACGCCCCCGGAGTCTCAGAGGCCGACGGCGACCGAGCGCCGGACGCCCCCGAAGTCTCAGAGGCCGACGGCGACCGAGCGCCGGACGCCCCCGGAGTCTCAGAGGCCGACGGCGACCGAGCGCCGGACGCCCCCGGAGTCTCAGAGGCCGACGGCGACCGAGCGCCGGACGCCCCCGGAGTCTCAGAGGCCGACGGCGACCGAGCGCCGGACCCCCCCGGAGTCTCAGAGGCCGACGGCGACCGAGCGCCGGACGCCCCCGGAGTCTCAGAGGCCGACGGCGACCGAGCGCCGGACGCCCCCGGAGTCTCAGAGGCCGACGGCGACCGAGCGCCGGACGCCCCCGGAGTCTCAGAGGCCGACGGCGACCGAGCGCCGGACGCCCCCGGAGTCTCAGAGGCCGACGGCGACCGAGCGCCGGACGCCCCCGGAGTCTCAGAGGCCGACGGCGACCGAGCGCCGGACGCCCCCGAAGTCTCAGAGGCCGACGGCGACCGAGCGCCGGACGCCCCCGAAGTCTCAGAGGCCGACGGCGACCGAGCGCCGGACGCCCCCGAAGTCTCAGAGGCCGACGGCGACCGAGCGCCGGACGCCCCCGGAGTCTCAGAGGCCGACGGCGACCGAGCGCCGGACCCCCCGGAGTCTCAGAGGCCGACGGCGACCGAGCGCCGGACCCCCCGGAGTCTCAGAGGCCGACGGCGACCGAGCACCGGACCCCCCGGAGTCTCAGAGGCCGACTAGTGAGAGTGATCAATGTGTGGAAGCGGCGACCACGAGAGGTGGTGAGTTCTCCTTCAATGGAAGTCTTCACCCAGAGGCTGGACAGACATCTGACTGGGATTGTTTAGTGACCCCTGCACGGGGCGGGGTCGCGTCTATTTCTGACCTTCTAGGACTCTGGTACTTCGCACTTGATCCGGAGTCCGCGCCTCTACACTGAGGACAAGTCTGAAATCCCCGCGCTCAACCCACAGCCACGCCCCCGACGTCACTCACAACTGACCACGCTCCCGACATCACTTACACCTCACCACGACACCTCCGACGTCACTTACAAGCGCCATGCCCTGACGTCACTGCTCATGCGCCGCACCCACTGACGTCACTCATCCCATTCCACGCCTCAACGTCACTCACCGTCTCCTGACTCGGCGTCATATGCAGAACACAATCCGGCCGATTGTACAGTGAATTAGTCTGCAGCAAAATACCGCACAGAAAACGCCATTCAGGCCTCGGTAAGAGGGTGACCCGACCTAGATAAGGTGTACCAACATGGCTAGCTCGGACGTCATCAGTCATGGTCAGGGGTCACGTGCCCACGACCTGCTGTGTCCTGTGATTGGCTGAGCGGTGGCGCCGGAAGATGTCCTCTGATTGGTTCATGTCTCCCGGAACTCGCAGTCGTGGCGAAAGATGGCTGCGGCGGTGCTGGAGGTGGAAGTCGGGGAAGCCGGGCTGAGGGAGGCGGCGGAGGAGGTGAGGAGAGGCCGGGGGGCACAGACGCCCGAACACCACCATGTCTGTCACACTGCGCCCCCTCCTCCATCTGCTTCACCTCACGACCACCCAATGCCAGATGTCACCTCTTACTGACCCCTCATCCCCTTCCCCGGTGCTGTCACTCCCCACTGACCCCTCATCCTCCTCCTCTGTGCTGTCACTCCCTACTGATCCCTCATCCTCCTCCTCTGTGCTGTCACTCCCTACTGATCCCTCATCCTCCTCCTCTGTGCTGTCACTCCCTACTGATCCCTCATCCTCCTCCTCTGTGCTGTCACTCCCTACTGATCCCTCATCCTCCTCCTCTGTGCTGTCACTCCCTACTGATCCCTCATCCTCCTCCTCTGTGCTGTCACTCCCTACTGATCCCTCATCCTCCTCCTCTGTGCTGTCACTCCCTACTGATCCCTCATCATCCTCCTCTGTGCTGTCACTCCCTACTGATCCCTCATCCTCCTCCTCTGTGCTGTCACTCCCTACTGATCCCTCATCCTCCTCCTCTGTGCTGTCACTCCCTACTGATCCCTCATCCTCCTCCTCTGTGCTGTCACTCCCTACTGATCCCCTCATCTCCCCCCTGTGCTGTCACTCCGCACTGACCCCTCATCTCCCCCCTGTGCTGTCACTCCCTACTGACCCCTCATCCTCCTCCTCTGTGCTGTCACTCCCCACTGACCCCCTCATCCTCCTCCTCTGTGCTGTCACTCCCTACTGACCCCTCATCCTCCTCCTCTGTGCTGTCACTCCCCACTGACCCCTCATCCTCCTCCTCTGTGCTGTCACTCCCTACTGATCCCTCATCCTCCTCTGTGCTGTCACTCCCTACTGATCCCTCATCCTCCCTGTGCTGTCACTCCCTACTGACCCCCTCATCTCCCCCCTGTGCTGTCACTCCACACTGACCCCTCATCTCCCCCCTGTGCTGTCACTCCCTACTGACCCCTCATCCTCCTCCCCGGTGCTGTCACTCCCTACTGACCCCTCCTCCTCCTCCTCTGTGCTGTCACTCCCTACTGACCCCTCCTCCTCCTCCTCTGTGCTGTCACTCCCTACTGACCCCTCATCCCCTTCCCCGGTGCTGTCACTCCCTATTGACCCCTCATCTACCCCCGGTGCTGTCACTCCCTACTGACCCCTCATCTCCCCCCAGTGCTGTAACTCCCTACTGACCCCTCATCCCCTTCCCCGATGCTGTCACTCCCTACTGACCCCTCATCCCCTTCCCCAGTGCTGTCACTCCCTACTGACCCCTCATCCTCCTCCTCTGTGCTGTCACTCCCAACTGACCCCTCATCCTCCTCCTCTGTGCTGTCACTCCCAACTGACCCCTCATCCTCCTCCCCGGTGCTGTCACTCCCTACTGACCCCTCATCCTCCTCCTCTGTGCTGTCACTCCCTACTGACCCCTCATCCTCCTCCCCGATGCTGTCACTCCCTACTGACCCCTCATCCTCCTCCTCTGTGCTGTCACTCCCTACTAACCCCTCATCCCCTTCCCCGGTGCTGTCACTCCCTACTGACCCCTCATCCCCTTCCCCGGTGCTGTCACTCCCTACTGACCCCTCATCCCCTTCCCCGGTGCTGTCACTCCCTACTGACCCCTCATCCCCTTCCCCGGTGCTGTCACTCCCTACTGACCCCTCATCCCCTTCCCCGGTGCTGTCACTCCCTACTGACCCCTCATCCCCTTCCCCGGTGCTGTCACTCCCTACTGACCCCTCATCCTCCTCCCCGGTGCTGTCACTCCCTACTGACCCCTCCTCCTCCTCCTCTGTGCTGTCACTCCCTACTGACCCCTCATCCTCCTCCTCTGTGCTGTCACTCCCTACTGACCCCTCATCCCCTTCCCCGATGCTGTCACTCCCTACTGACCCCTCATCCCCTTCCCCAGTGCTGTCACTCCCTACTGACCCCTCATCCTCCTCCTCTGTGCTGTCACTCCCAACTGACCCCTCATCCTCCTCCTCTGTGCTGTCACTCCCAACTGACCCCTCATCCTCCTCCCCGGTGCTGTCACTCCCTACTGACCCCTCATCCTCCTCCTCTGTGCTGTCACTCCCTACTGACCCCTCCTCCTCCTCCCCGATGCTGTCACTCCCTACTGACCCCTCATCCTCCTCCTCTGTGCTGTCACTCCCTACTAACCCCTCATCCCCTTCCCCGGTGCTGTCACTCCCTACTGACCCCTCATCCCCTTCCCCGGTGCTGTCACTCCCTACTGACCCCTCATCTACCCCCGGTGCTGTCACTCCCTACTGACCCCTCATCTCCCCCGGTGCTGTCACTCCCTACTGACCCCTCATCCCCTTCCCCGATGCTGTCACTCCCTACTGACCCCTCATCCCCTTCCCCAGTGCTGTCACTCCCAACTGACCCCTCATCCTCCTCCTCTGTGCTGTCACTCCCAACTGACCCCTCATCCTCCTCCTCTGTGCTGTCACTCCCTACTGACCCCTCATCCCCTTCCCCGATGCTGTCACTCCCTACTGACCCCTCATCCCCTTCCCCGGTGCTGTCACTCCCTACTGACCCCTCATCCCCTTCCCCGGTGCTGTAACTCCCTACTGACCCCTCATCCCCTTCCCTGATGCTGTCACTCCCTACTGACCTCTCATCCCCTTCCCCAGTGCTGTCACTCCGTACTGACCCCTCATCCTCCTCCTCTGTGCTGTCACTCCCTACTGACCCCTCATCCCCTTCCCCGGTGCTGTCACTCCCTACTGACCCCTCATCCCCTTCCCTGGTGCTGTCACTCCCTACTGACCCCTCAAACCCCTTCCCTGGTGCTGTCACGCCCTACTGACCCCTCAAACCCCTTCCCCGATGCTGTCACTCCCTACTGACCCCTCATCCTCCTCCCCGGTGTTGTCACTCCCTACTGACCCCTCATCCTCCTCTGTGCTGTCACTCCCTACTGACCCCTCATCCTCCTCCCCGATGCTGTCACTCCCTACTGACCCCTCATCCTCCTCTGTGCCGTCACTCCCTACTGACCCCTCCTCCCCTTCCCCGGTGCCGTCACTTCCTACTGACCCCTCCTCCCCTTCCCCGGTGCTGTCACTCCCTACTGACCCCTCATCCTCCTCCCCGGTGCTGTCACTCCCTACTGACCCCTCATCCTCCTCCCCGGTGCTGTCACTCCCTACTGACCCCTCATCCTCCTCCCCGATGCTGTCACTCCCTACTGACCCCTCATCCCCTTCCCCGGTGCTGTCACTCCCTACTGACCCCTCATCCCGCTCCCCGGTGCTGTCACTCCCTACTGACCCCTCATCCCGCTCCCCGCTGCTGTCACTCCCTACTGAACCCTCATCCCATTCCCCGGTGCTGTCACTCCCTACTGACCCCTCATCCCGCTCCCGGGTGCTGTCACTCCCTACTGACCCCTCATCCCGCTCCCCGGTGCTGTCACTCCCTACTGACCCCTCATCCCGCTCCCCGGTGCTGTCACTCCCTACTGACCCCTCATCCCGCTCCCCGGTGCTGTCACTCCCTACTGACCCCTCATCCCGCTCCCCGGTGCTGTCACTCCCTACTGACCCCTCATCCCGCTCCCCGGTGCTGTCACTCCCTACTGACCCCTCATCCCGCTCCCCGGTGCTGTCACTCCCTACTGACCCCTCATCCCGCTCCCCGGTGCTGTCACTTCCTACTGACCCCTCATCCCGCTCCCCGGTGCTGTCACTCCCTACTGACCCCTCATCCCGCTCCCCGGTGCTGTCACTCCCTACTGACCCCTCATCCCGCTCCCCGGTGCTGTCACTCCCTACTGACCCCTCATCCCGCTCCCCGGTGCTGTCACACCCTACTGACCCCTCATCCCGCTCCCCGGTGCTGTCACACCCTACTGACCCCTCATCCCGCTCCCCGGTGCGGTCACTCCCTACTGACCCCTCATCCCGCTCCCCGGTGCGGTCACTCCCTACTGACCCCTCACCCCGCTCCCCGGTGCTGTCACTCCCTACTGACCCCTCACCCCGCTCCCCGGTGCTGTCACTCCCTACTGACCCCTCATCCCGCTCCCCGGTGCTGTCACTCCCTACTGACCCCTCATCCCGCTCCCCGGTGCTGTCACTCCCTACTGACCCCTCATCCCGCTCCCCGGTGCTGTCACTCCCTACTGACCCCTCATCCCGCTCCCCGGTGCTGTCACTCCCTACTGACCCCTCATCCCGCTCCCCGGTGCTGTCACTCCCTACTGACCCCTCATCCCGCTCCCCGGTGCTGTCACTCCCTACTGACCCCTCATCCCGCTCCCCGGTGCTGTCACTCCCTACTGACCCCTCATCCCGCTCCCCGGTGCTGTCACTCCCTACTGACCCCTCATCCCGCTCCCCGGTGCTGTCACTCCCTACTGACCCCTCATCCCGCTCCCCGGTGCTGTCACTCCCTACTGACCCCTCATCCCGCTCCCCGGTGCTGTCACTCCCTACTGACCCCTCATCCCCTTCCCCGGTGCTGTCACTCCCTACTGACCCCTCATCCCCTTCCCCGGTGCTGTCACTCCCTACTGACCTCTCATCACCTTCCCCGATGCTGTCACTCCCTACTGACCTCTCATCCCCTTCCCCAGTGCTGTCACTCCCTACTGACCCCTCATCCTCCTCCTCTGTGCTGTCACTCCCTACTGACCCCTCATCCCCTTCCCCAGTGCTGTCACTTCCTACTGACCCCTCATCCCCTTCCCCGGTGCTATCACTCCCTACTGACACCTCAAACCCCTTCCCCGATGCTGTCACTCCCTACTGACCCCTCATCCTCCCCGGTGCTGTCACTCCCTACTGACCCCTCATCCTCCCCGGTGCTGTCACTCCCTACTGACCCCTCATCCTCCTCTGTGCTGTCACTCCCTACTGACCCCTCATCCTCCTCCCCGATGCTGTCACTCCCTACTGACCCCTCATCCTCCTCTTTGCTGTCACTCCCTACTGACCCCTCATCCCCTTCCCCGGTGCCGTCACTTCCTACTGACCCCTCCTCCCCTTCCCCGGTGCCGTCACTCCCTACTGACCCCTCATCCTCCTCCCCAATGCTGTCACTCCCTACTGACCCCTCATCCCCTTCCCCAGTGCTGTCACTCCCTACTGACCCCTCATCCCCTTCCCCGGTGCTATCACTCCCTACTGACCCCTCAAACCCCTTCCCCGGTGCTGTCACTCCCTACTGACCCCTCAAACCCCTTCCCCGATGCTGTCACTCCCTACTGACCCCTCATCCTCCTCCCCGGTGCTGTCACTCCCTACTGACCCCTCATCCTCCTGTGCTGTCACTCCCTACTGACCCCTCATCCTCCTCCCTGATGCTGTCACTCCCTACTGACCCCTCATCCTCCTCTGTGCTGTCACTCCCTACTGACCCCTCATCCCCTTCCCCGGTGCCGTCACTTCCTACTGACCCCTCCTCCCCTTCCCCGGTGCCGTCACTCCCTACTGACCCCTCATCCTCCTCACCAATGCTGTCACTCCCTACTGACCCCTCATCCTCCTCCCCGATGCTGTCACTCCCTACTGACCCCTCATCCTCCTCCCCGGTGCTGTCACTCCCTACTGACCCCTCATCCTCCTCTGTGCTGTCACTCCCTACTGACCCCTCATCCCCTTCCCCGGTGCCGTCACTTCCTACTGACCCCTCCTCCCCTTCCCCGGTGCCGTCACTCCCTACTGACCCCTCATCCTCCTCCCCAATGCTGTCACTCCCTACTGACCCCTCATCCTCCTCCCCGGTGCTGTCACTCCCTACTGACCCCTCATCCTCCTCCCCAATGCTGTCACTCCCTACTGACCCCTCATCCTCCTCCCCGGTGCTGTCACTCCCTACTGACCCCTCATCCTCCTCCCCGGTGCTGTCACTCCCTACTGACCCCTCCTCCCCTTCCCCGGTGCCGTCACTCCCTACTGACCCCTCATCCCGCTCCCCGGTGCTGTCACTCCCTACTGACCCCTCATCCCGCTCCCCGGTGCTGTCACTCCCTACTGACCCCTCATCCCGCTCCCCGGTGCTGTCACTCCCTACTGACCCCTCATCCCGCTCCCCGGTGCTGTCACTCCCTACTGACCCCTCATCCCGCTCCCCGGTGCTGTCACTCCCTACTGACCCCTCATCCCGCTCCCCGGTGCTGTCACTCCCTACTGACCCCTCATCCCGCTCCCCGGTGCTGTCACTCCCTACTGACCCCTCATCCCGCTCCCCGGTGCTGTCACTCCCTACTGACCCCTCATCCCGCTCCCCGGTGCTGTCACTCCCTACTGACCCCTCATCCCGCTCCCCGGTGCTGTCACTCCCTACTGACCCCTCATCCCGCTCCCCGGTGCTGTCACTCCCTACTGACCCCTCATCCCGCTCCCCGGTGCTGTCACTCCCTACTGACCCCTCATCCCCTTCCCCGGTGCTGTCACTCCCTACTGTCACTTCATCCCCCTCCCCTGTGCTGTCACTTCTTGCTGACCCTTTGTCCCCCTCCCACTGTGCTGTCACTTACCGTTGACCCCTCATCCCCCTCCCTCGCTCCTGACACCTTCTATATACTACCCTTCATCCCCCTCCCCCGGTGCTGTCACCCCCTACTGATCCCTTATTCCCTTTCCAAAGCATTGTCACCCCCTACAGACCGCTCAATCCCTAGAGGATGTCACAAGTCAGAAGGTGTCCCAGAAGTGAATAATACAGGACTGCATAATCGGCCAGGAGTAGTTATTGGGGGACACAACCCTCCTCACTCTCATAAATGAGGAGATAAGTGACGGACGGTTCCTCACTGTACAATGGTTCTGAATCGTCGTCATCATTTTAGCCTATTGCTCATGATTTCTGCTTGCAATGAATAGTGGCAGAACCTGAACAGTCCTGATACTCCCACAGCTGAGGGTTTGCTACAGCTGGATTCAGTTAAGACAATCCTCTTGGAGGGTTGGAGGTCCGGTCAGTGCGGGGATGGTGCCTCCTACCCAGGGAGGGTGACCCTGCCCCGTTCTGTCAGCGGGGGGGGGGGGGGATACATGTCCTCCTCCCAGTTTAGCTGTTTGTTATCAATCTGTGACATCAGAGGATTGTCCAGACTGGATGCAACTGTAACAAACCCTCAGCTGAGAGCGGGACCGGGACAGGAAGGGTTTTCAGCCTCTGGATATCAGCTGGAACGTTTTTATTTGCTGAGAGCAAGTGGAGATCTAATCAGCGCTGCAAAGGTGAAATCAGTGGCATGAAGCTACAGACGTTCCTCCCCAGGCCGAGCTGTGAGCGGGTGAGGGTGGCAGTGAGGACGCTGCTGGTTGTGCTCCGATCTCTCTGCTGTGTCTGGTGACGTCTTGTCGCCCGGGATGTTTGTTCTTCCACTGCTGATAGGAGCGGAGTGTGAACTGCGCTGTAACCTTCACTCTGCAGCCGGGACCTGGATCCGGAGCTTGTAATGATCCTCCCCGGAGGCTACAATGTGCCGCGTCTTATTACAGTGCAGCGGGGCTTCATGTAGCAGGACGCTCAGTCCTCTCTGTTTCGGGGGGCTTCACTGTCACTTTCTTCCCAGCAGGTGGACCTGTCTGATCTCGCCCCCGAGGAGCGATGGAGGTGAGACGTCATTACTCCCTTTATATCCGGCAGTCAGTGTACAGGCCGTGATGGACGTTTGTATGGGGCTGACCTCCTCTTGCACAGAATGTACAGGGGACTGTCGGCAGCGGTAGATGCCGGCCTTGTGCTGTACTATTACGTCTCTGTCTGCTTGCAGGGTGGAGCACGCCAGGATGCACGCCAAACACCGGGGCCACGAGGCGATGCACGCGGAGATGGTCCTCATCCTCATCGCCACTCTGGTGGTGGCACAGCTGCTGCTGGTGCAGTGGAAGCAGCGACACCCGCGCTCCTATAATGTAAGAGCTGATGTACGGTAAGAGGGGGGGTTGTCTGCAGCGCTGTGCGGCTCCCGGACCTCCGCCGCTGACCATACCGGCCCCAGGAGGTGAATCGTGTCCTATGCTAGTCTGCGGCAGGAGTCAGCAATGGTCTGGAGCCTGGGCACTGCCGATAGCTGTTATACTTCAGTCACATCTGGAGCTGCAGCCTCTGTTCAGCTGGGGAGTTGCCATAACTACAGCTCTGTATGTGACTGGAGTAGACGTCCCTCATATGACTGGTTGGTTGATCACAGATTGAGCGCTGTGTGTTCTCGCTTCTCGCAGATGGTGACGCTGTTCCAGATGTGGATCGTTCCTGTGTATTTCACAGTGAAGCTGCACTGGTGGAGATTCCTGGGAATCTGGATCCTCTTCTCTCTGATCACAGCTTTTATTACCTACAAAGCCACACGGAAACCACTGGAACAAACCACCCCCAGGTGAGCACCGCAGGCTGCAAGCGGAGACCTTATTGGTACAGGGTGGTGCAGCCACCAGGGAATAGGCGATCAGAAATGAGATGGGTCATTCAGCGGCATGTCCACCTCTCAGTAACATTACATTACACAGCACAAGAAGGGTTAATGATAAGTGGTGTCACTGTGTTTATACATTACTGTATTACAGTCTCCAGAGCTGCACTCACTATTCTGCTGGTGCAGTCACTGTGTACAAACATTACATTACTGATCCTGAGTTACACCCTGTATTATACCCCAGAGCTGCCCTCACTATTCTGCTGGTGCAGTCACTGTGTACATACATTACATTACTGATCCTGAGTTACATCCTGTATTATACTCCGGAGCTGCACTCACTATTCTGCTGGTGCAGTCACTGTGTACATACATTACTGATCCTGAGTTACCTCCTGTATTATACCCCAGAGCTGCACTCACTATTCTGCTGGTGAAGTCACTGTGTACATACATTACATTACTGATCCTGAGTTACATCCTGTATTATACCCCAGAGCTGCCCTCACTATTCTGCTGGTGCAGTCACTGTGTACATACAATGCATTACTGATCCTGAGTTACATCCTGTATTATACCCCAGAGCTGCACTCACTATTCTGCTGGTGCAGTCACTGTGTACATTACATTACTGATCCTGAGTTACATCCTGTATTATACTCCAGAGCTGCTCTCACTATTCTGCTGGTGCAGTCACTGTGTACATACATTACATTACTGATCCTGAGTTACATCCTGTATTCTACTCCAGAGCTGCACTCACTATTCTGCTGGTGCAGTCACTGTGTACCTACATTACATTACTGATCCTGAGTTACCTCCTGTATTATACTCCAGAGCTGCACTCACTATTCTGCTGGTGCAGTCACTGTGTACATACATTACATTACTGATCCTGAGTTACCTCCTGTATTATACTCCAGAGCTGCACTCACTATTCTACTGGTGCAATCACTGTGTACATACATTACATTACTGATCCTGAGTTACATCCTGTATTATACCCCAGAGCTGCACTCACTATTCTGCTGGTGCAGTCACTGTGTACATACATTACATTACTGATCCTGAGTTACATCCTGTATTCTACTCCAGAGCTGCACTCACTATTCTGCTGGTGCAGTCACTGTGTACCTACATTACATTACTGATCCTGAGTTACCTCCTGTATTATACTCCAGAGCTGCACTCACTATTCTGCTGGTGCAGTCACTGTGTACATACATTACATTACTGATCCTGAGTTACCTCCTGTATTATACTCCAGAGCTGCACTCACTATTCTACTGGTGCAATCACTGTGTACATACATTACATTACTGATCCTGAGTTACATCCTGTATTATACCCCAGAGCTGCACTCACTATTCTGCTGGTGCAGTCACTGTGTACATACATTACTGATACTGACCCTGAGTTACATCCTGTATTATACCGCAGAGCTGCACTCACTATTGTGCTTTCTGTACTTTCCCTTCCAGGCTGGTGTATAAATGGTTCTTGCTGCTGTATAAGATGAGCTATGCCACGGGCATTGTGGGATACATGGCTGTGATGTTCACGCTCTTCGGTCTGAACCTGTTGTTCCGGTAAGTTCGTGTCTGCCAAGATTCCTTTCTTTCTGGAGCAGAATCTTCCATCAATGGATTCCTTGATCGTTAGATGCGATTCGTCTTCTCTCCACTAGAGGTCTCCCCTCTGCCACTTTGAGCAGGCCTGCAATGTCTGCTGCTGTACACCAGGGGCAGTGTGGAGTCTGAAGCACTGGGAATCTTATTGAGAACATGGCCCCCGAGGGCCGACCGTGCGCTGCGCCCCCCTCCAAGAGCCGACTGTGTAACGCCTCCCCCACCCAGGGCTGACCGACCGTGTGCCGCCGTCTCTCCCCCCCGAGGGCTGACCGTGTGCCGCCGTCTCTCCCCCCCGAGGGCTGACCGTGTGCCGCCGTCTCTCCCCCCCGAGGGCTGACCGTGTGCCGCCGTCTCTCCCCCCCGAGGGCTGACCGTGTGCCGCCGTCTCTCCCCCCGAGGGCTGACCGTGTGCCGCCGTCTCTCCCCCCCGAGGGCTGACCGTGTGCCGCCGTCTCTCCCCCCGAGGGCTGACCGTGTGCCGCCGTCTCTCCCCCCCGAGGGCTGACCGTGTGCCGCCGTCTCTCCCCCCCGAGGGCTGACCGTGTGCCGCCGTCACCCCAGCGCAGCTTCCACCATATTGCTGTGACTGTTCTCTCCACCTCATGCTCTTCTGGGTTTGGTCTCGCAGCGTAAAGCCGGAGGACGCCATGGACTTCGGCATCTCCCTGCTCTTCTATGGACTGTATTACGGGGTGCTGGGCCGGGACTTCGCAGAGATGTGCGCAGATTACATGGCGTCCACCATAGGTGTAAGTTTTCCTGTTGGTTTCTGTGCAGTCATTACTGGCCGTGCTGCGTTCTGGGACTTGTAGTGCAGGGTTGTGGTGACTTTGTGTCCTCCGCTCAGTTTTACAGCGCATCGGGGATGCCTACCAAGCACCTGTCGGACAGTGTGTGCGCCGTGTGCGGACAGAGGATCTTCGTAGATGTGAATGAAGAAGGAATCATCGAGAACACGTACAGACTGTCCTGCAACCACGTGTATCCTTACACTTGCGCTGCCCCCTGCTGGACAGGATGGGGACGGCCATCACACCAGAGACGTCCCAGTGGGACAGGCCGCACATACTGGGCAATGGCTGCGGGCGTAGAAAAGATGCTGCAAGAGAGGCTGAAGATGTGTCATGGGGTTGGGGCCCAGGGGATTAGAGAGGCACCAGGGCTGGAGTGTTAGGAAGAGGCCGGGGGTCAGGGAGGTGTCTGGGCTGAAGGGTCGGGAAGGTGCTGGGGGTTAGAGAGACGCAGGGTCTGGTGGGTTGGGGTCGGAGAGATGCCTTGGCTGGGGGGGTCGGGGAGTCGCCAGGGCCTGTAGGGTTGGTATTGGGGGGGCACCGGGTTCCGGAAGGTCGAGGTTCAGAAGGGATCAGAAAGGCGCCAGGGCCCCACAGGGGCAAGGATAGGAAGGAACCCAGACAGTCAAGGCTAGGAAGGCACCAGGGCCCCGGAGGGTCAGGGTAGCGCCTGCGCTGGAGAGTCAGGAACTCGCTGGGGCTCAGGAAGGTGCTGTGGGTCAGAGAGGCTTCGGGGCCTGGTGGGTTGGGGTTGTGGCTGCTCCAGGGTCGATGTTTGGAAGGTGCCAGAAAGGCGCCGGGGCCCCATAGGGTTGTGGTTGGAAAGGTGCCGTGGCATGGAGGGTCCTGGTTGGGAAGGGGTCGTGGCCCAGAGGGTTTGGGATTGTGGCTGCTGCGGGGCCGGAGGGTGGCGGTTAGAGACACATTGTGGCTTGGAGGGTTGGGTTCAGGGAGGTGAGGGGGTCTGGGGGAATGGCGCCACTTACAGTGTTAGGGAGAAGGATGGACGCAGTGGTCTTGGAGGGTTACGCGGTGTGCACACTGCTCTGGGGCTTGGAGAAGGTAAAGTGATCGCCTGCGACCGGCAGCAGCTTATTCCAGTTTGCCTATAAAATCACACAGAAGCCTGGGGGGCCGGAGGGCCCAAACATGGGTTTATCTCCCCCTGTAGGACCCTTGATGGTCGACTGACGTGTGGAGGGGGCTCTGCAGAGAGACATCGTTCCTGTCTCTTTCGGTCAGTGACTGAAGGGTTTGAGACTTGATTGGCCAGGCCCCATGTCTCTGCCGCCCTCTGCTGGTCATGGTGGGGTGTGCAGCAGCCTGGCTGTGAGGGGGCGTCCTGGGGGGCTTGTGCTGTGTCGGTGTGTACTCCTCACCTCCTGGTGTTTGCCTTAACATTGGCGTCGTCAGCTTCCACGAGTTCTGTATCCGTGGCTGGTGCATCGTGGGGAAGAAACAGACGTGTCCGTACTGCAAGGAGAAGGTGGACCTGAAGCGGATGTTCAGCAACCCGTATCCTAGACTCCGGGGGTCTGCGGTGGGGGCCGTGATCGATGGAAAGTGACCGGGGTATTGTGCCGTCACAGATGTCTGCTGCCGGAGATCTGTCCGTCACATCTGAACACGGTCATAGGGGAGAGTTATTGGGGTGGAGGGGCGAGATCCTGCATCACATCTTGGTGGTGGTTAACCCCTTAATGACTGGAGCTTTTTTCGGTTTTTGTTTTTCGCTACCCTCCTTCCCAGAGCTATAACTTTTTTTCTCTTTCCGTCAATATGGCCATGTGAGGGCTTATTTTTTTGCGGGACGAGTTGTACTTTGGAACAACATCATTGGTTTTACCATGTCGTGTACTCGAAAACGGGGGAAAAAATTCCAAGTGCGGTGAAATGGCAAGAAATGTGTAACCGCACACTTGTCTTTTGTTTGGCTTTTTTGCCAGGTTCACTAAATGGTAAAACTGCCCTGCCGTTAGGGTTCTCCGGGTCATTACGAGTTCATAGACACCAAACATGTCTTGGTTCATTTTTATCTAAGTGGTTAAAAACAATTCCAAACTTTGTTTAAAAACAAAAAACAATTGGGCCATTTTTCGATACCCGTAGCGTCTCCATTTTTCTTGATTTGGGGTCGGGTGAGGGCTTATTTTTTGTGCGCCGGGCTGACGTTTTTAATGATAGCACTTTTGTGCAGATATGATCTTTTGACACAACCTGATCGCCTCTACTACATATGGGCGATGATCAGATCGCATCTGTGTAGTAGCATTGCTGACTTGCTATGAGCTCCGACCACTGGGTGGCGCTCACAGCAACCCGGCACTGACAACCATAGGGGTCTCCAGGAGACCTCGGGTTGTCATGCCAACACACTGGTGACCCGCCATCGCGTGACGGGGGTCACCGGTGTGCGCATTTCCAGCGCGATTGCTGGAAGTGCCATTTAAATGCCGTTGTCACCATTTGACAGCGGCATTTAACTAGTTAATAGCTGCGGGTGGATCGCGATTCCACCCGTAGCTATTGCAGGCACTTGCAGCTGTTAAGGTTCAGAACACCTGACATGTCCCGGGAAAGATGTGGACTCCCCACCGGAGCTCACATCAAAGGGAGTGAGTCCGATATTGGTGTACTCTTACGCCCGATGTCAGTAAGGGGTTAAAGGGGGCGGTCCAGCATCAGAAAAGCATGACTGCTTTCTTCCAGTTAGAGATTTTGCCTCCTTGACTCGAGGGTGCAGCTGGGAGCGGCCTCACGTCATGTACGGGCAGCTGCTGGACTGGTTGCGGTACCTGGTGGCATGGCAGCCCGTCATTATTGGACTGGTACAGGGCATTAACTATTGCCTGGGGCTGGAATGAGCTGTCTCCACCACTTCCCAAGCTCCCGGCACCATCCGGAGAGGAGGCAGGGATGCCGGCGGCGCCTTTTCTGGATTTTTCTTGGAGTTTATTCCCTTGTTTTTTGTTTTTTTGTTTTGGCCCCTGGAGCTGCTGGGACGCTCTTCTCCGCAGTGTTAGTCGCCACCGTTGCCGCGCTGGAGAATTGCCGGCTGTTGTATTATTTATTTATAGCGCCGTATCGTCTGCATTTTTTATTTGGCACCACATGGATTCTGTGTTTAGTTCTTCCCTCAACCACTGAAATGCATCAGCACCTTGTGCCGCCTCAGGTGCTCCTCCATTACCCCACCCGGTGCAGTGGCGCGGAACACCCTGACCATCCACCTTGTGCCACCTCGGGTGCTCCTCCATTACCCCACCCGGTGCAGTGGCGCGGAACACCCTGACCATCCACCTTGTGCCACCTCGGGTGCTCCTCCTTTACCCCACACCGGATAGCGGCAGGGGACATATTGATCATCCACCTTGTGCTGCCTCTTGTGCACCTCCATTACCCTACCCGGTGCAGTGGCGCGGAACACCCTGACCATCCACCTTGTGCCGCCTCGGGTGCTCCTCCATTACTCCACACCAGATAGCGACAGGGGACACACTGACCATCCACCTTGTGCCGCCTCGGGTGCTCCTCCATTACTCCACACCGGATAGCGGCAGGGGACACACTGACCATCCACCTTGTGCTGTCTCGGGTGCTCCGCCATTACTCCACACCGGATAGCGGCAGGGGACACACTGACCATCCACCTTGTGCTGTCTCGGGTGCTCCGCCATTACTCCACACCGGATAGCGGCAGGGGACACACTGACCATCCACCTTGTGCTGTCTCGGGTGCTCCGCCATTACTCCACACCGGATAGCAGCAGGGGACACACTGACCATCCACCTTGTGCCGCATCAGGTTCTCCTCCATTACCCCACACCGGATAGCAGCAGGGGACACACTGACCATCCACCTTGTGCTGTCTCGGGTGCTCCGCCATTACTCCACACCGGATAGCGGCAGGGGACACACTGACCATCCACCTTGTGCCGCATCAGGTTCTCCTCCATTACCCCACACCGGATAGCAGCAGGGGACACACTGACCATCCACCTTGTGCCGCCTCAGGTGCTCCGCCATTACTCCACACCGGATAGCGGCAGGGGACACACTGACCATCCACCTTGTGCCACCTCAGGTTCTCCTCCATTACCCCACACTGGATAGCAGCAGGAGACACACTGACCATCCACCTTGTGCCGCCTCGGGTGCTCAGCCATTACTCCACACCGGATAGCGGCAGGAGACACACTGACCATCCACCTTGTGCCGCCTCAGGTTCTCCTCCATTACCCCACACTGGATAGCAGCAGGAGACACACTGACCATCCACCTTGTGCCGCCTCGGGTGCTCAGCCATTACTCCACACCGGATAGCGGCAGGGGACACACTGACCATCCACCTTTTGCCGCCTCAGGTTCTCCTCCATTACCCCACACTGGATAGCAGCAGGAGACACACTGACCACCCACCTTGTGCCGCCTCAGGTTCTCCTCCATTACTCCACACCGGATAGCGGCAGGAGACACACTGACCATCCACCTTGTGCTGCCTCTTGTGCACCTCCATGACCCCACTCGGTGCAGTGGCGCGGAACACCCTGACCATCCACCTTGTGCCGCCTCGGGTGCTCCTCCATTACCCCACACAGGATAGCGGCAGGAGACACACTGACTATCCACCTCCTCTGCAGTTCCCATCCAACCCGCCTGAGGTTTTCGTTTGGAAGCTTTTTCTTTATACCCTCCCGTTTCCATCTTGGGTAAAATTTTAGGAAACTTTCCGGCTGACTCTCACCCCGCCGCAAACTCATTGTCTACACGGGAGGCGCGTTTTTTAGTTGTGCAGAGGTTGAATGCGTCACATTGGAAGCGGCCGGATTCGGAATTTTTTTATTCAATTCCATCCAAATTTTAACTTTTTTTTTTTTTTTATTATTATTATTGTGCCGGATGACGGCGACTTTTCTATAACCCTGTGTACAGCGGGCGGTTATGTCCATGAACTGTTCAAGGAATAAAGAGAACGCTCAGTAAACACTCCTGGACATCTGACCTCATGCAATAGCGTCCGCACTCATTCCAGGCAGTCTGGAGACGTCTTCACCCCGTTGTCAGGTTGTCACAATACCGTATATCGGATATTGGCAAAGCTGGGTGTCACAAATGCAGAGTTCTCACGGGATTAGCAAACATTGGCTGCTGTTCCTCCACAACGCCACCCCTGTCTGTAGGTCGTGTCTGGTACTTCAGCTCGGTTCTATTAATGTAAATGTTTATGGACTGTAATACCAAATACAACCTGAAGAACAGAGTGGTGGAAGTTTTGGAAGAAAGCGGCCATGTTTTTCCCATGACAGCGCCACCTGAGAGAGAGGATCCGCTCATAAAGGACAGGCAACCTACTGAATAAAAGGGCGGCACCTCTCCTAACGCATCACTTTTAATTTCCTGTACTTAAGGGAACCTGGAATGAAGGACGATACAGAAGAATGGACGGCTGGTGTCTGTCGGAGGACTTTAAGGTGGCATCGCCGGTCCAAGGGATTGGTGGTGTGCAGGTGGATAACTGCTGGAGCAGCAGCCAAAACGAGTGCAGTAAGACCAGTCAGAGGAGTAGGGCAGTTCGTGAGTCCACCACCTCTAGCACAGAACGATCCAGACTCCGGTGCCCTAGACTGAGCGGCAGGGTGGTGAGTGATCTTCGCAAGAGTTCACCATGTTGGACAGGTCCCTTTCTCTCTGTATTTATAATAGGACTGGCCTAAGAAATGAAGCGCCAAGCTCAAAAATAAGGAATGTGCGCTGTGCCGGGATAAGTTATCTAGCACAGACCGGAAGAGATTCTGCCCAGGTGCATTCAGAAAACCATCTGGGAAGAATCCACCAATTTCGCTGTGGAATTAACATCCGTGGTTAGGGCAGAGGTCAAGGAGTCCATCAAAAAGGAAGGGAGGTGTAAGGAGAAGGAATCTAACCAGACAACAGATTCAGATGATTCCATAATATCTGAAGATAGAGACTCCTCTTTCACATCCTGTGATAGTGGTTTCCCATACCAACCATGGATGAATTGGACACTAGAACATCTTATTAAAAAAGAGGAGACCAAGGGCCTAACTGTGTACGTACTACAACGGGGGTGAATGCTGGTGGACTACATGGTGTCTCCAGACATGGATGCCAGATTTTAAAAAGAAGAGCCGGTGACTTGTTACCTGAACTTCCAGTGACTCGTGACTTTGCTGACGTCATTCTATGCACGCGCGGACAGCGAGCGAGGCTGAAAGAAGCCGAACAGATGAATGGTGATCAGCGAGTGTGTCTGGATAAGTTGTACTTGGAGTATGCTCGTGTGCTGACCGAGTGTCTTCTGTGTGCTCGAATAATATGGCCGAGTTCCTGTTCCTGCATGTCTCGCTGCTGTTCTACAGCCAAAACACATACAGGGATTGCCTGACGGCCGCGGGGATTGCCTGACTGCTGGAGGACTTGCATGGATTGGCTGACGGACACGAGGCGTGCGGGGATTGCCTGACGGCCGCGGGGATTGCCTGACTGCTGGAGGACTTGCATGGATTGGCTGACGGCCACGAGGCATGCGGGGATTGCCTGACAGTGGGACATGCGGGGATTGCCTGACGGCCGCGGGGATTGCCTGACTGCTGGAGGACTTGCATGGATTGGCTGACGGCCACGAGGCGTGCGGGGATTGCTTGACGGCGGGACACGCGGGGATTGCCTGACGGCTGCGAGCTGTGCAGCCGTGTGAATTTGACAATATTATTCAAGCAGCCAAAGACGCTCAGTGCCCGAGCAAGATAACACCTTACCCGCGCACGCTCGCTAGAGACAATCCTAAGAAACTAGACATCAGCAGTAGGGATTAGAGTGTGGGAATATGAGAGAGTAAATGAAAATGTCACAGGCGATAAAGACAGAGGGAATTAAAAGCAGAGAGGAAGAAGAGATGACCTGCAAAACTACACGGAGTGCAGAATTATTAGGCAAATGAGTATTTTGATCACATCATCCTTTATATACATGTTGTCCTATTGCAAGCTGTATAGGCTTGAAAGCCAACTGCCAATTATGTAAATCAGGTGATTTGCATCTCTAATGAGGAGGGATGTGGTCTAATGACATCAACACCCTATAAAAGGTGTGCTTAATTATTAGGCAACTTCCTTTCCTTTGGCAAAATCGGTCAGAAGAGAGATTTGACGGACTCTGAAAAGTCAAAAATTGTGCGATGTCTTACATAGGGACGCAGCAATCTAGAAATTGCCAAACTTTTGATGCATGATCACCAAACAATCAAGCGTTTCATGGCAAATATCCAACAGGGTCGCAAGAAGCGGATTGATAAAAAAAGGCGCAAAATAACTGCCCATGAATTGAGGAAATTCAAGCGTGAAGCTGCCAAGATGCCATTTGCCACGAGTTTTGCCATATTTCAGAGCTGCAGCGTTACTAGAGTATCAAAAAGCACAAGGTGTGCCACACTCATGGACATGGTCAAGGTAAGGAAGGCTGGAAAACGACCACCTTTCAACAAGAAACTTAAGATAAAACGTCAAGACTGGGCCAAGAAATATCTTAAGACTGATTTTTCTAAGGTTTTATGGCCTGATGAAATGAGAGCGACTCTTGATGGGCCAGATGGATGGGCCCGAGGCTGGATCAGTAAAGGCCAGAGAGCTCCACTCCGACTCAGACACCAGCAAGGTGGAGGTGGGGTACTGGTATGGGCTGGTATCATTAAAGATGAACTTGTGGGAACTTTTCGGGTTGAGGATGAAGTGAAGCTCAACTCCCAGACCTACTGCCAGTTTCTGGAAGACACCTTCTTCAGGCAGTGGTGCAGGAAGAAGTCGGTATTGTTCAAGAAAAACATGATTTTCATACAGGACAATGCTCCATCACATGCATCCAAATACTCCACAGCATGGCTGCCCAGTAAAGGTCTAAAAGAAGAAAAAATAATGACATGGCCCCCTTGTTCACCTGATCTGGACCCCATAGAGAATCTGTGGTCCTTCATAAAATGTGAGATCTACAGGGAGGGAAAACAGTACACCTCTCCGAACAGTGTCTGGGAGGCTGTGGTGGCTGCTGCACATTGCAATGTAGATCGTAAACAGATCAAGCAACTGACAGAATCTATGGATGGAAGGAAGGTGAGTGTCATCGTAAAGAAAGGTGAAAGCTATATTGGTCCCTTTTTTGGGGGGGTTTTGAATGTCAGAAATGTTTATTTCAAAACTTTGTGTTGCTCTATTGGTTTACCTGGTGAAAATAAACAAGTGAGATGGGTAGATATTGGGTTTTTATTAAGTTGCCTAATAATTCTGCACAGTAATAGTTACCTGAAAAAAAACAGATATCCTCCTAAGATAGCCAAATCTAAATAAAAAACCACTCCAACTTCCAAAAATAAGAAGCTTTGGTATTTATGAGTCTTTTGGGTTGATTGAGAACATAGTTGTTGTTCAATAATAAAAAGAATCCTCTCAAATACAACTTGCCTAATAATTCTGCACACGGGGTATGGAGGACAAAAATATAGGGACACAAAGGGAAATGGTGGAAGATAAAGATGGCTGGGGATAAATGAAGCGAGAACGAATAGAGAAGCCGTGAACGTTTAGAGCTGAAGTGTCACTGGGGGAAAAGATATAAGGAAACATTAATATTGGTAGAGGAGACGGACCTGGGGACAATAGGACCCGAAACGGAGGCCGGGGATTTCATACCATCA
This sequence comes from Dendrobates tinctorius, assembly GCF_039654945.1. Classification (NCBI taxonomy): domain Eukaryota; kingdom Metazoa; phylum Chordata; class Amphibia; order Anura; family Dendrobatidae; genus Dendrobates; species Dendrobates tinctorius. The sequence goes on from NW_027361824.1 coordinate 3,260,882, forward strand.
GGCGCCAATGTTTGTAATGTGTAGATCCAATAGTTCTCGTTCTCAGAGTTTAGAAGCCCTGTGACCACCCGACAAGCAAGAAGTGAAGTCTCCACCATAAGCTGTGCGACATTGTGACCCGGAGACATGAAATGGGGAGGAACGAGTAACGGGGACCTTCTGCATCTTCAGGCATCTTGTGCTGAGAGCTGCTGTGTCCAAGACTACAAGGAGACTTAATTTAGTAACCGACCTACGAAGAGTCGCAGTGAAGCTCCCTCTCATCGAAAACCTTCAGCCTCAGACGAGAAAAAGTGGAACAGCAGAGGCGCTGCAGGCCGGGAACGGACCTGTGCATTGAGTGAAAATAGCCCTCTGGAAATCACTTGATTTCAGCGAACCAATGTCGGCCTGAACCAACTGACTTCTTAAATTCAGAGGTGATTGGTTTGTAATCGGGGGGGAGAAACTGTGAATTCTGGAATTTTAGGGTAAGAGAGACCCACTAAGGACCAGTGGTTTTTAATGGAATGATGGATCAAGTATGTAAATGGTGGTAATTGGTAGGTAAACGCTGTTCTAGGAGCAAAATTCATTTGTGTAGGGGCCAGAGACCGAGTCCAGGATAAAACCTTATGTATGTATCTCTGTATACAGGGAGCTCCCCCTAGTGGTGACTACAGACAGGATCTTATCATGTATCTCTATACAGGGAGCTCCCCCTAGTGGTGACTACAGACAGGATCTTATCATGTATCTGTATACAGGGTGCTCCCCCTAGTGGTCACTGCACACAGGATCTTATGTATCTCTGTATACAGGGGGCTCCCCCTAGTGGTGGCTGCAGACAGGATCTTATGTATCTGTATACAGGGAGCTCCCCATAGTGGTGACTGCAGACAGGATCTTATCATGTATCTCTGTATACAGGGAGCTCCCTCTAGTGGTGACTGCAGACAGGATCTTATCATGTATCTCTGTATACAGGGAGCTCCCTCTAGTGGTGGCTGCAGACAGGATCTTATCATGCATCTCTGTATACAGGGAGCTCCCCCTAGTGGTGACTGCAGGCAGGATCTTATCATGTATCTCTGGATACAGGGGGCTCCCCCTAGTGGTGACTGCAGACAGGAGCTTATGTATCTCTATACAGGGAGCTCCCCCTAGTGGTGGCTGCAGACAGGCTCTTATGTATCTCTGTATACAGGGAGCTCCCCCTAGTGGTGACTGCAGACAAGATCTTATCAAGTATCTCTGTATACGGGGAGCTCCCCCTAGTGGTGGCTGCAGACAGGATCTTATCATGTATCTCGGTGTTCAGGGAGCTCCCCCTAGTGGTTACTGCAGACAGGATCTTATCATGTATCTCTATACAGAGAGCTCCCCCCTAGTGGTGACTGCAGATAGGATCTTATCATATATCTCTGCATACAGGGAGCTCCCCCTAGTGGTGACTGCAGACAGGATCTTATCATGCATCTCTGTATACAAGGAACGATTCCTAGTGGTGGCTGTAGACAGGATCTTATCATGTATCTCTGAATACAGGGAACGATCCCTAGTGGTGGCTGCAGACAGGATCTTATCATGCATCTCTGTATATAGGGAGCTCCCCCTAGTGGTGACTGCAGACAGGATCTTATCATGCATCTCTGTATACAAGGAACGATTCCTAGTGGTGGCTGTAGACAGGATCTTATCATGTATCTCTGAATACAGGGAACGATCCCTAGTGGTGGCTGCAGACAGGATCTTATCATGCATCTCTGTATACAGGGAGCTCCACCTAGTGGTGACTGCAGACAGGATCTTATGTATCTCTGTATCCAGGGAACGATCCCTAGTGGTGGCTGCAGACAGGATCTTATCATGTATCTCTGTATACAGGGAGCTCCCCCTAGTGGTGGCTGCAGTCAGGATCTTATCATGTATCTGTTTACAGGGAGCTCCCCCTAGTGGTCACTGCACACAGGATCTTATGTATCTCTGTATACAGGGGGCTCCCCCTAGTGGTGGCTGCAGACAGGATCTTCTGTATACAGGGAGCTCCCTCTAGTGGTGACTGCAGACAGGATCTTATGTATCTCTGTATACAGGGAGCTCCCTCTAGTGGTGGCTACAGACAGGATCTTATCATGTATCTCTGTATACAGGGGGCACCCTCTAGTGGTGGCTGCAGACAGGATCTTATCATGCATCTCTGTATACAGGGAGCTCCCCCTAGTGGTGACTGCAGGCAGGATCTTATCATGTATCTCTGTATATAGGGGGCTCCCCCTAGTGGTGGCTGCAGACAGGATCTTCTGTATCTGTATACAGGGAGCTCCCCATAGTGGTGACTGCAGACAGAATCTTATCATGTATCTCTGTATACAGGGAGCTCCCTCTAGTGGTGACTGCAGACAGGATCTTATCATGCATCTCTATACAGGGAGCTCCCTCTAGTGGTGGCTACAGACAGGATCTTATTATGTATCTCTGTATACAGGGGGCTCCCTCTAGTGGTGGCTGCAGACAGGATCTTATCATGTATCTCTATACAGGGAGCTCCCCATAGTGGTGACTGCAGACAGGATCTTATCATGTATCTCTATACAGGGAGCTCCCCATAGTGGTGACTGCAGACAGGATCTTATCATGTATCTCTGTATACAGGGATCTCCCCCTAGTGGTGACTGCAGACAGGAGCTTATGTATCTCTATACAGGGAGCTCCCCCTAGTGGTGGCTGCAGACAGGCTCTTATGTATCTCTGTATACAGGGAGCTCCCCCTAGTGGTGACTGCAGACAAGATCTTATCAAGTATCTCTGTATACGGGGAGCTCCCCCTAGTGGTGGCTGCAGACAGGATCTTATCATGTATCTCTGTGTTCAGGGAGCCCCCCTAGTGGTTACTGCCGACAGGATGTTATCATGTATCTCTGTATACAGAGAGCTCCCCCCTAGTGGTGACTGCAGACAGGATCTTATCATGTATCTCTGAATACAGGTAGCTCCCTGTAGTGGTGACTGCAGACAGGATCTTATCATGTATCTCTGCATACAGGGAGCTCCCCCTAGTAGTGTCTGCAGACAGGATCTTATCATGTATCTCTACACGGGGAGCTCCCCCTAGTGGTGACTGCAGACAGGATCTTATCATGTATCTCTGAATACAGGGAACAATCCCTAGTGGTGGCTGCAGACAGGATCTTATCATGCATCTCTGTATATAGGGAGCTCCCCCTAGTGGTGACTGCAGACAGGATCTTATCATGCATCTCTGTATACAAGGAACGATTCCTAGTGGTGGCTGCAGACAGGATCTTATCATGTATCTCTGAATACAGGGAACGATCCCTAGTGGTGGCTGCAGACAGGATCTTATGCATCTCTGTATGCAGGGAGCTCCACCTAGTGGTGACTGCAGACAGGATCTTATGTATCTCTGTATCCAGGGAACGATCGATCCCTAGTGGTGGCTGCAGACAGGATCTTATCATGTATCTCTGTATACAGGGAGCTCCCTCTAGTGGTGGCTGCAGTCAGGATCTTATCATGTATCTCTATATGCAGGGAGCTCCCCCTAGTGGTGGCTGCAGACAGGATCTTATGCATCTTTGTATACAGGGAGGTCCCCCTAGTGGTGGCTGCAGACAGGATCTTATCATGTATCTCTGTATACAGGGAGCTCCCCCTAGTGGTGGCTGCAGACAGCATCTTATCATGTATCTCTGAATACAGGGAACGATCCCTAGTGGTGGCTGCAGACAGGATCTTATCATGTATCTCTGAATACAGGGAACGATCCCTAGTGGTGGCTGCAGACAGGATCTTATCATGTATCTTTGTCTACAGGGAGCTCCCCTTAGTGGTGGCTGCAGTCAGGATCTTATCATGTATCTCTGTATACAGGGAGCTCCCCCTAGTGGTGGCTGCAGACATGACCTTATCATGTATCTTTGTATACAGGGAGCTCCCCCTAGTGGTGACTGCAGACAGGATCTTATCATGTTTCTCTGTATACAGGGAGCTCCCCCTAGTGGTGTCTGCAGACATGACCTTATCATGTATCTCTGTATACAGGGAGCTCCCCCTAGTGGTGGCTGCAGACATGACCTTATGTATCTTTGTATACAGGGAGCTCCCCCTAGTGGTGACTGCAGACAGGATCTTATCATGTTTCTCTGTATACAGGGAGCTCCCCCTAGTGGTGGCTGCAGACATGACCTTATCATGTATCTCTGTATACAGGGAGCTCCCCCTAGTGGTGGCTGCAGACAGGATCTTATCATGTATCTCTGTATACAGGGAGCTTCCCCTAGTGGTGGCTGCAGACAGGATCTTATCATGTATCTCTGTATACAGGGAGATCCCCCTAGTGGTGGCTGCAGATAGGATCTTATCATGTATCTCTGTATACAGGGAGCTCCCCTTAGTGAAGACTGCAGACAGGATGTTATCATGTATCTCTGTATACAGGGAGCTCCCCCTACTGGTGATTGCAGACAGGATTTTATCATGTATCTCTGAATGATGGAAACTCTCCTGTTTTGATTTCTGCCATTTTTATTTTCACCTAGTCTTTTATGAGTGTCATTTTATGTTCCAAAATGTTGTTTTTTCTTCTTGTAATGTTTGTGACTGGTTCATTAATTTAAGTGTTTAAATTATAAATAATTTGAAAAAATAGATTTTTTTTTTTTGCTCAGTTGTACCAAAAAGGTAATAGACAAAGATAAAAGAAATTTTTTGACTTTGCTCAAAATTCATGAACTCGTATAAAAAAAAAAAAAGGCAACAAATACGAGAAGACAAAAACGGACATGTTTTGGACATAGAGCTGACCTTAGCCATGGACCATAGTAAGGAGCGTTCTATGGAACTGGAAGCTTTTAAGCTCGTTCCCTGGCGCCCAACTTCTAAAGAGAAAGGGGGACAAAGCTAATCACACACATATCAGTACCCCCAACCATATCCATGCCTCAGCCACATCCATATACACAGAGAAATAGAAAACGTGGAGTGCGGACTTCATCATTATTAAAAATTAAACAGCCAGGCGAGAGCCTTAAAGTCAGGACTGTCAAACTGAGAGCTACAGAAAAACGAATAAATTGGTGAATTTTTATATCCAAGTGACTGTCTGCCTTCAGTCAGCAGAGAAATGAGCGACCCATAGGTCAGGTAGAAGTTGCCGCTTTCAGCAGAATCTCTCAGGACTCAGACAATATGGGAGAATGGAGATCAGCAGTTTGATTTGTTGTCCAGTTTGTTACTTTGTCGCAGTTGTTCTGCGTCTGGTCCCCTGGACGGCTCTGGCACTGGATCGCATCACGTCACAGGAGAATAGACGGCTTTAGGCCATGTTCACATGCTGTGTGATTGCTGTGTTTTTTTTTTCTGCAGCCCAAACCTGATCTCTTGGAAGTAAAAAGAAAAGCTGCAGCCAATACACAAGCCGCACTTTTTTTTTGCTGCTTTTATTTTTTTATTTATTTTGCTGTTTTTCAGGATCCCACAGATAGACTTTTAGCTACCAGCTTGCAGACATGATATGTGCGAGATGCTCGGCCACCAGTGTTGGATGGATGGAAAATCTTAAAACCTCTTTGCAGCTGCGTTTTTGATGCATTTCTGCATGTACTTGTTACTTTATATGGGTGAAAAGCGCAGAAAGAATTGACGTCACCGGTGTCGGCTGATGGGACGGCAAAAAAGCTTGCCCTGTGCATGAGATTTCTGACATTTTAGCAGATTCTTTTAAAAAGCAGCTTTTAAATTTGCCTGGAAAGAGAGATCCCTGAGTTGCTTCCAGGCTAGCCTGCTCCTGTGCCATCTATAACCAGGACCCTGGACTGGGTTTGCCAAGTAAAGGTAAAGAAACTGCACCCTGTTGTGTCCTTGCCTTCTTCCTGCAACATCCTCAGCACTGCTACATCTCTGTGCCAAACACTGCACCCTCTTCCTAAACATTCCGCTACACTGCCCTGGGACTACAGCTCCACCTGTGGGGAGCTACAACATCATTGCTGCACCCCACCATCTGTCCCAGAGGATCTGTCTGCAGCGTCGGCTTAACACCACCCTTGCCGAACACCACAGGTGGCGTCACGAATCACATAAACTTTATTCCCAACTCAACCCCTTTTACATGGGCTCCCAGGGCCACGGACCGGGTCACCGCTGCTGTGACAATCCCGTCTGAGAGACCGGTCTGGTACCGAGTACCCCACAGCCCTGGGAGGGCGACCCATTTTGGCGTCACGAACAGGATTACGGAGCCCGGTGTCCCCGGGTCCTGTGTGCCAGAGACTGTTGTGTGCTATAGACTGTGTGCGAAATTGCCGCCATTATCCCGCTGATTGGCGCGCGTGGGAAGAAAAAGGGGCAGGCCTTCGTGGGTGGAGCCTGCCGAAGAGCGCGAAGAAGTGAAGTGCCGCGCGGGAAGAGAGGACAGCGCGCGAGAAGGGGAGGAGCTGAGGCCTACAGCCAGTAAGCTGCTCAACCCCGGGGCCTGGCACCCGTTAACTAGGGGGGAGAGAGAATGTCTGAGGCAAGCGCCGATGCAGCGGCGGATGCCCCCGCCAGCCACTCCGCGCCGCAAGATGCAGTGCCCAACGTGGCTCCGGTAGCACCCACCGCAGCGTTCCCCATCATGCCGCTGTCTATGCCCTACATACCGGGAGCGGCCTGGCTACCGCAGTACTCGGGTGAGTCCCATACCCTGAGTGAATTTAAAGAGAGACTGTGCAGTTTGTTTGAGGTGTATCCTCTGTCTGAAAGCCAGAAAGTGAACATCCTGATTGGGCAGCTAACAGGTGCAGCACAGAGAGAAGTAAAAGCCTGGCAGGACACTGACAAAGAGACTGTTAAAAAGATCCTGGCCAAGCTGAGAAGCACCTTTGACACCCGCACTGCAGCTGAAATCAAGATGAGATTCTTTGGGTGTAAGCAGAAAGTGCAGGACAGTATCAGGGATTATGCTCTCAACCTGCAGGAGGCGCTGCAAGCCATAAAGCAGATGGATCAAGACAGTGTGAAAGAGGAAGACAAACTGTTAAAGGAGCAGTTCATTGAAGGACTCCTATCCAGCACCCACAGAGCACAGCTGCGCATCATAACACCACAAAACCCAGATCTGGACTTTGCTGATTTTAAGGACAGGGCTACTGTCAGCCGTCCAGCGTCCCCTAGGCGCCCAGCGATCACCTACCACCAGGAAGCAACATCTTTCCCTTCCATCCCTGTGGAGGCTGATGCACAGACTCTGGATAAAGATCCAACAGAAGAGCTGCATCTTCAGGTCCAGGAGTTGACCAAAGGTATGGCTGCACTTACTAAAACCGTGCAGTCCCTGCAGGTGTCCTCCAAAGGAGAAGATCCAGCTTGCTTCCAGTCCAGAGGATGTCCCGTGGCTCCGGAAGAGGAGAACTCCACCACTCCGAGGGAGGAACAACGACCGCTATGACCAGGACGGACGTCCCATCTGTCGTCGCTGCCACAAGGCAGGCCATTTTGCAAGATTCTGTCCTTTAAACGAGTAACCCCTGGGGCAGAGGGCCAACCCCCAGGAGTAGGACCACAAGGCCCAAGGAACTGGAGAGCCAAGTATGTTGGAGGGAGACCGATCCTTCCTGTGGTGATTGACGGCATCCCCATCAACGCTTTGCTGGACACTGGCTCCTAGGTGACCACTATGCCGTACATTCTGTACAAGAGGTATTGGGCTGATTCAGAACTTACCCGTGGCCCAAGTGATGAACTAACAGTAGTTGCCAGTAATGGTCAGTCTTTACCACAAGTGGGATGCAAAGAAATTACTGTTAAAGTGGGGATGGTGAAGTTAAAATCTCAAGGTCTGATAGTTGTGGATATTGATCGATGAGAATGTAATCCCATGATGACTCTTGGTACAAATGTAATTGAAAATTGTCTGTCCAAAGTTATTATCTTGTTGCAACAGGTGGCTGAGACTGCTGGTTCCAGTGAACAACGAGTCCTGCAGAAGGAGATCCGAGCCCTGATGCAAAGACAACAGGTAGAACTCTCTGGTGGAGAGATTGGCAGCGTCAGAGTGAGTGATGCTTTCCCCATTGCAATTCCGCCCAGATGTGAAATGTTGGTTTGGTGTTGGGCAGCCATAGGCCTCAGAGGGAAGGATTACCAGGCATTGGTAGAGCCAGTATACTCTGATAGCAGGCCCACTGTCCTGACAGCCAGAGGGGTGGTTGATGTACGTAAAGGGGAGAGTACCTGTACGCCTTTTGAATTGTGGGGAAGAGGAGGCCACAATACCTCGGTACGCCACAGTTGCTAAGCTGCTCACTGTCAATAACAACTCTTTGCAGGCAGCAGAGCCCTTGGTCTCATCTGACCAGGTGGAGGACAATGGCTCTGTGAAGCAGCGGGAGGAGTGGTGTCACCAACTGCAGGTGGGGACTGACTCTACACCTTCCTACCAGAAAAATGGGGTTTACAGGGTGACCCAGGAATACGAGCAGGTATTCAGTAAACACCCCCTATATTTTGTGAAGGCAAAAGGGGTTCAGGCGGCACGGTGGCTCAGTGGTCCTGGGTCCTGGTCCTGGGTTCGCATCCCACCAAGGACAACATCTGCAAGGAGTTTGTATGTTCTCCCCGTGTTTGCGTGGGTTTCCTCCGGGCACTCCGGTTTCCTCCCACATTCTAAAGACATACTGATAGGGAATTTAGATTGTGAGCCCCATCGGGGACAGTGATGATAATATGTGCAAACTGTAAAGCGCTGCGGAATATGTTAGCGCTATATAAAAATAAAGATTATTATTTATTATTATATCCCCACTGGAGACCATCCACCCATTAAAGAAAGGTACCGGCCTATACCCCCAACACAATACCAATGTGCAAAAGGTATGTTGAGAGAAATGAAGGAAGCTGGGGTTATCAGAGACAGTTGTAGCCCCTGGGCAGCCCCAATAGTTTTTGTAAAGAAAAAGGATGGTACCATGAGAATGTGAGTTGATTACAGAAAAATTAACAGCATTACACATAAAGATGCCTACCCGTTACCCAGAATTGAGTCATTAGCTGCACTTAAACCTACTAACTACTTTTCCACCTTAGATCTCAATGGGGGTATTGGCAGGTTCCCGTGGCAGAGGCAGACAAGGAGAAAACAGCATTTACCACCCCAATGGGTCTCTGTGAGTTCAATTATATGCCATTCGGGCTCTGCACCGCCCCAGGAACATTTCAACGGCTGATGGAGTGCTGCCTGGGACACATGAACTTTGAAACAGTCCTGTTGTACCTTAATGATGTCATTGTTTTCTCCAAGACTTATGAAGATCATCTGGAGCACCTGGCTGAAGTGTTTGAAGCCTTGTCCCACTTTGGCCTGAAGGTGAAGCCCTCCAAATGCCACCTCCTGAAGCCCAAGGTACAGTACCTCGGTCATGTAGTGAGTGCAGAAGGTGTGGCACCATATCCTGACAAAGTCGCTGTCATCCGGGACTGGCCGAAGCCCAGCAACCTCCATGAAATACGCCAATTCCTCGGGTTGGTAGGCTAATACTGAAGGTTCATCAAAGGCTTCACTGAAATAGCCACTCCTATGCAAAATCTTCTGGTGGGGCAGTCCAAGAAAGCCAAACAGAAGAATTCCGCATTTGAATGGACTGAGGAGTTGGAGAGATCCTTCACCCGACTGAAGATGGCTCTCACAGGAGATGAAGTTCTGGCCTACCCAGATTATTACAAGCCCTTTGTGTTGTATACTGATGCCAGCAATGTGGGACTGGGATCAGTACTGTCCCAGGTACAGAATGGCAAAGAAAGAGTGATCTCCTACGCCAGCAGCAAGCTTCGTCCCACTGAAAGGAACTCTGACAACTACAGTTCCTTCAAGCTGGAGTTCCTGGCCATAGTCTGGGCTGTGACTGAAAGATTCAAGCATTACCTAGCTTCAGCCAAGTTTACCATCTTCACGGACAACAACCCATTGACTCACTTGGAAACTACAAAACTAGGTACACTGGAGCAGCGATGGATGGCTCGGCTCTCTAACTATGAATTTACCATCAAGTACCGAGCGGGGCACAAGAATGCCAATGCTGATGCGCTGTCCAGAATGCCTAATCTGCCAGATGCAGGAGAAGACCCTGAGGCTCTTGAAGAAATAGTTACCTCCCTTCCACCGGCCACTTGCGGTTCAACGTGCTCAAGGAGTGAGAAACAGATGGTCTGGCTTGAAAGAGGTCACCCTAAATCCATTGCCCCATCATGACTGGGCAGAAACTCAGGATAGCGACCCCGCTATCTGCCTGGTAAAGGAGCTACTGTCACAAGCTGACTCACGTCCAGAGTTGGATGCTCCTGAAGAAACCCAGCAGTTGTGGAAGGAAAGAGGTCGGCTGTTCATTTATGAAGGAAAGCTGTGTCGGAGGAGTATCTATGCCCGCACTCATGAGCTGGTATGGCAGGTGGTAGTCACAAAGAGAGAGGCATCAATGGTCTTGGAAGCATACCACAATGGAGCTGGCCACTTCGGATGTAAGAAGTTGGAAGCATTGCTCCAGGAGAGATTCTACTGGGCTGGTATGAGGAAAGCCATTGAAAAGTGGTGCCGAGAGTGTGGACAATGTAACCTGTGCAGAAAGGATCGAAACAGCCAGAGAGCTCCTCTGCAGCCAATAGTGACCAAGCAGCCACTCGAGTTGTTTGCCCTGGACCATGTGAAGTTGGTCCCAAGCCGGTCGGGCTACATCTATGCTCTTACCATTGTGGACCACTACTCAAGATTCCTGGTAGTTGTGCCTGTCAAAGATCAAACAGCCAGGACAGCAGCCAGAGCCTTTCAACAGCACTTCTGTAGACCACATGGATATCCTGAGCGAGTGCTTACAGATCAAGGTCCAGCTTTTGAGGCAGAAGTGTTCCAGGAATTCTGTAACTTGTATGGTTGTAAGAAGATCCGGACAACACCGTACCATCCACAGACCAATGGCATGTGTGAAAAGATGAACCAGGTAGTGATTGACTTACTGAAGACCTTGCCTTTGGAGGAGAGGAATGTGTGGCCAGAAATGTTGCCAGAACTGGTAGACCTCTACAACCACATTCCTGTGAATTCCACCAACTGCACGCCAGCCTACCTAATGAGAGCGAGGCCTGGTAAACTGCCTATTGATTTGGACATGGGAGTCCTTACACATGAGGGGACGTCACCAGATGCTGACTGGGATACAGAGAGGCAGCAACAGTACAGAAGAGTACAAGAGTGTGTGGAGAAGTCTAGCTCAGGCAAGACAAAAACAAGAGAGGAACTACAACCAACATGCACCTGCAGTTCCCGTGTCACCAGGAGAACAAGTCCTCAAGAGGAAAAGAAGACGGCATAAATTGGATGACCAATGGGAAGCTGAACCCTACACCATTCTACCCTCAAATTTTGACAATACCAAGGTGTGCCTTATTAGTAAAGACGGAGGAGAAACCTCAACAGCCGTATCGATGGATCATTTGAAATTATGCCCTGACCAGTTAAGAGAAAGAATGGAAGAACAAAATAACATCCAACCCATAGAAGAAGAAAAGGTTAGCACCATACTTGGAGAATTCCCTGCAAATTGGACTTAAGTAAATGATGCAGTAGTGGTGCCAGTGTTGACCTTTCCCCAACTGGTAGTACAAGAAGAAGTGACTCAAGAAAATCCTGAAAATCAGGCAGCAGATGCCACACCAGTAGTGGAGCCAGAGAACCCTCGCCCTGCCAGTGGTGAATCTGTCATGCCCACAGTGAGTAGAACTGGTCCTAGGAAATCTAGTATCCCTGTGCTATGCAGAACCACCAGTAGTGTATCCAGTACATCACACACTACACCAGTAGTTAGCACCAGACAACCAGTAAGGTCCCCAATCACACCAGTGTTACGCAGGTCTACCCGTACTACACAAGGTATACTGCCCATCAGATATCGTGTATAGATAAGTAAATGTAAATGTTGAAATGTATATATGTAACTGTTCTCAAGTTTGTGCCTACAGGTAATCTGTAAGAAGCCTTTTTGAAGTTCTTGTTTCATGTTTGATGGACATTTTGGCCACTGGACTGTTTGTGGTCACTACCCTTGTAAATAGTTCACCATTTGCCCAGGAATGGACCATGGACATTGATGTTTGGATTTATCATCATAGGACTATTTTTGGAGCTTTTGGTTTTTGTACATTTTTCATTTTTCAAAATCTTGCAATCTCCATAATTGTCTATTTGTCATTTGGTATATGTTTTTATGTTGTTCCTCAGCCCAGGAGTGCTGACTTGCACTAGGGGGGAATGTGGTGCCCTCAAGAGTATGGTCGCCACAGTGGCATTGCCTTCCTCCAGGGAGGGTGATGTCATGCTTGGAAGCAAGGAAGGGTCTCTCTGACAGTTAACCACTTCATGCAACACAGTTCCCACTCCAGGCCAGCAGAGGGAGCTCTGATCCAGGATTGGGGGAGGAGCGCGCTCTGAGGGCCAGGAGGGGAAATAGTTAGTGTGAGGAGGGCAACGAGTGTAGATGTGTGGAGAGAAGCTGGAGGTTGAGCTGAGGACAGAGAGCTCCCTCACAGTGAGAGCGCATGATCTGGAGCCTGGTCTCCACAGTTGTATGGATACTGAAGGTCCTGCAACAGAAACCAGAGGAATAGGAAGCTGTAAGTGCTCTATTCCCAACTAAGACTCGGAGGCACAACAGTGACCGGTGAGCCAAGAGAGATAGAGGGCTGCAGCTGTCTGCCATACGAGGTAGTTCTAGGAGAAGATAAGAAGGAGGAACTTCAGTGTAACATAGTACTGCATGTACCTCAAGCCAGCGCTAGGAAGGAGACAACACAACCCATCTGATAGAGAGATCCCTGAGTTGCTTCCAGGCTAGCCTGCTCCTGTGCCATCTGTAACCAGGACCCTGGACTGCATTTGCCAAGTAAAGGTAAAGAAACTGCACCCTGTTGTGTCCTTGCCTCCTTCCTGCAATATCCTCTGCACTGCTACATCTCTGTGCCAAACACTGCACCTTCTTCCAAACCCTTTATCTACACTGCCCTGGGACCTACAGCCCTGCCTGTGGAGGGATATAACATCATTGCTGCACCCCACCATCTGTCCCAGAGGATCTGTCTGCAGCGTCGGCTTAACACCTCCCTTGCCGAACACCACAGGTGGCGTCACGAATCACTTATAAACTTTATTCCCAACTCAACCCCTTTTACATGGGCGCCCAGGGCCACGGACCGGGTCACCGCTGCTGTGACATTCCCCTCTGAGAGACCGGCCCGGTACCGAGTACCCCACAGCCCTGGGAGGGCGACCCAGGTGCCTTCCCCAAGGGAAAATGGTCAGCACAGCTATCTAGCTGGCACCACGGGCAAAATGACCTCCCTTTGGGCTTCTGAGCTTTATACCTTTGCCCAAAACTAAGGGTCTTCACCCTGGATGACCTCACAGGGTGGCTGGTTACGCCTCCTTTAGAAAGTTATTAAGAAACTACTATTTGTCATAACTCTGGGTGGAAATCTCGTATTGAGACGACAGGGTTATCATTTTTCTTATGGCAAAACTACCTTTCTTTTGACACCAAACATGGCATACTGTATCTATGTATTACTGGGAGGCAGGTACCTATTACTGGGATTCTGGTGAGCGTGGAGGCCCAAAAATGGAGGGAGGGGGGATGCAGGGTGAGGAGTTCAGTGTTAACTGCACAACCTAACGGGGGATGGGGCAGCACGTCAAACCCTGTAGATGCAGAAGAAGAAAGACGCGCACTCTTTCTGTGGAGATAGGTGCTGACTGTACGTGGAGGGTCCACAAAAAATAGTCAGTGGATAAACAGTCGCACTCAAGTGTGGATTAATCTTGCCAAAAAATGTTGAAGATTTTGTGAAATTTTTGGATTTTTATTTTATTTCAAATACATCAAATAGTGTAACACTGCAGACAAAAGAAGTATCCAAAATGTGGGTATAATATCGTAATCCAGGATATGAGTATACTATGGTTACGTTTCGACCTACTAAGAGGCCTTTCTCAAACCATACTGCAAAATAAAATAAAAAGCAATTACAACGACAAACTCACGGAAAGCTGGAAAAGAAATAATAAACATGAAAAAAATGTGAAAAAATAAAAAAAAAATATTTTTTTTTAAAAATATTAACAAAAAAACAACAAAAACAGAAAAGTAGTGCAAAAAAACCCTAAAGGCGAAACATATATCTATACAAATTTAAGCACGACAACATAAAGGTCCCTAAGGCAATTAGGAAAATGTCATATAGAGAGTAAAAAAATTTTAAATTAAGCAAGTGCTAGAGAGACTATTGGCCACAAGTCAATTTTAACATTCTAGGCATCAGGAGTAACAATGGAGATAAGCAGCAGAACTAGATGAGACATATTATAGTATTGTCTCTGTACATGATGAAATAACAGGGGTGGTGGAAACACAAGGCAGGCAAATAAGGCAGATATACTGAGTACTAACCTCAAGTAGTGTCAAGGAAAAGATTAATTAGAGCATTTTCAGAAGTCCCAAACAGGGGCTGTAGGAGAAAACATGAGAGATGAATGTGGAGAAGAAACAAATGGATCAGCAGGAGATGTTATGCACCAGATGGTGCTGCAGAGCTGACCTGCGGTGTTGTAAGTGTGTGCTCAAGAAAGCGCGGTATATATATATGTGTATTCAGAAGGTGCAGGATGATGACATAAAGCCAACGTGGCTAGAGCGTCCTGGCGTCTGTATGGCGTTTGCGGCGCAGGGGGAGGTCAGGCCGATGTGGGACAGGGCGGCTGAGGGCATGCACTGTTGGAGGAGAGACTCAGTGGTGGAGGGAGAGGTGAGAAGGGGAGAGAACAGTTTATGATAAATGAGAGAGCGGAAGGGATGAAGTTGGAAATGTGTCAATAAATAAAAAAGAAGTAGAGGGGAAGAAAAAATAGAATAAGAAAGATAAGAAAAGCGGGTTAATAAATAAGAAGAAGGGATATAAGTAAAAAGAGGGGGGGAGGGAGAAGGGAATCAAGGCCGCAAAGGAAAAAATAAAATATAAAAATGGGAAAAAATAAATGAAATGAAATGGGAAAAATAAATTGAAAAAATAGAAAAATTTAAAAATTAAAAAAATAATAAAAAATAATAAGATGAAAATAAAGAACAAAAAATAATAAAAAAATATAAAAAATAAAAATAAAAAAATGAATTAATAGAATTTGAGAGAAAATGTGAAAAAAGGGAAAAAGAAATAAAATAAAAATGAAAATTAAAAAAATGAGAAGAAAAAGAAAAACGAAAAACGAATGAAATGAAAATAGAAAAAATATATACGGGAATACTCACCCATGCGGGGGAGGGGGAAAAAAAATTAGTGGATCTGTAAGATAAAGAAATAAAATGAATTGAAATACAATGAGATGGAAAGCCGCCATTCCACCACCCTAAGGGATAAAAAGACAACATAATATTAGGTTAATAATATATGTGAATACATGCTTAAACCAAAGATGCATAAAATAGGTAGAAATCCAAGGAACTATTGCGGGCTAAGGTCCAACTCACGGTTAAGGCCTTTAGGGGCCAAAGTCTGTAACCTATATATCCAGAAGGAATCCCTTGATTTTAGGAGCTTGATGTGGTCACCTCCCCTGCATGGTCTTTCAACTTTTTCTATAACCTGGAACCTAAGTTGAGATACTGAGTGGTTGGCGTTGATGAAGTGATATGGGATTGGAAAACAAGTCTTCTTGCACCGGATAGTTGATTTATGGCTCGAATTCTGTCACGTACGTGCTGAGTAGTTTCGCCAACGTATAAGAGGCCACAGGGGCACTTAATTTAGGTAAACCACATAGTTCGTGTCACATGTAAAAAAGCCCCTGATGCCATAGCGTTTGCCAGTATGTGGATGTGTTATGTCGCTCCCCTTGATCACATTGGAGCAACAAGCGCACCCAAGACAGGGAAACAAAAACCAGCAAATAATTCCAGCGGATGCTTCATACTTGGCCATAAAATCCATTTTATTTTTATCTTTTAAAATAGTTCCATGTGGCAGAAACCCAAATATATACAGGGGGTCAGAAGAAAAAAAGGGCACACTGCTGCTTTATGCGTGCAGACTACGCGTTTCGACCTTACTAGGTCTTCTTCTAGGTCTTAAGTGTGAGCAGTGTTCAAGATAGTAATATACCCTGCTTCCAGGAACTTGATCCAATTACAAAATTTGGCTTAATTAAAATAGGGTGTATACCCTTACACAGGGATAAAACTTTGTTAAATACAAAATGTACTACATATTTAAAGCATATCGCTACAAAGTGCCCTTATTTTTATCTAATACATTATTATTCGCCTCTTATATTTATTCTTAGATATCACAAAATTTACCATATGAACAAAAATTTAAAAAAACATAAAAAAAAAATAGGGAAAAGAAAGGAAAATTCAAGTGTTTTTATATATATATATATATATATATATATATATATATATATATGTGTATATTTACCACTGGAAAACCTGCCATTTAGAATTGACTGATTAAATCTAACCTATTATTCAGTCCATTAGGTATACGGCTTTCCAGTGTAAAAATCCAATAACTTTCACGATTTAATAAAGTCCTTCTATTATTACCTCCCCGTAAGGATTTCTTTACTTTCTCTAAACCATAAAAGGACAAATCATTCAAATTTCCTTTATGTTCATACCAGAAATGTCTAGAAACTGCAGAGCCTCCTATCATATTCTCTTTTACTGCATCAGATAAATGCCTACGGATTCTTTTTTTCAAAGAGCCCGTAGTACAGCCAATATATTGTAATTTACAACTATTACATACAACAGAATAAACTACATTAGTAGTATTGCAATTGATAAAACTATTAATATTATATTCTTTACCATTTTTTACTGAAACTATTTTTTCTGTTTTATTTACAAATCTGCAACATTTACATTTTTTAGCTCCACATTTATAAAAGCCCTTTAAATCAAGCCAAGTATGAGATTTTTGTTGGTCAACAATGTTATATTCACTAGGTGACAGAATAGACTTAATCGAACGCGCTTTTTTAGCGACAAATCTGATTTTATTTCTTTCTAAAATTTTATCCAAATCTTTGTCTTGTTTTAGGATAGGTAGATATTTCTTTATTATTTTAATTATATCTGTGTATTGTGGTGTATATTCAGTACTAAAAGTAATATTTTGTTCACTGTTTCTATTAGAAAATTTTTTATTCTTATTTTTACTTTTATTTTGCAATAATTTTTTCCTATCCACATTATCCACTATTGATATTGTTCTTGTTAAACTCCAATCTGGATAATGTCTATCATGTAATCTCTGACATGTTTTAACTTTTTCACTTTCATAAATCTGCTTATTTGAGCTATTTCTATGTATTCTAATTAGTTCTCCCACTGGTATATTTTTGATAGTGTGTGCTGGATGACATGAATCAGCATGTAAAATCGTATTTGATGCTGTCTGTTTCCTAAATGGAGCAATATCTACTTTCTTAGTTTCTGCATTTCCTGAAAGAGTGATATCCAAAAAATCTATTTTATGACTATCATAAATACAAGTAAATTTTAGATTAAATTCATTACAGTTAATATATTCGTTGAAATCATCTAATGATTTTTTATCCCCATTCCATACAAATAACAGATCATCTATATAATGCCCCATCCAAATGATGCGATTTTTAAAAGGATTTTGTTCATTATATAGGTGTTTTTCTTCCCATCTTCCCATGACTAAATTAGCCAGGGATGGTGAGAACTTCGCACCCATACTAACTCCTTTTGTTTGGAGAAAATATCTGTCACAAAATCTGAAATAATTATGTTCCAATAAAAATTTAACTGCATCCAACAAAAAATCTTTTATCTCTTTTCTATAATTACTATAGATTTCCAAATAGTAATGTAAACTTGCCATTGCTACATTAAATGGTATCGAAGGGTATAAACCGATGACATCACAGGTGACCCAAGAATAAGTAGGTTGCCATTCAAATGATTCCATCATACCTACAACTGCTTTAGTATCCCGCATAAAGCTGGGAATATTTTTTACCAAAGGTTGCAAATAAAAATCCACCCAATCACCTAATCTTTCCCCTAAACTTCCTATACCTGCCACTATGGGCCTTAGTGGTGGGGGAAAAATGTTTTTATGAACTTTCGGGAGTGAATGATATATAGGTATTATAGGAAACTCAATATACATATATTCTTTTAATTTATTACTAATGGCACCAGTGTATACACCTTCGTCTAGTAATTTTTTTATTAACAAATTAAATTTATTCGTTGGATCTTGTTTTAATTCAATAAAGGAATCCTCATTCTGTAATACCATTAAATTCAGTTTTTCATATAAACCTGCATTAATCAGGACTATCCCTCCTCCCTTGTCTGCTTTTCTTATTAATAAATCTTGATTTTTTTCTAACTCCTCCAAACCTATCCTTTCTTTATAAGTCAAATTATCTCTTTTCTTGATTTTTCCAATACCATTATTTAAATTCATAGAATCATAGAATCGTAGAGTTGGAAGGGACCTCCTGGGCCATCTGGTCCAACCCCCTGCTCAAAGCAGGATTCACTAAATCATCCCAGTCAGATGTCTGTCCAGCCTCTGTTTGAAGACTTCCATTGAAGGAGAACTCACCACTTCTCGTGGCAGCCTATTCCACTCATTGATCACTCTAACTGTCAAAAAGTTTTTTCTAATATCTAATCTGTGTCTCCTCCCATTGATCAACTCTTTCTCTATCAGTTCTTGAAAAATATCCAAAATAGGCGGCCGGGATTTCAGAGGGTAAAAGGAGGGATTAGATATAGGAAAGTCCTGATTCAGTGTGATTTCTTCTAAATTCCCACTTTTTTTCATCGCATTCATATTCATTAAGGCGATCTGTTCATCAAATAGGAACAAATTATCTGCTTCTATATCCTCTTCAATGGAGATATTCTGTTCTACCATCTCCTGTTCTTTGAAATGGCATTTCAAGGTAAGGGATCTTGCTAAACGATTAACATCCAGTATTGTTCTGAAGACATTAAACTGATTAGTGGGAGCAAAACTGAGACCTTTGGAAAGCACTGAGATTTGGGCCTCTGTTAGCAAATAACTGGATAAATTCCAGATTGGTTTAATTGTTTCATACGATTTTTCTTCCGTGTGTTGTAGCCCTTTCTTGCAGTGCTTCCTCCCTCCCCGCTTCCTCCGTTTTTTGGAAATGCCGCCTTAGAAGAATTTTCCAGCATAGTCCTTCTTTCTTCTCCGGATTCATCAGAGGATTCCATGTTTTCCTCTGAGGAGTACACAGTGGTTTCCAATGTGGTATTTAACTCTCGAAAGGTAACTCTTGGTTCCTTCAATATGGTTTTTTTCTTTCCTTTTAAATTTTTATAACTACCATATGATGATCGCATTGGTTTAGCCCATGTGTAAACCTTATTATTTTTATAATCCTCTAAATCTCTTTCATATTTTTTCTTTTTCAAATCCGTAATTTTGGTTTCCAATTTCATCAGATTGTTTTTAAGTTTATTATTTAATAATTTAAATTCCTCAGTAGCTGTAAATCTTTGCATGCTGTTCTGTAAAGTTTTAATCTCTTTTTTTACTATTTCCAACTGTTTATTTTCTTCCTTAATTATTAGTTGTATCAACTTTAAGGAACAGTCACTGAGTATTCCATCCCAGTCTTTGTGAAAGTTTTCATCATATTGCTGTGTAACTCTTTTTTTTATACGGAGGCCTCTGGGGACCATATTTTTATCATAATAGGTTTGTAAGGTATTTTGATCCCACCAAATCTTTAATTCCTTACACATTTTCAATTCCAAATCTTTCATTAAAGTGGTCAATTCCACTGATGTACTCATTAGATGTCCTGGGTTCGATTTAGACCCCTGGAATATAGAGGCAGATTTATTCAACCTTGCCTTGTAATCTTCAATGTCTTCAAAACTTTGACCTGTATTTTCAGTCATTTTGGTTTAATAAGATGTGAATCCAAAAAACTTTACCCCCTGTATAAAAACTGGGGAAAGGTGCCCTTTCGTTCAGTTCCAAGAAAGGTCTGTCTAGGAGTTCTAGTTAGACTACCAATATCCGCTCTGACCAGCTCATCTCGGATGTTTCTAGGACGGCGTTTGCACATAAGTGCTGGTGTTTTAAATGCCTCAATATGGGGATAGGATCTAGGTAGAATTGACCAATGTTTGTGGATAATGTGATAAATTTTGGGCATAACAGGATGGTGGGTGTTATGAATGAGTGACCGTAGGAGGCAAAAGCAGAAATACAAGCTAAGTCCAGAAAACCAGAGAAGTTGGCAACTATCAGATTGCAGACCCCTGAACCTATCAACACAACTAGCAGTAGCCGTGGGGGGTTCCTACGATGCCCTAGACCCCTGGATCACAGCCGGAGAAATACATAGGCCTAAAGAAAGAAAGGGGAAATCTAAACTGCCCCAGAGCAGACCCCAAAGCAATAGGCAGCCCCCAACATATAATGACGGTGAAGCAAGATGAAAATACTAACACAGACAGAAAGATAGACTGAGCAAAGACGGGGCCCCAAAACTACCTAGATAGGAAAGGGACAGGAAGGCTGCTGTCTGCAATCTGCCAAAACCCTATCAAAGACATAAGCCAACCAGCTGATATGAAAAAGGCCCTGAAGCAGCTAGGCTTCAAAAACTGAATCAGCACTCAGGTATTTTCAGAAGACAGAGCTAAATGAATTCAGCACACCCCAGCAGGGAATGGCAGAAATCCAGAAAAACAAAGCAAAAACAAAGTCAAAGCACCAAAGGAAAAGGCCGAGCAGCAAACTTAGCTTTGGAGGAGCAGGAATTCAGACTGGTCTCCAAGGATCCCACAGAGAAATCACCCGCAGGGCAGAAGGGCGTCGGCAGCATTATATCCAGTCCGTAACTCCACTCAGCCAGTCACAATCATCAGCCTCAGGTGTTTGACAATCAGGCTCACTACCTTCTTTTACCAGAAGAGGGAGTTCCTCGGGCCTCAGTAATGAAGGGGAAAATGAACTCACAACAGTACCTCCCCCTTGAGGAGGGGTCACCGAACCCTCAACTATGCCACCAGGGCGATCAGGGTGAGCCCGATGAAAGGCACGCACCAATCGTTTGGCATGAATATCAGAGGCGGAGACCCAGGAATTATCCTCCTGACCATAACCCTTCCACTTAACCAAATACTGGAGTCTCCGTCTAGCCAGACGGGAATCCAGTACTTTTTCTACCTCATACTCCATGTTACCTTCAACCAATACAGGGTCTGGAGGTGCCACCCCCGGAACAACATGTTCAACAAACCTCTTCAACAAAGATTTATGGAACACATTATGGATTTTAAATGTGACAGGAAGAGCCAAACGAAAAGAGACCGGATTAATAATCCCCACAATCTTGTAAGGTCCAATAAATCTAGGCTTAAACTTAGGAGAAGCCACCTTCATAGCAATATTTTTTGATGATAACCACACCATATCACCAAACTTAAACTGGGGACCAATGGTCCTATGTCGGAAAACCGCTGGGCCTTCTCCTGAGAGAGAGATAACTTATCCACCACTTGGTCCCAGA